>NC_062280.1:138309203-138934203 GCF_902655055.1 Lutra lutra
ACCACTGCCAAAAACCTATCAAATCAGAAGCGAACAAGATAATGCGGACAGCTTGGATAGCGAAGGGAAAGTAAATGGCCTGTTTCTCTGCAAGGCTTAATTGAACCTGGTGATCCTCAAGAGACTCGGGGGTCCCCTGACATCCCTGACAGGATAGGGTGAATGAGGTGGGATGTGTAAAATGCACACAATGGGGCAGGCTCATGGCACACACCTGCTGCAAACAGTTGAAAGTAAGATTTCTAAAAAGGACTTCAACATTCTGAGTTGAGTCACTATGCACAAGAATATTTCACTTTATCAAGTTTGACTGGATTCCCTTAAAATCAGAATTCTTCGGGTTCATTTTCTAAAGCCCTCTTTTTTCTTTTCTTTCTTTTTAACAACCCCCTCCCGGAAGCCAGTACGAGCTGTGGGACTCGGTACCTTTTATGTCTCAGATCACAGAGTTTTAGGATGGAAGTGTGCAAAGTGTTCCGCTAAAATACGCAAAGATAAAAATCTTTAAATATCTAGTTTTTCAAGGGGAAGAAAATACAGATGGTGAGGAGTAGAGCAGGATATACTCTCGCAGGAAGGAGCACATTCAAATTCAGAGGTGATGTCACGTGTACAGACACATGTTAAAGACACTTTTTTCTGAAGGACATGGGGTTTGCATTTTTTTGTTTTGGGTTTGTTATGAACACCGTGAGGAAGAGCTACGCGAATCACATGAAAACATAAAAGGCTCAGAAGGCTCCAACGGAAGAAGAAATGATCCAGGCACTGCGAGTTGGAGCTCTGAGCTACAATCGTCTGCTTCTGTGAGGACAGGGGTCGGGAGCAGCTTTCTCACAGCAAAGACCGAAAACTGAGGCAGAAGCACAAGGTCGCGTCTACTCAGCCTGAACAGGAATGAGTTAGACCTTCCAAACGGACTACTCTTTGGGTGATTCAAGAAGTCAGTCGGAAAACCCACACGAATGGTTTCCTGAATCTCTCAGCCGAAGAGGAGGTCTGTGAAAGCACAAACACTGAGAATCCAGAGTGTAAAGAGAAACACGTACACAGGTGGACATGAAGAGGAGGGGAGGTGACACAGAGAGAGGAAAAGGACGCCGAACACAGAATATGTGCCCAAGTGAAGGAAACATGGAAACGACTTTATAACGACCAAAAATATCCCTAACAGATGCCTCCCTCATCTCTCCAACACACGAAGTGACAATGAAAAGGAAGCGAGAAACACATACCAAGTAAAGACCCCACACAGAGTTTTCAGTATGCTCAGAACAATGCAGCACGGCCAGAGTGTATAAACCATTTGTTAAAAAAATATCTTCTTTTCTATTGTATGAACTGGTTGAAAGAGTCCCCTCGCCAGTGTCCACTCACTAGGTCCCATGCCAACTCAGCCCGGCTCGCGAGTTTCTCTCAGACTCTCACGTGTCTGCTGACAGCTTCAGTAATGATGCAGATTCCAATGACTGCTTCTTGAGTAAATACTATCTTTCTGATACTGGAGTGTCATCAAGACACGACTGGGGTCATATCCCATAACTGTGGAAAGGAACAGAAAACATAGGAGGAACTGAAATTCCCTTGTGTTGAGGATTAACAGCCCTTATGATTGAATACAAGTGAGCTTTTAATTAGCCAAGCAACTAAGTACTACACTAACGTGATTTCTAAATCTATAAAATGGTATTTTGCCATGACAATGTTTAACGTAGACTTTAAAACTATGGCCGTGGGGAATTTTCATCTGGTGAGTACAGAATCTGACAGATCAGATTCCCTTCTGGGACAAGAGAATGAGCATCCTGTGGGCCCCAGGGACATGCTGTTGTCCCTTCCAGACCTTCTCTTGTCCAGTCTTCCAAACAGTCTTCCAAGATGTCCCATTTTCAAAAATCAAGGACCCAAGATTCCCAGAGTTTATTTTTAAAACTTACTTAAAGTCAAGGGCCCCAGTGGCTTTGAAAGGGGTTATTTTAACCACCACATCCTGCTGGTGCCTCCAAGAAGGGACCAGAGAGGGCCAAGCCCATGGGATAGCTGTGGCCCCTCCTGTCCGGGGCCTCTGCTGGGGTACCACATCCATCCAGCACGGTCCTCAGACAGACCCTGGAGGACTGCTTCTGGATTAATTGATCTCATGGGGAAAACATCTTGTTTATTATGTGCTGGCTTATTTGAGTCCTTCCTTTCACTCAAGGCTCAGCTTCCTTTCACTCAAGGCCCACTTCCTTCCTGAAGCCATCTCTAGCACCCCATCTCCCTCTGCCGAGCTCTTAGGGTAATTCTTGCCTGTATCACTCTTTTGGCTGCTGAACATGTGACCTATTAGTAACCATCAAAAGGACAGAGTACGTCCCCAGTAGACAACGTGCTCCCTGCAGCCAAGAGCTGTGTCTGATCTTGGTGTGTGAGGCTAGGGCCCTGGCACGGGGCCTTGCACGTACTGGGGCCTCAGAAATGCTCACTGCTCACAGTGACCTTGTGAGCAGACCTCACCCAGTCCTGGGCTCCTGGACATTGACGTAGGGCCAAAGAAGGAAAGCTTCTGAAAGAAGATGGCGCCCTACCTTAATAACCTTGTCAGTTCCAGAAGTCAGTAACCATCCTCTGGTGGCATCAAAATGCACATGCACGATGTTATGTTTGCTGTCGTGAAAGGTCGCCGTGGGTGCGCGTCTGGAAGGAGCAAAGCGAGTTTCCAAGAGTGAAGAGTGGTGACACATGAATGAAGGAAAGCTGCAGCCCAATGACTAAGACAGGTGCCTCACTTCAAAACTGCTCCTCACATCTACCTTTGGTTCCTGGGAACCTGTTAATGTTTTTTTTTTTTTTTTTTTTTTTTTTAAGATTTATTTATTTGAGAGAGAGAGAGAGTACAAACAGGAGGGCAGAGGGTGAGGGAGAGAGACTTTCAAGCAGGCTCAGGACTCAATCCCCAACCATCAGATCACTGCCTGGGCCAAAACCAAGAGTCGGAAACTTAACCAACTAAGCTACCGGGGCACCTTTTTTTTTTCCTCTTAAATATTTTTATATTTTTAAAATTTATTTATTTATTTGTTTGTTTGTTTATTTGACACAGCAAGACAGAGAGAGGCAGAGGGAGAAGCAGGGTCCCCGCGGAGCAGGGAGCCCAATGTGGGACTTGATATCTAAACCCTGGGATTATGACCTGAGCTGAAGGCAGAAGCTTAATGGACCCAGCAATCAAGGCACCTTTTTAAAAGAGGAAAGGATTCTTATCTTCTCCAAAATGGGAATGAGATGATGACATTTCCCAAAGTCTTATGGATTACTTGTCGCTCTGATAGAGCCTATGAAAAATCTCTACCCATGCCTTTGACAAATCTTAAAACAAACACCTCAGTGCTTTTGCTATGTCTGATCTCAGAAGTACCTACTGGTATAAAGTGTACCTGTACATATTAAAAAAAAAAAAAAAAGAAGCACACCTGTTAAAAAGCTGAGGATACTATTACTATTCTAATCAAAGGGCTATCCGTTCTTTCTCCTCCGTTTCCTGGTGTAACTGCAGGTTTAGTTTCTCTATGGTCTTCTAACACTTGAACAAGTAAAACAATCTATAAACAAACATTGTTATTTGTTTTGTATCTTTTAACCTATGCATTGCTTAATAAGAAGGCCTGTCGACTGCCTAGGTGGTCTAGAAGCAGTGCAGAAGAGACCGAAGAAAGAGTGACATAGGAAGGGGGATAGGGACATGAGGAAGGAGACGGCTGGTCTGTCATCAGGCTTCATGGATGCCCACTCCTCAGCAGTGGGCTCTCTGAAGACAGTTTTACCTGTAGCTACATCTGCAGAACAGACCTCCAGCATTACTTTAAAACATTTAAATGAGGGCGCCTGGGTGGCTCAGTGGGTTAAAGCCTCTGCCTTCGGCTCAGGTCATGATCCCAGGGTCCTGGGATCGAGCCCCGCATCGGGCTCTCTGCTCAGTGGGGAACCTGCTTCCTCCTCTCTCTCTCTGCTTGCCTCTCTGCCTCCTTGTGATTTCGGTCTGTCAAATAAATAAATAAATCTTAAAAAAAAAATAAAAAATAAAATAAATAAAATATTTAAATGATCACTTTAAAATATTTAGAATTTACAATTTAGGTTTAATGTGTAGCTGCCTAGGCTCTCTGGGTCTGTGTCTCTAAAGTCTCTTGAAGCTCCCTAATTTAATGAAAAGATCGTTCTTAATAATTTCATCACGTATGATGAGTGGAAAATAATCAATGAACATAAATGCTTACTGATGCAAGGGCATCTTAATTTACATTTGATATGGATAAAGAAGAATGAAAAAAACACACACACCAGGGTTATCCATGAGTGCTTTGGTGTATTAACTGCCATGACTTTCCTTAAATGCTGACTTCCTCTGGTGCATTTGAAATATGTTTCTATTTATATGCTGTTTCAAGACACCCATCTAGTACTTGAAATGATTCTACTGTATACAAGGTAGGGGAATAGGTGGGGGAGAATCAGGCAGACGAGTTTCCTAGGAGATCCTGCTGTCATCCATTAAAAGGGGGACTTGTCGCAGAGGATTCTACCTACCTCTGGGCAGCTGGAATGAGTGGCATTGAAGAGATAACACAAATGTGCCCTGCCACCCACCCCCCCCCCAAAAGAGAGATAACACAAATGTGCCCTCCCACCCACACCTCCCCGCCAAAGCACACTGACATGCAGTAACCTAAGATCCTAGGTTAGCGGGCAAGACCATCAAGCATTTACCCTGGGGTTACCTAAAGTGGCTTAGCTCTTCCTGAGAAAATGTGGACTCTGGAGCCTGTGGGCTGATTCAGCTCCTGTAAAAATACCAGCTTGGGCTAGAAAGTACAGCCTGGATGCCTGCAATCCAGAGCAACCCTTAAGGAAATAAAGGGATAGCAGGGTTGGCTGGAAGAACACCTGCTGGCAGGGCACCTGCCCCTGGGGCGGAGAAGAGCACAGAAGACATGAATTCTTGATGTGGACTCTCTTTCCCTATCTAAAGAGAGAACACGGGTCTCTTGGGAAAAAGGAGGGCTCTGCCCATCGGCCACGGTCTGTGCATGAAACCAGCAGGAACTAGGGCGCTCATGGTCATGGCTGCAGGGCTGGATCACCTTCTCTCCCTCACTCCGCTAAGTATGCGGACCGCTGGAACTCACTCTTCGTCGGTGATGGCCTCGTGGCAGCTGTCACAGACTCTCACTTCAAACTCGAAGCCCATCAGAGGGATGGAGGAGCGCTTGGAGCTGCACTTGCCGCAGACGGCCTTCCCACACTTGCGGCAGTGGTGCTGGAGGGAGAGAGAGCACAGGCTCACAGGGCTCCTGCCACCCGGCCCCACCTCATCGGTCCGGGCACGGCTGGCCGGCTGCATTCTGGTGAGGATGCTGAACAAGAGCACCGAAGAAACGGAAGGAACACACCACTCTGTTCTCTTTTCGGGCTCTTTATTCAAATGGAGAACTGCTGGATACACATCTGCTTGCATCACCACCCCGAACTCCTACCCCTACCTCCCAACCCGGGTCCCGCTCTGCCCATCCTAGGTCCCTCCCAGCTCCGGTCAGTATGAACTCCAGAGGACCACCCAGTGGCCAGGTTATCTCGGACCTGGGTATGGAGGGGATGCCACCTCCAGAGACCATGCTGCTGGGTGAAGGACAGCGTGAATGCACCCCAGTTCAAGCTACTACCTATACTCTGGCTGTGCTCAAGCTAGGTGACTTACACTGCTTTCCTTGGGGAGGACCAAACCATGAATCGGACTGAAAATGCTGTATTATGAACGAGTAGCTCTAAACGACTAAAACTAAGAGATGGCAGGAGAGAAAGTGAAATTATTAAGAAGAAATAAATACTTCTTACATAATGTCACGACTTGGTTCCACTATGAGCTAAGCACGATCCCTCTAATTTTAAGGTGTATTCCCATAGTAGCGACTAGAATTCTTTCTTTTTTTTTTTTTAAGATTTTATTTACTTATTTGACAGAGAGATAGAGAGCACAAGTAAGAGAGCAGCAGGCAGAGGGAGAGAGAGAGAGAAGCAGGCTCTCTGTTGAGCAGGGAGCCTGATGTGGAGCTGGATCCCAGGACCCTGAGATCATGACCTGAGCTGAAGGCAGCTGCTTAACTAACTGAGCCACTCAGGTGCCCAGTTGCCACCATAATTCTAAAAATGTACCCCTTAACTACTCGGAACAAATCACTACAGAAACAGAGTCCAGTAGGAATGAGCTGCAGTAGATAAGGGAATCCATTAATGAGCAGTCATGGAGTGGCTGCAGGGTATGCCTGACCACCCCCACCCCCCAACCCCTGCCTGGGGATGCTAGTTCTAAGCTCACAGGTGAAGCTGTTTCCACTCTATTCCATTTTGATGAGGGAATCCAGATCACCCACCTGTCTTAGGCCAATCTTCTTACTGTCCCACATCTGCTTGAAGTTCCAGAAGAAAGGCTGATCACACTTTTGGCAGGAATCGCTGTCCAACCATTCAGGGGTCTTAGGAAATAAAGCACACAACAGATCATGTTGTGAAGCAGGGAGGACAATGGAGCCATTAACAAGTGAGGAGAGTTACAGAATCCAGATATGTTCATGAGAAACAGAGGTGTGATTTCTCAGTCATTTAAGAAAACATTTACTGAATGCCTACTCTGTCTCGAGTGTGGGGATGCAGCAGTGATAAACGGAACCTCTCCCGTCACGGGGTACACAATTTATGAGGGAAATACAACAATATTTATATCATTCTTTAAGTAAGTGGAAGTGCAAAGGCCTAAGGAGGGGAAGCAGAGTGCCAGGAGGGGGATGCCACGGGTGGTGGGGAGGGGGGGTTTCAGGAACATTCAGGGGTGACTGGGCCAGGTCACTCACACACGGTTCTGACTGCCACATTGACGCTATCTCATATTCTCACATCACACATCATTAGACATGCTCTGGCCGTATATGTAACTGCACATTCCACAGGCACACAGCTCCCTGCGCCAGAAGATACACCCTGACTGCAGCGGGTACTCAGGGAGGCTGCCTGTCCACCATCTGCTCACGGCGGGGCCCAGCAGGCCTGGAGACGCCACTCCTTGCCTCATGGACCACACACTCTTCTGCCTCCGTTCACTATTTCCCAGCTCCATCGTGAGTACTTGAAACAATATCAAATGGGTTTTAAAAACGTGTTAAGCGTAAAGCTATTCTTCAGCAAATCTTTACAGATTATGCATATAGTGACTCTGCATCTGCTTCTAGAGTTTCACATTCAACTCTGTACAATTTGTCATTTGGCAGAGAGACAGATCTCTTTTCACATATCACTGAACGGGAACCTGGAAAACAGATGCAATCCCAGGGTTTCTCAAAACTGAGTTCCAGAGAACTCCAATTTGACTCACAGGACACTTACTATAAAGGAAGCCCAAGATCAAACCAGTCTGAGAAATGTGGCAAACAATGGTCTGTGCCCCCTCTCTACAAGATTATTTTTCTTGTAGCTTTCTTCTGTTGATGTAATCCTTTTCTGAAGAAGCCCTGTTACAGAACAGACTTGGGGAGTTAGCCTGTTCTCCCATCTACAAGCAGAAATGAACCTACAGCTACACACTGTCTCAAAAAAGAAAACTAAAAAGGTGACACCTGAAAAGCTCCAATTCTTGGTCTATTTATTTTCTTAAAACCAGAGTTCTTAAGTAAGCCTTGATTTGCTTTGTAATTTTTAAGCTCTAATCAGTTTAAAGACTGCTTTAACAAAATAATACAGAGTTTTCAGGAAAAAAAACAATTTATCCCTAAAAGACTTCTCTATGTTGTGATTTTTCAAAAACACTTATGATTCAGGAAAATCAGGAGGATTTACAAAAAACTGTCACACACACACTCCTATATCTTTTATAAGGAAATATGCAGATTTAGGACATACATCAAATGCACTGAAGAGGGAAATGGAAGTAAGGCACAGGACAAAAGGGGAAAAAAATCAGTCTGTGTAGTCTGATTCCATTTTTTTTGTCCCAAAAAACAAACCCTGCACATGTGTTTTTGCAGAGGAAACTGTAACCACATTACTGATATTCCTGGGCTGGTGGTATTATTTAGGAGTAACGGACATGTTTTCTATTTGTTAAGGAGCACTCTGTAACTTATCTACAGAGAATGTTTATCCATACTTCTAAAAAAGGATACAATTTTTGAAAAAATGGATTCCATTAACAATAGAAACACATGTTAAGCCTACAAGATAAGGCACTCAGCCACACCATCTTCCATTTGTCCCCCCAACGCTGTCCCCATGGCCACGCCACCATCCCTGACTGCTTCTACTTGCGCATGAGCACCAGCACGCAGGGCATGACTTTTCTCGTTCACCTTGTCTTTTCTTGTGGTGTTTCCTGTCCCCATCAGAGCACGGCCAGGCCCCAGGGGTCTTTTAGCGCTATCTCCTTCCACAAACTCTCTGCTGAGAATGTTAGCCAAAAACAGAAGCACCCCTTCCTAAATGTCCAGCACTAATGTTCTATCCTACAGCAACTGTAATCACATCATTTATACCATTTAACAGTTTTCGGAAGTCTTCTCCCATTTATTTTTTCCTACCAGAAAGTCTCAGTGCAGGAGTTGCTTTTTTACATGTCTCTGGCCTCTTGACGTAAGCACCACAAGTTCTGGCTGGGACCCGGAAGCCCGCCAGATACATCTCAGGGAATTTACATTTACAGAATATGACATTTGTAAAAGAAAAAAAAAAAATGGTTGGGACCCTCTCTACTCATTTGGGCTCTGAATCACCAGAAGAAGAGTCAAGACGGTCATCACCTGTAACTGCATGTCAAAGTGCATAATTTAGGCAAGATGGCTCAAAGGACTGCCCATCAACTGACTAGGGTCCTCTCTGAAAAGCATCATTATCCTCCTTTGGGCCTCGATCCATCAATGTGGAGTCTGCGTGCACTGGGGGAAGAGAGCCCAGTGGTTCCCCCTCTCCTGGTCTAGTCAGTTAGGCCTGGGAAGAAGCGGGTGGGGAACAGACGAGCTTTGACTGTCCCTCACCCCGAGCAGGCTATCATGAAGGATCTGTAGGCTCACTGGCACCCTGGCTGGCATGGCCAAGCACACACTGTACCAATTTCCCTGCCTTTATACCGAAGGGGCCTCGTGGTACTTTCAAAAGCAATATTCTATAATTCCCCACTTCCTAACGGTAATGATCATTTTAATTAGTTACTAATAGAACTCCCATGGATTTATGGTTTTGAGCAAGTCAGGTTTTAATCTTCTTAAGCATTTAATTACTAGCATTTGAAAAGCATTACATGGTGGATAATAGCAACTACTCTCTTGAAATGAGATTGGGGTGAAGACATGGAAAGAAGTTGGGAAATTGCTTTTGTCTTTTTAAAGTGCTGCTTTTCTAAGTCTTGCATCCTGCGAGGAAATACATTAGATGAATATACACCGTCAAAGAGAAAGTTCATCCAGCATAATTCTAGGGAAATGAGAATACGACTAACTTCAAAGTCCTTGTCAAGGGTCTATTTAGTAAACATGTCCGTTGGTAAGATGTTCAAAGATGAAAAGTAAACTCATAAAAACAGAATGCCAGGAGAAAACTCAAATGTATTCTTAAAAAATGACAGTGGATATATTTGCATCTGGAGAACTGTTTGGAGAATGATTCACAAAGAAGCACAAAAACAGTTATTTCTGATATTTCTATTAATATCAACCTAAAGACTCTTACTTCATCAAATACCATTTCTCACACATTGGCCACCATTCCTGGCTAACACAAAACACGCGAGTCTTCTGTGTTCCTAGGGCACTTGAAGGGATAATTGTCTGAAAACAGATGACTCCCTCTTTCTCACCTGAACTTTGGTTATGAACGGAGCAACAGATTCAAAGTCTAAACACCTTCGTCTTGGTCGAAATTCTCATAGAATCACCATTAACATGAATGTTACATGCCAATGTGGGAGGGGTGTAAAAAAAAAAAAAAGGAACTTCCTTTTCAACTAGAATCTTTTATTCTCTGACATTAACAGGTCTTATTTAACAGTTTCATCCTAAGAGAACTAAGAAATGAGCAGGAGTGGAGGCTGAGGCATTTTTCAGCCCAGCCAGAACTGCAGTGTCCAGCCTGGCAGCCATGGGAGTGGCCGGTGACCTGCCGTTGACACCTACCTCCTGCCGCTCCACGTCCATGTTCCAGACCACGATCCCACCATCACCACCGCAGGAGATGAGCTGCCGTGTGTGCTGCGCATAGGAAAGGGCCTGGACTTTGTCACTGTGAAAGAAAGCCAGGGTTAGTGACAGGTCTGGAGAGCAAGGCAAAAGCCTTAAAGGCAGGAAGCCCGGCAAAGTCAATCAGTGTGCATGCTTCCTCTTAGCCCAGAGCACAGACCTTAGAAATCAGATGGAATCAAAATGTTTATTTAAGATGCTGAGGCCTCAGGAAGAGAGAGCCTTTGTCAGTTACCAACACTTGAGAAAAGCTGAGAGAAACCTGATTTTTGAACTTATTATAAGGTGGGACTAGCTTCTTCCTTAATTAGATAAAATCTGTGGTACATGGCTATGCTGTATTTGTTCAAAAGCCATGATTTTACTTTTTTACCTTTTTTTTTTTTTTTTTTAAAGGATCCTTTAAGAGTATTGGAGGTCATTCATTGAAGCGCCCACTGCACTGACCAGCCAGAGTCAGGTAAATCATGTTGGCTGAGGTGTGGAGCGTGTCATGGTGGCTTAAGTCCAGGAGCCATTTCTTGGTTCCAGGGTGGAGACAAAGCAGAAACAGACTTGAGTTTTGCTGACTCTCTATTTTCTCTAGTTTTCATTCCCTCTCTACTCATTTTGTGCTCGATTTTCCTCTCTAGTTCATACGTGGCTGATGAATTATTCCCTCTTGGGGGTAGCTACCATGGAGAGTCCAGTTCTATGGTCTGACAACGTGGTGATCACTAACAAAAGGTTATAGACATTATTTTCCACTGGGTGAGGGAGCAGGGAATAGGGCCCCTTGGTTGTTTCTATTGGAATATTTTTCTCTTTTGAACTGAAATCAATTAAGAATTCTGTGCCCACTGGGAAGGAGAACAGCTCCTTGCAATCCGGACTGGTGATTTGTGTGCTTTCGTGTTTCCCTCTGATCTGGGGCTGAAGCTGTGGGACCGAAGCACACAATCTCTGTGTGTTTGTGACTACTGCTCAGAAAGGCTCTTCCCTCTCATGTCTGGAGTGCTAGCCTATTGCCAGAGGGCATCAATAACTTAGATTACAGTATTCTTTTTTTCTAATGTTTTAATTTCTTTTCTTTTCTTTTCTTTTCTTTTTTTTTTTAGATTATGGTACTTTTTAGATTATAAGAACTTGTTCTGCTTGGCTTATAAAGACAAACAAGTGCTTACATAAATTGAATTTTCATAAACTTACTAGAAAAAAAAGAAAACTATGCCCCTAAAACTTTAAATTTACTAGATGTAAAAATTCTTTTACAGAAAACACTAACTCAGTAACATTTTAAGAATCTAAGTTCACAGAATTGAGGTGAACTCTTTGGCAAGTGAGATGAAAGTGATAAATTTTAAAACAGAGCTGTCTTTCTCTGATTCATCAGTGTTAAGTATGAGCAAATGTACATCTTATTTTACTTGGGTTGATTTCTTCTAAATAAATATATATATATGCATACATATACACACACATACATACAGTAACTGGCCAAATAAGCTACCATTATGCCTATATAATCCTACATATGAAAAATGTAAATTCATGTTCAACTCAACTAAATAACGGTTTTGGTAAACTTTTCATATAAATAGAAATTATGTTTTTTATAGCACATCAATTTAAAGATAATCCCCAAGATCTTCAAGCAACTTAAAGTGGATTACTCTAAGTAGAGCTAATTGATAATCATCGGATAACAACCTTAGATAATTTCTAAGTAAGTTAGAATACCGAAACTTTGATTACAAAGCATAATATTGTTTATATACGTCTGCTTCTCATTTTTTAAATTACAGAGAGGGTATAACTTCGGTGAGTCACTTTCATGAACATGTTCATTTCTGTCACCTTAAGGAGACATAAAAGTGGTGTATCTTGCAGGAGAGATTTCTGTCATGTGTGTTCATGAACTCTGTTAGTCTGCTAAAACACTTGTATGTGACAGTTCTCAATTATCCACATCCTCCCTCTTCCCAATTTCCTCTATGAAATGTAAGTTAGTTATCTCTGGTTAATCAGTTAAAATGGGTGGTTGAGATTATATTGGGGCAATGATGGAAACAAGATACAACTATGTATGGGCTTTTGTTTTTAAAAGAGAAAATGGAGTAGTTTTGTCTTAAAGCAATGGCTCTCAAACTTTTTCATCTTAGGATTCCTTTACAGTCTTAAAACTAATTTGAGGACACCAAAGAGCTTTGGTTTAAATAAGAAATTACCAATATTTATTGTATTTGAAATCAAAATGGAATTCTTAAAAAATACTGATTCAGGGGCGCCTGGGTGGCTCAGTGGGTTAAAGCCTCTGCCTTCGGCTCAGGTCATGATCCCAGGGTTCTGGGATTGAGCCATGCATCAGGCTCTCTGCTCAGCAGGGAGCCTGCTTCCCTTCTTCTCTCTCTCTGCCTACTTGTGAGCTCTGTCTGTCAAATAAATAAATAAAATATTTAAAAAAAAATACTGATTCAGTTGAAAATAGCAATGAGGAATCCATTCTATTTTAATATAAATAACACATATTTGGTGAAAATTAACTATATTTCCCAAGGTGACAAATTTGGATGAAAAAAATGGCCTTGTTTAACATTTCTGCAAGTCTTTCTAATGTCTGGCTTAAGAGAAGAGAGACAGATACTCATCTCTTTCTGTATTTGTTCTGATACCACTCATCATGCAGCCTCTGGAAAACACCATTGTACATTTGTGAGAGACTATGCATGATAAAGGCACTTCTAAAGTAAAGTACAAATTTGTTCCAGAATATGAGAGAGAAAAATGAAGGACAAAACCTGGAAAGTGAATTTTATTTGCTTTGGTTTATAATACTCAAGTCTGAAAAAAGAGCCATAAAATGCATTAAAATCTTGGCACAGTTCCCTCAGTTTTGATGGCTTGTTTCCTTGCCTCACTGATGAATGCCTCTGACTACAATGCAAAAGGATATTCTTCACCTTCTATAAAATCTGCCTCGCTAGCAAAGATTCTGTGTGTCACCACATTATTTTCAGAGCTCTACGCTGACTTGGTTAAAGTCCCAAAAACACCTTGGACAACTCTTGATGATTTTGCCTTCCTAGGCCGTACCCTACATTTTGAAAAAATAAAATAAAAAATTTAGGATACTTTCTAAACCTACAACTACCTTTGAGATTCCCTAGGGGATCCTGAGAATTCTAAAGATCTACTCCTCTGCCTTATAAAAAGAGAGATACTATAAATAACTCTGTTTGCCCTGTTGCTATTTTAAGAGTTTCGTGGGAAGAGTTAACAGATCAGAAAAGATGCTCGGCCTTCCCTAGGTCAGGTCAGTTTAGATAACAATTTATTAATGTAAGTATTTCTGAAGTTGCATATTTTATGGGAGGACCCTGGAGGTTCATCAGAGCTCTCATTGTCTCTAATATGCTTTCCCCTCCAGGCAAATACTGATCAAAACTCTCAGGACATAGTTATGTAGGTTATCTCAATAGAGAATTTTATTCTTCTGCATTATGATTACTATTTGTCACAGTAAAAAAAAAAAAAAAAAAAAAAAAAAAAACCCAACCATTAAAGCCTTCATAATCTATATAGACAATTTCTGTTTTACTCTGATGCTTGCCTGACGGTTCGGCTATAAGCTATGGGCCAGAAAGGACAATCTTAGAGTTTCATGGAAAAGGGCTGTTATGTGCCAGGTATTTTAAAATATTGATATTTCGAAAGAATAGACTCTCGGGCAAAGGCTACAGAGTGGACATTGCTTAGGTAATTTTTAAGCTGTGTTAGTGGACTGAATCAGGATTTCCTTAGATTTTTGGACTCTTTAGTCTGGATGCAAATGGCTTCATGAACGCAGACTGCTAAACAAGAACCAGCAGAACAAGAATTAATTATACGGGACTGGATGAACTAAAGACGGAAATTTTACTGTGGTCATTTGTCTGGAATACTGTTGATGCTGTTTTAATGTTCTATTTTCTGGATATGGGAGGGTTCTTTTTCTCCTACTCTTTATCCTATCTCTAACCTACAATCTTATAAACTCTGCTTTTATAAGCTAAACAGAAGCATTTAAAAATGATGTCCAGGTTTCAATGATTCCCCCAGAATTCGAAAAGTATTACTGAACCCCCTTAATTTTAATGGCAAGATAAAATTATTTCATAGGTTCAATTAGCATCTATCCACAGGATATGGTTGGGCAACCAAGCCCTTACCTAGGTTGTCCTATTAGAGAACGATGCTCATTTAATCAGATATGATTAGTCTCTTGAAATTAAGAAGCCAATGGCTACAAAGCTCTGCTAGGAAAACTGGCCTAGTACCTGGTGTGCAGAGGCCTGGACTTACAGGTGGTAAGGAAACTACCAGGAACCTGGCAAATGTTGGAACCTCAAGGAGTTCAACCAAGTTGTAAATACTATGGTTTACCTAGGGCAGAGCATATTTTGGGCCTGGTTTCCTAATCTTGGAATAGCAAATAAGCAAAAAAGAGCCTTTGAAAAGCACAATCCAGGATTCCTTATAAACATTTTCAGGCAGAAGTTAATTTTGTGGGCTCAATAGTTGTTTAATAATTCTCTACGGGTCTATATTTGCAAAGCAAACCAAGATGACCTGCATGGTTAATTAACACTCTCACCACACAATGTCAATAGTTAGGCCAAACCTTAGGAGACCAACCTTCTTCTGTGATCAAGAATAATCTCTGAGATTATTAGGATGAAAGGAGAGGACGGGGGAAGAACAATCAGGCAGACCGTGAAAGACTGAAATGGGCAAGAAGAAAATACTGGTATCTTCAGCAGAGGATTAGGGGGCATCAGGCACACCTGTCTCGGTTATGATTCTCTAGGGGCCTCCATCTTGCAGTAACTTTAACTGTGCTACTTCATAACTCTGTAAATGTTAATTTGGTATTATTGCAAATTAATCCTTCCAGTGAAGAGGGAAAGAATCCCCATGCCCCGCCCCTCCCATGGAGGAAGCCATTTGTAAATCTACCTACAAATTCATTTCTGTTCTCCTCTGCCTATGTGTATGTCTGCTCTTTGGATTTTCCTTTGAACTGGTTGTAACATCTTACTAGTTCCTTTATTAATTAATGGCTTAATATAAAATCCTTGACAGGTACTCATTAAAAAAAGGAGTCTGTTGTTTTCCATCTCTCTTAGTTGTTATTTCACGGTCTTAAAAAGTAGGGAGAGCCACCATTCTGACATTCATGGGCAAGAAGGAAAATCTACCTAGTTGAGCAGACTCATAACCCTGTGATTTGAACTACATTTCATTTGTTAAGGCATCTTGATACACATCAGTAATCTTGTAAAACCAAAATAAGCTACAGAAGGAAATGCTTTGCCACTCAGAGCTGGCAGCAACATTCAGCAACAAATACATAATTTATGGGACTCCAATACTGTTAATATTCCGACATAGAAGAGTGGAACACAGTGACGAATGCTGGATTCCAAGCTTTGTAATAAAGCTGCTCAGGGCCTTCTTGATTTAAGGGTTCACGATGTAACCGCATTGAAGCTAAAAACAAGGTAAGGAAACAACATCTCCAAGTTCTACAGATTAAGGGTTATAAAGAATAAAAGATATGTTCTTCTTACGTTCATGTTTCATCTGACATGAGTGCAGCATTTATAGGAGAAAGCATTTCAAAACTGGTTATTATTTTACGGCTGAGAGCTCCATGTATTGCTGCTGGAGCACAAAACCCTCACTTTTCACAACGACCAGGATCTGCCGTCTCCAACGACTACACTTACTAGGGACGGCCTCCTTTCCTTACTCACTAGCCCTAGAGGGAACATACATCTTATTAGACCTAGCTACATAATCTGGGGGGAGCTGATGAGGAATGCAAATACAAAGCCCCTTGCTAAAAATGTACTACTTATAAAACAAGATGGTGACAGCACATTAGCCCAAGCGTGGGGCCCAGTGGGACCTCGCAGGTAGAACACCCAGGGGGCCAGTCCTGTGTCTGATGCTTGCTCCGGAAAAAGGGTAGAGAAACCTTTCTTCTTTTTATAGAAACCGATTTTCAGACATAAGCTAACAACTGCCCAAATGTCAACTCGGGCCCTCTTCTACCCCCTAAGAGCAGGGGGGCTTAACTGTATAGCAGCTTTCATTTCTTTGACGGAGAGTTCTGGGTAACTTAGGGAAAAATCGAATCAGTTATGCATCTCCTCCCGGAGAAGTTGCTCTCTTAGATTCAGAACTCCCGTCTCACACCAAAGGGCCCGCGGAAGGATTTACCTCCTCAGGGACCCTGCCTAAGAGCACCCGTTCAAGGCTAGCAACATTTGGCTGTTTTCCTGGCTATGGTGGGAGTTCAGATTAGCCACGGTCCTTCTGTCCACTTGTCATTTCCTGAAAACACTGTACTGAGTTCATGCAGCTGTTTGAGGTAACCTCCGGATGCTGAGAACTAGGAGAACCCATTCATCTCCTAAGACCCAGATCAAGAGTGACTCCCCGCAAAGAGGCCTCCCATGTTACTGGCACACTGTCCCACCTTCACCCCATTCTCATGCATCTAGCCTGTTCCTTGTGTCCGTGACTGTTTCCACAGTCCCCCTTGTATCTGAAGTGCCTACTACAAAGTCTGGTATATAGATGGGGCTCGGTAAACAGCTGTTGAACGTATTATAGGGGGAGTAAGTACATGTGGCGGTATTTCCATTGAAAATGCTATATTCGGAGAGAAATAAGACTCCTATCCAAAATCATGATTTTCACATTACCGTAATTTCTGTGAACAAGACTAATTTTAACTGGCACATACTAGCCCTTACTCTTGTGATTTTTTTTTTTTTTAAGATTTTATTTATTTGAGACACAGAGAGTGAGAACACCGTGGGGAGGAGGGTCAGAGGGAGAGGGAGATGCAGATTCCCCACTGAGCAGGGAGCCTGATGCGGAGCTCGATCCCAGGACCCAGAGATCATGGACCTGAGCCTAAGGCAGAGGCTTAACTGACTGAGCCATTCAGGAGCCCTTCTGATTATTTCACATACATTCTATCATTTATGTTTTTTGACAATCTTTGCGGGTTTCTCTTTCCAATATTATCCCTACTTTAGAGATGAGGAAACCAGGATCAGAGAGATGAAGAGTCCTGCCAAGGCCTACATGGCCATTAGCAGAAGGGCAGGCTCGAACACAGCCTGGCCCGGCTCAGAGGCCAGCGATTAGCGATCACACAGTACAGCATCTCCCCCTTGATAAGGTTCTCCCCTCAATGAAAACCCTCACTGCTAATTCTTCGATCAATTATGTATTTAGCTCATTTAGAAATAGAAAAGACATCTCTTCCCCTGGATCCTAATAATAATTAGCAATAAGAAATGCTCCTAAATCTGAGATTTGCAAAGAGAGAAAGCTTGCTCTCCTTCCCCAAACCAGAAGAGGATGAATGTGAGAATTCTACTTCCTTTCCTAACTTTACACACAATTTACCTAATAAATAGAGAAAGATCCAAATTCTCCCGATGGATATTTATTGATGAATAGCCCCTTTCCTCACCAAAAGGCTCTGAAGATGCTTGTAACAAAAGTCTTACACATGCTCAGAGTCGGAAGAGAAAAACCAAGAGTTGGGACTGTGGAAAATACCGAGGCCCTGTGCGCCAACAGCCGGGGTGGTGACACGTCCCATGTCACCTGTGGAATCCCAGTGTTGGTGAAGGGTTCCATCCTAAGAAACTACTCAGATCTTTACCTGTGCTTTAAATCAAGTTACCATTAAGTTAAATTGCCACAAAGTCTTAGAAACCTAAGAAAAATACTGTTAGAAAGGAAAATTATGGTCATAAAGTTGGTCATGAAATGATAGGTATTATCTAAGAATAAAAAAGGATCTTAAAAAGCCCAAGTATCATTATTAGACTTGACAAGGGCATGGGACAATAAATGTCCAGGTTTATGCTTCCCTAATACCCATCCAACTGGTAATGGATACTTCAGAAACATAATGGTCCCTAAAACTGGAAACTTTTCTTTGCCTTTCCTTTCACAGAGCTAGCACATAACCATGTTCTACTTGCTGCAGGGCATAAAAACACCAAAATGTTTCAAATGCAGATAGTACTGCATAGAAGTATACTTTCTTAGCTTTTTTCCCTTGGACTTGGAGACATTTTAGTTACTCTAGTAATAAAGTTCTCTCTGCTTTAATGGTATTTTTAATGCACCAAATCAAATTACTTGTAGAACTTGTCATACTTCTGCTGCTGAAGAATGATGGAATGAAGCCACAGAACCCAGGACAGACCTGAGGAGCTGTCCCCCCACATCATACTCGGATATTCCCACCAGAGGTGAAGGCATCTCCCCACTGCTCTGGGGCGGGGTGTCTCTGGTCCGGTTGGCTTTGCCCAGTTCCCAAGCTCACCTCTTTGGTGCCTGATCTGGAATTCTAACCAGCTGTAGTCACCCTGGGGGGGGGGGGAATGAGGAATTGTAGGACAGCAAGGGACAGCCACGGGCCACAAGAAAAAACTCTTTTGGCCTCTCAAGTAGAAAGACAAAGATCATGGAGCACAGACAGAGGGGAACATCTGTTAGTATTTGCTTCAGGACCCCCAGTACCGAGCACAGGGCAGGACAGAGAGAGAAGGCTGTAAGGACCTTTCTCTTTTGGACTGAACTAAAGTTTGGAAGACTTAAGCTACCAGCTGGGGGCTTTAGGGACTCAATATTCTCCAAAAGATGACATGTGGCTTCCCTTTTACATATACAAGGTTCTTACAAGATGACACTGAGGTATCTGTGTGTTTGCTGATGAAATACAATCACTGAACACCAATCCCATGGCCAATTTCCAGGGCAAAGGAATGGTGGCTGTGAATGTGGCCCTGCGGCTCTCCTTCCTGCCTGCTGCTCTGGCCCCTTCCTTCTGGCACCTTCTGTGAGTCCCATTCTCCTATCATTAGCTCTGGAGTCTTCCTCGTCTCCCTCTCAGGCACTCAAACCCACTCGTAACAGGGTGACCCAATGTATGCTGAGGAAGTTCTTTTCTCCCGGCCATGTGACACTGGGCAGCCCCTCCCAAGCTAAGGTCTGGTGGTGAGGAGCCCCTCACAGAGCTCCCTTTATTCCTCAGCTTGAGCTAAATAAAGCACCAGGCAAAGGCCTTCTGCCATTATTCCTGTTTAAAGCCAGTGCTGACTGGCGGCTCCTGATCTCACCAGCCTGCCATCCCCCGAGGTCCTAAGCGGGTGGATTATCAGGATGGACTCCCAAGTATGGTCTGTTCCAGTTTTGAAAAGGCCAGGTCTGTTTTCCTTAGAAACTGGAAGGTCTATCCATTCAGGTTCCATTTTTCTGGGACTGAGAGACTCTGTCTCAATTTTATAGCTTCTCCTTTTTTTACCAAATGACAGGTACAACTTTTCCAGATCAAGAGTTTGTAGGAGGGCACTCAGCACGCAATGGTGCTGGTGTCGAGCACTGTTACACTTTACTACCCTGTGGATGGGTCATGAAAGGTTGCCTGCCGGCTTTATTAACCACTGTGCAAAAATAAAACTAGTTATGAGCTAATCTGAATGAGCCCAACAAATATTACTGATCTTCACTCAAAAATGGCCTTTTATTTCTCCGAGAGCCTGAGGTGACAGGAATTATTGGTAGATTGGAGAAAAACTATTATTAAATAGGACTGTGTTTGCCTTCTCTTTCTCTTCATTTACATGGATGATGTCAACCCTTTCACACAATACTGATGCATGGCCCCTTGTCATGGAGATAAATACAAGGGAACGATTCCTCTAATGAGCTGATGACGAGCTCCGAGTGGCCCCACAAGCCAGGCAAGGCCCCAGACAACGGGTCTATTCTCTCATGTGGGAAAGAAGCTACTTCTCGAAGACTAAATTCTAACACTAAGATAATTATCTGTGAGGAGGCCCTCCAAAATCGAATCCGTTCATATCTAATAATCCCAACTGTAGATGTAACTATTTAGGAGAATATTTTACAATCAGCATTTCTGGGTAGATTAGCAGAAAGAGCTAATGCTGCTTAAAACTAGTCTGTCTCACGGGAGCCTTTGTTTACGGCTGTCTAGAGTTGCTCTTAACATCACTGTAAAAACTTTACAAGTTAAAAACAATTCCGATTAGCTTTAGAGCTCAAAAGCAGATCTCCTGTTCTTTTCTGCACATGACCCTGCTTTGCCCCCAGGACCAGCGGGCAGCACAGGGTAGGGCAGGTCAGAGTGTGGTCTGAGGGCCACGAGGAGAGCTGCCCAGGAGGACTGGGACAGCAGAGACACCTGCAGTTCCAGACTGGTGGCTGGAATCTCCAAAGACACAGTCCAAGAGTCTACATTTTAACAAATTCCTTCGTGCCCCTTTGCACACTGCAAAGTTTGAGAATGGCTCCAAGGAAAGGCAAAGCTTTCTTTGCTCTTCCTCTCAGCCCTGTGAAATCTGCCCCTCAAGGAAGAAGAGCCTGATTTGAATAAAGGTGAAACCTCCATCAGTATTTGGTGAAGCACCAAACATAGAGTGTAAGGATATTATTTCGCCCCTTTTCCTTATGCTGCCAGGAATCTTGCCACATTTGAACTCAATTATTGAAATTCCATAGGCCTTCCTGGCTTATATTTTTTAAGTTCTTTTTCCTCACATTCTCAAATTTTTATCCATAAGTCTCCCCGGTTCTCATTTTTCCTTTTTATTTCTTTGCTGCCATTATTTTATTTTACGGTTTTTGCAAGCACTCACAAATCCTCCATGGAATTAAATGAGGGATAAATAAATAAACATACCTCGGCATAGATATAATTCCAAGGGGCCATTTCTTGTGTTCCTGCAATGTTTCTTCCCACGCTAAGATCCTGCCACAGACACTGGACCACACGCCTCTGTCTTAGCTTTCCACTGGGAATCTTTTCTCTGAGTTTTTTTGTTTTTTAAGATTTTATTTATTTATTTGACAGAGAGACACAGCAAGAGGGGAACACAAGCAGGGGTATGTGGGAGAAGGAGAAGCAGGCTTCATGCCGAGCAGGGAGCCCGATGTGGGGCTTGATCCCATGATCCTGGGATCATGACCTGAGCCACAGGCAGATGCTTAACAACTGAGCCATCCAAGCACCCCTGAGTTTGTTAATAAAAGCACCAGCAGTGGGGCGCCCGGGTGGCTCAGTGGGTTAAGTCTCTGCCTTCAGCTCAGGTCATGATCTCAGGGTCCTAGGACTGAGTCCCGCATCGGGCTCTCTGGTCGGCAGGGAGCCTGCTTCCTCCTCTCTCTCTCTCTGCTTGCCTCTCTGCCTACTTGTGATCTCTCTCTGTTGAATAAATAAATAAAATCTTAAAAAAAAAAAAAAAAGCACCAGCAGCCTTACTTGTGTCCTTGGAGCTCGATGGCCGTTCCTTTTCTCCCACCGATGTCCCACATGATGACAGAGTGATCTGAGCTGCCAGAGAACAACACTCGCTGGACAGGGTCCCAACAGAGAGCAGTCACCCCACCTGTGAGGACAGACACAGCTGGACATTAGTCACAAAGCAACAGTATTATGCACCAATAAATGTGAACACAAAGGAGTGAGGATCTAGTGCAGTTCTTCTGCTTATAAACAAATAAGTCCCTGAAATGAAAAAACAAAAAACAAAAAAACCCCCCCAAAAGTGGATCCTTCAGCATTTTCCCCCACATTTAACATACCATAAGATCAATTACTATAAAAACCAAAAGAAAATGAAAAAGGCAGCTAATTGTCAGAAAGAGATGTTATTCAAAGAATGGAAAATATCACACTACTTGGAAATATTAACTGTATTTTCTTAACTTCTAACTACCACCCCACCGACAGTAACAGGCAAGAAGTGAACGGAGTTTTAAAAAGCTAGACTGAATTTTCTTATTCTCGAACACAGATACAATTAGACCACAACACCAGAATTTAAAATTTATTTTCTCTCTGTGGGAATTGAAGTTTACAGATTCTAGGTTCATCGTTTATATCCTGAAGTGTCCATTTCCTCGACTGTAAAATGGGGATCACGGCAATACATCTTAACATCTACATACAACTACTACTATTATTAATGATGTTATGGACCTAGCCCCTGCCTGCCTCACAGGGCTGTGGTGATAATCAGGTTGGATCAGTTCTATAGGAGATCTCTGTAAACCACAGCGTGCAGTACACACGTTGGTTATTAGCATTACTCTACTGGTGTGGCTATAAAATATTATGACAGATCTTTCTCTCTGGTAGTCCCTTTATGAATCAAACCCCTACACGATGAGAGCAATATTAACTTTTTCCATTTAGGATGAGCCCAAAGCCTACAAATGCTTAAGAATGGGAGAAATACTCATTTTTTACATGATTGAATAATATTATATTCTGAAAAGAACATAAAATAGCATCTTGTTTATGAGAACCTGACATTTTTCTTATTTAGATGATCAATTTGTTCTAACAAAGTGCTGCACTTTAAAAGCTTTTAGGAAAGTTTCTTTTACATAATATTCTCGAAGGGTTTTCTTTCTTTCTTTTTTTTTTTTTTTTTTTTAAGATCAAAGGCGGGGAGGGAAGTCCCACTATTCTGGCTTGTGGTTCATCGCTTCTCGCCATACCTGCACAACATCCTCCCACCCATGTACAAGTAAACAGCAACCACCGCCCCCGCCAATCTAAGCAGTCTGCCTCCTGCCGCCACCTAACGGCACTGAGCAGCATGGCCAGTGGCACACAGGCTCTAGTGTGGTCTCTTGAATGAATGAAGGAGCAGACGAATGAAAATACATTTTTTTAAAATCCACAATTCTCGTTATTTGGAACTCTTCTACTAGACTTACTAACCCTTCCAAGTTAAATACTGTTCCTCCTTTTGTGCACCAACGCTTCTTCGTTCCCTGCTGTTCAACTCAACGATTACCATGTCCCGGGGTTTTAAGTACCCATGGACAACTGCGGTCCTGAAGCAGCTGACCCTTCTTCCACAGGAATCTTAGAAGGCCAGCAGTGGCCTAACACTGTGGCACGGAGCCTACGTCATGCACCTCACACCCTCCCATCATGCAGGCCCCGGATCAGCTCACATCATCCCAAGAAGGGTGAGTGCAGTACAGTAAGGAGACCCCATTCATATAACTTGTATTACAGGAGATTTAAACACAGTATGTCCAGGGCTCCGTATTGTCTGTAGTTTCAGGCATCCACTGGGGGTTCCTGAACTTGTCCCTCGCAGACTGGGGAGGGGAGGGGGAACTATGCTGTACCTTTTTTTTTTTTTTAAACATTCTTTAGTATTTGACAATGTAATACACTTCAAGATGTTCTATCCTGCAACGCACGTTATTTATTCCCACACAGTACCCAAGTAACTTACTTGGTTAAATATCCGTGGCAGTGTTAGCCAGCTGTCCAGCTCGAGCCCCACTCCCCGGCCATGAATGGAGTGCTCCCTGGAAAGGTGCTCTCCTGCAGGGACCATATTTATGGGCCCTCTTGTATCTAGGGGGCATGTCACCAGATCTGAGCAACTGAACCCAAAAAGTAATCTGTGTTCCTTCCAGGCCAAGGGGGTTAAGATGTCCCTTTTTCACTTTCTCTTTGTACCTACTCTTCAAGGACTCTAAGACTCAGGGCATGGAGAAACCACATTCTAGAAGGAGTCAGAGTCCCTGAATTACCATATGGAAGAGAGACACCTGCACTGGGTTGTAACCCAAGCAAGAAGTAAGGTGCTTCATTAAGCCATTGAAATGTTAGAAATTGTTTGTTAGAGCAGTTAGCATTAGCTATTAAATGCCATATATTTACTGGGATATACAATGAGACTGGCCCAAGGGGCGCCCGGGTGGTTCAGTCAGTTAAGCAGCCAACTCTCGATTTCAGCTCAAGTCACGATCTCAGGGCCATGAGATTGAGCCCCACGCAGGGCTCCTCACTCAACAAGCAGTCTGCTTGAGAGTCTCTCCCTTTCCCTCTGCCCCTCCCGCTGCTTTGTGTCCCCTCCCTCTAAAATGAATAAATAAATCTTTTAAAAAAAATTTAGGCTGGCCCAAGAGGAAGGTGAGAGTCACCACAGGCTTCATGAGTCAGGAAATAAAAAAAAGTTACTGGTATAGACTGTTAACACTGATGTGTAGTACTTAGAATTGGAGTCGGCCCCGGCTGGAAAACCAGTGCACCAACCAAAGCAATCCACTGTACGCTCTGAATTGTTTTTTCCAAAAGTGTATCTGAAGTCTAAGCACTTCTCACCACCTCAACCACTACCATCCTTGCATGAACCACTACCAAAATTCTTGGCCTAGAAAATGGAAAAGCATGACACGTATTTTCATGGAACGCCTATGGGGGCAAAAGGCACTCTCATACGTTGCTAATGAGACTCCAAACTAGCGCATCAGGGAAGGCCACGTACAACAAACAACACCTGCACTTGGCTTTTAATCCAGCAATCTCACTCCCAGGAATTTATCTTGAAGATACTGTCCCCATCCCCACGGAGTAATAAGAAGATACACATGCATAAGGAGAATGCTCACAGAAGACAGTGGCGGACTATGGTGCACTCGCTCAGTGTTCTGCAGCTAGGAGAAACAACGAACAAGATCACTTAGGAGGACAGCAAGGGATTTCCAGGATACACTGCAAAGTGAAAAAGGAAAAGCACCAAAAAATAGCTACATTGTGCTACCTTTCATCTAAGAAAAAACTGCAAATAAGAAATGAATGAGTTCAGCTACCTTCAGCAGGTGCACAGGAATAGCAATGGAGAGGGGATGAAGCAGAGTGGCACTTTTCTGAGTATATTTTTTTGGTTTGGTTCTGTATTTTGGGACCATATTCATGTTTCACATACTCAAAAATAAGTAAATAAAATCAACAAGGGGTATGTTTGGTGGGGGGGTAGGGTATGGACCCAAAATAGAAATATGAACAGAAACTAGTGAACCTAACTGTATTACAAATGAATGGTCCGACCACAATGAAGTGGGGCAGGGGGAGAACTGATAAAAGCCACTTTGGAAAACAGTAATTTGACGACACATCCTAAGGCAAAATATAAGATTTGTACACAAATATAGTACTTTAGTTAGTAGGTCTGTATATGGGTTATGTAGGTCAGCAATTCTGCAGCTATTCCATGTGTATTTTAGGACTGAGCAAGTAAATACATGGAGGATAATGAGAGCTGAGTTTCTCACTATCATCATAGTTACAGCTGTTGGGGCGGGGGGAGGTTAGAATAAACTCTTTGGTATTAGAATGGAATTGGAAGCATCGGTATGAACTCACGTGTGTGTACACACACACAAACACAGAAGACACAGAAATAGAGATGTGTGGGGACACACATACATTTCCTAGCTCTGTCTACTGAGAGGGCCTAGAAGCTACAATCTTCCCGCCAATGGGTGCACACAGAGCACCCAGATTCTGGCTTCTATATATTATCTATTCTTCAATGAAAGAAACAATGGCTGAATGGATAGTTAATTCTAGGACTGAGGCACAGAGTATGCAAGATGAGCCAGGAACATCATGTGATATCAGAAAGTGAAGAGGGGGCGCCTGGGTGGCTCAGTCGGTTAAGCGTCTACCTTTGGCTCAGGTTCCTGGGATCGAGTCCCTGCATCAGGCTCCTTGCTTCTTCCTCTACCCCTCTCCCTTACTTGTGATCTCTCTCTCTCTCATGCTCTCTCAAATAAATAAAATCTTCAAAAAAAAAAAAAAAAAAAAAAGGGACAGTCAAAAAGTCACAAAAGCCAGCGTGAAGAAGCCAGTGTCCCATTGGTCAAATCTGGGGGACAATTTGAGCGAGAAAATAAGTTGAGTGGTAGTAACAAATTCTCACACATAGAAATAATTAAGAACTCATGAGCCCATACTGGTATAAACAATGGAAAAAACAAATAAATATGGGGGAGAAGTAAAGTTTTTCTTTATAAAAAAAATCCAACCAAAATTGTAGAAGAGATAATGACTAGAAAAAGCACAATCTGGCAAACACCACAGTCATAATTGTTTCTAGTAAGAGTCATCAATGGAGTCTCAGTGGATAGTAAAATTACTGGACAGAAATATGATGAGAAACAGTATTTATACAGTTTCAAAATACTTCCTCATAAAATACTTCTGAATTATAAAAGGCTGACTAAAGTGGAGAAACTTGGCAGACACTACCTTAACCAAATGATCAACATTAACATCACCAGAAACAGGATAAATCAGTATCATGTGCCTCTTGACACAATCCACTGAGAAGGACATAACATCACTTCCATGGTATTCTTATAAAAAATGCATCACCTGAATTTAACCATGAGGAAACAACACAAACTCAAATGGAAGGACATTCTGGCTAGTACTTAAAAACGCCAAGGTCATGAAAGACAAAGGAAGACCAAAGAGCTGTCTCACGTTGAAGGAAACCAAGGCCATGTTACCACTGAACCCAAGTGGTCCCGGATCAGCTTGTGAACACCCCGAGGGCTCAGGGTCTTCCACTGCGCTTCAGTTAAGAGATGAAAAAATGGAAGAAAAAGCTTCAAGACGGGAAGGAGGAGGGGACTGGGGAGAACAACAAATAACTCTTGAGGTCCGTCCCAGCTCTAGGTACATGTCCTAACAATGGTGTCTCTTGGAGGCTGGGGTATAAAGCACAAACCATAGCGCTCATTGCAAATCAGTGCAACCGGCTTGTTCTCCGCATCTTCCACAAGGCAGACACCAGGTTAGGCTCTGTGGATATAATCAAATCAAGATTCAGATCCTACTTCAACACAAACGGAGCCTAAGATTGTGGGATTAGTCTGGAGAACAAGAAGGGCGTGCAGGCTGTGTTTGGTGGAGCATTCGCTCATGGAACACGTGGCTACTCCCTCCGCCTGGAGTGCCCGTCTTACTTCTGATCACTCAAGTAACCCTTTCTTTCTTCAAGGTGGAGCTCAGGCACTGTCTGCTACAGGAAGCCTTCCCCAACACTCTCAATTCAAGTGAGGTGCCCACTTCTGTGTGTGTTTCTATCCTCAAACTCAAACACTGCATAGGAACTTTATCAGATTATTTATCTCCCACAGGAGACTTTACGTTCTGTATCTTAGTATTCAAGCAGTACCCAGTTCCTGGTACACAGTAGGTGCTTAATAAATGTTTACGCACCTGCCTGTGAGTTGCATGGCAGAGAGTAATGGGAGACAATAAAGAAGATTAATAAGCCATCACTGCAGAGGCATCTGGCAGAGCCCTGGGATGGGGGCCGATGGGAAGGCAGCACACTGAGTCACGGGGGGGTGTGTGTGGGGGGGTGGAGGGCACAGAGGAGTGGAGAGGAGAGCTGCTGACAGGACGGTGTTCCAGCAGCCCTCAGCAGACACCTTCCTGAACAGTCATTCTTACAGATGCTTTGGGCAGCTCAAGAAAGGCAACTGCCACCAGCGAGCCTGCATTCCAGAGCAGGGCAGACCCGCACCTTGGCACAGTCCTCATCCACAGTGTTGGGCTATGGTGGATGTGGGTTTCTGGATTTATGATATTTCAAATCACAAACATCATTTCTTCTATTTCATTTTTTTTAAAAGATTTTTTATTTATTTATTTGACAGAGAGAGATCACAAGCAGGCAGAGAGGCAGGTAGAGAGACAGGAGGAAGCAGGCTCCCTGCTGAGCAGAGAGCCCGATGCGGGGCTCGATCCCAGGACCCTGAGATCATGACCTGAGCCGAAGGCAGCGGCTTAACCCACTGAGCCACCCAGGCGCCCCAATTTCTTCTATTTCATTTTACTTCTCTTCAGATTCCTCCATCTTTCTGTTCCCCTCATTTCATGATATCTTTTCCCTACCTTTGACCTGCATAATATAGGACTGCTAGAGCAGTTTCCAACAGAAATGAATTTACTCTTAAAAATAAATGTTTTTGTCAAAACAAAATTTTCTATTTTCTCGTAAATGAAAAATTACATAATATCCCAACACATGGATGTACCTTATTTCACTTACTGTTACATTTTTCCCAACTTTTAATTATTATAAATTTTGCTAAGATGAACATTTTTATTTGTAAATCTTTGATCATGTTCCTATTTAGTTAGAAGAGATTCCCAAGCATGCACCAGATCAAAGAGGAGGAAAACTTTTAGAAATTTAATACGTGTCACAAAAACGCACAGTGAGCTCATTTTTTAGAGGCTTTTACAATGTATCTTGCAAAAAAGCTAGAGAGACTATGTGAAGTGTTGCAAAGTTGGGGCTGGAAACGGCTGGGTCTGTCCTTATTGGTGTGACGGGGCACCTCGCCCAGAGCGTGCCATCCCACCTACAAGGTGAAGAAGGTGTGCGGGCTCCCTGTGACGACAGGAGAGCGATGAAGCAAGTCCCCAGAACACAAGGTCTCTTGAATTAAGTCTCTGACCTTTCAGCTGCTGCATTTTGCTGAAGTGAGGAGGTTGCTGTAAAGCTGAATGTGCTCTACCTGCAGGCGACCCCTTGCTCCCGAGATCCACCAACAGACATGCCGCTATCTCCTTGCCGCCTCCCCAGGGGATCTCCAAGCACCGGGATCTCTCCTCCCAGACCGCTCCAACCTCCAGTGCTCCTGGTGTCAGCAAACAGCATCACCATCCACCCAAATGCTTCCAACAGAAACCTGGGATGTCCCCACCCAAAAGCCAAGTGCCGCTTGATCTCCTAAAAAGACCTCCTGCCACGCCCACGGCCATCCTCCCAGTCCAAACAAGTGGGGGCTCTGGCAGCAGCCATCCTTCGAAATGGTCTCTGCACATCCATTCTTGTCCCCCCTCAATCTAGTGCCACCGCTGCCACACTGACTTGTTAGAATGGAAAGCAGGCCACCGCCCTGCTCATACTTCATCACTGATGTGTGATGTGTGATGTCGTGTGATCATCACTGATCTCACAGTGCCTGAGAACAATGGCCGTCGTTCTCCACTCACATTGCCTGGGAGTTCAATCTCTACTCCTCGCCTCTGGCTCTCCACACCACCCACAGGTGGCCATACGGCTGCTCACACTTGCCGACTCCCTTCCAAATACCTGTTTCACACACCTGGGTCCTAGAATGATCTCATCCCCTGGGTAACTCCTCTTTCTCGTTAAGGTTTCATTCAAACACCACTTCCCTGGAAGTCTCCCATTAGCGCCCTGGAGAGGGAAGCCCTCTTCTTTGCTTCCGAAGCAGCCTCTGAGAGCACTGGGGAATCACGGTACTTGCTGCACTCAAAACCTTTTGAGGAACTACCTGTGTTTACTGGTTTAATGATCGCAGTTTAATGATTTGAACTTGTGTATTGGCATTGAACTATGCCTCTCCTTGTTTTAGTTATTTTTGTTATAGTTATACTGTAACTTTCAATAATTTCCCTAATAGTTAATGAACAAGTCTGTGTTTTTTTGTTAAATAGTGTGCTTTGGCAAGTTCTGTTCAAGCCCTTCTGTTTCTAGTACGTTCATACTAATCAAAATAACCCTTAGACATAAAAGAAAAAAGTTACTTTACTGATACTATGGATTTCCAACAGTTAAAATCTGATTCTCCCTCCTGCCTTTGTTCAAGTTAGTAGGACTTTTTGGTAGAAGTATTTTCTGATTTCTGCAGAAATAGCAAAGAACTATGATACCTAGCATTTAGTTCCAGAAATAAAACCAGCAGAGGGAGCAAAGGAACATAAAACTAGTTTCCTAGGTCCCCACGGATTAGTAAATGCTATGTTGGCCTGTGGTATTAGGCCATTGTCATCTCTAACCCACATTTTTATATGACCTTCTGTACTGTAACAGAGTGATGGGTGAATGGTTAGGACTCTGTATACATACCAGACTGTGTGCTTCTGAGTTTGGATCTGGACTGCTAAGACCCCCAATATCATTCTTTAATGGATCTGGGTTCATCTTAAAGTCTTTGTTTTGGGGTTTAAGGGAATGAGATTAATCCTTCAAAACCCCTTTTCCCAGAGTTTGGGACCTCTCAGGGCCCAGGATGGGCTGAATGGAGAGGAGGAGCTCAACAATATGTCTGCATCATCAAGGAATCTCTTAGACATCCCTGCTCTGGCTACAGATGAATGAGCTGTGCTGTAGCCAGACTGACGGTGGGTGCATACCACTGTCTATGGATAACAGTAGTAAGCTGACTATGTGACCAGCTACATTTGCCTTCCTGTTAATTAGCAACGTTCCTGGGCCACATCTGGTCTTCCTCAAAGATACTTCATGATAAAGTCATAAAAGAATGCTTTAAACTCTGAGAAAGGTAAGGCATAATGCCAAGCTGACATTTTATTATTCCGACTAACCCAGAAGACAGGAAACCCTCAGGCCACTTCTGGCTCCCCACGCAGCAGTAAGAAACAGCTACACCCCTTTTCTGGCCTAGGGGCAGCAACAGGGAGCTCAGAGCACCACTCTCAGCCATACAGTGAATGGCTGCCTACCAAGGAGCCAGGCTGGAAGCCGCCTCTGCCTAAACCAAGTCTGGGAACTACCCAGTCTGGTCACCGGCATGCCGAAGTCAGCACCAAAATTTCACCTTGGGCCCATCCACTCCTGGCTTTCCCATTCCTCCTGCCACATTCAGAGGGGCAGTTTCCTACTAGCTTTCCAATTATGTTCTCTATTCTGCTGCCAGAACAATCTTTTAAATTCTGACCAGGTTAATGTCTTTGCTTAAAACTCTTTTACAGTTTCGCATTGACGTCAGGCTACTGCCTCAGTGATCCAAATGGACTCTCACTTCCTTTCTGGCTGCCCGCCACCGCAGACTCAGTATGCCAGCCAAAAGGAGTTACTAAAGTTCCCAGGAGAGCACACTCTTGCAGATCTCCATGCCTTGGACGACACTGGTTTTCTCCGCCTGGAGTGCTCTCCTCAGTTCTTTTTCATGAACTCAACGCTCACTCCTTCCCAAATATCTGAGGTTAAGCAACACCTCTGCTGAGAAGGCCTTCCTGACAGACTCCCAAACCTGTCTGAGCTAAGCGCTCATTCTGTGTTCCTGGAAGTGCCCTGTACCGGCTTCCCCCTGCCTCTGCCGCCCTGTCACTCTCTGGTTCCTGTCTTTCACGGCTGTGAAGAATTTGAGGAAATAACTATACCTTTTATTTCTATGATAGGGAACAGTGGCTGCGATCAATTAGGGAGAGCAATGCGTGTAAAGAGACCAGGGTCCAGGGCAGAACTCACCAAAAAAGATCACTAAGGAGATGAGAAAGAACAGTCAGAGAAGGAGAAGAAAACTGGGAGAGACTGTGTCATGGAAGCCAAAGGGAGGTCTGTTACAAGCAAGAAGGAAGGGCCACGATGTATAACACTGCGGAAGGTTAAGTGTGATATGGTTTAAAACACGTCCACTGGATACAGCAACCAGCAGGTCACCAGCCACCTTGGGGACAGCAGTGTCAGAGGAGCGAGAGACAAGCCAAACTGCAGGTGGGTGGAAGGCAAATGAGAGGTAAAGAATCTGAAGCAGCCAGAAAATGATATTCTTTGAAGAAGCCTTGTTGTTTGCCACAACATGAAGACATCATGCCAAGTGAAAGAAGCCAGTCACAAAACAACGCATCCTGCAGGATACCTGTGAGGCACCCAGAGCAGGCAAATCCGTAGAGACAGAAGGTAGAATGGTGGCTGCCAGGGGCTGGGGGTGGGGGCCTGGGAGTCAGTGTTTAATGGGGTCAGAGCTGCAGTTTTATAATACAGAAAATGTTGTATAGATGTTGTATGAATGTCCTTAATGCCGCTGAGCTGCAAGCTTAAAAATGATGAAAATGGTGAGTTTTCGATTATGTACATTTTACCATAATTAAAAAAAAAAAAAAAGAAAAAAGCAGCACAGCTGTTAAAGAGAATAAGGCAAAAACTGCCTCAACAGGATACAGGATTGAGAGGGTTTTGTTGGTTGAAGAGAAAGCCAACACATTTAAACATGTTAATATACTGAGAAGAATGAGTCAGTCAAGGGGAGACAAAGGGAACAGTTTTTGATGTGGAGACCCCAAGAGAATCGGCTCCGGGCCAGAGGACAGGAGACTCCTCAGTGAGGCAGGAGAGTCAGAGATGAGGAAGGGGTAGAGGAAGGTAGGTAGAGGAGAGGAATATAGGGCAGGCAAGAAAAAAAATGTTTTTTTAAAAAGATTTATTTATTTGAGAGAGAGCGCACAAGACTGCACAGGGGCATGGGGGGAGGTGGGGCAGAACGGGACACAGAGAGAATCTCAAGCACTGAGCGAGGAGCTGGGGCTCGATCCCAAATCATGACCAAATCTAGAGTCAGACGTTTAGCTGACTGAGCCACTCAGGCGCTCCGAGGAAGAACATTTCTGAAGCCTCTATCTGATCACCTCTATTCTTCTTTGAAGGAGGAGCTGGGGGAGGGGACAGGGGCTTGGGGAGAGCAGTGAAGGTCTGGAGAAGTCCTGGGGAGTATAGAGGGACTGTGGAGGGGCTGTGTGGAGGGACTGAGGCAACACTGGCAGGTGGACTGGAATGCTGAATGGGCAGTGGTAATGGTAGCCTGAGGCTTATGTGTGACTTGACGCAGCCCCACGGGGACAGAGTGAATGGGGCACCTGTCCTTCCAGGAAGCACCAGGGCACCTGAACCAAGAGCTCTGGGCGGCTCGTTACTGAAGTGACACCCCTCTGGAAAGCCAGAGAGGATGGGGCGCAGACATGGGGGAATGAGGGACTGAAGACTGACTGGTCAACACCGACAAGAGCAAATGGGGCCGGAGGCAGGGCTTAGAAAATCTAAAGATTAGAAGACTGAGTCAGCAGTGAAACGAAGAAGTTTAAGGTTCCTGAGGTGGGAACAGTTCTGGGTCCCTATCAGGCCAGGCTTACCCAGGGTGTAGGTGGCTAAAAAGAGAAACCCAATCAGGAAAGATCTGGGTCCTATCCACAGGGGATGCTTCTATGTGTTTTTCTTCCCAGAAACACAGATAGTTAAGATTATCTTTTAGGACTCTTTTCCCCTGGATTCTATTTCCTCTTTATGCATTCCTTTTTTCCCCCTGAGGAAATCCCTTATGATCTAGGCACTATCCCATTTTACATCCCTATTCACCTACTTGTGTTCTTATATGCCATCTAAACTCAGTATGAACCTTATTCTGTACTAAATCATAGGTTGGTAATCTGTAGGAGACATAAAAAGCCCATTAATAACCATGAAAACAGGCAGTGACTCATTTCCCAGGGTCAACATCACATATTAAGAATACTAGTAAAAAAGAATCATTATTGGGGCACCTGGGTGGCTCAGTGGGTTAAAGCCTCTGCCTTCGGCTCAGGTCATGATCCCAGGGTCCTGGGATTGAGCCCCACATCGAGCTCTCTGCTCGGCAGGGAGCCTGCTTCCTCCTCTCTCTCTGCCTGCTTCTCTGCCTATTTGTGATCTCTGTCCGTCAAATAAATAAATAAAATATTTAAAAAAAACCTGAATCATTATCAACTATTCAAGTGTTTCAGAGGCTAAGCATGGATTATTTTATATTACCTTGCTTACATGATCCTGAGATCCTGATTCTCTCCCCAACAAACAAATCCTAAATAACAGAAGAGCCCAGAAGAAGTCAAAAAGGAGCCTGTACCTTTTTATGTAGCCTAGCTAAACAATGAACATATTTTTTTATTTCACTTGTCTTAGAAGTGGGGGAGTCTGTCTTGCACACCATCTTCTCGCTCCAAGGATGGAAAGGACAAACTGAGGCAGCTGTCTTTTCAGCCTTCCGGGGTTGGTGCAGTTGCCACATGGCCTTAAACAATGTCTCATCAACATACGCCAACACTAGCTTTCTCCAGTGCGACAGGACACAGAACCAAATCACCAACAGTTCTGAAACAGAATGGCTCCTTTTTTTGTGTGCACTGAAAACTGTGGAAAATTTCTGACACTGTATCTTACTGAACCATTCTGAAATCAGTTAAATGTATCATTCCTATCTGTGCACACTGTACTCTGTCACTTTCACAACATGGCAGCACAACGCCAGAACACGCGGCCGGTGATATGTCACCGTAAGCGCAGCACGTGGAGATATGGCTTGCAGTCCCACCTGTGTGTCCTCTGAATGTTGTGACCAGGGTGCAGTTGTCTTGCTCCAGTTTGAGGATGGTTACTTGGCCTGATTGGTCACCAATAAACACATGCCGGGTTTCAACATCAAATCTATCATGGAAACATTAAGGATCGTTTCTCAAAATTGAGTGGAGGGATTTAAGTACGTACATACATACATACATACATACATACATAAACCCAAGAAACGTGTAAATCCCATATGAAGAAAGCTTGGATGTTAACACTAAAAGATACAAAAGCAGACACAACGAAGTAAAAGATGCAGCATTATGGGACAGTAAGACATCACATGGTAATGTCATTCCTTACAACATTAATTTACAAATTTAACCTAATCCCTATAAAAATAACAGAACTTTTTTTTTTTTTCTCTCAGAGCTGGGGAAGTTTAAGTTCATATAAAAAATAAACAAGAAGGGCCAGGAATACTCTGAAAATAAGAGCAATGTGGTATGTGATAGGGGAAGTTAGCCCTACCAGATAATAGAACATGTTACAAAAGCTCTGTAATTAGAAATGTGGTATTGGTGCATAAACAGACAAACAGACCCCTGGAACAAAACGGCCAAGTCTAGAAACATCAACAACAAACAGATATCAGCAGCAAAGCCAAAAGACAAACTGGAAAAAATATTTGTAACTTATGTTACAAAGGGCCAAATCCCTAACGCAAAAAGAAAAATCAAGAAGAAAGCAACCACAAACCTGACAGAAATGGGTAAAACGTATGAACACAAAGTTCAAGAAGAAATGAAGATGAAAATGAAAACGGTGTGTGAAAATGAAAATGTGTGAGTCAAACCAGACCCGAATGCTAGCCTTCGAAAGACTGCTTACAAGGCTGGGTTGGTGTCTCACAACCTGGATTTCTGGAGGGTCCCACCTTTAGCAGACAAGAGTGGCTCCCTGTGCCTTAACTGTACACAGAATATGGTTTATGCCAAATACCTGCTTTTCTACTTAGTCCAGAATTTCGGTACCTGTCAGAGAGAGGCTGCCTACGTGACTAGTCTCCAGTACAAACCTAAGGCACTGAGTCTCTAGCTGAGCTTGTGGGGTTGATAACACCTAGTAATGCCACATCTAGAGATCTATCCCACAGATACACTGGCCAAAGTACAAAATGCATGCCGGAGGCTATTCGAGCCACACTATTTTTCTTTCTTTCTTTCTTTCTTTTTTTTTTTTAAAGATTTTATTCATTTGACCGAGAGAGATCACAAGCAGGCAGAGAGGCAAGCAGAGAGAGAGAGAGAGAGAGGAGGAAGCAGGCTCCCCGCGGCCGGGAAAGCCCGATGCAGAACTCGATCCCAGGACCCCGAGATCATGACCCGAGCCGAAGGCAGAGGCTCAACCACTGAGCCACCCAGGTGCCCCCGGGCCACACTATATTAAATAGCTAAAGTTTGAAGGCAACAAAAAAATTCCAACAAAAGGGCACTTACTGAATTAACTAGGATATACCCATGCAATATTGGGGGGGAAAGGAGCTCCATATCATAAGCAAACGGACATGGAGAAATTTCCAGGGTATATTATAAAGCGGGGAAAACAAGCCAAGGTATTTAAGCTACACTATCTTTGCCTAAGACAGAGAGGACTAGAGAAGTGTGTGTGTGTGTCTTGCAGGGAGGAGGGGGGGCAGAGTTATTTTACAAAAGGAAGCTCTGGAATGATAAATCAAGATCTCACACAAGTGGCTGCCTACGCAGAAGGGAGAAACGAGCTGAAGGGACAGGGATGATAATGAGACTTCTCTTGTCATAGTTTCCATTCTGGAATCATGTCATTATTTTACATATTAAAAATATGTATGAATTTAAAAGAAAAAAATCCCCTAAATTTCCAATAAAGTAAAATCAATGAACCTAACTATCAAGTTGGTGATATAACCACAGTTAACAGAATTATTCAAGTGACTCTAAAACAGTGTTTCAACTGTACATCCTTGGGAGAATGTATTCCAAGGACAAGGAGAACTGCAAGGAAATCTAAAATCTCATTCCATAGTCTTGTTGCTATAATACTGCTATTATTATTTTGAAACAGCTTAAATGTACCACAGGATAAAGCAGATATGCTAATGTTTTAGAAGACACAATTTTCAGCTCAAGGTAAAAGAATCAAGTACAAAAATAAAGTAGAAACCCTATAATGTTAAATCTGAATTTATTATATGAAATATTTATTTTCTTTTCAGAAATATACACACATATATTCCCTAGCTCTCTCTGAATACTACTCCTCACTAAAAGAAATGGCTAATTCAGGACAGGGACAGGAAAGTACAAGATAAGGTTAAGACACATTTTGTCAAAGGCTCTCTATCAAAAGCAAGTGGGGGGACACCTGGGTGGCTTAGTGGGTTAAAGCCTCTGCCTCCGGCTCAGGTCATGATTCCAGGGTCCTGGGATGGAGCCCCACATTGGGCTCTCTGCTCAGCAGGGGGCCTGCTTCTCCCCCCCATCCTCCTCTCGCTTCCCTCTCTGCCTACTTGTGATCTCTGTCTGTCAAATAAATAAATAAAATCTTAAAAAAAAATTAAGTGAGATTATAGCAAAAGACACTGGAGCCAGTATGATGGAACGCTTACTGGCCAACAATGGGACAATACTACCATCAAAAAAGGCAAATTACTGAAACCTACTGGATATATTATTTAAAAAAAGAACCTTAAAGGAGTTTATAATAATGCTCAAAAAAAAAAAAAAAAAAAAGACACCTACTGGAGGTAACCAGGGCACTGAATCTCTACTCTGAAAATGAGCAATTAAAGATAATTAAGAATTTATGTTGCTTTTCCCACACTAAATGTATCTCAAATAGCCCTAGTTAAATGAGGGAAAGTTCTACTTTATAAAGAATTCCAAATAACACATGTGGAGTAAATGATCCGATTACACAATCACCATTTTTGTGACCCTAACAAAAGAACTGGTTCAGGAGAGACCAATAAAGGCAAGGCTGATGAGCGGGTCAGTGCCACAGCGACCCAGGGGTCACCACCTGAAAAACTGACCAATTTGGGCCTTGATGGGAAGGGGTGACAACCCACCACTAGATGCCTCCTGCTGCAAGCACTAGGAACCAGACAGCACAACCACAAGCTGGATCTGAACTGAACCAAGACTGTAGAGGTAACCCCCAGCTTACAAAAAAAACATGGGAGAAGTATAGGTAGAAGTGATGAAATGACATCATGAGGAAGCACAGATCACTTCAGATCACTTCCTGGCTGCCTCCAGGAACATGGACTCTATATCTCCAACAAGTTATAGGAGGATTTAAAAAAAAAGGGAGGGGTGCCTGGGTGGCTCAGTGGGTTAAAGCGTCTGCCTTTGGCTCAGGTCATGATCCCAGGGTCCTGGGATCGAGCTCCGCATCGGGTTCTCTGCTCAGCAGGGAGCCTGATTCCTCCTCTCTCTCTGCCTGCCTCTCTGCCTACTTGTGACCTCTGTCAAATAAATAAATAAAAATCTTTAAAAAAGGGGGGGGGAGGAGATCACTGCTCTAGATCGAGAGATTTAGAATAGGACAACCATAGTCAATTTGCGAACTGTGTCTGGACCCGATTTCAAATCAACTCACTGGAAAAAGCCAGTAAGTGAGATGTGAAAATGGATCAATTATTCTATAGCATCAAGTAATGGTTATAAATTTTTAGGAGTCATAATAGCATCGTGATTACTAAAATTCTGTATTTTTCAGTGGCGCACAATGAAGTTGGTAAGGATGAAATGACATTAGGTCTGAAATCTGTTTCTGAATACTCCAGCAAGGAGAGAGAAAAAGCCAAAAAGATCGAAGAATCAATCCTGGATCTGATGAGTATGTGAGTGTCCATTACAGCCTCTTCTCCCAGATGGTGCATGTTTTGAAAATTTTCATCATAAGTGAAGAACAAGGCACCACAAATTCTTCCAGTCTCAAGAACAAGGGAGATATATGTAAAACAATATTAAGATTGATGTGGACTAAGATCACCTTACGTTTACCTAGATTAATTATAAGGACACAGATGAAGAAACAAATGCACTCTGATACCTGACAGTCTTTATGATGGCAGGTAAATAGTAGCAGTCTCGTAAAAAAATATAAATGCAGCAAAAGCTATTTGAAAGAGAACTGAAATAATAAAATTACAGTACAACCTCAAAGCCAGCATGACCGTCATTAATATAAAAATCAAGATAATCTTATAGCTTTCCAGTACTCTTGCCCTGAATATGAATAGATCTAAGAGACTTCCTGATGAAAAGACCTTGTCCTATATAGGGTGACATCCTGGAAATACCTACAACATGAATAAAATCTTGAAACGGAGAGTACCTTAATTATTTCTGCAGAAGCATGAAAAATGGGATTGAAACACAGTCAAATGACAAGACTAAAAGCTGAAGCTTCCTTTATTTCTCTACTTGAATTTTGGTTATTTCCACTGCACACGTACTTCTTCCCCTCCCCTATGAGGCCAGAACAAAGAAAAAAAAAAAAAAAAGGCTAACTCAACCTGATTTTTCTCTGTTGCTGATGTGGATGAATGACCATTTGAGTTGGAGATGGGAAAAAGGTGGTTCATCTGTGGAAGTTTCTTATGTAACACCACCACTGTCCACTAGGAAGAGACATTAGGGTACTGATATTATTCTTAATATTTTATGTTGTTTCAGCAGAACTTCTTCCTTAAGAAACCTGTAAGTATGACAGGTGGCAGAAAAAAGAGGAAAGAGGTGGGGTGGAGGATTCCCATGAAGAAATGTGTTTAAAAGTTGGATTTTAGGGGCGCCTGGGTGGCTCAGTGGGTTAAAGCCTCTGCCTTCAGCTCAGGTCATGATCCCAGGGTCCTGGGATCGAGCCCCACATCGGGCTCTCTGCTCAGCAGGGAGCCTGCTTCCTCCTCTCTCTGACTGTCTCTCTGCCTGCTTGTAATCTCTGTCAAATAAATAAATAAAATCTTTAAAAAAAAAAAAGTTGGATTTTAGTGTGAATCCCAACACTGTATGACTATGTTTACACTGTTAACAATCTATGCACTGGGCACCTTCCAGAAAAAACCCTCCAGCCCTGGGAAAGTCGCATGTTTCCCATACGACACCCTCTGAAAAAGTAACATGAAGTTATGCAGTGTGCACAGAGCATCGGAAACTTATCAGAGATAGAAGGCTGTAAGGCCATTCTTAAATCAGGAGTAAGGGCAGGCACTGTGGCTCCAAACTCGGAGATGAAGAAGCAAAATGTGGAAGGTGAGGGAATCTTCTAGAAGAGCCTGAAGCTCCCCTCCCCATTAACAGCAAGGCTGAACTAGATGGTTACACTGGGAAATGAACCCAGAGGCTTTTACACACACACACACGCTTCTGATATTGGATCACATGATTTTTTCAGCTTGGTAAACCACATGGTGTGGTCAAAGGAAACAGCTGAAAAATGAAGGTGACTTTAGAAGATGCCTAAAGAGAAGGGTCAGGGACCACCACAGTCAGGAGACTTTCGATTCTGGGCATTCGTGTTGTTTCTCATTTTCAGATAGCTTAAAAAGTAAACTTCTTAAGGGTAAGATCTGCCTTTTTTCTATATTCCTTGGCTTGGCTAAGTAATAAAGAAGATGTATCTTTTAGGTGTAGCTAGTGATGTAGAAGCCAGCATAGTACGAACAAATTCTATTGGCACCATTCTGGTCTCAAAAGGGTAACATGGGGGGCGCCTGGGTGGCTCAGTGGGTTAAGCCGCTGCCTTCGGCTCAGGTCATGATCCCAGGTCCTGGGTTCGAGCCCCACATCGGGCTCTCTGCTCAGCAGGGAGCCTGCTTCCTCCTCTCTCTCTGCCTGCCTCTCTGCCTACTTGTGATTTCTCTCTATCAAATAAATAAATAAATAATCTTTAAAAAAAAAAAAAAGGGTAACATGGTATGATGGGAGAAAACAGTGCAAGGCAGAAGACCTGGGTTCTGGTGACTTTCTGACATACTAGCAGGATGGCTGCAGATAAGGCAGGAGACCCTTTCTGCGCTTCAGATGACTCATCTGTAAAATGAGGAGTTGACCCAGATGACCACTAAGGGCCTTTCCAATTCTAATACTGTAAGAAATCAGTCAACTACGACAAGAGAGTTCATATATTTCAGGCATTAGACTTATGTCAACTGGCTTTTAGAAAGTAAACTCAGGTTTCTTAACAGCGGGTATCACCCTCTCAAAGATAAGTTGATCCTGCTTGCCGCTCCTTATCACTCTCATTTCTGGCCTGCTTGGCAACTTGCCATTTTTAGAACCTTCCACGATGGCCATCCTTAGTTTCATCATCTTGCTCTTCCAAGTGAGGAAAACAAGAAAAAAAAAGAGGAGTGCCATTAGCTAACATTCACACACACACACACACACACACACACACACAAATACAGCTACTGTCGCCCGTCTGCAAGGAGACAGCAAAGTACTTTGTCAGATTTGTTTAGAATCACTGAGTAGGCATTTTATAAATATGAGATGAACATCTGAAAGCAAGTCTTACTATTTCTTCCTGCTTTTGCTGACAAGTGATCTGTTTCCATGTATTCCCTCATTCATCACAAGGTGGAGAGTGATTCTCTGCTTTTTTTTTTTTTTTTTTTAAGATTTTTATTTTATTTATTTGAGAGAGAGACAGTGAGAGAGAGCATGAGCGAGGAGAAGGTCAGAGTGAGAAGCAGACTCCCCTGGAGCTGGGAGCCCGATGTGGGACTCGATCCCAGGACTCCAGGATCATGACCTGAGCCGAAGGTAGTCGTCCAACCAACTGAGCCACCCAGGCGTCCCGATTCTCTGCTTTTTAAACCAAGAAGCCCAGGGCCTGCTGTTCCTTACGCAGCATCACCGCCCCGGGTTTCACACCAGTCAAGCCCGTGTATGCTGCAGCCCAGTGGGCCGGACTTGAGGATTACCCAGCATGAGCGATATTCACACCAGGCGTATAGGTCTCGAGACTTGGGGGATAAGAATTAGTATCATTCTACATATCCTGGAAGGGCCTTATACCTGGAACAAAGTCTGTACTATTACCGTGTAAATACCAGTTAACCTACTAGTGGTTGTGGCCCTGTAGCTTCTCCATAAATATTTTAAAATAAATAGGATTCTGGTGGTTCTTCACAACCTTAATATCTGTATGCAAATTACTTCTGTAGGTAAAGGCTGTCTTTCATTGATGGTTTTATCTCCCTGTTCCAGAATTCCTTCCGACAGCTGACATTCAGAAATCTGGACTGCGTCCTGTCTGGATGTCAGACTTGTGTCACAGTCACCTTACAAGCTGCTCAGCAGGATCTGTTATTTGGGGGGAAATCACCTCACTTTCACCCACCTCCGTGAGGACCCTCCATGATTTGTGTTACCAGTCAAGTCAATGAGAATCTTAATCAGCAGGGCAACTCAGCAAATAACAAACTTTCAAGTTGCACATACCCAAACTTTTCATGAAAGAAAGGAGACAACAGCTAAGTTCCCACCAAGGGATTTTTGTTCAGCAAAGGATACTGCAGGCCCGAGGCCACGGCACTGGTACGGTAACCTCCCAGGCGTTGCCCACTCTCCGAGCAGTGCCAGGCAAACTGCTTGTCCTGCCCCGTGCTCAGCACCCACTCCAGCTCCAGGACAAACAGGATCATCGTCACTCTGCTCTGATGCGCTAAAAGCCAAGAGACAAGAAAATAACCCATAAAGCATCATAAAGGAGATTGATAAAGCATGGTCCACAGAGACGTGACACTGTCTTCTCCCCATCCCAGAGGAAGCTGGAGAGTATGGACAGCCATTAGAAACACAGCCCGGAACAGTGGTTCTCACTAGGGGGAGAGGTATACCACTGTAGATGGGCATGCCTAGTTGTTTAAAAAAAAACAAAACTATCCATTTCCTTCCATCCCTCTCTTTCCTGCCTGCGCCAACCCCAAGTTCACCACCATCCAGAAGTCCCCATTACCAAAGGGGCCTCTCTCAGACATGATAGAGCTGCTGGACTAAAGAGTGTCAGTCTCAGTGTGATCACAGAACAACAGAACACATGATGTCTTATAAGAAAGTCACCTGGGTGAGTTTATGCAAGCTTAAAAAAAGTACGGAGCATTACTGTTCTCCTTTTGGTGAAGTGTGGCTTACTAAATCCACAACAAAGTTCTAGATGAATTTTCTGTAAGAAATCAAATGCTGGGAAGGAGGGCAGAATTACTCCCAAGTGACATGTAAAAGAGAAGGAAATCATCCTTATGTCAAAGTATACACACATGTGATAAGGAGGGCAAATCTCCCAGGGTTGCTCACACACAGGCAACACCATCACAGAATTACCATATCACACAATTTCACAGTTAGAAGAAACTGCTCATGTCATCTACTCCATCTCCCTATTTTACATATGGGTAAACTCGGGCACAATGAAGTTGAGTAGTTTGGCCAAGATCTCATGGCTTCTCAATTACCGAATAAAAATTTGCTTTTTTCTTACACAGTTCCAGAGGGTGAGGCAGAGGGTGTCCATGGCTGCTGAACAGAGCTGACTGGGATAGACAAAGATCAGTAACCTGAATCGGGACCTCACTGGCCCTGTGCCCAGGAGCTGGCAGTCTGGTGGGCAAGAGCAGACCCGTCATGAGCGTGATGATGTGATAGAGAAAACATCACTTTCCCATTTTGATCGTGAAAATAGAGTTAGTGGGATGGACCAATGCAGCTCTACTGACAATAACAGTATCACCTGCCAATTACTGAGTGTCTAACAAGTGCCAAGAACTTAAATATAATTCTTTCACTTAGTCACTATAATGACCCTGCAAAAGTGGGTGGTTTCTTCATCTTACAGACACAACCTGGCCTTGGCAGGAGGACCCTTTTACACTGGCTACCAAACCAAAGAGTACCTACAGGACAACCATTCCACCAAATGCCTGATATTTTAAAATCTGATATTTGGGGGCACCTGATTGGCTCAGTGGGTTAAAGCCTCTGCCTTCAACTCAGGTCATGATCCCAGGGTCCTGGGTTCGAGCCCTACATCGGGCTCTCTGCTCAGCAGGGAGCCTGCTTCTCTTCCTCTCTCTCTGCCTGCCTCTCTGCCTACTTGTGATCTCTATCAAATAAATCAATAAAATCTTTAAAAAAAATACAATAAAATCTGATATTTGAAGCATCGAGACTCTCAAGGGACACAACAAAGAAGGGGTATAGAAGCAGTAACACCATGACTTCTCTACAGTAAACACCTGCCTGTCAGAGTATCAATCACCATTCGAGATCAAAATGTTTGTTGTCTTTAACATAAAAGATATGACTTCTCAGAAACTCCTGAAGATCTTGTCATCAAATGTCCAATTCGATCTCCACCAATGATGGAATCAAATGAACTTCTCTATGGCTTCAAGTTTCTCAAGTCTATTTCAGCGAGATGGTAGCCTCCAGCATTTTGTCCCTATGTGCCATCACTTTCTAAGTCCAAGGGGGAGGACGGCAGCCCACAGAAGGGAGGGGTTAAGCACTCTGAGCTGCCCTGACGTGAGGGGAGTAGACAGAGGCTCTCAAAGGTTGAGTGACTTGCTCAAATCGGCACAATGAATGATCAAACTTGAACTAAAACCCTAGCTTCTCTTTCTGTCAGGCTGGCTAGGACTACTGAAAAACAACAAAACATGCCCCCAAACTCAGAGCACATACTCTTTCTAAGGTGACAGAATTCTTTAATTCAAGAAGAAACCCTTTAAAGGTGCATACATGTCACTAAGCTGCAGAAACGTGGGCTTGAAGTCTGGCCATACTTCTTGACTAGGAAGGCTGAGAGAGAACATCCTTGTCTTGTTTGTGATCAGAGTGGGAAAGCTAACATTTCTCACAATTAAGTACAATGTCAGCTGCAGATTTTTGTAGATATTTCTTAATGGAGGAGAGGAAGATCGCCTTGATTTGTAGTTGGCTCTGTGTTTTTATCATGAATAGGTGGCAGAGTTTATCAGATGCTTTTTCTGCACCAATTGATATGATCATATCATTTTACTTCTTTAGCCTCTTGATGTGATGGATTACACTGATTTTCAAATGTTAAACCAGCTTTGCATATCTGGAATAAATCCCCTCGGGCATGGGTGTGTAATTTCTTCTGTATATTCTTGGACTTGCTAGAATTTTTTGAAAGGATTATAACATCTAAGTTCATGAGAGTTACTGGTCTGTAGTTTTCTTAATAGTGTCTTTGGTTTTGGTATCACTGTTTTTAAAAAAAATGTTTATTGAGGTAAAATTCATCATTTAAATAATTGTAGAGTGTATCATTTACTCGCTTTTATTATTTTCACAAAGTTGTACAATCACCATGGAAAAATGTTCTACTTATAGAACATTTCCATGACCCCAAAACAAACCCACATCCCCAATTCCTCCTTCCCTGTCCCTGGGCAACCACTAATTACTTTCTATCTCAATGGATTCCTCTATTCTTTTTTTTTTTTTAAGACTATTTATTTGGGGGGGGGAATAGCACTCAAGTGGGGGAGGCGCTGGAGAGGAACAAACAGACTCCCCACTGAATGGGGAGCCCACTGTGGGACTTGATTCCAGGACCCAGAGATCAAGACCTGACCCAAAGCTAAACCAACTGAGCCACATAGATGCTCCTCCCCCATTCCTGACATTTCATATAAATGTATTCATATAAAGTGTGGTCCTTTGTGTCTAGTTTCTTTCACTGACTTAGTGTGTTTTCAAGGTTCATCCACGTTGTAGCATGTATCAATATTTCATTCCTTTTTTGTGTCCAAAACATAATTCATTTTATTGGTATACCACATTTTATTTAACCATTCATCCATTCATGGACCTTTAGGTTGTTTCCACTTCTTGCCTATTGTGAATATAGGCACAATGGCATGCAATCCCTCCTTCCATTTCTTTTGGGTATAAATTTGAAATAATCCTTGCTTGGTCATGATGTACTATCCTTTGTATACGCTGCTGAATTTGATTTGCTAAAATTCTGTTGGGATTTTTTGCATCTGTTTTCATGGGGAAGGCTGGCCTGTATATTTCTTTTCTTGTACTGTCTTTGTCTAGTTATCATGTCAGATACCACCACTTCAAAAATCTTGGAAAGTCTTTTTCTGAAGGAGTTTGTGCAGAGTTTGTATTGTTTCTTCCTTAAATGTTTGATAAAATTCACTAGTAAAGCCATCTGGGCCTGGGGTTTTCTTTGTGGGAAGGTTTATTTATAAAGTCAATTTCTTTAGTAGATATAGGGTTATTAGGGTTATCTATTTCTTCCTGACCTTTCACAATTTTTACCTTTCAAAGATTTGTTCATTTCACTTAGGTTGTCAGATTTATTGGCATAAAGTTGTTCATAATATTCCTTATTATCCTTAAATATCACTACAATCTCTAATAGTGTCACTTCCCTTATTCCTGATACTGGTGGCCTGAATCTTCTCTCTTTTTTTTCTGGTTTAAGTCTGGCTAGAGGTTTATTGCTTTTATTCATCCTCTCAAAACAAACAACAGTTTTTGGTGTCATTGATACTTCTTTATTTTCTTTTTCTATTTCATGAACTTCTGCTATGATCTTTCTTCTCTTCTGCTTAAGATTTTATTTATTTATTTGAGAGCAGAGAGAGCACAAGCAGGGGGAGAGGCAGAGGGAGAAGCAGACTCCCCACTGAGTGGGGAGCCCGACATGGGGCTCGATCCCAGGACCCCAGGATCATGACCTGAGCTGAAGGCAGATGCCCAACTGACTGAGCTACCTGGATGCCCCCCTTTGTGGTTTCTTGATGTAGAAACTAAGGTCACTGATTTGAGACCTTTCTTTCTTCTAACACAGGTGTTTAGTTAAGTACTGCTTTAGTAGCATACCACAAATTTTGATACGCTGTTTCCACTTTGATTTCTTCTTTGACCCATGGATTACTTAGATAGTTCATGGGTATTTAGCTTCTTAATATTTGGGGCTTTTCTGGAGATATTTCTGTTAATTGACTCCTGGTTCAGTATCGTTTTGATCAGAGAACACACCTTTGAATTCTTCCAAATTTACTGAGACTCGTTTTATGGCTCAGAATACGATCTACCTTGATAAATGTTCTGTGTGAAGTTGAAAAGAATGTCTTCTGCTTTAGTTTAATGGAATGTTCTACAGATACCAATTACAGCAAGTTGGCTGTGTACTGTGTTCAAGCCTTTTATACCTTACTGATTTTCTGCCTACTTATTCTGTCCATTACTGATATATTCAGTCAATTATTGAGAGGAGTTCTAAAATTTCTGACTAAAATTGAGGATGTGCCTATTTCTCCTCCTGAAGTTTCATCAGGTTTTGCTTCATATATTTCAAAGCTATGTTTATTAAGAGTATAAACATTTGGGATCATTATGCCCTCCTGATGGACTGATCCTTAATCATTATGAAATAATCTCTGGTAATATAATCCTTTATCCCTGGTAATATTCTTTTCTCTGAAGTCTAACTATTATTAACCTAGCCACTCCAGCCTTCTTTTGACTACTGTTTGTACTATGTATCTTTTGTTATCCTTTTATTTGTAACTGCTTTATGTCTTTATATTTAAAGTGCATTTCTTGTAGGTGGTTAATATTTGGGTCTCCTTTTTTCATTCAAGCTGATGGCCTCTGCCTTTTAATTGGCATCAGACCACATACATTTAATATGATTATTGATAACTGGTAGGTTTAAATCTATCCCTTTGCTATATGTTTTCTATTTTTCCCTCTTATTTTTTTTTTTTTTTGGCAGGGGAAAAGGAGTTCAGTGAGAATGATTTTAATGATTCCATTTTATCTCCTTGGCTGGCAAATTAGTTGTAACTTTTGGATTTGTTCTTTTATGGTTGCTTTAGGGCCAGAAGTATACATCTTTAACTTACCATAGTCTTCCTTCAAGTGATTCTACTCCACTTCATGTGCAGCGTAAGAATCTTACAACAGCATACATTTCCATTTCTTCCCACTTCTTGGCTTTTGTGTTACTGATGTCAAACATTTTAATTTTACATGTTATGACCCTCATGCTACTTTATTACTTTTAGTTAAGAAGCAAATTGGTTTTTTTATAAGATTTAAATAATAAGGAAAAATCTTATAGTAACCATGCCTGCTGTTCTTCATCCTTTTGTGTAGATCCTTATCTTCCTTTGGCATCATTTACTTCCTTCCTGAAGGACTTCCTTTAACATTTCCTTAAGTGCAGGTCTATGAATTCTGTTTTTTATGCCTGAAAAAATTTTTATTTCACCTCCATTTTTGATATCTGTTAATATCAATCCACTCATAGTGGATTGATTCCTTTTAACTTTTGTAATTTTATTTTTATTATTATGAATTCATCTTAAGCAGGGCTTGTTTTTGCTGTGAGATCTTTGTGTGACTTGTCTTGTTGAAGAGAGCTTCTGAATTTATTTCTAGCAGTACCAGGAGGATACCACTGGCCCAGGACCAATTCATACGTTAAATTCTTAAGCTGGAGCTTCTAGCACCACATGAATGATTTAAATTTGTATTCCAAATCCAGAATTTTAGGTTGTAATTTTCATTTACCTGGAAGATTCTTCCCCTCGATCCAGATTTGAGATCAGGAATAAATTATGCTATGGTCTTCTGGGCCAATAAGTGGAGAGTATGGATCCTCTCTTTCTCATGGGCTATAGTCCTTTATGCATTTCATCTTAGTATGTAAATAAGAGTTGCAACTTCCTATCTCACTCAAGTCCTAGGTCTCATCTTTTGTCCCTAAGTGAACGTTCATACAAAAGCTTTTACCTATTAGAAGTTCTATTTTTCTCCCCAAGATAGCTACAATGTCAGGTAGTATGCATATCACTTTGAGTTTTAATTCTGTCTTTGCTTCTGGTACATGGGACTCACCCTCCTGTTTCTTTCATGGGCTTAGCATTGCATTAATATATATTAATTATATATATATAATGACTACTGGGATTTCAAAATGTCTTGATAAGCTGAGATGATGGACTTAATAAAATGAGATGATGAATAACCTGTAGTCCAGCATTTAGGCTAAAAACAAAATAAACCTCCCTCTCCACCCCCATACCAAGAAAAGCAACAGCTTCAAAATTACAGGAGACATAGTTTAATAACAACTCAAGTGAGAATCATTAAGGGGTTTGAGCTCACTGCTCCACATGAGCCCACAGTATAAAGTGGCTTGTCAGAAGTTCACCCTTTATGGAACAGTGACCAGAAGAGGAAGGAAATACAATTCTGTAGTTATCACATTACATATGTATATTGGTTATCAACTGTATAACAAATTATGCCCAAACTTAATAGCATAACACAGTAAACATTTATTATCTCAGAACTTCTGTGGATCAGAAATCTTGGTATAGCTTAGCTTGGTGCCTCTACTGAAAGGTGTCTCACAGGATGAAATCGAGGTATGTGGTGGGACTACGGTCTCATCTCTAAGACTGACAGAGGAAGGACCTGCGGAACTCCATGCTCTCTCATGTCGACTAGACTCAGCTCCTCAGAGGTTACTGAACTATCTGAGGGCTTCAGTTCCTTAACAGCCACTGAAGTGGCTTCCCTCAGTTCCTCACCACATAGGCCTCTCCATAAAGTAGCTCACAAGATGGCAAGCTGGCTTCCATGAGAACCAGAAAGAGCAGGAGAGGGCAAGCAAGAAGGACTAATCTCTTTGTAACCTAATCTTAGAAGTGACATCCACCATTTGCCATATGTTAGGTACAGTCTACATTCAAGGGGGGGTCTACACTCAAGGGCATGAATAACAGAAGACAAGGATCATCAGGAGCCATCTCAGAGGCTGCCTACCACAATGTGTCCCTTTTTAAATGGCTCCAGAGGTACAACATGATATCCCAAGATCTGTGACCAAGACAACTAAAAAACAAATTTTTTTTAAAGAAAAAAAGGAGGTCATGTAAAGGAGAATGTAAAATGTTTGAGATACAAGGAGGAAAGAAGAGACCAGGGTGGGAATTTTCATGGCTGTTTTAAAATCACTGAAAAGCTGTCATGTATAACAGAGATTCAACTTAGTTTCTGTGGCTCCAATAGGCTGAACAAAAACCAACAGAGGAACTTTCTAGTATTCATAACATAACATTTTAATGACCTGGCTACCTGTCTGTAACCTCTACATAATTACAAACTGCTTATAGGCAGGTACTACACATGTCTTGTTTACTATTATGATCCTCAGTTACTGAAACTCAGTAGGTACTCAAGGAATACTTGGTAAGTAGTATGTGAAAACAAAGAATAAATCCACAGGGAAATGAATTTTGGCTCAAAATCTAGAAATAAAGAACTTAATACTTGAATTTTATAAAAATCGGGATGGTTTGCTAGGTATGTCTTTGGAGGTATCGGAAAAGAGTGTGGATGATCATACAGGATGGATGGAATCAAGAAATTGTGGATGAAATAACCTCTAAGTCTTAAAAGATCCACTTCTAATGTTCTGATCCTATAACATCATGGTCTAGATAAATAAATCATTATAGAAAATGGCTCCTGATCCATGTATGGCACACTGCCAATGTTGAAGACACACTAAATTCCTTTCCCTTAGAAAACATGGATATTCTAGGCCTTTAAACATATTTAAACAAAAATGAAACGAGCCCCATGTAAAGTAGCGCACTTCTAACACTGACCCTACTCTCTGCACCTGCTACACTGCTTTGAGGCCGTGTAGTGTAGCAGAGAGACAAAGGACAAAGGTCAGAGGTTCTGGGGTCACAACAACCCAGTCTGGTTCTGCATGTTACCAGCTACAGGACCTTAGGCAAGTCACCCAACCTCGTTAGGCCTCAGTTTCTTAACTCAAAGACTCGGATATAATTCACCTGAAAGGGCTTCTCTGTTTTGTTTCCCCTGACTACTGTAAAGTGAAGCTGTCAAGAGACATTTCAAAGTCTAAGTAAAAACACTGCTGTCTCATGCCTACCTTGATAGTTTTTCACAGGAGTCATCTTGTTATAATCTTCTGATAAAATAAACTCCTGCAAAAGAAAAGAAAAATATCAAGTAAAAAGAAATTCTTTAAGTGAATAATTAGGTTTCGAAAAAACATCATCGCAGAATTAGATCTAACATTACTATGGGCAATCAACTCAGCATTTTTGTACATCTTTAAAAGTAACGATTATGATTATGATTCAATGCAATTACAATTTTTATCTTGTAACACTGAGGTTGGTTTTTTGTTTTTGTTTTCTTGAGTATATGTGTGAAAAAGAAAATGATCAAGTTCAGTTGTCTTGACAGTGGTCAATTTTGAAGATAACCCTCATTCAACTTGCTACAGCTGCAAATTTGGCCGGTGAGCAAATCGATGGCAATTCTCTATTATAGAAGCAAATCAGGTATTTTATTTTATTTTTTAAAAGATTTTATTTATGGGGCACCTGGGTGGCTCAGTGGGTTAAAGCCTCTGCCTTCGGCTCAGGTCATGATCTCAGGATCCTGGGATCGAGTCCCGCATCGGGCTTTCTGCTCAGCAGGGAGCCTGCTTCCTCGTCTCTCCCTCTGCCTGCCTCTCTGCCTACTTGTGATCTCTGTCAAATAAATAAAATATTTTAAAAAATAAGTTTCTGCTGAGCAGAAAGCCCGATGCGGGACTCGATCCCAGGATCCTGAGATCATGACCTGAGCCGAAGGCAGAGGCTTTAACCCACTGAGCCACCCAGGCACCCCTCAAATCAGGTATTTTAAAGAGTCTGTTTCTAATATTATGTAACTTATTTCTCCTTACAGTAAGCTTCTCAAGCCTGCACTTTACTCATCCCTATGGTACATGGCAGTATCTTGGTATAGTAAGAAATCAGTACTGACCCAACAGAAATGTGAAAAGGCATCTCCCAACCTCATGAGATTAATGTGGATGTCAAACTTACTCAAAGATAGTTTCTATATGACACACTGTATATACTCTTTGTGAGGCCACACAAAACGTGAGCGTGTGACTTTGTGTGTGAGCGTGTGTGCATTCTTCAGCCACGCATCTACACATACAATGACCCATCTGTAGAAGCCAATCAAGTGTTTATAAGCCCCAGTCAGTTTTGAGTCCTTCAGCTTCTTTCAAATGCAAAATATCCACATACTCTTAAATAGTGAGTTGTCAAACATAAGGAAAGCTGCGAAGGATAATAAATTGATGCCTTCATCTGAGCTTAGAAACAGAACCATGAGCTTTTCAAAACATTTGAAGGCTTCCAGAATTTTTCCTTGAGGACTTCAGAAAGGTATGTAGGAGGACAGAAGTGTAAACTTCTTAACTGCTCTCTGGGTATTTACTGAGTTGATATAGTTTAACTTTTTAGAAGAAAATACTTATTTTATTGTTTCTGTGCTAGATGCCACCAAGGGAAGTATGAGGCGATGTGACAGAATATAGGAGGTAACAAAGTTCCTCTGGGTGTTCACTTCCCTACCCTGGCTAGGGATTTTCTTCCCCATGATTCTCTCAGTAAAAACATTATTCAACTTGTCACTTTTTAAATTCCTATCAGTATTCCCTCAAGAAGTAGCACCATGCTCATTTCTCATTTCTGAAGAGACTCACAGTTGAAGAGAACAGACTGATTTTTAAAAGCAGTGAAGTCGTTCTCCCATGAGCGGCTGATGGTGTGGGTAAGAAAAGCTGTGCACTCATCTAAGCCTCAACTCACTGCCCCCCTCAGTCCCAAGCAGGAGTAGCTTGATCCCGAGTCCCCCACTTTAGAGCGCCCCAAATTTCCTCACATACACGCTGAATAAATTTATTAAAGACCTTTGTTATTTAGGCAAGAGTTTGCTGAGTTCAAAGAGTTCATGTTACTTTGAATACACTGAAATGGTTCTCTAGCGTGGGCAAAAGGTCACTCAATTCCTTTCAGGACAAGGCAGGGTGTAAAATGAAACAACTAGGTGCAGATCTGTATTTAGAATCAACATAGTAGATTTAACAAACACAATAAAATTACCAGTTCACTGCACTGGTACACTTAATTTTTTTGTTCATTTGCTTTTCCTATGAAAATAGAAACACGTAATCATGGAGAATATTTGGGAGAGTTTTGTCAGCCATTTTTATTCTTATTTTTTTGATCAAAGAAACAATATGCTATTTTAAAGAAATGTTAAGAGAGGCATTTAAAAGTCCTTTGTGATATTGTTTCTCAGAGATAACTATTATACAAAGAATTATTGGAATAATATACATAATAAAACAAAATAGTAATACTTTTTCAATTCAGTTTCTAGTATTAATTCGAGTATAGGTAACATACAGTGCCATATTAGTTTCAGGTGTAAAATACAGTGATTCAACTCTTCCATACATCACCCAGTGCTCATCACAAATGTCCTCTTTAACCCCCATCACCTATCTCCCCCACCCCCCCCATTCCCCTCTGGTAACCATCAAAGTATGTTCTCTATAGTGAAGAATCTGCTTCTTATTTTGTCTTTTTTTTCCCTTTGTTCATTTGTTTTGTTTCAATTCCACATATGAATAAAATATATGGTATTTGTCTTTCTCTGACTCAAAATGTTCATACTTTTTTTTAAATGTTAGTACTTTTTAACAGAGCTTTCTTTCTGTTAACAAATCATGTATAACATTCCACATGAGTACATGTTTATCAACTTCACTCTTGTTAATGACTGCAAAGAATGTGCAGTAATGGTCCCCTATTGAGAAATGCCTGCATTTCCAGTTTTCCTTATTTAAAAATATTACATTCAATATATTTCATCTTTTTATATCTCCAACAATATTTCAATGAAATGAAGTTCTAGAATTGCTGGATGAGAGGGTATGACCATTTAAAATTTGACAGCTATTGCCAAATTGACTTCTTAAAAGATTTTATGTTTTAACCCTCACAACAATGTAATGTGAAAGTGTGGCTGCAGCTTAGAATATTTTGCTGGGGGGCACCTGCGTGGCTCAGTGGGTTAAAGCCTCTGCCTTCAGCTCAGGTCATGATCTCAGGGTCCTGGGATCGAGTTCCGCATCGGGTTCTCTGCTCAACGGGGGGCCTGCTTCCTCCTCTCTCTGTCTGCCTCTCTGCCGGCTTGTGACCTCTGTCTCTCAAATAAATAAAATATTTTTTTTAAAAAAGAATATTTTCTTGGGTTTAACCAATCAAAGCTCAGTAGATCAGAGATGTACACATTACACAGTTTTTAAATCCATCTATCTTTCCTTCTTTACATTCAACTGTCCACATATCTATCGTCCTAAGCTTTTTTTAATACTTTTTTTAGAGCATTTTTAAATTCACAGCAAAATTGAGAGTAAGGCACAGATATTCCTCACATGCTCCCTGCTCCCCTCCAAAGAGCCTCCCCCACTAACATCTCTCACCACAGTGGTACATTTATTACAACTAATAAGCCGACACTGACATATCATTATCCCCCATCCAAAGGCCATAGTTTACCTTAGGGTTCACTCTTGAGATTGCAAATTCTGTGGTCTACAATAAATGCATGCTGAAATGTATCCACTATTCTGGTGACTGCAGAGTTATCTCCACTGAGCTAAAAATCCTCTGTGCTCTGCCTATTATCTTTCTCTTCCCATCAAATCCCTGGTACTAATTTTTTTCACCGTCTTCAAAGATTTGCCCTCTCAAGATGATCATATAGTTGGAATCATACAGTTTGCAGCCATTTCAATTGGTTTCTTTTACTTAGTACTATGCATTTAAGTTTCCTCCATGTTTTTTTACGCTGGATAGCTCATTTCTTTCTAGCACCGAATACTATTCCATTGACTGGATGTTCCACAGTTAATCCTTTCATGTACAGAAGGACATCTTGGTTACCTCCAAATTTCTGTCAATTATCAATAAAGCTGCTATAAACATCTGTATGCAGGTTTCTGCAGTAACACAAATTTTCAACTCCTTTGGATAAAAGAGCAAGGATTGCTGGGCTTATGGTAAGACTATGTTTAGTTTTAAGAGAATGACCGGGGGGATGGGGTAACTGGGTGATGGGCACTGGGAAGGGCATGTGATAGAATGAGTACTGGGTATTATCTAAGACTGATGAATCACAGACAATCAGGGGTATGGACCCCTGAAACAATCATTATATGTTGTTTAACTGAATTTTAAAAAAAGATTTAAAAAAAACGACCAAAGTGGCTGTAGCACGGTGAATTTCCAGTAGCAGCGCATGAGAGTTCCTGTTGCTCCTCATCTTTGACAGCACATGGTGCTGCCAGTGTTCTGGATTTTGGCCACTCTAGTAAGTATGTAGTGCTATCTCATTTTAATTTGCATTTCTCTGATGACATAAGATATGGAGCATCTTTTCATATGCTTACTTGCCATCTGTAGATCTTCTTTGGTGAGGTTATCTGCTAAGGTCCTTGGCTCACTTTTAATCTCTTACTGTTGAGATTAAGGAGTTCTTCAAATACTTTGGATAACTCCTTTTATCAGATATCTCTTCTGCAAATATTTTCTCCCATTCTGCGGCTTGTCTTTGTATTCCCTTTACAGTGTTTTGCAGAGAAGAAATGTTTCATGTTAATGAAGCACAGTTTATTGATTCTTGCTTTCACCATACCTATGTTATAGGATCTAAGATGTCATCAACAAACCGAAACTCATCTAAATTTTCTCCTGTGTTACCTTCCAGGAGTTTTACAGTTTTGCATTTTACACTTAGGGTCTGTGAGTTATTCCAAGTTAATTTTTGTGAAGGGTGTTAAGGTCTTGTCTAGATTTTTTTTTTTTTACATTTTTTACATGTAGATATCCAGTTGTTCCAGCACAATTTGTTGAGAAGACTATTTTTTCTCCATTGTATTGCTTTTGCTCCTCTGTTGACTTTATTCATGAGGGTCTGTTTCTGGGCTCTCTGTTCTGCTCCACTGATTTACCTGTGTATTCTTGCATTCATACCACACTACCTTGGTTACTATAGGTTTACAGTAAGACTTGAAGTTGGGCAGTGTTGTCAATCCCCCAACTTTGTTCTTCTCCAATACTGTGCTGGCTCTTCTGGGTCTTCTGGCTCTCCATATAAACTTTAGAGTCAGTTTGTCAAGATCTATAAAATAACTTGTTGGGATTTGGACTGCACTGACTTTATAGATCAAGTTGGGAAAAACTGACATCTTGACAATATTGAGTCTTCCTATCTATGAACATGGATCTCTCTCCACTTATTAAAGTTTTTTTTTTTCCATTTTATTTTATTTCTTTTCAGTGTTCCAGCATCCATTGTTTATGCACCATACCTAGTACTCCATGCAATACGTGCCCTCCTTAATACCCACCACCAGACTCACCCAACCTCCCACCCTTCTCCCCTCCAAAACCCTCAGTTTGTTTCTGAGTCCACAGTCTCTCATGGTTTGTCTCCCCCTCTGATTTCCCCCATCTCACTTCTCTCCATCTCCCCATGTTCTCCATGTTATTCCTTATGCTCCACAAGTAAGTGAAACCATATGATAATTGACTCTCTCTGCTTGACTTATTTCACTCAGCATAATCTCTTCCAGTCCCATCCATGTTGATAACAAAAGTTGGGTATTCATCCTTTCTGACAGAGGCATAATACTCCATAGTATATACGGACCATATCTTCTTTACCCATTCGTCCGTTGAAGGGCATCTTGGTTCTTTCCACAGTTTGGCAACTATGGCCATTGCTGCTATGAACACTGGGGTACAGATGGCCCTTCTTTTCACTACATCAGTATCTTTGGGGTAAATACTCAGAAATGCAATTGCAGGTCATAAGGAAGCTCTATTTTTAATTTCTTAAGGAATCTCCACTCTGTTTTCCAAAGTGGCTGCACCAACTTCCATTCCCACCAATAGTATAAGAGGGTTCCCCTTTCTCCACATCCTCTCCAACACTTGTTGTTTACTGTCTTATTAATTTTGGCCATTCTAACTGGTGTAAGGTGGTATCTCAATGTGGTTTTGATTTGAATCTCCCTGATGGCTAATGATGATGAACATTTTTTCATGTGTCTGTTAGCCATCTGTATGTCTTCTTTAGAGAAGTGTCTGTTCATGTTTCCCGCCCACTTTTTGACGTGATTATCTGTTTTCTGAGTGTTGAGTTTGAGGAGTTTTTTATAGATCTTGGATATCAGCCCTTTGTCTATAGCATCATTTGCAAATACCTTCTTCTATTCCATGGGTTGCCTCTTTGTTTTGTTGACTGTTTCCTTTGCTGTGCAGAAGCTTTTGATCTTGAAGAAGTCCCAAAAGTTCATTTTCGTGTTTGTTTCCTTTGCCTTTGGAGACATATCTTGAAAGAAGTTGCAGAGGTTTGTAGTTTACTTCATACAAATCTTGTAAATATTTTGTTACATATATACCTAAGTATTTCATTTTGGGGGGTGCTAGTGTAAATGGTACTGTGTTTTTAATTTCATATCCTGCTTGTTCATTACTGGTATACAAGAAACAACTGACTTATATATTAATTGTGCATCTTGCAGCCTTCATATAATTGTTTATTAGTTCCAGGAGGTGTTTTTGGTCAAGCCTTTCAGATTTTCCTACATAGACAATCATGCCATCTACAAAGAGTTTTATTTCTTTCTTCCTAGTCAGGATACCTTTCATTTTCCTTTTCTTGTCTTACTGCATTAGCTAGAACTTCCAGTACAATGTTGAAAAGGAATGCCTGCCTGAAACCTGACTTTAGTGGGAAAGCTTCTGGTTTCTCACCACACCTAATTGTTTTTAATGTTCACTGTAACAGATCAAATGGTTTGGTATATATAAATAAAAAGTCAATAATTATCTCCACCTTCTATCTCATCCCTTTTGAGGAAACCAGTGTTAATAGTCTGGTGTTTTGTTTCAAATCTTTCTTTCTCCTTTATACCAACATATGTAAACACATAAAGGGGTTTTTATTTGTTTTGTTGCACAAAAATAGGGTCATACTATGGACATTACTCTACAACTTGTTGCTTTCATTTATAATATATGAGCGCTATCTTTCCAGGGCAAGATGTGTGATTCTAATTTATTCCTTCTGGCAGCTTGTCTTGTACTCCAAAACATGAATATGCCATATTTTACTCACATACTCTCTGTTAGATGGACATTCTATTTGTCTTCTATTTTGTACTATAACAATACAGCATGAAATGTCTTTGCATGTTTAAACATATTAATTAATCTACAGGTTGAAAAGATTGCTAGCTCAAAGATTGTAAATACTTAATATTTTAATAAACTCTCCCAGATCTCACTTTCCAGAAGTAGGTGGCATTTCAATTCCCTACCAGCTGATCCACAGGCAATAACCTATTTCCCCATAACTAATCAACACTGGATATCACTCATTTTTTCAATTTTCTGTCAAACTGATGTGCAAAAAACTGTAACTCAGAATGGTTTAATATGCATTACCCTTACTGCTTATGAGCTAGAGTACTTTTTATATGGTTATTTGTCATATTCATTTCTTGTTCTATGGATCTCCTCCTTAAATCCTACCACAGCTTGATTTCTTAAAAAGGAGAGCATGAGGCAAAACTGAAGTACTGCTCCTTTATTTGACGGTGCAATATCAGTAGTGTGAATGAAGGAAAAGTAAAAAGCAGAGAAAGTTAGGCTGTACATCATCAAGCTGGCCTGTGTTTCATGGAGAAGCCCAGTTAGTTTTCTAGCATACATGAAGTCTCTAACAGATAGAATTTAAACACCAAGCTTTGGAAGAATCTGTTCAAGAAAAGGATGGAGAGGGAATTTATCTGCCAGCTCTTTCCTCCCTTGCTTTAAATTTTGATCATAATTCCATGGGAACTTAGCTTCCCCCTCCTTCTGGAACATTATACCATCTAGCCTTATTAACAAGCCACTGGGAGGTCAGATCTTAGACTTTTCAAGTGCTGTGCTTCTTACAACTCAGAAAGTTGCTAGGAACCAGAGAGCTATTTTCCTTAAGTTTTCATTTAAAGAGAGCAAAGCACAGTGGTTAAGAGTTAAGGGCTTGGATACTGATCAAACTGTCTGTTTTAAATCCTGGCTAAAACACATACTAGTAATATGATCTTGGACAAGCTGCTCAAGATCTCTGCACTTCAGTTTCCGTTTCCATATTATTTTCAGTAATAGCCTCATAAGTCTGTGGTGAGGATTTGGTTAATATTAGCTTTTAAAGCAGTGCCTGGCACACAGTAAGTATTCTATGAGAGTTAAAAGAAATAAATGCTACTTTTGTAAAATGAGTTAAGGAGTCTTCCTTTAAAAAAAAAAACTTCTGGAATACACTGAACAATTTTAATCAGAGTATTAGAATTTGGCTATAAAATACTGAATGTTGGGTTCTTTTTAAAATAGCAGCTCTTTAACAACTTTTCTAATTTCTCATACAGTTATCAGTCTCATAAGCTCTCTTGCCTCTCTTTGAGTCAAATTTATTAATTTATATTTTATTATAAAATCATCCACTTAAGTTTTCAAACATATTACCATATATAACTAACATAACATTGCTGATTCTTTTTAACTGTCTTTCATATAAAGGCAATTCTGCTATAAGAGTTATTCTGAAAATGTGAAATTTGTTTCAACACAATTAGTAAATTAAGGAACAATTTGAGCATAGCTCAAATTTCATGTCACTTTTACATGATTTTGTCCAGAAACAGTAGATGAGAACAGAAAACTGAACCAAGCTACATGGGAATACATAGAGACACAAAGATCTCAAACATCCACTGGCTACCTCAGTGGACCACCCCTTGGGAGCCACACCTACCTACAGCTGTTAATAAAACTTGGCCTTCTGATTTCAGACTTCCTCCTCCCACCATTAACTCACAAGCTGCAATCCTTTTGAGGCACACTTCCACAAGCAAACCCCAGGCCTTTTTCAAGGTAAAGGGCCATCGTTACTGAAATGTTTATATACTCTCTAATTTAGCATGTCTAAAACTGTGCTACATTTTTAGAGCGTCCCATCTTTATTTTTCATATATCATGGACTACGTTGTGTGTGTACATGTTTAACATAGTTTTTAACTACTGTATTCCTAACTTCATTTTCCTCTAAGCCTTCTATGGCTTTTATTGTGCAATTCTACATAGTGCGGTGATATTTAAAAACATGTTGCATTATAGCAGAAATGAGTGGTTATATATATAATGTGGTTAACACCTCTTTCCTTATGCTTAACATTATATACTTCTTATTTCTTGTTTCCCTGAATGAGATGTGCCAAGGAATTGATCTATTTTATCAGTACTTTCTAAAACTTAGCTTTTAGTTTTATTTACCGTTCTTTTGTTTTCTCAATCTTAATTTCAGTACTGATTTCTGTAATTCTCTCTTCCAGCCTTCTTTTGGTTTATTTTATCACTTTTGTATAACTAAAGTTGAATGCTAGATTCACATGTATAACACCTTTTCATTTTTTTTTCTTTTATTTTTCTTTTTTAACATTTTATTTATCTGACAGAGACAGAAGAGGGAGTAGGAGAGAGAGAAGCAGGGAGCCAGAGAGCAGGGAGCTGGCGAGCAGGGAGCCAGATGGGCTCAATTCCAGGATCCTGGGATCATGACCTGAGCCAAAGGCAGACGCTCAATGGCTGAGCCACCCAGGAACCCCAGCTTTTTATTTTAAGGTAAATTCTCTAATATAGAGTTGACTGTGTTCCACAGGTTTTTAGACAAAGTGGTTCTCCTTTAAAACGATTTCTGTATTATTTTATGTATTTCAGGAATAATATATATACTTACTCTTTCAATTAGGAAATTACTTAGGAAAAAATGCTTAATTAGCAAGTACTTATATTTATAGCTACCTTTTTGTTGCTGCTTTTTAGTTTTATTGGTTTATATTCAGAAACCATAATATCTTTACTTTTTAAAATTTACTAAGATTTTCCTTAGTAAAGATATTCATGATTTTGTAAATATTCTGTAGACCTAAGAAAAAATGTATTTTATCCAAAGTTTTATATCTACTTGTGTATCTATTCAATGAAACGATGATAGCTTTCAAATATTCTGTATTTGTATTCTGTATTTCTTGCCTACTTGAATTTCATATTCAAAAACAGATGTACTAAAGAAATATGGTTTTTGTTTTTTTAGAAACATGCTTTATTTTAAATGTTTATTATTCTGACTATAAAAGTAGTATGTGTAATATGGTAAATTTTAAAATGGAACACTATCAGGAAGGAAAATTTAAATAGTCTATACTTTTGCCAAATAGTGCTAATTACTATTAATATTTTTAATATTTTGCTTTTTCATCTTTTCTCTTGTATACATAAAAACACATTAAATTGGAATGATAGTACCACTGATACTGTTTTGTAGCTCTCCTTTTTAACTTAACATTATTACATGACCATTTCTAATGTCATTAAATATTCTTTGAAAATACACATTTAATGGCTACATAATATTCCACTGGAAGGCTACATAAGATTTTATACTAATTAGTCCCTGACTGTTATATTTCTAAGACATCAGTGTTTTTATTATTATAAAAATAATTGTTAAAATAGTATTTATAACTATGAATAATCTTTCTTTTCATGATTATTTTCTAGAAATGCAGAGTTATTGATATAAAGGTACAAATACTTCTCAAGCACTCATTACATATGACCAATTCTTTTTCTATATACTTAATGCCAATTCATGTCTCCTCTATCAGTGTACAAGACAGACCATTTTATTCAATGCCAGCCAACAGGTAAATAATAGAGTTGGTATTACTCAGGCAAAATTAAAATTTAAAAAATTTCACACATTAAAATGTTTACTAGCTCTAAGTATTTCCTTTTATGACTTTTCAGCTGTCTATAGAATTTTAGTGCTTTTCTATTTGTATGCTTGTCGACTAAAGATATTATCCTTCCTCTGTCATATTTTAAGCAACAATGTATTATTTTCTTTTAAAATGCATTTAAGTGCCTTTTTTTTACACTGAGAAGTTTTGAATTTTATGCAAATATTATATTTTCCTTTGTAATTTGCATTTGTTTTAACGCTTATACATTCTTCCTGATGGACTGTTTATAAATGTCCACTCTAGTCACTTCTAGTTTTTTGCTTTTCATTTTTTAAGGCTTTATTTTGTATATCAAAGTTGCTTATAAGACATAAGGTGTGGGTTAAAATTGATTTTTTTTTTTTTAAGGCAAGCCAACTGCTTTTGAACTATTTATTTAAAAACTTTTCCCAAACAGGACTGACATGTGATGTCTTCTTTCCCATATTCTATGTTCTTATATATAATTGGATCTATTTGGGAGTTATCTAACTCTGCTCTATTGATGTTCTATTCTTGTGTCAAAATGAAAATGATTTAATTACTGTAGATATCAAATGTGTGTTAACCACAGGCTATGTATCTCTTAATTTTTCTTCTTAAAAAAAAAATGTAGCTCCCTAAGACGCAACAACTACACTACTGGGTATTTACCCCAAAGATAAAAATGTAGTGATCTGAAGGGGCACCTGCACCCCAATGTTTATAGCAGCAATGTCCACAATAGCCAAACTATGGAAAGAACCTAGATGTCCATCAACAGATGAATGGATAAAGATGTGGTATATATATACAAGGGAATATTACTCATCCATTAAAAGAAATGAAATCTTGCCATCTGCAATGACATGGATAAACTAGAGGGCATTATGCTAAGTGAAATAAGTCAATCAGAGAAAGACAATTATTGTATGATGTCACCCATATGCGGAACTTAAGAAACAAGACAGAGGAGCATAGAGGAAGGGAGAGAAAAAATAAGACGAAATCAGAGAGGGAGACAAACCAAAAGTGACTCTTAACCACAGGAAACAAACTGAGGGTTTGACTTTTATAAGTCTTCTTTTAGGTACATTAGTAAGTTTTTATTTTTTTTTTTTTCACCTAAATCTCACATATTTCTTTTTGGGAACATTTTCAAGAGTTCTGTGTAAACTTCCATGAATGGGATTGTTTTCCATTACTTGGTAGATTCAGCGTGAAAAAAGACAGATTCACAGGTGCTACTTTTGGATTAAAACTGAAAAACAGTGATATCGCAGTTCCTGGAGACATACTATGGATCCACTAAATATCTTACTTGTGGCAATGATAGCGTGGCGATTACAGAGGCAATCAATACTGGATAGGGTAACTTGGTTAAATGGGACATTTACCACAGTCTTAACTCCAAAGGCAGCATGGAGTACCATTCTAGGCCTAAGATTTAGAAGGAAAGGAAAAGGCATGTTTCAGGTCAAATTAAGAACAGGGGGAAAAAAAGTTGCAAGACTGGTTAAGGTCAAGTGTTATGGGCCGTTACTAACAGAGTGTGCTTTGGGCTGAGAGTGCAGTAAAGACTGTAAGTGGAATAATACTATCATGCTTCCTTGTGCATTTGTCAACATGTTTTCTACTCCTCTTTGTCTCTTTGAATTCCTACAAAAACCAGGTCCTCCATAATGAATCAATCAGAAGGTAATGTTACTTTATTTGGGCAACATCGAGTTGCGAAGAGAAGGTGCCAGCATGCTCTGTCATTAAAGAATGTACAAGAAGGCCCATGTCTGTGTATACACGTGCCATTCTCAACCTCCGGGAGGCGTGTTTCTTGAGAACAGGAATTACTTTCTACTGCTTTATAAAAATGTACCTGTCAAGTAGGTACCACGGCTCCCCTTTGGTAACAGAGGTCACCTTACCTGAGTCAAGTTGTTACTCAGCTTTTTGTCAGTCTAAATTAGAGGTCAACAGATAGTACTTTGTGTTTTCACCGAGATGAAAGGTACGGTTTTGTTTACTAGTCATCCTTAGACTCCTACACATCCTAAGTTCCCAGGGCTGTCCTGGACTCTTCTGTGAAATGCAGGAAGTAACGGAACAGCAGACTATAATCCACAGTGCTGTGATGTCGCTTCTGATTCCACCCAGAGAGCCAGCCATGGCAGGGGCAGGATGAGGCCCAGGGGCTGGAAGAAACAAAAGCATCTACACACCCTGCAAAGCCACCTGAACTCCACACTCAGGCCAAGGCAGCAGCTGCCACCCTAGGCCAAGATCATTTCCTAACCAGTTTCCTCCCTCCCTTCCTGCTTCTCTTTTTTTTCCCAAAGTAATGTTCAACCACTGCAAAATACAAGAATGTGTTAGCAATCAATAATAATGAGTTAGAAGGCAACAAGCTTGGCTCTTCTGCTAGTCCCATGGGGACCCTAACTCTTCAGTATGAGTTTACAGTGAAGGAATGCTAGGCAGCTTCTAAGCATGGCCCACCTGCTCACCCACTAAATATTAAGGTGCAATGAAACAGATCCCAAAGAATTCTAGTAACAGAACCACAGTACCTTATGAGTAGAAAATATATGCATCCATTTTTAGTTGCTTGCTTTAACTGAACATTTGCCAATGATCTCTTATTTCTTAAAATACAGCACTACTTTAGGGAACAGAAATATACCTTAAAATTAGATAATTAGCTACTAATTCTTTGTTGTGTTTGTTGTGTATCAGAGCATATAAACTGATTTAATGCTTGATAAATCTAATTTTTATGAAGAAAACAGAATTAGAGTCTCTGTATAAGTTTTCCTCTCCTCTCTGAAAAAAATAAATTTCAAACTGAGCAGCAAGATCATATAAAAAATAAATGGAAACCCTTAACTTAGCCCAAATGTGGTAAGAATGAAAGAAGAAGCGATGTCATCTTCTTAACTATCCAGCAAAAGTATCACAAAAACAGCTCTGAGGTACTCATGTATGTGCCCATGCAAAGCCATTACTGGAGAGAGGAGACATACACGTAAAAAGCGTCACGAACACAAAAGTACTACATTCCTGGTCGGGAACAAAGGTGTCTTCTTTCTGTATCTGCCTCCATAAAAGAGAAATTGACTTTGTATTACAAACTGGTGCAGCCACTGTGGATGACAGTGTGGATGATTCCTCAAAAAATTAAAAACAGAACTACTAGGAATTTACCCAAAGAATATGAAAATACTAATTTGAAAGGATACATGCACCTCTATGTTTGTTGCAATTATTTATAATAGCCAAGTTATGGAAGCAGCCCAAGTGTCTATATAGTTGAACGGATGAAGAAGTGGTGTGTGTGTGTGTGTGTTTGTATGTGTATGTATACACACAATGGGATATTATTCAGCCACAAAAAAGAATGAAATCTTGCCATTTGCAACAAATGGACAGATCTACACGGTCTAAGCAAAATAAGGGCTAAGCAAAATAAGCTCGTCAGAGATAGACAAATACCATATGATCTCACTTGTATGTGGAATATAAGAAACAAAACAAACGAACAGAGGGGGAAAAAAAAGAGAGAGAGATAAATCTAAAAAAAGACTTATAACTACAGAGAACAAACTGATGGTTACCAGAGGGGAGGCAGTGGGGAGATGGGTAAAATAGATGATGGGGATTAAAGAACACACTTATTTAATAATCACTGAGTAATGTACTGAAATGCTGAATCACTACATGGTACACTTGAAATTAATATAACACTATATGTTAACTACATTGAAATTAAAAATAAAATAAAAAAAGATCTCTAGTCTTCCATTTTGCTGGCAATAAAGTTTATGAAATCCAAAGGCAAGTTGCTTATGAATCTTAGTAACTTTTGAAGATTAAATACTAAACATGGGCTAGAAAAGAGAGAGAAATTGACTGAAAGCTGAAATCTTGTTGGAAGGTCCAATATTGGTAAAATTCTTATTTTATATTTTCATTTGAAATCCACTTCTGCATCTACTTTCGAACTGTTCAGAAAATTTTCAAATACATTACTTAGGGTCTCAACTGTTAATTTACATGAAGGTGACTGATCTTTTTTTATTGTGGTAAAAAGTACATAACATTAAAGTTACCATCTTAATCATTTTAAAGTGTACAGTTCAACAGTGTTATGTATATTCATATTGTTATGAAACACATCTCTAGCATCTTTCTCATCTTGCAAAACTAAAATTTGATACCCAATAAAAACTAACTTCACCCCACCCCCACCCCTGCTTCCTTGATAACCACCTTTCTAACTTTTTGTTTCATTGATTTTGTTTCTTGTTTCTTTCATACTTCAGATATTTCATACAAAGGGAATTAGACAGCATTTGTCCTTTTGTGATTGGATTATTTCACTTAGCCTAGTGTCCTCAAGGTTAATCAATGCAGCATGTGACAGAATTTCCTTCTTTAGGGCTGCATGATATTTCACTGCATGTATGTACCACCTTTTCTTTATCCATCCACCTTTCAATGGACATCTGGGCTGCTCTTGCCTCTTGGCTATTGTAAATAATGCTGCAGTGAATATGAGTGTGCAAATCTTTCTTGCAGGTCCTGCTTTGAATTCCTTTGGGTATATATATTTATAAGTGGGATTGCTAGATCATATAATAATTCTATTTTCAATTTTTAAGGAACCTCTATACATAAGAGGGTGATTGAGTTTAAATTCAGTGTTTGAAAACTACTAGTACTTTTGAAACTACCTTTCTTTTTTATTGTATGATTTCAGAATGAACAATGTCTCCCTTTTGCCTTGGCTATCAAGTAGTTGAGAATCAAAGTCAAGTCTTAATCATACAAAACATGCTAGTCATTATCATCTTCATAGATGTGTTACTCTAGGTTCCACTCAGGGTCTTTTGGTTGCCAGGAACTCAAGCCAGTAAAAAGAGGATTTACGGCAAAGAGACAGAGGCCGTAGAGGGAAGCCTGCTGGCCACTAACACTGCACTTGCCCACCCTCTCTCTTGCAGCCTCCAGGCTTCTCTCCTGGTATCTCTGTGTCTTTTTTCTCCAAGTGCAATCTCTTACCCTTCTCAACCACACAGACTCTTCTGGCAACTCAGCTTCTGTTCCCTCATAACTGGCGACTGCATGTAGCCATCACGGCCTCCCCAATCCCCTGTCTACAACATGACCTTTCAGCTTCACCTTCCACCCAGGGGCTTGCTCTCTTGGTACTTCTAGGTGCAAATTTAAGGCAGGAATCTGAACAGCCTACATATCTTTTCTAACTCAGATGCAAGCCAGTCCATACAAGCCCCCCGGCCAGTCTTCAGGCCAGCATCCTCTCTCAGTTCAATCAGTTAATATTCAAGAGAAAATGGGGTCATGAGCTACAAAACATGGCCACCTCCATCTTTTCTTGACGGCCCATATGGGACCATTCTTTCACCATGGAAGAGGCTGAGCAGGGGCAGACACTGTGTATGACATACACATCTGGTCTATCTTCACATGACCACACCATGTAAAAAACACATGCTCTAATGTTCTATGTCCCTTAATTATGGCTATCTCCATATTTTGGGGCACATACACGCAAATAGGTTCCCCGGTCTTGATTCCAATTTTTATGTTTTCACTTTCAGGTTGTTATTTATTTATTTATTTAAAGATTTTATTTATTTATTTGAGAGAGAGAGATCACGAGTAGGCAGAGAGGCAGGCAGAGAGAGAAAGAGAGGGAAGCAGGCTCCCTGCTGAGCAGAGAGCCCGATGCGGGGCTCGATCCCAGGACCCTGAGATCATGACCTGAGCCGAAGGCAGAGGCTTAACCCACTGAGCCACCCAGGCACCCCTTTTAAATTATTTAAATTAAATTAAATTAACATATAGCATGCTATTAGTTTCAGAGGTAGAGTTCAGTGATTCCTCATATACATATAACACCCAGTGCTCATTCCACCAAGGGCCCTTCTCAATGCCCATCATTCAGTTACCCCATACCCCCATCCACCTCCCTCTGGAAACCCTCAGTTTGTTTCCTAGAGTTAAGAGTCTCTTATGGTTTGTCTCCTCTCTGTTTTTGTCCTATTTTGTTTTTCCTTCCCTTCCCGTAGTTCATCTGCTTTGTTTCTTAAATTCCATCACATTTAGTTTATTATGTATATTCTTGCAAGCCTTCACAAGAACTTTCTGAAATCAGATGAAACATAAAATCAACAGAAAATCCATAATGATAAACAAAATAAACCTAATTTTACAGAAGTTGACATTATTTTGAAGGCCGTTTTTATGCTATAAAATTGCAGTGTTTTCAACATTATTGAAAAATTTAGAGTTTTGAAAAGAAATTCCAGGAAAGTAGTAACTTCTGCTCAAATTATTAAAGGTGGGGGGTGGGGAACAACTTCATTTCCTAATCCTTTCATAGAAGGCAAAACGTCAAGAGGGCCGCTCTTCTCATGGTTTCTAGCTCTTCTTTCCTGTCTATGAAAAGAAGGTCACTAGTCCATGGGGTGAGGACAAAGGAATCTCCACCTAACCCATGAGGTTCTCATTTGGCCTCTTTCTACCAATATGTCTCGTGCTCTCGCTGGACTTGCTTTCAATGTGTGTTATTTTTCCTTCCCACACAAGTTCTAAAAATCTGAAATCCCATATGGATGACGCTAAGAAAGACCCTTGAAGATTCTTATGTTCTTACTTATGACTGTCTCTACACTTCAGCAATCAGTGACCTGAAATATGTGGATCTCTTTGCTGTCTTCTGCTTAAATTAGCAGTTCTCAAATTCTCTAGTTCCCTTTACTCTTACGAGTTATTAAGGACTCCGTGGGTTGTATTTATTGATTTTTAACATATTGAAATTGAAACTGAGAAAATTTTAAAATATGAATTCATTAAAATAACAATAAAATGTATGACAGTCATATAAGGCACACTATTAAAATATCTGTATTTTACAAAACAAAAAAATAAAGCAGAAAGAGTTGCACTGTTTCCCCATTTTTTGCAAATCTCATTAAGAGAAGACCATTGGATCTTCATATCTGCTTCTGCATTCAATCTGTACACTTATTAGAACATGAGAGTAAAAAAGGCAAATAACTTCTTACTATTATTATGAAAATAGTTCTAACTTCATGGACCACAGTTTGAGAACTACTGGTTCAGTGACTGACCTGCCTTTTGGTTTTGATTAACCTTCATTGCCAATTAAATTCTGCCAGATTAAAATTCTGCCAATGTGTGCTGCAGAGTTCAAATAATTATTCTTGTCTGTCTATAAATTATGGAAAGCGGTTTCTCTGGCTACCAAAATATGGAACATTCTCTCCACCCAGGAACTGGAAGGGTAGGTGCTTATCCCCTTCCTCCCAAATGCCTAATGACCCTAACCTTCTCTGACCACGTGTATTTTTATGAAATGGGTGGGAAGGGATACTTCAGCTGCAAACTCTCAGCCTCAACTCCAAACTCTGTTAGAAACCCTTACTCATATTTCTAAGACTGACATGTGTCACAATACATGGAAGCAAGAAAAAAGATGAGGTTTGTGTAACAGCAGCAGCTTTCAGCCTCTCTAGATTCAAAATACCTTCAAAAAAAAAAACCAAACTGAGGTCTACAAATTCTTTCCATAAACTCTTTCAAATTCAGGTTCATACACAAAACACATGCAAGGCAATTTCAAGGTCTTTCCCCACATAAACCACAGGGCTGGCTGCTTCCTCTCTAGGTTTGCCTGGGTGTTTAATGGTTTACCTGTCCTCACCTTTCTTTAGAGGATGGTAACACATTTTTTTTTGCTTTCCTACCCCGAGTCTTCCAACACCGAATGCAAGTAACCAGATGCAGTAGCTTTTTTAATAATATCTCTCCCAAGAGGATGGCAGGGAGAAGGTAAAAGAAAAAAGATACACAAGTTTGAATGCAACAACTTTCAAGCCTGCCTCTGGCAAATTTCAGAATCTTAAGGACAAAGGCCCTTGGAAGTTATTCAATGAATGGGGAATATCATGCTCAAGGCCAAAACCTGAAGCCAGAACACTGATGTATTACACAAAGAAAGCTGCTCAAGTCCCCTGTGCCCCCATTACCCTTCACAGAGAGCGAAAGAGAGCGCATACTTTCACTAACAGCTAAATACAACAAAAGTTCTACTGTAACATTAAACAGTAAATTACATGAGAGATCAGTTTATATAAATATCTAGTTGCCTGTAGTTATTTTTCTGGCTCAAAACTTTTGACAAAATTATTCTGAACAAAAAAGCTTCACGCCGAAATTGGAAACTGCCGATAGCTCATCTCATCAAACTTAGCAGGATAATCAGGGTTGGTGACTACAGTTCCTACTTATGAAAGCAGCTGGAGGTCTAGATCGTTGGTTGCTAAGTTGTGGATTTCCTGGAATCCTAGAGTCTGTAAAGGGTCTTAGAGATTGCCTAGCATAGTGACTCACTCTTCTGATAAACTGATGTCCCCAGACACTAAGGGACTTGTCCAAGGTCACAGGCTTACTGGGTTGCACAGCCCAGGCTTAAAACATGAGTCTGTCCTTTAATTTTTTTTTTTAATCTACTGATCTTTTGATTCAAACAAACCTCAAAGAACCTCTTCAAAAAGATACTGAAACCCAGGTGAATGTCTCACTGAACTGCTACGTACAAAGGAAAACATTACACTGCAAATTCTGAAATCACCTGATTCTTCAGAGAATCCAGATAACAATACATTACAAAAAACATGAAAGAAAGTTAATCACAAAGCACCACGAAGGCCTCCATCATTACTCCGTTACCCAAGTCTGACACCTGGAAGCAGGAATCACTGGGATGGCACAGGCACGGACGGTGTAGATGCTGGCTGTGGGTGACAGCAACTGACTTACATTGGCTGCAAATGAGCGTGCCTGGAAGTTATCCCTGCCAACTACTGCTTCTCTCCACTTAATTTCTCCTACACATTTAGTCATCAGATCCTTATCATCCCTCTTGAACCCATGTCCTTTCCAATGTATTTCCAAGTAAACCACCTTTGTCCTGGATGGGGGTCTGCATCACAACTTCTTACCTAGACTTTGCACATGCCTCTCCTTTCCTAGCCAACTGTTCCCATTCTCTGATTTCCATCACTTCTCAAGCTTATCCTCATAGGCAAGGCTGAATGGTCTGCATTAAGATGATCACTCATAAGGCAGAATGGGTCTTTCCTTTGCTGAAAATCAAGAGACTGCAGATCTTTCATGCTGTTGTACAAACTGCATTAAATGAAAGCTATCATGCTATTTTACAATCTGCATTAAAGCTATATATGATCACATTATTTTACCTTTTCTTGTGGATTTTAGGTTGAAAGCACATAGTTTTTGTTTTCTTCATAATGTGTCTCCCATGTCAGCATTTTGCCAAAAACATATAAGAACAAATCAATAAACATTTATAAAGAAACATTCATTTTTTTAAAATATCAAGTCAAGATTTAATTGTACTACTATAAACACCCTGCCTCAGGGCCTTTGCATTGTTGGCGCCTTGGTCTTAAACACTCTCTTCCCAAAAGTCAGCATGATTCATGAGCCCAACCTTTTGGTCCTCTGCTCAAATTACACCTTCTCAATGAAGCTTAACGTGTCCACCCTTTTGAAAACCACAACTCCTCTCCTCTATCCTACCCTCACATTCCCAACCCCTCTTACTCTGCTCTGTTTTTCCCATAGCATCTATCACCTTGTATTATACAGAAGTTACCATATTTTTTGTTTATTAAATGCAATATACACAAGGAGAGGGATTGGGGCTGGGAGGGGTCACTGATGTATCTCAAACATTCAAAACCCTGAACTGGCACATAGAAACTATTCAACAGGGGCACCTGGGTGGCTCAGTGGCTTAAGCCTCTGCCTTCGGCTCTGGTCATGATCTCAGGATCCTGGGATCAAGCCCTGCATCAGGCTCTCTGCTCAGCGGGGAGCCTGCTTTCCCCTCTCTCTCTGCCTATCTCTCTGCCTTCTTGTGATCTCTAGCTCTCTGTCAAATAGATAAAATCTTAAAAAAAAAACAAACTACTCAACAGATGATTGTTTAAAGAACTGAATAAAAGACTTAAAATGTCATTTTAAGGAAATTTTAAGTTACTTTAAGTAAAATGTTATTTTAAGCTCACTATTAATATACTTTTGAAATATGTGAAAATAATACATATTACAAAGTATAATATTTTTTAGTAATGGTTGAAGTAGTAAGCATGTCTACCTAGAGAAGGTGTGAATAAAAATATATACAATTACTAGACATTCAAATGATTTTTAAAAAGGAAAGAGAGCCCAACTGCCAAGCTATTACTTTTTGTAATCAACGGCAAATGTACTTAAAATTTTCTTTCTTTCTTTCTTTCTTTCTTTCTTGGACAGGGGGCAGGCTCGGGTATGCATGCAAAGGGCAGGTAGGAGCAGAGGAAGAGGGAGAGAGAGAATCGTAAGCAGACTCCCTGATGAGTGTGAGGCTCCTCACCAGCACAGAGAGATCCCTCAGATCATGACCTGAACTAAAATGAAGAGTCAAATGCTTAACCAACTGAGCTACCCAGTCACCTCAATGCCAAATACACTTTGACTCAAATCTCAGGACTAATCAATGTTTCACTTCCCAGGTCAATAGGAAAATATAATAACGTGCTGCTCTTTTAAAAACTCGAGATAAAACTGACACATACCATTATATTAGGTTCAGGTGGACAGCCTAAGAGTCAATATTTGTACACACCGTGGTGTGCTGCTTTATATGGTTAACTATTTCTCATCATGGTCTCTGTGCCATAGTATTAAATTATCTTTTTCTGGATTTAAATTCACAAAACTTCAGCCTGAACATTATTCAAATGCATAAAAATGCACCATAGCAAGTAGTAAAAGAAAATTACATATGAAACCCAGTACTGGGGCACCTGGGTACCCAGAGGGTTAAGCCTCTGCCTTCAGCTCAGGTCACGGTCTCAGGGTCCTGGGATCGAGCCCCACATTGGACTCTCTGCTGAGTGGGGAGCCTGTTTCCCCCTCTCTCTCTGTCTTCCTCTCTGCCTACTTGTGAACTCTCTCTCTGTGTCAAATAAATAAATAAAATCTTTTTTTTTTTTTAAAGATTTTATTTATTTATTTGACAGAGAGAGATCACAAGTAGATGGAGAGGCAGGCAGAGAGAGAGAGAGAGGGAAGCAGGCTCCCTGCTGAGCAGAGAGCCCGATGCGGGCCTCGATCCCAGGACCCTGAGATCATGACCTGAGCCGAGGGCAGCGGCTTAACCCACTGAGCCACCCAGGCGCCCATAAATAAAATCTTTTAAAACAAACAAACAGAAGAAAGACCCAGTGTTACTAGCCACCAAAAAGGCGCTTACAAGAAATAAACTGGTTTAAAATTATGATTTAAAAAGATTATCTTTAGGGGTACAAGGGTGGCTCAGCCAGTTAAGCCTGTGACTCTTGATTTCAAATCAGGTCATGAACTCAGGGTTGTGAGATGGAAAGAATCTTTCCATTGGCCCCCCACACTCAGCAGGGAGTCTGCTTCTCTCCCCACTCTGCCCTTTCCCTAGGTCTTCTCCTTCTCGCTCTCAAATAAATAAATAAATAAATAAATCTTTCAAAAGTAAGTTCCGCTTTAAAAAAATTATCTTTGAACTTAGATGGCAACTAATTATGCAACAAATCAAGTCTTTAATTTCAAATAAAACTAACCTTTATCAAAAAGGAAATTAGGGGCACCCGAGTGGCTCAGTCGTTAAGCATCTGTCTTCAGCTCAGGTCCCAGGGTTCTGGGATCAAGCCCCATGTCGGGGCCCCTGCTGGGCTCTCTGCTTCTCCCTCTCCCACTACCCCTGCTTGTGTTCTTTCTCTCTCACTGTGTCTCTCTCTCTCTGTCAAATAACTGAATTATTTTTTTAAGTAAATTAAATTTCATCTCTTCTTGAACAGAATTTCTGCTATAAAAATAATAATTATCATTCATTAAGGCCCTTATATGTTATTTTTTTTTCAAGATTTTATTTATTTATTTGAGAGAGAGAGAGACAGCAAGAGAGGGGAACACAAGCAGGGGGAGTGACAGAGGAAGAGGGAGAAGCAGGCTTCCCGTTGAGCAGGGAGCCCGATGTGGGGACTGATTCCGGGACCCTGGGACCATGACCTGAGCTGAAGGCATATGCTTAATGACTGAGCCACCCAGGTGTCCCTGTATAAATTATTTCATGTAATCCCCATAAATCCCCAAGAGGCACATATTATTATTCCCAATGTATAGCGAGTAAATTAAGGCTTATGTAAGGTTAACCACCTCCTCATGATTAACCAGCTAAAAGATGGGAGAGCTGGAATTGAGATGCAGGTTTCTCTGGAAGCTAATTTCATACCTCAACCACCAGGAGGCCTTCCCCTGACATGTGCCCCTGATGTATGAAGGCCAAGCGTGTCAACAGCGGTCTCTACCAGGAACTCTGAGTGGCCCTACTTGACAGAGGCAGAGAGGAAAGTATAATCACCTCCTCCAAAGCAAAGAGCTGATGGGAAACAAGGACTTCTAGAAGGCTGACTAGACTATAAGAATGAAAGGGAAAGGAGAAAAACTTCTAGGCAGATATGCAAATGAAACTGGTTGGATTTAATTCCCCTGAAACTACTACTGAGGTTCCAATTTGTGTAAGGGCTGTGCATATCATATGTTTCCTGCCTTCAAGTGGCTCAGGCTAACGGAGGTCAAGAAAACAAGGAAATCTGCACTTATGAAATGTCTCCTATTTGCCAGACCCTTTCTGGAACTATATATGCTATCTTATTTCATACATGATCATATAAATAAAACATACAGGTAAACTAATAAGTATCACATTAATACTAAAGTATAAATTTGAACTAAGTGCTATGAGAACCTTAAGAAGTCCTCTTTACTCTGCCCTGGAGTAGGGCAGGCTTCTCAGAAGAATGGATTTGGGGCTTTAAGCCAATTCTTAGAGATAGCCGAGGAGCTTCTCAAGGGGAGGGAACCAGGCAGTGAGCAAGGGGACTCCATGTCCATGGACACTGATGTGTGAACAGAACAAGTCTGATATCTGGGTAGGAGGGTTTTGACACTGAAGCTGATAAAATGGGCAGGAATTGAAGGATCTGAGTTTTATCGTTTTGGAAGCTGTTTAGAGTCTCACAAGAGGAGTGGCATGAATACACCAGAATTGTGAATATCTGATGGCAGAGGAGTTGGCGGGAACTAGAAACAACACATAGTAGGACCGATCTAGGGCTTCTTGCAGCAGCCCAAGCAGAACACGTGAGACAGGTACGTGAGACAGGTATTTTAAAAGTACCAGTGGGACCAGACCTGGAGGGAGAGTCTGGAGGGTGTTCTGAGGTCAGCAGGCTAGAGCAGAGGTTGCTGGGAGGAAGAAGGGGAAATGTGCATCTACTGTAACAACTATTTCTGGTTGGGGCTGTTGAATGATGCCACATACTGAAGGGATGAGGAGAAACAGCACATGCTGGAGAAAAGGGAATGCTCTCCAGTTAGAACATGCTAAACCAGAGGGGTCCTGGATACTCCCAGGTAGGATCGCCAAGGAAGCATCTAGAGTCCGAGTTCAGGCTCAGGAGGACAGAACGGGCCCCGGCCTCAAGAACTGCAGATGTAAGGCTAACCAAGCTGCAGGAGTGGATCATGAAGAAAGAGAAATAGCACAAGGGAGAGGCCTGGCAGCACTGACATCAAAACACCACACCACATACGCAAACCATGACACCATGCAATCTGCTGAAAGGCATTTTTTTAGCCTCTTTCCTCCCATCTATAATAGACAAGCTCAGGGAGGAAGAAGCTGCCCTCCTTTGACTTCTCTCCAGTCCAGGAAACGTGCTGGACCTGAGCTATTGCTGAGGATGGAAAAGCTGTGCTGTTCTATGTGCCAATATGGTTAGCAGTCTTTTCGCAACCGTGTAATTGGCTTCAGTGAGCTGAAGGTCTATGCTGATAGTGGTCTTTGACGCTAAGCCAATATTTATAAAAATGCAATATTCACCAATAACTGTGAGAAGGGTTATTCCCCCATCAGTAAGGAGGCAAAGGTGGAGATGGGTGGACTGTAGAGCCCACACTCAAGGTGCAGAGCTGTAGAAGCAGTAAATAAACAGGGAGGGGCACCCATCTGGGAAACAAAAACTCGGGGGTACCATGACCCTGAGTCACTGTAGCATCCCACAGTAAAACAAAGAAACACAGGCCAGCACGGAACCCCCACTGAACCCCAAGGACTGGGACTTATCTAATGCTGCTCTCCTCTCTGCGGCCGTAAGCTTGGAGTCAGCAAGCAGGCAGCCTGTGTTCCAGACTGTCTCAGATCACTGCGTAGGTGAGTAACTAACACAGGTGATGGCAATCCGGCAGCAGGAAGGGCTATAAAAGAATAACTGCTTCCTTTACACGTTTTGGCTCTCGTGCGTTCTCAGGCTTTACAGCAAAGAATAAATGTCAGGTGGCTCTTTGGGGGGTCGGTTTCATGACTGCTGTTGTCAAGGTACTTTGGGAGGAATGCCTTCAAAGGTGATTGACATGGAAATGCCACCCCAGTCCCTCTGGGCTCTGAACTTTGCCATCTAAATATCAGTGACATGAGAACGTTGGTTCAGCTCTACAGTTTATATAAAAGATTAGCTCCAAGCAAACATCAGCAAAATACTTGTGCACACAGAGAATGTTCTATATGCCTGGACGGAAATGGTTAAGAAAAGATTTATGAAACAAGACTGATTCCTAGTGTTGTAAAACTTTGTAGGGGCATAGACAGCTGTCTGGATGTTGGGTCTATAAAACTCAGACTCCTAAATAAACAGAGAGTGGCAGAGCCCCCATGGCTGACAGCATTCCGTCCTCCCACACTTCTCAATCCACTAGAGTAAGGGTGTCTCCCTGATACAAAATTTGCTACATCTTCTCTGAATACCTTTCAGAGCATCTTCAGTAATCTGCACATCTCTCTGAGTCCAACCTTTTCCTGTGAGTGATGAAGGTAAAAGGCAACAACCTAGATGAGAACATTTTGGGCAGAAAAATTAGTCTCTGACAGTCCATGTCTTTGCAAATCACTGGTGAATTACTGTGGTGACATAGCAAAGATTGAAAGATAGGACCAGAATTAAGTAGAACCATCCTAAGGAGAAGACTGCCATTAAGATACTAACTCCCCTCAGAACTGGTCCGTTAACTCCACAGGACATGGATTGTCACTGTCTTCCTGGTTACCACCAATGGAAGGCGCTGCTGTTGCTAAGACAATGATGCGGAAAGAAGCTAATACCATAGAGCACTTGACATGCGTGGGTACTGTTCTAAGAGCTTTGTATGTGTACCATGTCAGAAAATCCTCACAACAACCCGATAAAATCGTTGTAATTATTATCCTCATTTTACAGTTGGAAAAACTAAGGCACAGAGAGTAAAGCAACTTGCCCAGGGTGACACAACTTGGGAGGACAGAGCTGTGACTGAACTCGGGCAGTCTGATTCCAGTGCCTGTGGTCTTAGCCCTATGTACTGTCCATGCAACAGACAATATTAATTAATGCACTCGTTAATTTGTCTGTGAGTATTTACAGAGCCTTTGCAATTCATGGGCACTGTGCTGGGTGTCAGGGATGTAACGAAGAGTCAAGCAGACACAGTCGCTGCCTTGTGGAGCTTATGATGAATATTCACATTCATCAAGTAATCACACAAATGAGTATAAAATGACAACTCAGACAGCCGTTACAGAGGACAGGCACACGGTGCTATGAACATTTATAATCCAAGGATGGAACTCCTGGAAGACCAAGGCAATAAAAGGCAAGGCAATAAAAAAATCCCCAAGGCAATAAAAATGAAACTGAAATCTGAAGGATGAGAGTTAAGCAGGAAAGCAGAAAGGAAGCTCACTGAAGGCAGAGCTCCCTGAGAGGACGGAAGCTGGTCGAGCATAAGCGTATGAGAATAACTGAGGCTGAAACTCCAGAAGTGAGGGCACTGAGCAAAAGGAGGCTGTGGAGGAAAGGACCAGATCCAGCAGGGTCACACGGGCCATGGGATGGCTTTGGCCCTATGCCCAAGAGTAAGGGAAAGCCACTGGAGAGGTTTGGCAGGGGATAGGACAAAATGAAATGTGTATTTTGGAAAGATCCTTCTAGATCCAATATGGAAACCAGACTGGAAGAGACAGAATGGATACGGGATGACCAGTGAGGAGGTCAACGGAGGGTCCAAGGAGGAGACGATGAACAGAGAGATGGTGGTGGTGACAGGAGTTGATAATGAGAACGATGATGGAGTGGAAGCTGAGAGGTATTTGGGAGGTAAAAACCAGTCAGTGATGGACTGGGCAGAGTCGAGCAAAGAGGAAGGAGAATGACTCCACAGAGCCCCAGCTCATGCAACCGAGTGGACAGTGGTTACACTCACAGAAATAGGGAACTCTGGGAAAGACTAGGTATGTGGGAGGCACATGAGTCTGATTCTGGACCTAGTGAACTGCAGGTTCCTTTGAGATATTCAACAGGAAATATGAAGGAATGGGAATGTCAGAGAAACGGTCTGAAGAGAGATCAAAAAGTTAAGTGTTACTGTCATATGAATAAATGAAGCCATGACTCAAGTAAAGACAGCCAGAGAGAGGAGAGATGAAGGCCTAGAAGGAATGTGGGCAAACTCCAATACCAAACCAAAGCTGGCTAATGGACATCCTTTGATGAAAACGGAGACAAAACAGGCAGAAAACAGGAAGAAAACCAGGAGAGTACAGGGTTGTGGATGTGCGTAAAGAAACTATTTCAGGAAGAAAGAGCAGAGCTAAATGCTGCAGGGAGGTCAAACATGATGACAACTTAAGAATGTCAGCTGGACAGACTCACAAGGAGATTTTCTGTAACCAGCACCGGAGCTGTTTGGATAGACTGATGGCATTGGCAGCTGAACTGTAGGGGTCCGGTCCGAGTCACTGGTGGCAGGGGGTGGAGAGGGGAGTAGGGAAATGCAGAAAGTCACTACTATGACAATTCTTGTGAGAAGTGTGATTATATGGAGAGAAGAGAGACAGAACACTAGGTGGATAGGGAAGAGCTGTGAAGTCTTTGTTCTCATTAAAAACAAAACAAAACAGGGCGCCTGGGTGGCTCAGTGGGTTAAGCCGCTGCCTTCGGCTCAGGTCATGATCTCAGGGTCCTGGGATCGAGTCCCGCATCGGGCTCTCTGCTTGACAGGGAGCCTGCTTCCCTCTCTCTCTCTCCGCCTGCCTGCCTCTCTGTCTACTTGTGATCTCTCTCTGTCAAATAAATAATAAATAAAATCTTTAAAAACAAAACAAAACAAAACAAAACAAAAAAACGGCACCTGGGTGGCACAGTCAGCTAAGTGCCTGAGTCTTGATCAGGCTCAAGGTCAAAATCTCAGGGTCGTGAGATCAAGCCCCACATCAGGCTCTGCAGCTCAGTGGGATCTGCTTGGGGTTCTCCCTTTCTCACTCCCTTTATCTCTTCGTTCTGTGCTCTCTCGCTCTCTCTCAAATAAATAAATATTTTTGTAAAAACCCATAAACCTCAAGTATGTTTAAAAACCAATGGGCAGAGTGCCTGGGTGGTTCAATTGGTTAAGCGTCTGCCTTCAACTCAGGTCATGGTCCCAGGGTCCTGGAATCGATCCCCACGTCGATCAGGAGTCTGTTTCTCCCTCATCCTCTCCCTCTGCTCATTCTCTCTCTCTCTCTCTCAATCTTAAATAAATAAGTAAATAAATAAAATCTTTAAAAAACAAAAATAAAACCAATGGGCAGGATCCAGGGAGGAGAGAGAGATTATTGAGGTATAAGACTAAAAGAAAGTTACTCAGAACCTAATATGCTCATCAATTCCTAGCCATTGCCTTTCTTGAACACAGATAAACTACTTGATGTGGCCAAGATAAGAAGATGACCACCTTCTGAAATAGTAATACAATGTGCTCATAAGGCCTCCTTGTGGCCAGTAACTTCTGGAGATAGTGTATAAATGACTTCAACCTACCACGTACTCTACCGGATCACCTCACCACCAATTTAAAACACAGGGCAATCTGGGTGTTCCTACAGATATGCATGCTACAGAATCAGTGTAGAAGGGGGACCACGAAGGCCATCAAAAATTCATAATTGCAATGGAGATGCCATAAAATAATCCCGGGCCGAAGAATGCCCTTGGCATCTGCATTCACCACCACCTGACAGAGATTTTAGGGAACATGCAGGTACTGAACAAAAGATCACAGGGTGACATGTACAATGACGTAACTGTCATTGAATAGACAGTTATGTCAGAGAAGCTGGTCCTTGAGACATTCTAAGAAGGTCTGTGATCCACACAAATACTGACGACATAGTAACTCTCACAACAACAATAAGTATCTCCTTTGACGAAACCATCTTCAGTGAATTACACTGTATGAATACACAGAAAGCAAGCAGCATGTCAGCACCCCAGGACCCTTACTGCTAAGCAGGAAAAAAAAATTATTCTCTAAGTACAAAACCTGGAATGCACCGGGACCTCTCCAGCAAGGGTGGCCCAGCTGGAGGCTCAACTTGGGTAGCAGCCGAAATGCTTTATTCATAGGCTACCTGTCATCACTGTAGAGCATGACCTCACCATTTGGGTTCAGTCCCTGTAGGCTCATTACAACACACAGTAATAAACAACTCATCCAAAACATCTCATTACATTAAAAGCTCAAATTCTCTTAAAAAAAGAAAAAAAAAACTCATCTTTTTAGCAATGGCTAGATGCATGGAATGACACAAGCTTCCAATTCGTTAGTGACCATCCTAGGGCAATTCCTTGTGGTTGGGCTGTCTGAGTTGTATGAAAAAAGTTAGACTGGTATCATAAAATGAAAACCTGACAGAAAGGTCAGGGAAATCCTAGCTCTGCCCAACTATCTTAACATGTGACCTACCAACACGTCACTTAATCTAGGGAAGGGTGTCATTAGCTGTAGAAAAATGAAGGTGTTTTCCAATTGTAATATTTTCTTATCTCTGCCTACAGGATAATATCTTTGGATACCTCTTCCTGAAGGTATCATACTGCATATTCACCAAATTGTTTCCTAATCAACTGTTAGAACACTGTTAGGGAAATACTTACTGCACATACAATATTATCAGATACCCCGAGTTGAATAGTGACTTCCCAAAACACATGGCCACCTAGAACCTCAGAATGTGACCTCATTTGGAGTGAAGGTCTTTACAGTTATAATTAGTTAAGATGAGATCATACTGGATTAGGGTGAGCTCTTAATCCAGTGACTGGTGTCCTTATAAGAAAGCCATGTGTAAACATGGAGACACAGAGAAGGGGACATGAAGACGGAGGCAGGGATTGGGGTGACACATCTATGAGTCAAGGAATGCCAAGGATTTCCAGCAACCACCAGAAGCTTGGAAAAAAGAAGAAGGATTCTCTCCTCGAGCCTCCAGAAGGACCCCTATTGACATCCTGATTTTGGACATTAGTCTCTAGAACTGTGAGAAAATAAATTCTGTTGTTTTAAGCCACTTGGTGTGTAGTACTTTGTTAGGAGGGAAAGTAATATACCAAGCATCAATATGCTGCAACTAATTATTACTCATCTTGCTCCCCTGGCAACACAAGAGGACTGCCAAGATGTCACAATACCTTAGACCTTCTGAAGAGGGTAAAATACTAGCAGAGTTCAAGTTCTTGGTTTCAGATGATAAAAATAGCTCTAATGATTCTTCGGTCTCCTTCTAGTGGATGCTAAGGATTGTATTTTCAAAAAGGTAATTTCTCCTTTTACTTGGAAAAGTAATATCCTCTCTCACAGAAACTACATACCTCTCCCTTGAAGCTATCAGCCTTCTGGAAGGAGACACTTTTGCCTCCCTATTGCAACCAGACTCTTTGCCTGAGTGATTTTTGTGATCTGTGACACAGATTCCCTATCTATGAGATCCTGCCAAGGCATATACCCCTGCGAATTCCATTACATGAAGCAGTTTCAGAACACACCCCATAAGGAATAACTACAGGGGACCAAAGAGCGATGCTCTTGTAAAGCTGTTAATTTAATCTGTAATACAGGAATCTCTAAATAATAGGAAATGATGTGAGAAGGCCTATTCTTTCAGCAATCCCAAAAGTTCAACAGATTTCTAGTCTAAGTGAAAAAAGAGGCAATGAAAGACTTACTAACAGCATCGTTTTGGGTCCCACAAACTGTCAGGAACATGTTCTGTCTCTGCTTTGGTTTCTTAGTTGTTTGTTTAGTGAATCTCTGTTTATGAATTTCAAGAAGCAGAGTATGGACATCAAATTCTTCCATATGCCCAAACTAGTCATGTAAACAAGAATCGCTCACATGTGTCAACTGTGGAGAGCAATTTACCTTTGCCGGCGGAGTGGCTGACTCTGGTGTTAGCAACCCAATGACATAAATTGAAATGCCTTTCTCTCCTCACTTGACATTTTTACAAAGCCTCTACAGCAGCCCGGGAACTCTGTTAGGACTCCAGCTGAAACAGACATGGTCTCTGCCTTCAGGCAATTCAGAGTCTAGTGAAGGAGACAGTCACACAAACAAATGAGGCGCCACGCCCAAAATACTCAGTAAGTAGAGATATAATTGCCTATCAGGCAAGAACAAATGGGCAGGGCATGGAAAGCCTTTAGCAGGAAATCTTTCTGGACAAAGTAGTGGACCGCAGCACGGGTAAGGAGAAACCCCAGGCTTCCCGGGGAACCCAGAGTTCCCAGCTCAGCTAAGAGCTGCTTCCTGGCTACGTACGCTAGAGAAGCACATGAGCTCTCCAAGCCTTAGTGTCCTTTTATGAGAAATGCTGAGTGATGCCACCTACATCACAGGATTCCTGTGATGCTGGAATGAGGGGATGTACATGAAACAGAATGTCTGGGACATGGTGCATGCTCAGTGTTCAGTTCTCTTTCCCCTTCCATTCCCTTGGACAACGATGTGAACTAACACCAATATATACTACAGGAAGATAATAACCACAAGAACTACCAAAACAGTAGCAATAATTCGATACATGGTCAATATCATTTATTCTTAAAAAAATATATCACTTATTATTATATAATAATCATTATCCTGAATGCTAACCATTACACAGATCAATATTTCCTTCTCATCCCAAATTTAACATAAACAAATATATGAAAACAATCTTCAGAAAACAGAGATTTATCATTTGCTCGGGGCGGGGGGGGGGGGGGACTTCAATGAATATGCATTTATCCAGCAAGATTTCAATAAAAACTCTGGCTCACTAGCAGTTCTGATGAAGCAGAAAATCTATATAGTTATGAAGATTAGCATCTATACACCTCTACGACTAAGCCATTATTCAGTAGAGTCGGCGAAAATTAGTTTAAGGAAGTTCTTTCATTTCTGTGTGGACATTTCCTCACCAATTATCCTCTCTCAATACCTGTGGTGTATCCTCTCTGTGGTGCTGGAGGGAGAGCTGCCTTGTTGGGGACCCAGCTCCTTCAAATGCCAACTACTCATCCTGGGCCAGGACCCCAGACACCTTGTGTATTTATTTATTTTTTATTTTTTTTTTTTAAAGATTTTATTTATTTATTTGACAGAGAGAGATCACAAGTAGACAGAGAGGCAGGCAGAGAGAGAGAGAGGGAAGCAGGCGTCCTGCTGAGCAGAGAGCCCGATGCGGGGCTCGATCTCAGGACCCTGAGATCATGACCTGAGCTGAAGGCAGCGGCTTAACCCACTGAGCCACCCAGGCGCCCCGTCACCTTGTGTATTTAATAGTCCACTTCTCAGACTAGTTCATTTCTCTCCAAACACTTCTTGCCCTCTCCTTACCACCATGCTCTCTTCTCCTATGCCATTCACTTTACCTGAAATACCTTACCTTCCCATCTTCAGCCAGCGAAATCCTAGCCCATCTTCTAAACCCAGCTCACAGCCTATCTCCACGGGGCTGACCCGGACCATTACCTCCCACGCTCCCCTGCCCTCACTGTCCCATCAACATCGCGCTCACTGGTGTACTGCAGCTGGGGCTGTTATTTTTTTTTTTACTCTGTGTTACTTATTTCACAATTTCATGCTCCCCTTTCCCCCCAACTGAATAAGCTTTCTGAGACCAGGAGCCACATGTTAGAATCGAACTTACTATTTTGCACATTGTTGATGTTTAGATTTATTTGCTGGTTGGCTAGAATACATGAGATACTGTGATAAAAAATTTCAGAGTCCTGGGTGGGCCAGTCACTTAGCATCTACCTTTGGCTCAGGTCTTGATCCCAGGGTCCTGGGATCGACCAGTGTCCACCTTCCAGCTCAGCAGGGAGTCTGCCCCTCCCCCTTGCTCATGCTCTCACTGGCTTGCTCTCTCCCACATATGAATAAATTAAAAACAAAAATCTTTAAAAAAATAAAAGGGGCACCTGGGTGGCTTAGTTGTTATGTATCCGCCCAGCTCGGGTCATGATCCTCAGGTCCTGGGGTCGAGCCCCACATCGGGCTCCCAGCTTGGCAGGAAGTCGGCTTCTCCCTCTCCCACCCACCCTGCTTGTGTTCCCTCTCTCGCTGTGTCTCTCTATGTCAAACAAATAAATTTTAAAAAGAAACTTAAAAAAAAAAATTTTTTAAATGGAAAGGAAAGGAAAGGAATAGCAAAAGGAAAAGAAAGGAAAAGAAAGGAAAGGAAAGGGCGCCTGGGTGGCTCAGTCAGTTAAGCATCTGCCTTCGGCTCTGGTCATGGTCCCAGGGTCTTGGGATCAAGCCCTGCATCGGGCCTCCCTCTCCCTCTGCCTCTTCCCTCTGCTCATGCTTTGTCTCAAATAAATAACAAATAAATCTTTAATAAATAAATAAAATTTTAAAAAAGAAAATTTCTAAGTCCTACTTTAGCATGAATAATAGTCTGCACAATATGAGTGACTTCTTTGACATTAAAACAGATGACATTTCTGAAAACTCAAGATGAAATAAACTATTGGGCATAATGTTTTCCGCTGCAGAAGATAATCCCATTGTGACAAATATTTTGAATGGCAACAGAATTATGCAAATAAGCTATCTCAGAATTCAAGCGGGTACTTAGTACAGCCAGCTCTACTAAATAATAATAGCGTTTGTACTTTAGTCCGCAACTCATCTAACAAATTATTCATTGAGTCCCTAATAGGAACCCTACTATGATGAGTAAGGGACGGGCCAACTCCTCAACACTCAGAACTTTAATGGAGGAGACAGACTTAAAGACTTTTTACAAAGCAAGTTAAATGAGCAATATAACACAGTTAACCTATGGAGTAATGTGTGTGATTCATTTCAATTGGAAGGGCTGAGGAACCATTCAACCAAACAAAAACCAAAGCACAACAAAAGGAGATGACATTGGAACAAGGGGATGAGAAAGAATTGGGACTCTGTACACCAAGATGGCAGAAGGGGGTCAGGGTTCTAAGATTAGCAAGAGTGAAATGTATAGACATGAAAACACACCCTCATCCCCTCTAGCTTCTCTGAATAGGTGATCTAACTTGCTACTTCAGGAGAAACTGAAAAGGTCATTCCTCTCCTGCATCTCACAACTGCCTCAGCCTTTCTCTCTATCTCAACAGTTTCTCCACTCTTCTCCAAAGCTAAATTCTCCCAGTCGCTCAGGAACCCCCTGCTGCTTGTCTAATGTCTCATCTTGCTGCAGCGCTCACCCTCCCTCTCCTTCCTTTTGCAGACAAGTTTTTGAAACCATAGTCTATACTGGCTGTCTCCACTTCATCTCTAATTCATTTCAGTTATGTAAGGTTAACTGTCTCTTCAATCTTTTTCATTCAGCAGAATAAAGAGACACGAGGACTTACATTCTGATGTCCTCCTTTCTTTTTTTTTAAATAAGTTCACCAGCCCCCCGCCCAAAAGTTAACTAGTTAGTTACTTCTTTTTAAAGTTTATCTGCTATACTCAGGGAACAGAGAATGAGCAGTCTCTGCATAGCATTTCTCAGGTCCGGAAAGCTGAGACTTTGTGTAAGTATTTCTAACCCCAGTGAGGACATGGAACCTTAAACAAGCCCTTTTCTCCGTGTGCCTTTCCTAACTCAGCTCTTCACAGTTCTTCAAATGAGAATAGAGAGTGTCTACAACTCATACACCTTGACAATATAAAACAGGTTCTTTTAAGGAAATTATGTCGTAGAAGTTGGGTTCTTAATCTTTTCTAGATCAGGGTAAGGTAAGGCTTGGGATATCCACACGGTATGGCTACACCAGAAGCATCCCAAGCTAGCCCCCCTGATTTATGTTCCACCTCTCTGGCAGTTTCATTCACTAAACAAAAAATGGCTAAGATGGTCTCTCCTCTTATACACATTAAATAGCCAGAATGCTCCATAACTTACTTTGGTCACCTTTCTCGCCTTTAAAGCCAAATTTATCAGCACCCATGAACCACCTACACTGATTTCAAAAAATGCAAAGACTCACCCATATGTTATAAACACTTAAGTCTTTTCATGGACAGTGAGTGTTACATATACTATTCTACAACTACTGGGACAATATATAGATCTTAGCTCATCTTTTCAGATTTCCTTTGCAGTGAACTTCAGTTCACTGAACAATCCAGTTACCCCCCTTCATTTTTCAAAAATAAATTTATCCCCCCCACACCCCACTTTTTAAAAATAACTCTCCTTAAACTAGATGAAGATCCGTATCATTTACTTCTCTGCTGTCCTCCTACAGAACAGAGTTTACACACCTCCCAACTGCACTGGACATTATAGAAATTCCGATAAATATTTGTCAACAGGCAGATACATATTTAATAATACTGTGAAAATTTCCATTAAGAATTAGCAAACAAATGTTTTGACTAAAGACCAAATGAAAAATTCCAAGCCCACCTCTTTAGACCCCTTGTAAGAATCAGGTTATGATTACAAATGGAAATCCACATTCCATATATCTAAATATTTATTTATTTATTTTTTAAACATTTTATTTATTTATTTGACAGAGAGAGATCATAAGTAGACAGAGAGGCAGGCAGAGAGAGAGAGAGAGGGAAGCAGGCTCCCCACTGAGCAGAGAGCCCGATGCGGGCCTCGATCCCAGGACCCTGAGATCATGACCTGAGCCGAAGGCAGCGGCTTAACCCACTGAGCCACCCAGGCGCCCGAAATATTTAAAAGTTATATATCAAGTTAAACTATTAAATAAAATATGGTCACTCCCTCAAATCTTAATAAATATACCTTCAACCACCTGGAGGTACCAGAAGGAATTTAAAATTTCTAGACTCCTTGAAGTTCCACAATACAGTACATGCAGACAGACTTTAAGCTGTTTGGGGTCAGGAAAATTCAAGTCAGGTACTCAGAACACGGGGGTAGGTGGCGTGAGAGCCTAGGCTGGGCACATCCCCTGGACCTCTTAGGGTCCATCATCCTCTAGGGAAATGTGACCAGGCAGAACAGGGTCCTTTAATTCACAGGTCCCAAAGCAGGGCCTCTCTTATCAGGACTGCAGGCAATAATGCATAATTTACCAAAATGGAGAATTTGCCAGATCAGTCTTGTTGCACTTGGTTAAAACAGTAGCTGAAACTAAACATATATTTTTTAAAAATGTTTAAGTTAAGAAGTAAAACCTGAAACTCCCAATCCCTAATCACTTCGGTTCCCTCAAGAGCTACAGTTTAAAAAAAAAAAAAAAAAAAGCCTAATATTTATCTGACTCTACCCTACAGCCTAATGTAGATTCTGTGATTTTTTTTTTTTTTTAACAAATTCATACAATTTACAGGGCTCTCTTCACAGCTAGAGGGAGTTAAGACAAGAAGGAGCAGAAGAAGAGGGAAAGGAAAAAAACATCAAGTATCAGAGATCAGACATGCAGGTCTGAGAAAACATTTCCCTTGTGTTCTGTCACTTGTCTGAGGAAGCACATGACACCATGATTAACCATCTGATCACAGCCTCATGTATCCCCACGTGCTCTCACTAACACAGAGATTCACAGGGTTCACTCAGGGGCCTCGTAAAGCTCCCATTCTAGCCACTGGGTCCATGGGAAGGCAAGCTGAATCCTGTCAACATTTAAATGGAGACTGATATCAGCTCTCCCTACACTTCACCATAATCTGCTGCACTGCAATTTCCACTTCACTTAGCAAGAAAACTAATTTGTTCATTTGAAAAAAACAACTAATAAATAATTCTCATCACAATACATATACACGTACTCCACAGGAAGGGAAGTATTTCAACTGGAAATCTTATTTATGTGTACTTACTGAGATTGTACCATTGTCTAGACCTATGGACAGTCTTCTTGTTTCCGGGTTAAAAGACATGCATGAACATGGAGCTGAAAGAAATGAACATGTTGATGAAATTAACAAAATGATGACTCATCGATTCAGGAGTGACTAACTAGCTAAGAGTGTGTGGCTATTTTTTCCCCATTATTTCCTGAAAAACAGTTCATTTAATGCCCACTCACCAAAAAATAAAAACAGTAATCTTACAACCAACCCCTAGTTTTTTCGGTTATCCTTTTAATGAATATAACGAGTAAGATATTCTCAAACTGGACTAGTTCCAAGGTGCTTGGTCTCAACTGTTCCAACAGTAGGGAATCGAAATTTGCTTGACTAGATTAACAATATTTTGTGCTGTGTAATCCCTCTGCCCTCGATCTATCTCTTCCACTCAAACCCCATCTTTAATAGAAACAACGTATCTTTTCTCAACTAGGGAAAAAATATAAAGAAAGATCTTATAATTCCCTCCATCCTTCATGTACACACACTAGTATAAAAATCTGGTTTTTTATTCTGAATTGTTTTGGGGCATGTGGACTAACAGAACAAGTCTTTTTACTCTCAGCATTGAAGGCTGCTTGAGGATCTGTCTTGTTTAGGGGAACCAGCTGGACACAGAGGCAGGCTGCACAGGAAAGAAATCACGTCTGGGTAGGGCCTCCCTGTTCTGCAAAATTGGCTACTACCGGAGTATACCTGAGAAGTAAACTGAGCATAACTTGAAGCCAGTGCGGGCAAGAAGTGCTTACTGAGCAGAAAGCTTCCCCATCCCTGCCTTCTCTATTGCCACCGGCTCTTAAGAATGGGGCCTGTTGACAGTTTACGCTACACTGAAATAGTTGCTCTAAAAACAAGTCCAACACAATTTTTAAATTTCTCCTCCACCCTCACAGTAGCCGCATACATGACAAAGTGCTCATCATCGAAATCAGAATCAGCCTCAGCCAGCTTTACTCCTACTTTCCAGTTATGATTAGATGTCTTACTCAAGGTCACACAGGAATAAAGAAGTTGGAGAAGGTTCAAAGACTTCATTCAAACACGCAGTCCTATTTTGAAATACCCTACTTAGATTACCTCTAAACTATAAAAGAATTTCAAGTTCTACTAAGAGAGCCACTGCATAACAGATCACTTAGTAACATTTTTTTATTCTCTATAAAAGGACGCTGAACACAAAAAAGATCTTTCAAACCGCATGAAGTATTTGCTTTTTTCTAATTTTCAATCATGATATATTCAGAAAATGGAAACACAAAGAATAACTCCCCCCTCCCCCACACTTCTACCAGAAGAGCAGAATATCTTTACCCTGATCAGCCACAAAATTAAACTGGATTCCCAAAAGGACACTGCTGCAAAAAGTAGTCAAATGATATTTAACGCACTGCCCTAAGGAAGTCATTCTTTCTCGCCTGTAGCCCATCAATTATGTCGGCACAATTTCTAGATAGGTTTTAAGATGCAAGGTCTCATAAGCCTATAACATGTATTCAGAATTAAAATCTAATGATTTTATGGAAAATTATCATGTTAGCTGAAAAGAACAAAAGAAAAAATACATTGTGATTACAACCACATAAAGTACATGGACACCTAAAAACATACATGGAGAAATGGAACTGTTTCTGTGTTCATGTGACAAGATTATTACTGTATTAGTCTTATTCTTTTGCTATTCCTGTTAAAAGTTTTAAATATCTTATGGTGTACTAAGATATAAGCATGAGCCTATGAAACAAAACCCCAAAGGGCTACAAACTGGTCAAGAATAACTTTATCATTTAGCTGCCTGTCTAACCATATAAAAAAGTCTCTTCTGTGTGATTTCCTCCAAAGTTCATATCTGCTTATGTAATAGTTAGAAAACAAACTGCTCTGTGACTTAAATGACTTTTTTACAACACTGCGTAGGCTACCCTGACATCTACATTGCTATTTCTTTCTTTCTGGATTTCTTCGCCCTTTTACTAGATTTCCTATTATTCTTTCAACAAAAATGCAGAATGCTTACTGCGTTCCAGGCATGTGATATAATGATAGATAAGGAATTACAGCTGTCATCAAGGAATTTATAGATTGTGGCCCCAACCGTGTACAGGAACTGGAAGACTCATCCCAACGTCACCATTATAGTCCAAATCACTTTATGTTTACAGGAAGAAAACATCACCAGAATTCAAAAGGAAGAGACCTTTCCCAGAGAATCCCATAAACAAATGAAATTTACTTTAGAAATCCTGTTGTTCTAGAACACATATACTTGAACCCAAGATGGTTCTAGACAGGGGATTGCCAGAGCTAAAGAGCATTAGCTTCCAGCTGCCCCCAAAAACAAAGCCACCCATCCAATGGAGCATTATTGGTAAAACACCAAGCAAACCCGTGTGTGTACGTGTGTGCGCGCGCACACTTGTGTATGTTGTGTGTGTGTGTGTGTGTGTGTGTGTAGCAAAAGACTTTTGGTAGGTGAGCCTTCTGATGCTCCTCAAACCATTTCCCAACTGTGACACTCTCAGAGGAATAGGCCCTGGGCTGGTTACCCATAGGCCCTGGTAGGGCCAAGGAGACAGGGAGTGGACTGAAGAGAATACTGATGCCCGTATCTGTTGTTACAGTAAATGCCTTTCCTTTTGGGAAATGGGGGAATAGACAGATTGACAAGAGAGATCCTTCTAACTTCAATTCACCAGAAATTAACAAAAAAAGCAGTCTCTGAAAGACTGGTTTCATGGCCCATACAAAATGGGCTCCTATCCATGGAAGAAAATATCAAAGGGGAAAAACTGTCTGGGAAGGATAACAAGTCACAGTAAATTAATGGTAATTCTGGCCAAATGGTAAAAGGGGTCCCTCAGCAGGAAGGGTAGGGAAAAAAACAAATAAAATATTATTTAAGCCACAATATTTGTAGCTACATTGCAAAAATGTGATGTTTCACAAGTAAGAATTCAGCTTTAAATGATTAATACTAATAGTTCCTAGGTCAATAAAGAATTGCTCCATCTGATGGCTAAAAGTTGAGGTCAGAGATGAAATGGCTGAGAGCTTTCTACTCTCCCACTTTGCAGGGCTTTTTCCAAAGGCCCAGTGAAATGGCTGACCAGACCCATAAAATGACAATACAGCTCCTCCACTGACTTTCTCCTTCAAAGCTGCATCCTTGAACTCGAGATGAAATAAATACAGCATGATACAAAACCTGAAGATTTATTTCCCCCACCTTTAACTGTTTTCCCCACAAGAAAGGATAACCACACCTGGTAAGCTTTGTGGGGCAACCCCCATTTGCCAAGGCCTCCCACATATACCATCTGTATGGAGTTTGCCTGGGACTGTTCCTACACAAACCCAGTAACTGAAATTCAAGGCCTTGCCACTAGTCTTGCTGATGTTATACCATTAGGTTCCCATTTTTTTCCCAACATGTCTATTAAAACCTAAGAAAAACAATGCCCATGGTTTATTCCTCAATAAAATAGTACAAAACCTCATTTTTTAAAAAGATTTTATTTATTTGACAGAGATCACAAGTAGGCAGAGAGGCAGAGAGAGAGGAGAGGAAGCAGGCTCCATGCTGAGCAGAGAGCCCAATGTGGGGCTCGATCCCAGGACCCTGAGATCATGACCTGAGCCAAAGGCAGAGGCTTTAACCCACTGAGCCACCCGGGCACCCCAAGAACTCATTTCTATGCTATCTGATTAAGACTAGCCCTTTCTCTTTTATGTTTCAGACTAAGGATAGCCAAAAGAAGTTATCTGGCAAAATTTCTGGGAGATACTAAAAGGCACAAATAAGATGGAAAAGAAATTTGTGGAGGTCTATGAGTAATGACAAATAATAGTCTCTTATGTAAGTATCAGGACTTTAGACCGTGATGGCCTGTCAAAAATCTTATTTTAAAAATTAAATGCTTTCATAACATTGAGAATTTTTTAAAATGAAATCTTTATAGTTTTAGGCAGGTATTCAGCATAAGGTTTAGGAAAAACTGAAATAAAGAGAAGCCCCAGTCTGGGTAGTTATATTAATGACCATTTAATTTGAAGGGAGAAAAGCCTAGGAGATATAAGCCCCAAAGAAATGGAACTCAAGAGACTGACATCAACCTCAACAGAGTTAGTGATTAAATGGATTACAGAGAAATTGGCTACTTCTATTTCTAATACTTCTATCCATCAAGTGGTCTCAAAAAAAAAAAAAATATATATATATATATATATATGGCTCTTGCTTTAAAAAAAAAAAAATGTTGAGGGCTGCCTGGGCGGCTCAGTGGCTTAAGCCTCTGCCTTCAGCTCAGGTCATGATACCAGGGTCCTGGGATCAAGTCCCACATCAGGCTCTCTGCTAGGCGGGGAGCCTGCTTCCTCCTCTCTCTCTTTACTTGTGATCTCTCTCTCTGTCAAATAAATAAAATCTTTAAAAAAAAAAAAAGTTGAGAAGGCATTCTCAAAATACACTTATGGGGGGGGGTTACCTAATTTCTGTTATTTATGCCTATAATTCTTTTCTTTTTATGACTGATTTATTTTCTGTCCTTTGCTTATTGGTTGGACTTTACTCAAACACAAGTTTCACTAAAGCTGTGGATTGAAATCCACACTGACTGCTTTACAATGGTAAAGGCATTACTAATCTTCATGGGATGTTCTAGTGGTCTCTTTAAAACTAAGCCAACAACGGTACTTCCATGAACAAAACTTCAGGTATTAAAGGAATCCTGATCAAGCTGAATATGAGGATCCTACAATAAAAGGACTTCAAGGAGGGGTGCCTGGGTGGCTCTGTCAGCATTGGCCTTTGGCGAAGGTCATGATCTCGGGGTCCTGGGACTGAGCCCCACAGCAGGTTCCCTGCTCAGCAAGAAATCTGTTTCTCCCTCTCCCTCTGCCCCTCCCCTCCACTCATATTCTCTCCCTCTCACATAAACAAATAAAATCTTTAAAAAACTTCAAGGAGCACCCCACCACCACACAATAAATATTTAATTCACGGACACTATGTCATTCAGTCCTGTTTATCACAAGACAATATTTATTAGGTTTACAATATTTAACCCATGTTTTACTAAGAACACTTATATTTAGGACTTCCGTTGCCCAGCATTAAAAATCATTTTCCATTTCAAGCAAATATTTTATGCACTCTACTAAAACTAACCACTTGTTTCCTTTTAATTTAGTCTGAGTAATATCAGCAAAATTATAGTGAATTAGCAGTGGTCATTTTTTTCTCCCAGACAGGTTTTAAGTTATAGCTACAAGTTTAAGATCTAAGTTCAAAAAAATTTTTTAAAACTCTGTCATATGAAAATCAAACAAGAATATGCTAAATAAATGCTATAATTATTCAGATTAGTTAATAATCCATTATTTTTACCTTTGATAATTCATGTTTTCATTTAATTAAAAATCAGAAGTTCCTTGGGCATATTTTCTTCTTAGTAAATACAGAATTAAAGATCATATTACATAACTATTTTTTAAAATGTTGATAGTAAAAACAGTGAATTGCCTTTACATATGGTTCCCTAGCAAAACCTATACCAAAAGAAACCAACAAAAGAATAATATGCTTCACAACTAGGAACCAAGGAGTTATTTGAAATAAGGTATAAAATAATAAGATGAGCATTTCCCAATTATACCCACATCCCCTAGTCTGCCAAGAAAGTCTCTCAATTTGAGTTAAAGATGTTGTCTATAAGTCACCAAAACAATCACCACCTTATAAAAACAGAAGTGCCAAATTCATTATTTTAAATAGTTTTTACTACTAATCTATCCACATGAATTTCCCCCCAAACTTCAATAAATCCAGTAGAAGAGATAGGAAAACACACAAACCAGTTCCACCAATTGTCTTAAATTACACAAAGTTCTCCTTTGACCCATGGAAAATTCAACACTTGCAATTTACATATAAAATGACCCATTTCCAACCCAGGTATACAGTATGTGAACATATTACTCATTTTAATTTTCTAAATCCTCTATTTTCACATTATCTGTTGCTGTAGAACTAAAGGAAAAGGAAATCAATCTAGCCACAACCTCACATATTGGTCAGTCTTTTCCTAATCCCCCTTGGGTACAGATTAGCTATAGTCTATATTGTTAAAGCACCAAGAACCTGAAAATAATTTATAAATTACTTACTTAATATAACTCACAATCAAAATATTTTTGCAAATTTGAGATCAAAGGAAATGGGACAGTTTATTCATCAGGCTCCAGAGCAGGGAAAATGTAAAGGATTTGCCTGAAATGACTCAGCAAATTGGCAGCAAAAATGAAAATCCAATTCTAGTTTCCCACCCAGGCACAGGTTCCAACATACAAGCTATTTTGAAAACTCCAATCTTAAAAAATACATATTTTGGGGTGAATTTCATGTAAACAGTAGGCCTATGTCCAAACTTCATCTCTCTGTCTTAACTAAGATAATTTAATGCATTCCCTACCTCATTTCACAAGGAATTTGAAAGGACTTAAAAAGCAGACACAATGAGGGGCACCTGGGTGGCTCAGTCAGTTGGGCGTCTGCCTTTGGCTCAGGTCATGATCCCAGGGCACTGGGATGGAGCCCCACATCGGGATCCTTGCTTGGCAAGGAAACTGCTTCCCCTTCTCTCTCTGCCTGCCACTCTGCCCGCTTGTGCTCTCTCTGTTAAATAAATAAAATCTTAAAAAAAAAAAAAAAGCATCACAATGAAACCAAACAATAGAAATAAGCAAAATGTCACGACTAAAGATAATATGTGTAAGAACAGGAAAAAAAAAAAAAAAGAACAGAAAGAAAATGAGAATAAAGATCTGTTGGCAAACATAATAGGTTCCATGTTTTACAATGATCCATAAGGACTGTGAACCAGGTCCCTAGAGCTGTCCCCCCAACCTTTTTCAATTCACGATACATACAGAAAACTAGATCTGAACAGCCACTGGAGTCAACGGAAGAGATCTGCAGGGCCCAGATGACCGGATTTCCTGCCCAGCTCCGAAGATCAGCTCTCAGGGTCTATAATCCGCTTGGATCATCCCAGCACCTGATGCGGCACACAGGCTGGTAAGTTCTGCGTTAGAGAAAGCAAAGCCCCCTCAGTGCTTCCTCAGAGGCACGCTGAGCACTATGGTAGACAATTACCTCAAAAAGAGCCATAAAGCATCTCATATATGCAACACATCGGTCCGAGCAGAGGACGCAGTGAAGACAGGCATTCCCACCGAGGGCTAACCCAAAGTGGGAAGACTGTGCCGACGAGCCATCACACCGCATGGCCGCCATACGGCCCTCCATAAGCAGTCTTTCTTTCAAACAGGCTTTTTGATAAAAACCAGGAAGCAGTGGTTCAAAATTCCACTTTTTAGTGAGGACTCGAGTTCCTATGCATTAAAAGTTAGCCAAGCAAATCGTCAAGCTGCCGGCCTTGTGTGAAAGACTGAGGGGGTCCCAAGTACAAAGCTCCAGACAGGGCAAATGCCAACTCAACCACGCCAAGGCAGAGAGCTGGAAAAACACAGGTCATTTTATTGCTGTGTTAGGTGCGCCTCTGATCTGCACTTATCTTTGAAAAACCGTCTTCTGTTCCGCTTTAGGGACAAATTCATAAACACCGAGGAGCCAAAGTAAATACCACCTGCTTGCCCCACCAACTACAGAACCCACAGAGATTTTCCAACTGCCCGGCACACCCTCAGTCCTACGGCTCCGGGCCTCTTCACCTCCCAGTCACCACATCCTTGGCAGCCAAGCTGCTTCACCTATCCCCATGTCCACGGGGGAAAGCTGGCAGTAAAGGCCCAGACATGATACCCAATACTTTAATACAATAAGCAAAAATCTCCAACACCTGCCTCCCTGGCTCCTGCTGGAGATTTCTCTCCTCCATCCCTTTGTTTGACCCCATGAACGGCAAACCGAGTTTAAAAAGCAAATCTAAAATAATTCAACCATGAAAAAGGAAATGCCTGTGCTTTTCATATTTGGTTTTGTTTTGTTTTTTCCCTCTGCAGAGACGCGTTGGCTGAAATGGTACCTATTAGAAGCCTGGAACAAATAATCGTTTACGGCTACAACTGAAACCTCAACTCTATACCCTCCGAAAGGCCCCTCTCTGGTTTCCAAGCTCCAAGAGGTCCCAGTTGGGTACGTCGTAACTTGACCTTCTCACAGGCAATAAGCAGCTAGCACACGACGTACATCAAGAAGATACGATTTTTCGAAAGAATATTAGGTAAGGAAATGCTCTCACTTCTCAGTCACCCATAAAAATTGGCACATAGGAAATTACAAAACAAGTCATCGGTCACCCCAAATTCTCTATAGGCAGCAGGGTTTTAAATGGGGCTTTCTTCAGGGAACCTTTGTGACCATGTTCCCATGACGCCTGTTTCCCGTTATACCACTCAGCACACAGCGTGAGTGGTGTTTATTTTAAGTTCGCCTTCCCCACCAAGACTGTACACACCATGAAGACAGGAATCATATGCCCTACTTAACCACTATATCCTTGGGACACTGCACGATGTTGAGTATGGAAGAAACTTTTAAAATCTGTTGAATGAACTGTCCAAAGAAATTAAACAGCATCAATATCTCTTTCTGCTTTTCTTCTTTACTTGCCCTCACTCTTCCCAGTCTATTTTCAGCTCAACAGCACAGTGCCATCAACTGGGACATGGCTCCGTCTTTTCTCTTTAAAGTTCATAGAGATCCCGGAGAAACTGAACAGGCAGGAATTGGGAGGTATACAATCATGGCTAGGCCATGTCAAAAACTTGCAGTTAGGAGGCAGAGAAACCCACTGGAGGGAATGTTAGCACTCCTGGACATATCTCTTGAATTCAAAGGCAGAAGCAGAGCCAGCTTCTGGAGATCAGGAGGAGGAGGAGAAAAACCTTCAGGCATCACCTGTTTTGCTTTCTTTCCCTCTGGAGCCAAGTGGTCCTTCCTCTCTGATTCATACTTCCTTTTAAGGGGATCGGTTTTCACTTGTTCTTTATGCACTCAAATACCTCACAGCTATAAGATTTACATGTTCCCAGCTCACGGGACCAGCTGAGGCTGACATGAGAATTCCCTATTCCAAATTCTAAATTCTGGGAAAATCAGGTTGGCTCAGGAGCAAACAGCCTTCACCAGGCAAGTCTGGTCTCCTGATTCCCTCTTAAAGGGGAAGCGGGAGCTTCTCAGAAAACACAGGGTAGGAGGACACACCCCCAAAGCAGATGTGTTTTTGATCATGGTGTGTCTGCTTCTTATTCTTTTGACTACCACACCCTAAATTCATCCAGCCTTCTCAGACCTATCCTTTCAGACTCACTCCCAACATCACACTCAGCCTTCACTGCTCATCCCTTTTCATCTAATGCCTTATGCTTCCTCCCTCTCTGGGAAACTCCAAATTCTTCTCAACGCTACAAAACACTACTATCCTACGCAGAACACGACAAATACTACTTTAAAAGGTATTTTAATAAACAGGTAAATAAATAAGCCATATGTTACACATACAAGATATTTTCTTTATGGTCTCTTCTGGATTTGGAATACTACTTATTTTATACCACCATAAACACACCAAATGGTCCTCTCTGCCTTGTGATGTCCATGACATAGCCTCTAGATATACTCTATCTTTCTACTTATTTTGTAACTAATACCACATAACCATTACTTAAGGATAAGACTAAGTAATCTCTTAACAAAACAGGTTTCTTTCTTTTTTTTTTTTTTTAAGATTTTATTTATTTATTTGACAGAGAGAAAAAGAGGGAATACAAGCAGGCAGAACAGTCTGCAGAGGGAGAAGGAGAAGCAGGCTCCCTGCCAAGCAGGGAGCCCAATGTGCGGCTGGATCCCAGGACCCTGGGATCATGACCTGAGCCGAAGGCAGATGCTTAACCGACGGAGCCACCCCAGCGCCCCATAACACCTTTCAACAGAAAGAAATGCAAAACAAGCCTTTGGAAATTCAAAGCTATTTCAGGTTTTCTAACGGTCCAAAAATATAGCATAATTCCTTATGCAACAAGATACTACCTCTCTCAAGTTAAACAAAACTGACTCTTGCTCAAAGATCAGCTACTGCGTTTTCTAAGTACATTCAACTCCTAGGAACATAGAAGCCAATTTCTGATCAATTGTGAAGAATATAGCCTTTTGTTTTTTTACCTCTCTGTGGTAGTGGTAGCCATCCAACAATAGAAGATTATGGAAAACACCTTGAGCATATGCACCTTATTCATTTGCAAACCGTGGCAACTAGCTCAGTGGCCTGCATACAGCAGGTATGCAATAAATGTTTGATCCACTAGAATGTGTACTTATAATGTATACTTACACCCATTTATTTATAAATTAATACCTTATATGCATGAGGCTTTCTATATGTTCATATAAACACGTGTAAATAGATCAGCATGTTGACTATAATGCTAGAAGACAGTATTCTCAAACATTACATTTAGATCACCTAAGGATCTCATTAAAAATGCAGATTTTGATTCAGTAGCTCTAGCATGAAACCCAATATCTGCATTGCCAGTAAGTTCTCAGGTGACCCTAATGCGGCTGGTCGAAACACATTTTAATAGCAAAGTGATGCCTTTTTCAATCCCTTCAGTAGAAGGCCATCGGCAAAATAATGCAAATCATTCAAGGGTCTTCCTCACGACTGTGTTCAAGCCCTAGGAAAATGTCCAATAATGTTCTCAGGCACTCTTCTTTAATATCAGACTCAAGTCTGCAGTAAGTATTTATGTACTGAGCACTTCTGCCTGGGGGAGGAGCTACAGCAGCCTGTAGTTATTCACACAGCTTCATAAATGATAAAAACGCAACTAGAGGCTTCTCTGTATTCTCAGTGACATTCAAATAAAGAGAACGTCAGAGAATGACAGCAAAATGTGTCTGGATGTGCACATGGGGAAGGGGGCAGAGAAGCAATGGCTCAGGATACTATGTCCCCATGAGAGTCCTATTCATGTTCATCTCAAGAAGATTCCTTGCTCACCATCCCCGAGTTCTCATCATTCTGCCAAGGTCTGACTCTCCTCTGTCTTCATGGTCATGGGAGTGACAGCTCTCCAGAGCTGACTACAGACCTTCCACACGTCCTCTAGTCGGATACCATGTCAAGTTTGATGAAAAAATGAGACCACGGATAAGATTGGTTACATCACTCAAAAATCAGGAAAAGCAGTCCATCAGAGAATCTCTTTCCATTTCCTTTTACCTGAGCCCTCATCACTGCCACAGCCTAAAGAGAAAGTTCACCCAGGCCTTTTGCTATAGAATGCCCATCTGCTGGTGGCACAACAGGTCAAGGGCCAATATAAGAATCACAAGAAGTTTCTTCTTCCCTAATGCAGGACTAACCACTTGGGTGAGCTTCTTGGTTATCATTTACTTACTATAAAATTCTGAAGGCATGCAAAACCTCAAAGATAATTTGAAAATCACAGAAAGTGATCATATCCTTAATAATTCATTTGTTCACCAACAAGCAAAATTGTTGTTTATGTTATCACAGAATTCTCTTGCCAGGGGCATAAACTTAATCATATCTACAATTTAGCCTGCATTTATTTTGGCTGTACCCTGCCGCATGTATTTCCCAAACCAGGATACTCCTATCAAGGGGAAGAGGTACACAGTTCAGCAAGCCAGAGGGTAAGTGGGCCCAGACAACAAACCCAAAGAGGGACTTTGCTAGGGTTTCAATTTCAATTAAGATGTGAAGGAAGGGGAGTCAGGGAAATGTTTACTAATATAACTAATAATGAATGTACATAATTATCTTATACTCAAACATGGAATAGGATACCCAAACTTCATTAATTTTTAATTATAAAACATCAGACTAAAAAGAAATTTCCTGTTTTGGGAAGCCAGCTCTTCTCTCCCTATAGGAGAACCTCTGCCAGCACACCAATCTAAGAATCAGTAGTATGTGTTTTTTTTAAATATATTTAAAAGATTAGTTATTTATCAGTATAAGGACATATTTCTCATATAAGAGCTTGAGGAAATGAGATTGACCTCCAATTAGAATGTTTCAATCTTTTTTTCTTTTAATATTTTATTTATTTATTTGACAGAGAGAGATCACAAGTAGACAGAGAGGCAGGCAGAGAGAGAGAGAGAGAGAGGGAAGCAGGCTCCCTGCCAAGCAGAGAGCCTGATGCGGGACTCGATCCCAGGACCCTGAGATCATGACCTGAGCCGAAGGCAGCGGCTTAACCCACTGCCGCACCCAGGCGCCCCTAGAATGTTTCAATCTTAAGCAATTCCTTGTGAGAACTAAATCGTCAATGCTGACTGTCTTGTATTTGAATGAATAACGTAACAATAACGCAAGAACAAACTTACTTCACAAATGTCATCACCAGGTAAAATTTTAAATGTTGAAGGAAGTACTCCATGAAAAAGTTAAACAAAAAAGTTGGAAAAGGGACGCCTGGGTGGCTCAGTTGGTTAAGCGGCTGCCTTCGGCTCAGGTCATGATCCCAGCGTCTTGGGATCGAGTCCCGCATCGGGCTCCTTGCTCTGCAAGGATCCTGCTTCTCCATCTGACACTCTGTCTGCCTGTGCTCTCTCTCTCTCTCTGACAAATAAATAAATAAAAAATCTTTAAAAAAAAAAAAAGTTGGAAAAGAGGGAAACAGCTGTAATCAGAGAGCCTGTGTGCTGCAGTCCTTCTTCCATTAATCTTATTCAGATACTATGAATATATAGAGTCAACATCAAAATAATTTTCTTATTTTACATACTGAGAGCTAAAATGACTGAATATGGTACTTTCCATTATAATGATAATCCCAATCCTCAGATATCCCTACTCAAGACGAAAATACAAAGAAGGCACTCTGGAAAGGAAGGGGAGGGGAGGCCCATGTCTGATTTTAAAGACAGAGATCCAGATACTTACCAGGCATCACTTGATATATGCTTGGCCAATACTGTCCACTGTCTCTCTTTAGCCATACACGAACAGTCCTGTAAAAGAAAAACAATATGTGTGTTAAATCACAGTGTTTTTAGTCATGAGAAAATGGTGACAGAAACCAAACCTCTTAACTTTAACTATGCTATGTCTTGATTAAATATATTACATATATTTATATAGATAGATAGATCTTAATTATAAATACTTATAAATATATAATAATACAAACATCACATAAATATAAATATTTATAAATATAAATACTTATAGGTATAACAAAATAAATATATTTATAAGTAACTAAATATATTATATTTACTTATATATAACTATATACATGCACACCACTTATGCCTCTCCATAGATCCTATGTTCCTTAAATTTAAGGCTTGTGCACACTTAGAATTACACGACTCTTGAAGTATTATCCTCACATATCTGTATACACACATGCAATAGTGAAAGTGTTTGAAATTACTATTTTTATTGTTGTTCTGCCTGTCCAAGTTTGTGACCTTTGCCTTAGTCTGCTGGAAACATTCATCTGTCTGGGGAGTTATTAGGTTTTACTAGTAAAGGAAGTGTGAAGAGATGAAATGAAGCATCTGACATACACAGAAGGGTTACACAGTAAATCCATAGTCTCACAGGCCAGGCCACTGTCTTGACAGAAGGTTTTTCCAGACATGGCCAGGTAACATAAACTTTGAGACTCAGATTCCTGAGCTAGAAGCTGGCCAGTGGGCCTGGATGGAACATGGAAATCCTGCAGCAAAGACTGTGAATGAAGTTCCGGGCCAGCGGTCAGATACAGACATGGCAGAGACCCAGAGGAGCTCAGAAAGAAGGTGCCAGAGAGAAAATGAAGCAGTCAGAGAGTACTACTAGGTTCTCACTAACCAGAAAGGCTCACCATGAGTTAGTTACACCAGCCATGACAGCATCTGCACAGGCCAACAAGGCAAACACATCTAGAAGGTAATGGAACATTCTTCTAGAGACCAGAGGCAGTAGGAGAAATCAAACCAAGAGAAATAAGCAGTTCCCTACTGATGGGAGATCCCACATACCACACCCCACACACTTAAATCATCCCAGGTTAAAAAGCAAAGACTGAGCATATTTATCTCACACTATTTAAGTCAATGTACTAGACTAAGTTTTAAATTGTATTGGATTTTTCAAAAAAATTAAAAAAAATAAAAAATAAATTGTATTGGATTTTCCCCCTTATCAATGATCTCCTATATGGAGTACTAGGAGAAAAACTAGACCAAATACAGACACAATAAAGAAATACCATTTTCTCCCCACAGCCACAAGATACAAGGTAGCGATATACAGTGACACGATTACATATACATGCAAAAATTCCATCTTCTGGTTCAACTATCCTAGTTTATAGGATGGACAGATATAACTGCAAATGATTTGTAAAAAGTAATTCCATACGTATACTATTTATATACATAGTGCTACACTTAATTTTTTTAGAATATGCTGGTATGACATTTTAATATGGACACTGTTATCTCAACAAAAATAAATACGGGTGACATCACAGAGAAAGGCACAGTGGGAAGCTCCAGGAACCAGTCCCTATACCAAATCAGCTACTGAGCCAGTGTCAGAATCACTATTTTAGAACTCTGAAGTCTAGTTAGGCACTTGCAGCATCTAAAAATCACAAATATGTGGAAATCAAACAACATAACCTTAAACAACAGAAGATCAAAGAAAAATCGCTAGGAAAATCAGAATGTATTTTGAAATGAATGAAAATAAAGACACAACATAATAAAATCAGTGAAGGGAAGTGAAAGCAGTACTCAGAGGGTAACTGATAGTAAATGCCTATATTAAAATAGAAGAAAGACCTCAAATCAACAAACTTACTTTATACTTTATGGTACTAAAGCACAAAAGCACACAAACCCAAAGCCAGCAGATAAAAGTACATAATAAAGATTAGAACAGAAAAAAACAAAAGAGAGATTAAAAACCAAAGACAGTATCAGTGAAACTAAAATGTGGTTCTTTGAAAAGTTCACCAAAATTAAGCTTCAAGCTAAACTAATTACAAAAAAAAAATGTAAATAATTGAAATCAGAAATGAAAGTGGGAACATTACTACTTAAAAGAAATGAATTATAATACTATGAACAACTGTATGTCAGTAAATTGGATAATCTAGATTAAATGGAAAAAAACCCCAGAAACACACAATCTACCAAAACTAACTCAAAAAGAAATAATCTCAACAGGCCTAGAACAATTCAAGAGATAGAACCAGTAACCATAAATAATAGTGCAGGACCAGATGCCTTCACTGAATTCACTGAATTCAATCAAACTCTTAAAGAATGAACAACCTTCCAAAAAATAAAGAGGAAGGACTATTTACTTTCTAACATTTTATGAGGCCAGCATTATCTTATACCAAAGTCAAAGATACCACAAGAAAATAACAGTCCCGGGGTGCCTGGGTGGCTCAGTGGGTTAAAGCCTCTGCCTTCGGCTCAGGTCATGATCCCAGGGTCCTGGGATCCAGCCCTGCATCGGGCTCTCTGCTCGGCAGGGAACCTGCTTCCCTTCCCCTCTCTCTGACTGCCTCTCTGCCGACTTGTGATCTCTGTCAAATGAATAAATAAAATCTTCAAAAAAAAAAAAAAAAAAAAAAAAAACCAGTCCCGTATCCCTTATCAATACAGATAAAAAAGAAAACCTCAACAAAATTCTAGCAAACCAAATCAAACAGCACACCGAAAGTATTACATGCTATGACCAAGTGCAATCTGTCAGAGGAATACAAGGGCGGTTCAACATAAGAATGTCAATCAGTGTAATGTAGCACATTAACAAGATGACAGGGAAAAGAAAACACAGATGATTATTTCAGCAAACACAAAAGCACGTGACAAAATCCAACAACCTTTCATGATAAATAACACTCAGCAAACAAGGAATGAAAGGAAGTTTTCTCAACCCGATAAAAGATATTCTTTAAGGGGCACCTGGGTGGCTCAGTGGGGTAAGCCTCTGCCTTCAGCTCAGGTCATGATCTCAGGGTCCTGGGATCGAGTCCCGCATTGGGCTCTCTGCTCCGCAGGGAGCCTGCTTCCTCCTCTCTCTCTCTCTGCTTGCCTCTCTGCCCACTTGTGATCTCTCTCTGTCAAATAAATAAAATCTTTAAAAAAAAAAAAAAAAGATATTCTTTAAAAACTCACAGCTAACATCATACTCAATGGTAAAGACTGAAAGCTTTCTCCCTAAAATCAAGTACAAGACGAAGATGCCCACTTCCACCACTGCTTTTCAACATTACTAGAAGTCCTGGTCAGAGTAATTAGGCAAACAGAAGAAATATAAGGCATCCAAATTGGAAAGGAAGAAGTAAAACTATCTGTATTTGCAAAGGACATGATTCTACATACAAAAAATCCCCACAAATCCACAAAAGCACTACTAAAGCTCATAAACAAATTAAGCAAAATTGCATGGTACAGAAATCAATACACAAAAATCAGTTGTGTTTCTGTACACCAGCAACAAGAATTGTGAAAAGAAAATTAAGAGAAAAATTCCATTTATAATAGCATCCAAAAGAATAAAACCCCTAGAAATATATTTAACCAAGTAAGTGAAGGCCTTGCACAGTGACAACTACAAACACTGCTGAAAGAAATTAAAGAAGACACAATGGGATTGGGAAGGTATCCCATGTTCATCAACTGGAAGAGCGGATATTAATACGACAACACTCCCCAAAGCAATCTACAAACTGAATGCAATCCCCTCAAAACTCCAACAGCTTTTACTGCAGACATGGAAACATCAATCTTCAAATCTATGTGGAATGACAAAAAGCCCCAAATAGCCGCAACAATATTGGAAAGAAAAACAAAAGTTGGAGGCCTCCCAATTCCTTATTTCAGAATTTCCTACAAAGTTTCAGTAATCAAAACAGTATTATTAGCAGAAGCATAGATGTGAATCAACAGAGCAGAGCTGAGAGTCCAGGTATAGGTGCAAACAAACACCTACGGACCATAAATTTTTGACGAGGGTGTCAAGATACTTCAACATGAAAAGAATAATCTCTTCAACAGATGGTACTAGAACAACTAGATAACCACATTCAGAGAAATGAAGTTGGACCCCAACTTCACATACAAAAGCTAGGGATGGATTAATGACCTGAATATCAAAGCTGAAACTAAAAACTATTAAAGGAGAACACAGAGGCACATCTTCATGACCCTGACTTCAACAATGGACTCTTGAGTTGGACACGACAGCCTGAGCTCAAAAAATAAATAAATAAGTTAGACCTCATAAAAATTCAAAACTTTTGTGTAACAGAGACATCATCAAGAATGGGAGGACAAGCTACAAAATGGGAGAAAATGTTTGCAAATCAGATGATGGAGATTTAGTACCCATACTATTTAAGAAACTCTTATAACTCAACAAAAACAAATGACAAGCAACCCAATTAAAGGGTGGACAAGGGCTTTAGTGGACATTTCCCAAAGATTAACAAGTAGACAAAAAACACATAAAAAGATATTTGACATCACTGGTCAACAGGGAATGCAAATCAAAGCCACAGTAAGATACCATTTCCCACTCACTGGGAAGGCCTATAATAATTTTTTTTTATGGAAGTTAAGTGTTCTAGAGGCTATAGTGAATAGGAACACTCATACATTCCTCAAAGGAATGTAAAATGATGCAGCCACTGTTGAAACTAGTTTGACAGTTCCTCAAAAAAACAGCAAACCATGACCCACTAATTCCACTCCTAGGTATGTGCCCAGAAGAACTGAAAATACGTATGCAAACAGATATGTCTTCATGTGCATTCATAACAGTACAATTCTTGCCATTTGCTACAACATGGATGGATCAAGAGGATAACGCTAGGTGAAGTAAGTCAGTCAGAGAGACAAATACTGTATGATTTCACTCATGTGGAATTCAAGAAATAACAGACTTTTTTTTTTAAAGATTTTATTTATTTATTTGACAGAGAGACAGATCGCAAGTAGGCAGAGAGGCAGGCAGAGAGAGAGGGAGAAGCAGGCTTCCCGCTAAGCAGAGAGGCCGACTCAGGGCTCGATCCCAGGACCCTGAGACCATGACCTGAGCCAAAAGCAGAGGCTTAACCCACTGAGCCACCCAGGCACCCCAAGAAATAACGGACTTTAAAGATAGAGCACAAACTGGTGGGTGCCAGAGGGGAGGTAGGTGGGGGATGGGTGAAATAGGTAAAGGGTGATTAAGAGTACACTCATCACAGAGAGCACAGAGTACAGAATGTACAGAACTGCCGAATCACCACATTGTGCCCCTGAAACTAATATAACACTGTATGTTAAGAACACTGGAATCTTAAAAAGTAATACATTTCTTTATAAAGAAAAAAAATGACAGCACAATTCACAATAGCCAATAGGTATAAACAACCCTAAAGTCATCTGCAGATGAATGGACAAACAAGTTGTATATATATAAAATAATATAATATTAGCCATGAAAAGGAATGGAGTACTGACACATCCTAAACTTGCTTGAACCTCAAAAAGATTACACTAAGTAAAAGCAGCCAGACAAAAAAAAGTCACATACTGTTTGATTCTTTTAAATGAAATGTCCAGAACAGACAAATCCATAGAGAGAGAAAGATGAGAGGTTGTCAGGGGATGAGGGTGGGAGGGCAAGGAGAGTAATTACTCACTGGGTAATGGTGTGTTCTTCTGGGGTGATGACAAAGTTTTGAAACTAAAGATAGCTGGTGGGTACACCACACTGTGCACGTACTAAATGCCACTGAATTGCACATTTTAAAGTGGTTCGCTGTAGGTCATGTGAATTTCACCCCAAAAGACATTTAAGAAGAACAAGCAATACAGACTTGGCCTGGAGTTGAGGCAACCACCTTCGATCATGAGACAACAAGCTTGAGGACAGAAGGAGACATGCTGAGTTCCACAGGGCTGAAGGCAGAAAGGGCCTGGCCTCAAAAGTACCCCTGAGCCAGCAACCCTTAGAGTAACTGCAGACTTGCTTGTGAGATGATTTCCTCTATTTCTACCTGAAGCCACTGTCGAAGGATTTTGTTACTGAGGAATACATGTTAACGGACAGAGATGAAGGAAAGGAAAGTCCTTCTTTAGGTTTGGGGTCTGTCCAAGTACATGATAGTGCTGTCATTCAGAGATGGGGAACAATGGAAAAGGGCAGGACTCGGGGTGAGAATCATGAGCTCAATTTTGAACATTTAAATCAGAGGTGTCTTTGAGTTAGCCAAGAGTTCCTAGTTCACGGAAAAGGAGAATTATAATCAGAACCTATGGCAGAAAGTTGTTGTGAAGATTAAATGTAAGCTTCTTTTTGTTTTCAAAGATTATTGATTATTTGAGAGAGAGAGAGAGATTGACTGTGCGCATGAGTGGGGGAGCATGCAGAGGGGGAGAGAATCTCAAGCAGACTCCCCAGTGAGCATGGAGCCCGATGTCGGACTCAACCTCATGACCCTGAGATCATGACCTGAGCTGAAATCAGGAGTTGGTCGCTCAACCCCGACTGAGCCACCTGGGCACCCTTAAATGGAAGGTACCTGATGTACAGCAAGTACTCAGTAATTGTCAACAATTATTATTATTGTCACTATTATCACTATTTTTTTAAAAAAACACATGAATCCAACATTGCTTGGGAGAGTTCAAGATCCAAAGCCTTTCTGGCTTTGCCAACATATGGAACATTTGAATCCTTGATGTAAGGGATTTTTCGCTCAGTTTACAAAGATGTCCTGTACATTATTCACCCGTCCCTTTATCCATTTCTTTCACATGTACTGAGTATCTGCTATGCGCCAGGCACTGTGCAGGAGCTCCATGTGGACAGACATGGAAACATCATTACAACCGTGAATGATAAGGGCTACGAGGGATTTTGAATTCACATAAGGCAAAGTAGGAAAGGTATGTAATCCATGTGGAGAAGGGTGGCAGGCTGACCCTGGAGGGACAGTGTTACCTATTATCCCATTTACTTCCTTCACTGCACTGGCCACAGCCTCTTATTTGCTTTACCCACTGACAAATGTGCTTATTATCTGAAAAACAAAAATAAAAAAATAGCATGATAATAAAGAACATTCTTTTATTGCTCACTGCTATCTACCCAGAGGCTGCCAGAGGGCATCGCACATGGCAAATACACACTAAATACATGGTGGGTGAATGCAGATAGGCTAGTCCAAGGCGGCAGAGACTGCTGGTCGCCTACACGAGACTCATTTTCCTCTTCTTCCTCAGCAGCTGTTATCGTGACCCAAGAGGGAAAAGCAGAGCCCAAAGGCCAATAAACAGAAGACGACAGAACCGCAAGCTAGATGGGATGCTTGGCAGAGGTGATTTGCTATGGATACTACTACAAGGGAACAAAAAGAAGTCTACTGGGCTTCGCAGGGGACTGTTTTGCCCCCAGAATTCCGAACGTGGCCTCCCGACAATCCCAACAATTATCGATCTCGTGTCACCAACGAGGGCTCTGAGGCACAGAGAGCCCACCAGGTCATGCAAAACCACAGTGTGAACCTAGGCATATCTAGCCTCCAAGACTGCTCCTCTCAACCACCACGCTATGCAAAACTCTTCCCACCATGGGAGGGCAGGGGCAGGGCAGGAAGGCAGGAGAACAGAGCGAGCTGCATTTTCAACGTACTGAGTTTAAAATAGCTATAGAGGTGGACCAGCTTCTTCTGTGGGGATGAGAGCTGAAGGGAGCAACTAAACCGGGCGTGGCGAGGCTGTAACTCTACTGTGTGATATTAGTACAATCAATGCTCTTGGCCTTGCAGATGCATAAATTATAAGGTTACATAGATGTGTATGTATGTATGTATGTATGTACATATAAACATTTAAATAACAGTGGTCCAAAAATTCCAGTAAAAAAGATACATAACAATACAGCTAATAAAGGTCTGCTTTAAGATTTCTTTTAAAAGATTTTATTCATTTATTTCAGAGATATAGTGACAGAGAAAAAGAATGAGCATAGACAGCAGCAGAAGGAGAGGGACAAGCAGGCTCCCCACTGAGCAGGGAGCCTGATGTGGGGCTCGATCCCAGGATGCTGGGATCAGGACCTGAGCCAAAGGCAGACGCTTAACAAACTGAGCCAACCAGGAGCCCCTGTTTTAAGATTTTTTAAAATAGCTGCATAGGTCAAAAGGGGTGGCAGGCTGATATTAGTTTTAACTTTAATAATAGTGAGAAACATTTTTACAGAAACAGCTCCAAAACACGCTGCTATATATATTTATTCCTTACAATAGTTCTATGAAACAATCATCCTTTTATTATTTTTTAAAGATTTTATTTATTTATTTGATAGAGAAAGTGAGAGAGCACAAGGAGGGGAACAGTGGGGAGACAGAGGGAGAACCAGACTCCCCGTCGAGCACAGAGCGTAATACAGGGCTCCATCCCAGGACCCTGGGATCATGACCTGAGCCGAAGGCAGATGCCTAACCATCTGAGCCACGTAGATGCCCCACAAATCATCCTTTAGAGGTGAGAAGGTGGGATGCCTGGGTGGCTCAGTTGTTTAAGCCACTGCCTTCAGCTCGGGTCATGATCCCAGCATCCTGGGATCGAGTACCACATCGGGCTCCTTGCTGGACAGGGAGCCTGCTTCTCCTCTGCTGCTACTCTGTCTGCCTTTGCTCTCTCTCTCTCTCTCTGACAAATAAATAAATAAAATCTTAAAAAAAAAAAATAAAAAAAAAATAGAGGTGAGAAGGCCCAGAGAATTTAAACAATTGCCTGAACCACTAACCTGCAGTTATTTTAAATTCTGTACTCTCTTCACTAAACATATTGCCTTCCTTATACCAACATGTATTAAGAGCAACTAATAAATTTTATAATTAAAAATAAAATTACATAAAAGTATTTGCTCCCTTATCTTTAGAGGTATATTAACAGTTTAAAAAAGAAAAAAAAAAAAGGCACTACATCCTAGAGGTCAAAAGTAAAATTTGGACAGCTAGGAATTTCCTAGATGAATGTAAATTCCACTATACAAAGCAGTATTAATTTTTTTGCAAATTATATTTTTAAAGCAACACAAAAAAGTTTTTAATATATAAGTGAAAAACTTTTTTCCTTGGAAAAAAATTCAAGAAAAAAACCAGCTGTGATTAAGAGTCATGGTTAAGCCAGCAGAGGTCAGTGTACTGGAGAAAAGTCCGTGTCCTCCTGAAAAGCAGAGAAGTGCATTCACCCCACACACAAAGGCCTGGATTCACGGGAACCTGACAGAGCCATGCACCTTGCACTGTCTACCTTACAAGGTCCTGTCTTCTTCTCCCCCTACCTACTCTTCTCCCCCAAGCTCTGACCAAAGGCAGAAACAGACACTAAGACAGTTGGGAGAAGCAATTCTCATCTCCAAAATAATCTGACAGGATATCCCTAGTGGGCCTCAGTCAGTTTAGCAGCTGGGCTGTTTTGAAAACAACATCATCTTATTCTATATTGGACACAGCTGACCACATTTCAACAGGTAACATTACTGTTAACTATTAGCCTTAAATATTATTCTTTAAACCTACAAGAGTTTTTTTCTTTCATTTTCAAGGTGAAAACAGATGTTGGATGAATTAAGTCTTTTTTTTTTTTAAGATTTTATTTATTTGACGGAGATCACAAGTAGGCAGAGACGCAGGCAGAGAGAGAGAGAGAAGCAGGCTCCCTACTGAGCAGAAAGCCAGATGCAGGGCTTGATCCCAGGACCCTGAGATCATGACCTGAGCCAAAGGCAGAGGCCTAACCCACTGAGCCACCCAGGCGTCCTTGAACTGTAGTCTTTATCGACACTCCACGATGATCAGTGCACGTTTGCTCCTTGACTGAGTTCTAAACACCACCAGAGAAGGAACCCCACTTTATCATATTCGGCATCTGCCCAGGGCCAAGCTCCATGCCAGGTCCAAGAAGCAGTAGTCATCATTTCCAAAAGATCAAGAGGATCAGTCGAAAGCTCTTCCCCCAGCCACCCACCCCCACCCTGTCCACCACCAGGAAATTCTCTGATCACATCCGCAGAGACCTTGTGCAGAATGGCAGCAAAGAAGCTATCTGAAACCAAGAGATCTGTACCCTGTGCTGGTGGGGAACGGGGGATGATGAGGAAAGAGCTGTAAATCCTTCATTCTACCAGTCTACCAGTCCCTAAAGAAATGAGAAATGCAAGGGCATTCTGACCATGGCCTCCCATCCCACTCCAGCTCCATCCAAAGAATGGAATCCAGTGCCTGCCTCCACTGCAACCTTAACTAGGTTGGGTGTGACCTCCTCACAGGCAGCCCTCCCCCAGCAGCCAATGAGATCACACAGAGAGATCAAACTTTCAATCCAGCAAGGGAGTCAAATGTTCCCTTTATGAGATTCCCAAATTTTAGTTTTGTACTTGACTTTCTTGTTTTAGACTGTGCTAGATACACACAAACTGGCAATAAGAGTTTAGTAACACAGAGTTGCTGAACTATGTATGCGCGCGCGCGCACACGGCCAAGCACCATACCAGGCCCACTCCCACCCCTATCCTATCCAGGAAAAATAAACCCTTTGTTATAAATTCTAGCAGTCTTTAAGAGCCCACTTATACAGATGGAGACAATGAATGGCAGGGACTGGACAACTTGGGATTTTCCAAGACTATTCAAATCTCGAAGTGAGGAATTCGGTCCCATTGCCTCACAATATATCTATATACATTCATCACTGACCTGTTGATAATTTAAAACACCTACTAGGCACAGGATGGGACTCACACTAGAGGCACAAAGACAAACAGTGCCACCTCTGTTCTCAGAAACTCGCCACCCACTGCATGCGACAGGCGGCAAAGCACCACAACTCAGCCAGGTGAGAGCTTGGGCTGGAGCAGCCCCTGCTGTTCCAGAAACATGCAGGGGCATCGAACTCTGAAATGGAGCCTGGTTTAGATGTTAGGGGGACCGTCCCAGAGATGACGATGTCTGAAACGCAGGATGAGGCAGCATCTAGCAGAGGAAGGGGGCCGGGGATGAGGGCGCACTCCTGGTAAGGGGAGCAAGGCACACAGACGTGGAGGCAAGCCAGCAGAGAGGGGCCTGGAGGGGTAAGGAGACCCCAGCTGGACAAAGGAGCAGGCGGGAGGCCACACAGGGCTCTGTAGGCCATGCTGATGAGTCTGGGTTTTACTCCAAGGATAATGGGGAGCGACTGAAAACCAAGCCACCAGTCACAAAATCACCATTTTTTTGTTTGTCTGGGGAAACCTGGAAGAAGAATGCTTACCCTGAAGCAACCAGCGTGGTTAGAGAGTAAACCAGGAAAAAAGGATGTGGCTAGGGACAAGAGAAGAAGGCAGACTTCAGAGCACTTAGGAGATGGAAGCGTCCAGACTCGGGGGCTGACCGGGTATGGGGAGCTACAGGAATGGTGGTCCCATTCACCAGGAAGTGACTTTTGTAAAAGGCAATGCTGACTTCATCTTGAACTTGCTGGGTGCAGGGATGCCCCAGCTAGGACTGTCGAGGATTGAACTGCCTTCCTACTCGGAGTCCAGGGGCTTCTCAAGACCTGAGCTGAAGATCAAGATCTGCAAAGCCACCAACACAGAAGCAGTAGCTAAGTCACCGGTAAGTAAGAAAATGACCAAAGATGAACCCCAGAATAACACCAACAGTGAAGGGGGGCAGCACACAGAAGATCCACAATGACGCTGGTATGGGCCACCAAGGACATAACCAACAGCCTTCACTTCTCAGACAGAGCACATGTCCTCATTTTTGGTCCAGAAAATAAGGTCGTTATAAACATACCTAAGAACTGAACCAAATTCACAGTGAAAACGTGCCCGTAATAAAAAACTATCTATATAGGTCACTTTTCTGAGAGAAGAGGGAAGATTGGGGGTGGTGACAAACAGTATACCACAGGTTGCTAAGCTACTGAATAAAATAAGACAAGGCGTCTACCCATGTTGAAATTCAGGCTTTTAAAAATGTGCCCTAGAATGATGCAACGTTCATTAGTTACCATAGCAATGAGCTTCACTTCCCAGGGGACAATTGTTATTTTTGCCACCACTGAAGTAACTTGGGGGGCGAGGGGGGAGTGCGGGGGGATGTGGGGGGAGTGATGCCGACTGTGTTTTCAAGACCCTGAATTTTCAGGGAATACTCGTCTAATAGATCACACACTGCAACCTCAATACAAACAGAAGGCAGCCCCTAGCGATGGGCGGACGAACAGAAAAACTTGAAGCAACAGGATGGCGGTCAGTAACTTTTGTAGTTTTTAACAGTGACTTGTGAAAGGGGGAAAAAAGGCCTCTAATGCAAATAATGTTGCAGAAATGCTTGGAAAACATACCTAAAAGATTTTTTAAAAGCCGTTTTCCTGATTATTAGTAATGAAAACAGACCATCGGATTCTCATTATATGCATTCAAATCACATGTAGTGAATAAATGAAACCCAGTCGTTTACAAAACCCTGTATATCTCTTTATGGAGGGTTTCTCCACAGCTAGACAGACTGCTGTGTGGAGTGAATTAAGGCAACTGAGGGGTTTGAGACAGAGGGGCTCAAGCTGGGCACTGTCCAGCCTCTTGACACCCCCCGGCGGCTCGACGCCAAGCCTCGCCACCCACTACATCAGACCTAAAAAACATTCCCAAATCATGGGACGCCTGGGTGGCTCAGTTGGTTAAGCAGCTGCCTTCGGCTCAGGTCATGATCCCAGCGTCCTGGGATCGAGTCCCACATCGGGCTCCTTGCTTGGCGGGGAGCCTGCTTCTCCCTCTGCCTCTGCCTGCCATTCTGTCTGCCTGTGCTCGCTCGCTCTCCTCTCTCTCTGACAAATAAATAAAAAAATCTTTAAAAAAAATAAAAAACACTGCCAAATCACAGACACCTGGATTTTCTTTCTCACCTAGCAAGCTAGCAATCTGTGGCTGAAGAATAGCCATGGCTGGTTTAGATTTCAAAACCTGGAGCTTTTCCTGGCATTCCTGCTTGAAAAACAGTAACAGCCATTCTGGTCATTTGCAGTCACGGGCTTCAGAGAGATGCAATTCTTACAGCCGTCACCAGACAGCATCTTAACCACCTGGGTGCCTTACTTTGTCTCAGTCTCGTTTCGTTTAATAATGGACATAACATAAAGGTCACGTAAGCCTTCACAAGGTAAAAGTTGAAACCTCACAATCAAGTGAGAGTATCTTCATTGTCTTTTCAAATCTATAAAATGAAGTCTCAAAATGAGGTTAAATGCACCAAGAAATCACAAACACACACAAAATACATGGGATGACTGTCTCTGTCAAGCAATAGTAAGGGCCTCAAGAAAAAGAAGCCTCCCCCCATAAGGTCTTAATTCTGAGTGGTTTCGTTACTATTAAGCACTACTCTGGGGCTGTAATTAGTTTTCTAGCTTTCCAGCCGTGCTTGTTTATTTTGTTTTCTTGGTTAAACTCTTTGTGGCTAATGTTTAAGTACAGCTTCCAGTCTTTGCATAGTTATGGGTTTTAGAATTCCCAGACTCCCTCCCTCTCACCTCTCACTGCTGTACCTGCAGATCTGCTCTCTCATTTTAGCACAACTCCCCAGGTAAGCCTACCAGACTCCTGGGCGGAACGAAGGTCTGGAATCACACTGCATCTTGCCAATGTCAGAACAGTCACATTGCCTGTCTGTCGATCCTAGTTAGCAAGTCCATGAACTCCTTGAGAACTTCAAAGGAATTTTTATTTTTTAATACCTATAATACTTTTACTTTAAATATATACAGTACTTAGCCCAGAGAAGGTGCTTGGAAAAGGTCATACAAATACATAAAAGAAAGGAAAAAGAAGTGGATATAGAAGAGAAAAAACATGAACACATTCCCAGTGCAACAGTGAGGAGTAACCCATAGGCCAGCACTCGGAATGTACCAGATCAGAGAGGCTGGATGGGTTCCTGGAATTAGCATCAGCAATGCCATCTGTTCCTCGGCCAGAGTCCCTCACAGGCAAAAGACACAGGAGTACAAGCCTTGAACTGTCAGTCTGAGCAATCAACAATATGAGAGTGGAGTGTTCATCAAGATCACCCACGAGGAGGAATACAGATGGAATTGCCGGAGGAACAATGTGATTTAAATATTGTTCTTGCCTCTATCCACAGCAGGGGGGCCCGGTCTGTCGTCATCCTCCTCACCCCTATATTCCTACAGCCCGCTACAGTGCCAAGTACGTGATAAATGCACAGGAGGGACTTAATGAAACAGTAAACTGAAAGAAAAAGCAGTGATTCGGAGGATGCCCCTGGCCAGATAAACTGATGATCCTTTCCAGGGTAGCCTCATGTAGCAAAATGTCTAGGAAACTTGCTACACCTTAAAAAACAAAGCAGAGCTGGAAGGAGGGGCAAATGGAGAGTTACTGTTCAATGGGTATGGAGTTCCCATCTGAGAAACGGGTAATAGGGATGAATGCACAGCAGTGTAAATGTACTTCATGTCATTGAACTGTACACCTAAAGGTGGTTCAAATGGTAAACTTTTTTAAGTTTTTATAAAAGAAACAGGCTCTCTATCTCTCTGTAAGTGTAACCTTCACAGAGGTGCCAAAGATGCAGCCATCAGAAGGCCAATAAAGAGCATCCTTGGCTGAGAATGTGTAAAAGGAATTCACTTGCCCACTCCAACAGGGTAGAGCAGCATGTTCCCCTCCAGAATCCAAATCCAAATGGGACGTAGGGTTTGGAGGAATCAGACTTGGTATCCTATGCAAAAAGGAACAAATGAGAGTTTCTGAACCATGTGTAAGTGGGTAAGTTTACATAACGAAAGGGGATCTTTTCAAAAGATTATGCTGGAAGCAGCAAGCAACTTGGATTAGACAAGAGAAAAATTAAAAACTAGAAGACCAACTGAGAGCCTCCTCTAGTGATCAAAAGGTTAAAAGGGAGTTGTGGCAGGGTATTAAGGAGGAAGAACTAAGTCTTAGAACCATCTCTAAGAAGAAATCACAGGATGGATAAAGAGCCAAAGGTGGCTACAACATTTCCAGTCTGGAGAGCCACACAGATGATGAAGACAGATCAGGATGGAGTTACCACCCATATTTGAAAAACAAGGAAAATCTTCCCAAAGTCAACTCACTTTTCCAGAAAGAGAAGCTGGAAAATCTCACTGATTTTTGGCAGCGTGACAGAATAGACACTGAAAGACCTTCCAGATTAAAAGCAATCAAATGCTGGCTTCAATTTAGTAGAATCTGGTTTTCTTTTTGGTGTTGTTATTTGAAAACTTGTTTGAAAGTGAGAGATCTGCAGCTCCCCAAAACTCTTATAAGGGAGTTCTTAGTAATTTTAAACTATTACGTTTTTAACCTTAAGAGTTTCTGTTGGACCCTGTAGACCTTAGGTATCCATTTTAATGTCACGCTGGGCATGGGCTATAGGAGAAAGATTCTAGAGCCTAACTAACATGGGAAATCTAATAAGAAACCTTATTTAAGCCCAGATTCCAAAGGCTACACCCTTGGTGCAAGAGTATATAAGAGACATAACCGCCCCCCCAATGCAGAAATGGGAAAGCAAGGAAACTCATCTACATAAAAATCCATCAATCAATAAATCAAGCTGTTTTCTACAAGCTGACCCTCATGAAAGACCTGGTACAAATTTACTCTTCTTTTGTGATCTGAGAAGCCTCTAATGGAGAATTTAATATTTTTTAAAAGACTTTATTCATTCATTTGACAGAGAGAGATCACAAGTAGGCAGAGAGGCAGGCAGAGAGAGAGTAAGGGAAGCAGGCTCCCTGCTGAGCAGAGAGCCTAATGCGGGGCTTGATCCCAAGACCCTGGGATCATGACCTGAGCTGAAGGCAGAGGCTTTAACCCACTGAGCCCCCCGGGCACTCCAAGAATTTAATTTTAAGTTGTCCTAGATTTATGATGTACTCAGGTAACCAAAGAAGCAAAAGCAAACCCACTCTTATGGAGTAACTCAACTTCAAGGAGACCTTAAAAAATCTCCCCAGATGAAGTTCTAAGAGAAATGAGTAGATCCAGTTTTTAAAATGACAAAACTCACCTGGAAACTAGGTATCAGAGTGAGAACCAGCAAAAATCAAAGAACAAAAAGGGACCAATAAAGACTTCAAATACTAAAATCATCAGAAATACAATATAAAATAACTACATTCAATGTGCTTCAAGAATAAAAGAAGCTGAAAATATATAGACAGTGGATTAAAAAAACTTCTGAAAATGAAAATTTTTACTGAAATAAAAATTCCAATGGACAAATGGGACAGATTAGATACAATCGAAGAGAGGATTTATAAACTAAAGATAAATGAAAAATACTCCATAAGACGATCCTCATGAAGACAAAGATATGGAAAATATTAAATTTTTAAAACATGAAAAGAGTGAAAAAGATTAGAATGAGAAGCTCTAGATATGTATAATTGGAAGGAATAATATAAGAAGGGGTAAGAGGTAAGAGTTGAGAGATAATGGCTCAGACTCTTACAGAAATTGTGAAAAATGTCAATTCTAAGATGAAGATAATCAATGGTGGGAAATGAGCCCAGATCAGATCAAAAGTTATCACTTCCTTTCCTTTTTTAAAAAAAATATTTTATTTTATTTATTTGACACAGAGAGAGAGAGATCACAAGTAGGCAGAGAGGAAGGCAGAGGGAGAAGGGGAGGCAGGCTCCCTGCCAAGCAGAGAGCCCGATGCGGGGCTCGATCCCAGGACCCTGAGACCATGACCTGAGCCAAAGGCAGAGGTTTTAACCCACTGAGCCACCCAGGTGCCCCCTGCTTTCCTTTTTTTAAAAAGATTTTTTATCTATTTGAGAGAGAGAGAGAGAACGAGAATGGGGGAAGAACAGAGAAGCAGACTTCCCGCTGAGCAGGGAGTCTGATTGTGGAGCTCAATCCCAGGACCTAAAGATCATGACCTCAGCCAAAGGCAGACGCTTAACTGACTGAGCCACCCAGCCCCTGAAAGTTACCATTTCCTTTCCAAGATAACTGATCAGACTACAGCTATGCTCCCATTTCCCTGATGTCCTAGAACTTCAGGCAAAGAAATATTCTCTAAGAATGAAGGTAGGCCTTGTGTAAGAAAACAGGAATTCAGTCACATATCATTAGATCATAACTACTTTTCTTGCTGTCCATGTTCTCATAAGAAACATGCCACACATGTTTTTCAACACTACCTTTATATTTCAGTGATGATTGGAAATGCTCCATGAATAATATGGACCCAAGTTAGGCAAGACATGATTTTGGGAAATAACTTCCACTAATGAAATTAAAGAAAGTAGAGCAGAAAATATAAAATCCATCCATTTTGCCTACCTCCCTCTATTTCTCTTTATCCTTACAAAACACCCTAAGTGAGTAAAGCAAGATATCATTCTTAGTCAATGTCCAAAGGCGGTTGGAGTCTAGAGGAATTAAACAATTTGATCAAATGACAGAGGAAGATGGTGGGAAAGTACACAAAAAGCCTACTGTCGGGGTGGTCTGGGTGGCTCACTCAGTTAAGCATCTGACTCTTGGTTCCGTGCAGGTCATGATCTCAGATTCCTGAGCCCCTGGTCTGTCTCTGCACTCAGCGGGGTTCTGCTTCTCTCCCTCCCCGCTCCCCCTGCTGCTTGCTCTCCTGCACTTTAAAATAAACAAATCTTTGGGGCGCCTGGGTGGCTCAGTGGGTTGGGCTGCTGCCTTCGGCTCAGGTCATGATCTCGGAGTCCTGAGATCGAGCCCCGCATCGGGCTCTCTGCTCGGCAGGGAGCCTGCTTCCTCCTCTCTCTCTGCCTGCCTCTCTGCCTGCTTGTGATCTGTCAAATAAATAAATAAAATTAAAAAAAAAAAAAGATAAAATAAACAAATCTTTAAAAAATAAAAATAAAACAGATTATATCTTTTAAAAAAATCTTGACGTCTTAACTCATAACTGTATCTATAATAGTATGTAACAAAAAGGCACAGCGTCCTTTGAGTACAGAGGAATTATGAATAGAGAAATAGTAGTGGATGTTAATTTCAAGTAGTACTAAACAGTATCATCATCCAGTTGGCTATATGAATTGGTTTACCAGGTCCTCCAGAATCCTTTGTTGGTATTAATAATTAGTTCACAAATGAAACACTTTTTATTTCTAGAGAGTGGATAATAATTTCTGGGTCTCTAAAATTAATGAACAACCTAGAAAAGGCCATGCTTTTAAGGTGTTAACAGCTGAGCCAAATTACCTGGCATATATGCCCAAAAGAAATCAGAGTATCAGAATAAACCTGCTAGAACATTTCTAAAGTTCTCATGTTCTCAATACACAACTTACAGTAGCACATGTAAATGATAAGGGAGACAATAGCATATGGGCTACTTTGAAGTTAGCGGAGTGGATGCAAATGTCTATTTTCTGCAGTGCTTAAATGTATTTCATTAGGAAATTAAATTTTCCTCACTACTGGAAAACACTAAATGGCATAAACGTATTCAGATTCCATATTAAATAATCTACATTATTTTGAACATCCATCTGCTCTCCCTTATGACAAGCGACGAGAACTGAATTTCTAGATGGAATCATAAAAGCCTTTATACTACTCTATTTTATAAAGTAACTAAGACTAATCATATTTCTCACAAATTTTAAATGTATTGGACATGCTCTGTACTAATACATAGGAAGTATGAAATGGGGAAAATCAAAAGACAATGATACTACATCTTTACTCTGCCAGGTCAAATAAACATAGAAGAATAACCCTCTAGAAATTGCTTGATATAAAGTGATGTTTTAGCATGAAGGGTTGAAAAATCTCATGTTATGTTGAAAAAAACATAGTATATGGATATCCTCTCCTCCTATAATCAACTTCCCTTCCTGTGGGTTTTGAGATACATAATATATACTCATGAATGTTAATAAATCCCATAAATCAAAATCACATTAACTTTCCTTCCATATCGAACCTCCCCTGTAAGCTCCCATAGAATGTCCTTGATGTATCAAAATAAATGGTGCAAAACAGCAGTTAGATGAACCTACAACACTAAAATTTCTTTATGTGTTGGTTGAAGAAAAGTCTATAAAAGTCTAGAAATAATTCATTATATCTTGACCTCCCTTGGAAAACATGCTGAAACTTAAGCCATACCAACAGAAAAGCTTACACGCTAACTCACGAAATGCAGAGAAGCCAGAGAAACAGAACCTTCTGTTTATTAGTCAACTCTCATTTGTATTTTTGTCAGAGAAGTCAGGTAAAAGTACTACTAGAAACGAAATCATTTTCTTAAAATTCTTTTCAAGAATACATTAACCTCCAAGAAGATCCTGAAATTCCTAAGAATTTCCTCAGAATCTTGAGCTAATAAGGCTCACAAACCACAGAGCCCCTCCACCAGAAGCCGTTCTGTAAATCAGGCATGATATGCAAATTATTGCTCTACATAATACACAGCAGTATTGAGTTAATCCCTGCAAAAATAAACGTCCAAAAGCTTAGCAGTACCCCATATTTTTACTAGCTAGCATTCTCCCAAGTAGTTACATACGTAAGAAAATGAATGAAATCAGCATTTTCTGAGTCACACAGCATAGCTTTTCATGAATGGGTACTTAAGTGTGAAGATGGATTAACTCTCTGATCTCATTTTAATGAGTTTCTCTTTGTCTTTGAGGGACTACACTGCACAGATGCTCAATCACTCCACTCCATAGTCATTTAAATCAATCCATTTAAGAGGTTTGAGAACGGCACTGACTCCTACTTATTTGCGCATACAAATTCACCAAATTTAAAGTCAGACAGTAATTTAACTAATGTAAAGTTCCTCCTTCTGTCCAATAGATTGTTAATTCCTGTCAATTCCACCTCCGTGATGTAAATGAAGTCTGCCCTCGCTCTGCGGTATCACACTGCCTTGGCCAGAGCCTCCTACCTCATCTTCAGCCTCCTATTTCACTCTTCTCTGATCCCTTCACCCACCACTTAAGTCAACTTTCTAAAATGCAAATCCAACTATGGCTCAACCTTCAAAGATGGGGGCGGGGGATGCTGGTGAATCAAGGCCACCCGCTTGGTCTACCAGGTCCTCCAGAATCTGAACCCAATACTCTCCTCTGGCCCCAGCTGCCCAACGCTCTACCCACCTACTTTTAGTTCTCCAACTCGGTAATGGCCAAACCTGGCTGGATTTCATAGGCCAGGAGAAAAACTAAACCTAAAACTAAAAGGGTGGTGAGTTAAACAGGGTTGTCAGCTTTTGAATTTGCCAAGGAAAAAACATTTTAAGCAAAAACAAAAACATACAATTTGCCAGCACTTTCACTTTACAAAGAGTTAAGAAGGACATGATCTAAGAATTCTAAAATCTGAATAAACTTAATTTTTGATATTAAAAAAAACCATTATATTGTCTTTTTTCTTTTTATTTCACCACACAGTGGTGAAAATTCTTGCATGAATTTATTCAGTGAAAGCCATGCCCTCACTCCTCATACCCTTGGGCCCCCTGCATGCACTGCCCCTCTGAAGCATTTCTCTCCCCCATCCTCCTTTTTCACCTGCATAACTAGTGCTCATCTTTCAACACACACCTTACACAGGGTGGTCCTTTTCCAATTTTCCTGTGTATAAGAATAACCTGGGGATTTTGTAAAATGTAGCTTCTGATCACAAAAATCTTGTCCTATGTTTCTTCTAGAAGCTTTGTGGTCTGAGGTTTTACATTTAAGTCTATGATCTATTCTATGTTCATTTTATAAATGTATGAGGCATGGGTCAAAGTTCACTTTTTTAATATGTGCATATCCAACTGTTCCAGCATCATTTGTTGAAAAGATAATCCTTGCTCCACCGCATTTGTCAAAAATCAATTCACTGTGTAGGTGTGTGGGTCTCTTTGTGGACTCTATTTTGTTCACTGATCTATTTGTCTAAGCCAAACTATCTCACAGGTATCCTGAAGGCTCCAGAAACAAAGACAAAAAGCATGTGCAAATGAGAAAGGACCTGGGATGTGCAAGACCTCCTTGATGTTTGCCTTGTACTTACTTTCTCCTGCTGTGTTGTATCCATTGTTTTTACTAAAGCCCTAGGTAAGTACGCTTTGGGAAATCTTTTGAGTCTTTTCAGTTAACTGAGCCTGAGTGACTGCTGCAATGATTTTGCTTTCTGTGATTAAAATGACAGAACACAAAGCCAGAAAACTGGCTATTTTCCATCTTGCCAAAGTGGGTCAAGGTCAATTCCCTCTTTGCCCTCTCTGCTAGGAATGGCACTTCCCAAGTTATACTGATCATAGCCTACAGGCTTTGATAACAACCAGTTGACCATGGCCAAGATAACTAAGATAATTGCAAAATGGGAATTTTTGAGTCTAAAGCATGAAGGTCCATGAGTGTAATTTGTATGCATGAATATAAGCTACAGAAGGCAACTGAAGCTAGCACAGCAACCTGCAAATGAGAAAAAACTGAAATTTTCAAATATCACCAAATGCCCAAAAGATACATGTTATATACACACACTTGTGTGTATGTGTGTGTGTGTGTGTGTATGAAAATGATATATAAAGGAAGACAACAGTGGGTATCCAGCACATTGTAAAAAAGTTCCAAAAACTCCTGGTGGGAATCTCTTCTGATAAGCATCAAGCCAGATTAACATGTATGCAGGCACTCCCAGAGTCAGAATTCTGCCCAGATATGGGGACACCAGAAGAGCAATGAAGAGTGGTGGTATGGTTAGAGTAAAGCTTCCATTTCTCCTACTAGCTGAGGAAGTAAAGAGCGGCGGTAGTAGTCCAAGGAATATCTGTTACATACTCAATGTTTACGTCCCTCCCAAAATTCATCTGTTGGAATCCTAAGCTCCAATGTGACTGTTAGGAGGTAGGGCCTTTGGGAGGTAATTAGGTCTTGAAGGTGGAGCCCTTGTGAATGTGCCCTTTTAAGAATAAACACCATCTCTCCGCCATGTGAGGCTACAACGAGAAGACAGACGGTCATCCACAACCCAGGAAGAAGGCTCTCACCAAGAACCTGACCATGCCGACACCCTGATCACAGACTTTCAGCCACCAGGACTGTGAGAAAACCACCCAATCCTCAGTAATTTGTTACTGTGGCACAAACAGACTAAGATGGCACCCTACTGAGAATTTCCTTACATAAGACACATTGTTCTTTACTTGCTTTCCTTCATCTAATCCTCAGAAAAGTTTGAGGAGGGGGATCCTGTTTTCATTTCCATTTGAGAAGTGAGGAGCTGCACAGCACACACGCCGGCCCACCTGTGGCCCCCAAGCCAGTGAAGGGAAGAACCTGGAGGTATCCCAGGCAGCCCAACTCTAAAGCCTCAGTCTCTCTCCTGCCTCCATCTTGTTTCTGAAGCTGTCTGACCCCCTGGAGTGTGGCAGACTGTGAGCACAGAAGGAGAAATGCAGGAAGCTTCATGAAATTTTCACTATTTAGATAACAGAAGACAGGAGGCAAAGAAAATGGCCTATGGGCACTTGCAGCCCCTTGCGCAGCGCTTCAGGCAGATCTGCATTTACTCACTTCTCACAGGCCTAGAGGTACACAAGACAAACAGCATGCTATCCTGTCAAACCCTCTCAGCTACCTGGAGCTGCAACTCTTACAGACTGGCTCAGAAAACCACAGTTACTTCTTAATTTCTCTCCCAACTCCTCTTATGCCACTGAAAAGAATGGGGGCTTCCTTATGGGGCTTCTCCTCCAACTCTGAGCCTTGTCAGTGTGGATGAAATCCACTTAATCCACAACACATCCAATCGCTTTGATCAGTTTACATAAAATGTTTCAGCCAACTAGTTCTCCTTACTCTACTAAATTTACTTCTTGGCACTGAATATCTTGAGGAAAAACCAGCCTCTTCCATTCTTAAGGTGGTAACAGATATTGTAGATTTGCAAAAGTTTAATCAACTCTAACTTGGTCTCATTATATTCCTTTTTAAAAATTTTATTTGGGGAGAGAGGGAGAGAGAGCGAGCGCGCGTGCAGGATCGGGGGAGGGGCAAAAGGGTGAGGGACAAGCAGACTCCCCACTGAGTGTGGCTCCCAGAACCCTAACATCATGACCTGAGCCCAAGTCAGATGTTTTTCTTTTGTTTTTTTTGAAGATTTTATTTATATATTTGACAGAGACAGAGAGAACACAAGCAGGGAGAAGCAGCAGGCAGAGGGAAAGGGAGAAGCAGGTTTCCCACTGAGCAGGGAGCCCGATGTGGGACTCGATCCCAGGACCCTGGGACCATGACCTGAGCCTAAGGTAGACACTTAATGACTGAGCCACCCAGGCACCCCAAGTCGGATGTTTAACCAATTGAGTCACCCGGGTGCCCCTCACAGTATTTTTTAAAACTGTTTTTTTAAAAGGCTAAAGTATTACTTCTTCATTTTGGAAAGCATGCGCTGAGTATGTACTATAAACCAGGACTAGTACTAGAAATACCAAGAGGATATAAATGGGGTCCCAGGCCTCATGAGCCCAGAGTCAGGTTTTTATTCACTCATTCCCAAAAACACACCACCTGGGCTTTGCAAGACTACACTGTTAGTTCTTGGTGTTTTTATTCATAGAATTAAAGCCACATGTCTGCTTGGAAATAAGGAGAAAAAAGATGATGAAGAAAAAAATCCTTACACTTTTTTGATCTTCAGTTTTGAAATTTGGACTCAAAACTAACAACATCTGTGTTATGCATGGTAAGAGATTTTGAGATGTAATAATTATAAGTAACATTTAGTGAGCACTTACACTAAGAAGGGTTCAGTTTTAGTTACTTTATGGGAATTGTTTGATTTCATCTTTACGCAGGTCCTACAGATTGGCACTATCACTATGTCCATTTTTAAGATGATGAAACTGAGGTACACAGAGGTTGGGTAAACCTCTTAGGAATTACAGGAGCCAGAATTCAAACTCTGGTAGCCTGTCTCCAAACCCCATGCTCTTCACAAATAGTCCTGCCACTGAAGAAAAAAGATTCAAATATCATGGCACTACAGCAAAATAAACAGACTGCAGTGGAAAAAAATAAAACCCAGAAACAGACTCAAGCATATATACTAATTAGCACACTAACAAGTTATTAAGAATAATGGGGGAGAGGCGCCTGGGTGGTTCAGTCATTAAGTGTCTGCCTTCTGCTCAGGTCATGATCCCAGGGTCCCGGCATCGGGCTCCCTGCTCAGGGGGAAGCCTGCTTCTCCCTCTCCCACTCCCCCCTGCTTGTATTCACTTTCTCATTGTCTCTATCAAATAAATAAATAAAATCTTTAAAAACTAAAAAAGAATGGGTGAAAAGATAAATTATATAATAAGAGGTGCCACCCTAATTATTTGTTTCCCAAAAAAGTGGACTCTTACCTCACACCATTTATTAAAATAAGCTGTATTGGTTTAAAGAATTACATGTGAGGGGTGCCTGGGTGGCTCAGTCAGTTAGGCATCTGACTCTTGACTTCGGCTCCAGTCATGATCCCAGGGTCCTGGGATCCAGCCCCACATCAGACTCCACACTCAGGAGGGAGTCTGCTTGAGGACTCTCTCTTTCCCTCTACCCCTTCCCCTGCTCACATATATTCACTCTCTCCCTCCCTCTCTCTCTCAAATAAATAAGTCTTTAAAAAAAATAATAAAGAATGATACGTGAGTACCTGGAACCAATATGATGCATGACTCCCTTTACTCATCACTTTTTGTGAAAATGCCCCAGGTAACTCCATGAAGGAAAATTCTTCACCACCAACTGGCCACTTAAGAGCCCCATCCACAAACATGAACCCTTGAGGAGAGTCAGCAGAGGATGGCTTAGGAAAGGAGCACAATGAGAGAAGAGACCAATCTGCGGGCAGGCCCTGGGACGTCGTCATCAACCAAAGCCTACCATCCACCAGTTACTGAGAGCTGGAAGTCCCACGAAGGGCCTTAAGTTGTTAACAAATTTCAATATCATTAGATATACCAGGAAGCTGGTGTTCAGAGGGTTAAACAAGACACCCAGTGTTGAACAGCTAAAAAGCATCAAAGCCAGAACTAGAACCCAATGACTATCCATCCGACTCAAGCTTCACCTCTTAAGCACTCCATTACACAGAGGGCCCAAGTCCACCAGGGTCTCCTCTTCAGATCCCAAGGACAGCTCGTAAATTGGAGCGGAGGCTGGAAGCAAGGCCAGCGTGGGACAAAGAGCTATGCTAGAGCTTCTGCCTGGATGCCAGGCCAGGCAGCTATTCAGGGGAAAGGGAAACTACTCCAGTTGGCTTAGAGCTGCCAAAGCAACACAAAAGGGAGACTGTTCCTCCACAAAAGGGGTACTCTGCCCTGCAGCTGTCTCCCACTGCCCACAGCTCCACCCCTACCCCACACAGACTACTAGAACTGAGCTGCTGATGAGAAAGGACAATAAATCTAACTTTCCCCCTATTTTTGCCTATAATGAAAAGAACGGAACAATGACCTTCACAGCCCCTGACAATGCATATTTCCGTTACCAATATTGAACAGACTAAACCTCTCACCTGGCAGATGAGCCAACAGAGAAGCTAGCAATGGAGATGGGAGGAAAGACTCAGATATTTTAAGAGAAGGGGAATCATCTGAATAATTAGGGTAACTGAAAAAAAAAAAAAACAAGACAAGTTTACAAATCTTAAAAATTTACATTCTCAGGAAGATTCCAGAGAACAGTGAATCACTGATGCGAAGGTTAGTAGGATGAAAGGTGAAAAGGAGCAACAGTGAATCGATAGTACTTGAAGGTAAACAGTGAAACTGAAGGTCTGAAAAACAAGCAGTGAAATGCAGACTGGCTACTGCAGAAAAACAAGGGGGACCTGCAGAGATCTAGCTGTTCAATGAGATCTCCCAAAACTCACAGGGAAGTAAGGAAAAACCAGATATTACCAGTGAAAAGACAGCCCCTGGGGGCACTCAGTGGGTTAAGCGGCCAACTCAGGTTATGTCTCAGGGCCATAGGACTGAGCCCTGGGATGGGCTCTGCGCTTAACAGGGAGTCAGTTTAAGATTCTCTCTCCCTCTCAGTTTGCCCCACCCCTGCTCACACATGTGCTCTCTCTCTAAATAAATAAATAAAATCTTAAAAAAAAAAAAAAAGAAAGAAAGAAAGAAAAAGAAAAAATAGTTCTTGAATAACTTCCAGAACCTTAAATATGTGCATCAGAATTCTGAAAGAGAAAATGAAACAGGAAAGAAATAATGATTTGTGTAAAGGAGAAATAATAATCAAGTAAATAATGGGGAAGAAAAACAGAACTTAAAAATGACTTTTTCAGACTGAAATTATTCATTCAGAGCTTGGCAGAATTCATCATAAAGGATCCACACATCCCAAAATTTCTGAATGTTGGGAGAAAAATAGACATCTGAACCTCCACCAAGATTAACAGCGATAAAAAGGAACATGAATTAAAAGGTCACCGTCAGGATTCCAGGATCCTAGGATCAAGACCCACATAGAGCTCTGTCCCTGGTGGGGAATTTGGTTCAGGATTTCTCTCCTTCTCTCTTTGCCCCTCTCACCACTTATGCACTCTCTTTCTCTCTCAAATAAATCTTAAAAAAAAAAAAAAAAAGTGTAGACATATAGGAGTATGAAAGAAATCACAGTGAATAATAAAACTAACAAAACAATGCTAATGGTGTTGAAATGAGAGAAATATTTAGCAATGATGCTTAAAGGAGCAAAACGTTAAAATAAAATGTATGAATAAACATTTCTAAGCATTTCAACAAAATTTAGGCAGTAAGAGGAAGGATGGAAACAACGTGCTGAAACACGTTTATGGGAACTCCACAGATTCTGTTCCAATGTTAAAGAAGTTCATATTTTAAATGTACTCACAATCAGAACAAAATTGGACATGTAACTCCCAAGTCACAAATAGACTGTTCTTCTACTTTAAAAGAGAGGATAAGGACAAAATAAAGCAAAACAAAACTTAGAAAAAGGTAAATAATCAGAAAGGATAATAATTTTGAAAACCTAACACAAGATGCCAGGGTAAGATCAAACAGAGGAATATTCACAAACTGGGTAAAAGAGCAAAATACCACTCACCCCGGTGGTTTTTAAATGAGGTAATGTTTGCAAAAAGTACAAGGCATATAGTAGTTGCTCCAAAAAGTGTATATAAAGAAAGAAAGAACATTGTAGGCACTGTGGTGAACCAAACACTTAAAAAAAGAAGAACAAAGAAGAGGAAACGCTACCAGTTTAAAACACCAAAAACTCATTAAAATAAATTTAAAAAGTTCTTAAAGTCTTATGATGAGCTGACAAGAAAATAAAGGAAATCCTCAGAGGTCAAAAAACCTTAAAAAGCATATAATCTTTGACCCAAAAATTCCACTTGTAGAAATGTATTCTACATTCACAGGTTACAAAAGTAAGAAATCAAGGGGCACCTTCCCCCTTCAAAGCTCAGTTGAGGGGCACCTGGGTGGTTCAGTGGGTTAAGCCTCTGCCTTCAGCTCAGGTCATGATCCCAGGGTCCTGGGATCAAGCCCCGCATCGGGCTCTTTGCTCAGTGGGGAGCCTGCTTCCCCCTCTCTCTGCCTACTTGTAATCTCTGTCTGTCAAATAAATAAATACAATCCTTAAAAAACAAAAAACAAAACAAAAAAACAAAGCTCAGCTGAAAGAGCATACTACTCTCAATCTCAGGGTTGTGAGTATAAGCCCCACCTTGCGTGTAGAGATTACTTAAAAAAAAAAAAAAAGAAAAGAAAAGAAAGTAGCAATTGTATGTGACATGAGAAGAGAAAGGCCATGTACAGCCCACTATGGATGACAGGCTCTATATTGATTGTGTGAGAAAGTAAGGAATCATAAGTGGAAAGAATGAATAAATTCAAGGCAGTTTTCTCAGTTTAGGATGATGTGAGTTGCATGTCACAGAATTCCAACCACAGTGATTTAAACAAAAAGGCCAGAAGGCAGGCAGTTCCAGGCTGACTCAATGGGTCCCATGTATCTTTCATGGCTGAGGCTCCATTTTTCCACCCAATCACTTTTGTCGGTGTGCTGGGGACATCATGTTAGGCAAATACAAGGTTTATATGATTGTATACATACACATAAAACTATGCTAAAATTGGAGGAAAAAAGCTTAAAGAAATCTGTTACTGGTTTCTCCAACATGGTAGATCAGGGGTGGTTTCTTACCTCCAGCTTCCTATACTTTTTTGGACTTTCTGTATTTTTTTATAAGAATGTAAATATTGTATAAACTGAAAAAAGAAAAAAGTACATATTTCAAAAGAACTAAAAGAGAAGTGTCACTGAAGAAAGAGGCCTGATGACCTCTCAGCCATAATGACACAGGGACTTTTCTTCTTATTTTCCAATTAGACATCTTTCAAATTGATTTGTCACATGTAGGAGTTTTCTAATTCTCCACCACATGCATAATAGTTTTATACAAAAGTTAAGTTCATGATGCTGTTCATGATTATCCCCTAGGTAGGATGTAACACTTTCTAGAGCAGTTCCCTTTCATGTGCCTTCATTTCATGATTACTGATTACAGCCTTCATAGATTAAATATAAGAAAATTAAAATAGATAAACAGAGCATGTTGCAGGAAAGAACTTTAACTTTAATCACTCAAGAGCCTTTCCTAAAATCACATTAAATCAGGAAATCGAAATCCATTTTTCGCCAATAGCGAAATTCTCTTTTCATGTGCCATGTTCCATAAAGATAATATTAAGACAAATTCATGGTTATAATGCATCATTTCCAAGGGACTCAAATTCTTTTAGATATTTAATTAACACCAGTAACCATCTGTGCACTGAATCTACTGGAGACAAAATGAATGTTTAGAGACCAAAGCAGACCTGAAGAAATCTACACTATCCTTTTGGCGTGCTTCAGAGACTTCCTCCCGTTAACCTGCCCCACACTATGAGGTGGACGGAACAGTGTGAGGGACTTCACACGGGTGGAGTTCGATCCATTAATCTCACAGGCATCCTTCAAGACCCCTTCTCCACAGCTTAAAACTGAAAATCTGGATCTCACGATTTCAGTTGCAAAACTGAAGGACACCTGAGAAATAACCTAGGCCAACTCCTCGTTTCACACACAAGGAAACTGGAAACGTACATTCAACAACTAGGATCAACCGGATCCCAGCTATAAACAGAAATGTTCCGCTGAGCGCACAAAGACGTCTTCGGAAGACGTCTAAACCCTGAAAGAATTTGCCCTGCTGCTCAATCTTTACCTGTAATCCTATTTGTTACATGCTGGCCAGTCGAGTTCTGGAGCCCTTTTTAGATACTACAAATCCTCAACGAAGAGAATTCCTCAGTCAAACGCGGGGTGGGCGGTGTCTGCGGGGCATCACGTGCCCTATTCGCTCCTCCTCCTTCCCCTTCTCCGCCCGCAAGGAACGGAAATGAAGCTCCGCCTTTATAGCTATTGCTGTTGTCTTTGCTACCGCGACAAGAGGCACTGAAGAATCTGTAAACATCAAATTCACTAATTTGCAAACAAAAAATTCACTGAAATAAAAATTTCTGTTAGGCTTGTTTCATTTTGTTTGAGGCCCTGCCCATCATTCACATGAATTATGAAATACAATATATGCTTTAATATACAAAATTAAATAAGCTATAACCGTCTACGACAGTAACTCTCAAAATTAATCGTTTGAGCCACTGGTGGAGAAACAGGAAGGAGCTATTTAATGAGTCTTGCACGGGAGATGATGCTTCCTGTACTTGTATGTGTGTTGGGATGATCCTTCCAAGACCTCTAGTGAATAGACATGAAAAACTACCCTACAGAAGTAAACTGAGGCGTGTGAACTGATTCGAGCCTTGCACACAACAGGACGGAAAGCTGACAGCCGAACTAAACCAGTATCACTCCAAACACAGTCTTCCCTCTACTGCACAAATGCTTCCACCAGTACTAACAATAAGAAAAGATGTAGGTGCTACCGCCAAAGATTTCCACCCTGAAGACAAGACTTGAGCCTCACACCCTCACCCATCTAAGAGTTGGAGATTTCAAGGGAAATTCTCAAGTATTAGCTCCCCTTCCGTATCCGTCCTCCCTCAGATCCTCACTGCAAGGTCACTGGTGTGGCAGCAGGCCTGGTGGTGGCCCGGGGCCCTCCACCTCCCCAACCATGGCTTCTATTCTATTTCACCACAAATTCTTCGCCGGACTTACTCATCACTACACGAACAATATATGACAATATTAAAACAATACAGCAGAAGTAACTCGCTGGGGTGTGAAGTATGAAATGCTACATCAGGTGAAAATCCCCTCCGCTGATATCAGTTTCCTTTTCAAAGTCCTGGCCTGTCAGCATTCCGCCCGCTGCCAGGGCTGGCTGCACTCTGAGCTGGCTAATCTTGGCTGAATTCCACAGGATTTTAGTTGGCCTCAGTAATATTTTTGCTTAGCTCTCAAGTCCGGATATACTTATTCTATAAATGATTTCCATTTTTGTACTGAACTTCTGAAACCCTACAGATGGAGGAATATTTTAATTGACTCTTATTAAGAATAGGGACCAAACTATCACGGTGGTTCGCGACAGGCTTGAGTGGAACAATTTTGCTTTGTATATTAAAATATCTATTTCTTTTTTAAAGAGATTATTACTTTTGACATAAACAAATACGTCTTTTTCTCTTCATTACATAACTGAGGCTAAAAAAACAGCTATATTCGTTCCAGCTTTGAAACAAGATGAAACCCAAGAAACCTGAATTTTGCGCCTCAAACATTTACACACACGAGTGCTAGACACATGTGCCCTTAACAGAGGAGGAAACCATCACACTGTACCACAGCGCTGTACCACTGTTATATACTTGACCAGAAGCCACTAAGTCAAGTTTGAATGATGGAAGTCTATATATATATATCCAGAACCTTACCACCTCTCACTACCTCTACCACCATAGTCCTTCCTGGTCAAAGCCACAACTCCTCCTGCAATGGGTAGCCTCCTAATTGGTCCTCCAGCTGCTGACCCCACTCCCGCCCCAACCCCGCCCCAACCCCGCCCCTGGCTGAGTCTCAAATAAGTCAGTGGATCGCATTAAAATAAGAGAAATCTTAGCACTCCTCTAATCAAAACTCTGCAGCAGCCCCTCCATTTTGCCGGAGGAAATGCCAACATCTTCATGCTGGCCTCCAGTACTTCCTTCTGTGACCATCCCCTTGACCTTGACTGCGAGCACTCTCCTCCCAGCCACAATGGTCTCCCTGCTGACCTCTGAGGATGTTGTTGCCATAGGGCCTCTACCCTCGCTGCTACCCATGCCAGAAAACCCCAAGGCTAGCCCCTCACCATTCAATTCTCAGTTCAAATATAGCCTTCTCAGGGAGGACTTAGCACTGTCAGTGAGTCAGTGAGGGCTGGCCATTCCTTTACAAAACATGGAAACTTCATCTCCCCCCAACCCATACCTGCATTCTCAGTCCTTTTACTCTGCTCCGTGTTTTTGCCAGGCTGCTTATTCACTTTCTAACACACTCTTTACTTAGCTATTATGATTACTGTTTATTTCTCCCCACAGAATGTATGCTCCACAGTGACAAGGATCTTCGTGTTGTTTACAATATTATCTCCTGACTAGAATAGTGCCTGAGACATAGTCAGGAACTCCTCTCACATTTGCCAAACCCATGATGAATTAAAGTGAAACGAGCAGCGTGAAAGTGGCCTCGTGCGAGCACATTGAGACCCAACACACAAGATGCCTGCCACTCCGAGTGATGAATGGAACCAGGAAAAGCAAACCAGGAGTCACAAAAGTACAAGAGGGACGGCTCACAGCCTAGTTCTGGGGAACCAAACTATAAATAATCACACAAGACCAGAGACACAGGGTTAGAGTGTCACCGATGAAATCTGAACTCCTGCTTTTAGCAAATTCATTCTATTGGAATCCAGCAGTCATCTGTCCACAACTAGCCCCAGAAAGCTTGTGCTTGGAAAAGCCTCTGATTCAATTAATCAAATTGTACCCTACAGTGGTTTCCCCCAACCCAATCCTTTCTCTGATCTTTCATCCTTTATCACATTATCTCAAAACAGGGTTCAATCCCTTCAAAGACAGCTCTTGAAAGGAGTATTAGGGGACAGGGGCAGCACAGCCATTTAATTATGTCTCTTTAGTGTGGCCCTCTAGTTTAGAAGCTTGGGGGAGGGGATGAGATGGTGAAGAACTTACTTCAGTGGATAAAAACAGGATCCAACCCTTAAAAAAGAGCGGTCTGTCATAACTGCCTGTTGTGGAAAGACAGAAACGACCACAAGATTGGGAGGACAGGAACCACAGAACATCCAGGACTTTTAGAGGGAATGGGAAAAAGCTGGAAATAAGGTAGTTTCCAAATGTTCACATGATATACATTCTTTCATGTTGACATCTGTCAAGAGGTTTGGTACTGTGTAAAACACACACGAAAATATATGGACAGGAAAATCACAGGGGACTAATAAAACTGGCTGAAGCTGATGAAGAGAGTCCAGGTCCAAGGAACCAGAGCAGTTTCCAAGGGCCTAGCCAAGAGGGTCCTTGGCTTCGCACAGGATGGAAATCAAATGCGAGATGAAAAGAAGTGAGAGCAGTTTATTAAAGCCCTAGAGAGAGCAAATAAAGACAGAGCATCTGGGAGCCTCAAAAAGGAAAAGGAGCACATGCCTCATGTTTACTTAGGGTCTGGAATTTTTACTGAGGATGGTGGTCTGCGGCACGTGTCCTCTCAGGCATCCAGGAACTGGTCGAACAGGGAGGTGTGGTCAGGTGGCCTCCACAAGTCACTCACACCCTGGAGCCAGGGGTCTTGGTATCAAGGTGTCTCGAGTCAGCGGTCTTGAAAAACATTCATGACGATCTCTCCCACACACTCCTTAGATGTTCTCTATTGGGCTGGAAGACTCCAAAGACCCTTACAAGGTGGACATACATGAAGGCATGTGTAAGGGGGGGGGGGGTGCAGGTCCCAGCAAGAAGAGAAGCAGGAAAAGCAGCAAAGGGAAAACAAACAACAGCTTTTTCTTTCATGGGGTGCCTTCGGTTTCCCTATCTTACAGAGATTTTTAAAACCCCTGCTCTCGGGGCGCCTGGGTGGCTCAGTGGGTTAAGCCGCTGCCTTCGGCTCAGGTCATGATCCCAGGTCCTGGGTTCAAGCCCCACATCGGGCTCTCTGCTCAGCAGGGAGCCTGCTTCCTCCTCTCTCTCTGCCTGCCTCTCTGCCTACTTGTGATTTCTCTCTGTCAAATAAATAAATAAATCTTTAAAAAAAAAAAAAAAAAAAAAAAAACCTGCTCTCTCAGGCAGTCCCAGGAGCTTGAATTAATTCACTCAATCCTGCTAAAACATCCATAAATTAGGTGCTATGACCATGCCCATTTTAGAGATGAGGAAAGCAAGGCTTGGTGTTCTTTCATAGTCCCATCATTCTCCCCGCTCCTTCCCCTTCTCCCTTTCATCCTCCTACTAGAGCACTAGCTGCAGTAGGTTGTCGGTTAATCTGTTTTGGCCAGTCTGCCCTGGCTTATGTCGGCTGCTCTGGCCTATACAGTGAAAGCACTTACTTTCACTTTTTTTTTTAATTTTAGGAAAAAACACATAACATGAAATTTACCACCTTAACCAGGTTTTTTGTTGTTTTTTTAGGAGTTTGGGAGACTCCACGCCCAATGTAGGGCTTGAACTCATGACCCTGAGATCAAGAATTGCATGCTCTCCAGACTGAACCAGCCAGGCGCTCCGCCATCTCAACCGTCTTTGTTTTTAAGTTTACTTTTATTTTTGGGGCGCCTGGGTGGCTCAGTGGGTTAAGCCGCTGCCTTCGGCTCAGGTCATGATCTCGGAGTCCTGGGATCGAGTCCCCCATCAGGCTCTCTGCTCAGCAGGGAGCCTGCTTCCTCCTGTCTCTCTGCCTGCCTCTCTGCCTGCTTGTGATCTCTCTCTGTCAAATAAATAAATAAAATCTTTAAGTTTACTTTTATTTTTAATTTTTTTTAAGTTTCATTTATGTATTTTGAGATAGAGCGAGCAAGCAAAAGCAAGGGGTACAGCAGGCAGAGGGAGAAGCAGACCTCCCCCGCAACCAAGCAAGGAGCCCAGGACCCTGGCATCACGACCTGAGCAGAAGGCAGACGCTTAATGACTGAGCCATCCAGGCACCCCTTACCTTTACTTTTAAAAGAGTCCCAGTTTAGACTATAAATTATCTGATCAGACTTCTCTACTGTAACTATTTACTTCCCTGCCTCCCTGAGCAGGCTGTGAGCTTTTGGAGAACAAAACTGGGTGTCCTGGGATGTTATGCTCACAACCCAGCAGGGTGCCAGGCAGAAAGTAAGTAAATGTTTAATAAATGAGCAAATGAATGAGTGTTATTCTAAGATCTCTCTTGGTTAACTTTCATTTTACAGAGGGAGTCATGCCCTCTACCAGGTTCAGAATTTGAAACTTGTAAACTGTTGCTGAGGTATCTGAGACAGAGAATGTAACTAGAGAAAGAGCCGTGGTCCACAGCGCGCTGTAAATATGTGTTGCTGTACAAAGAACAGTCATTTACCCACCAGTGGGCCGCCACAGGAGACGCTGGCTGCAAGGAAACATGTGTGGGCTTATAAATATTTGGACAGATTCACAAGACTGGAATAAAGAATAATAATAAAAACAAAGAGACTACCTAAAGAAGGGTCTCAAAACATAGAGAAGAAAGTCAAGCGCTCCAGTTAAACATTCTTTTAAAATTGGGGCACCTGGGTGGCTCAGTCGTTAAGGGTCTGCCTTAGGCTCAGGTCATGATCTCAGGGTCCTGGGTTCCAGCCCCGCATAGGGCTCCCTGCTCGGCGGGAGGCCTGTTTCTCCCTCTCCCACTCCCCCTGCTTGTGTTCCCTCTCTCTTTGTGTCTCTCTCTGTCAAATAAATAAAATCTTTAAAAAAAATTTTCAAATATTATCTTTAGGGATGCAAATATTGCAAAGCTCAGTGCCGTCAGCATATGGCCTCCTGGGGTGAATCAGAACACAAAGGTGCTCTGAGTTAATCCTGCACCTTTGTGAAGAGGAAAATAATGACCTCCAATTTCAGTGCAATTTTACAAAACTAAAATGCCATATTTAATAGGAAGCTAAACATCCCATCCTTCCCTCCCTCCCTTTCTCTCTCTGTCTCTCTCTCACACACACCTCCCATGTTCTACATTAAGTACAACGGAGCAAAAATATATAAACAAAATTAAGAGAAAGGATGGAAGGAAGTGTGGTTTTTCCTGATTTAAAAACAGAAAATCCCACCACATCACTCACTGGAGCGGATCAATGTCCTACCCCTGAAGTTCTGTTTTGGTTTGGTTTTCCAGCCTCCCAGATTCTTGAGTCACTACGTGGCCACTCCAGAACCAATCTAATCCTCTCTGTATTTTTCCAGATGGCAACTGTCATCTGGGCCTGAAGAAACCCAAAAGGACCAATCTGGCCAGCCATTACACTGCGTACTTTAAAACTCCCTGAGAGCTAAGGCAGCTGCCACTTGATTATTTGTAACTCTGTTTAAGATACAAAAGTCCAAAAGATATCTTCTATGCAAAATAGTCTTAATTGTTTTAAAGGCGGCTATTTCCCAGGTAAACAAAGTCCGTTAACTCTTCCGGATTTAGTGAAGATTATCGCAGAGCTATTAGTGTTCTTGCACTGAACACGCGCGGCCCTCAGTCTATCCAAGATGTGTGTCTGCCAAATGCAAGAAGGGAGGAGGGGATGAGAGGAAACAGACATGATTTTTGCAGCAGGAATCCCATGCCTTATCCAGAGAAAATATATTTCTCTAAATCACTTTAACTTTAGTAAACACAATGAAGCCAACAGGACTATTTCACCACGTTTTAGATGGAAGGGACATTCTCTCCTAACAGGACAAGGCCAAGGGCACAGGGAAGTGAGAAAAGAGGAGAGCCAGAGTCAGGAGAGGAAGTGGGTGAGCTAAGTGTGTCCCAACAGGCCTCCGCCAGGCTTCCCATTTAGGATTCTGGGGAAAGACTGCCTCGCCAGCCCCACCACACCAATCGGGTCAGTCCCATCAGAGTCAACCATGTGCTCCAGCAAAGTCAGAGAGAACAATGGCTGGGACTGATCTTTTACCTCCTTAGCCCTGGCTTTTGTTTTTCTTCCATGAGACCCAAAAAATCCTGCCTGAATAGGGTGAGACAGAAGTGAACTGATGCAGATGGGGTGCGGTGGGTGGAGGGTCATGGGAGTGACTGGTAAGGGGTGAGGTGACGCCACTACAAAGCCGGCAGGGGACCAGATCACCAAGCCAAGAGCTGGCTGAAGGATATGGCAGAGGCCCAGAGGGGAAGCATGGCCTCGAGAGCCAGAGTGAAGGGGAGCCTGCCAGGAGCACTACCAGGCATGACAGAGCATGACAAGCAAAACAGGAGCTCGACCAGCAAGAGTTTTCTGCAGCAGACTCCAGGGAGGGGCGTCATCCCTCAGCCATCTCCAGGCCAGGCAACAGGCCAGAGCAGCTGCTTCCTGGCCGAGCCAAAAGGGATCGGAGGTTACCAGGTGGGTTTCCAGACCCCGTCCATCCCCCCCACCCAGCACCCCCCCCCAACTCGGCGCCACGTGAATGAGGACTATGGTGGAAAGGACGTATAAAAACCAGAGCACTTTACGTGTTGAAAATGGACCATTTACCTTAAAAAATTTGAACTGTTGCATCAAACTAATTTTACTAGATTACACTACATTTAAGCTGTTCCCCCTGCCCACTTCCCCAGTGGGAAGGGGCCTGTAAGGAGGATCAGCCCAAATGATTCAAAAATAAGGAGTTCTTCTCTCTGCCTTTAAGTCCCGTAAGTAACCAGTTTCTTCTCACCCTTATTTCTTTTTTTTTAAATATTTTATTTATTTATTTGACAGAGATCACAAGTAGGCAGAGAGGCAGGCAGAGAGAGAGGAGGAAGCAGACTCCCTGCTGAGCAGAGAGTCCGATGTGGGGCTCAATCCCAAGGACCCTGGGATCATGACCTGAGCTGAAGGCAGAGGCTTTAACCCACTGAGCCACCCAGGCGCCCCATCTCACCCTTATTTCTGACTGCCCACAGCATGAGACAGAGTGAGGAAAATAGTCCCCCGTCCTATGTGAGGGCTCTCACAGTCCCATTATTTAGTTGTGGAAGGGCCAGGGAAAGAACCTCCACTCAACACCTTCCAGAGTTCCTCTTTATTTGCCTGCTGGGAAAGGTGGAAGAAGAACGTCTTGTGGGGAACGACCCAACAGACAGAGCTGAGAGAGAAAGGAAAGGCAAAGAAAGAAAGTGAGGCACCATTTCTTTTTTCTGACATTGCGCTCCGCAGCTCACCCTTATGGTATATATTTTTTTAAGATTTTATTTATTTATTTATTTGACGGACAGAGATTACAAGTAGGCATAGAGGCAGGCAGAGAGAGAGAGAGGAGGAAGCAGGCTCCCTGCTGAGCTGAGAGCCCCATGGGGGGCTCGATCCCAGGACCCTGAGATCATGACCTGAGCGGAAGGCAGAGGCTTTAACCCACTGAGCCACCCAGGCGCAGCATTATGGTACATTTTTAAAGAGGCAAAAGGCATCCCATATTTTGTTCACTTCTCTAGCCTTACCAAAGGTGGATAAGCTCCCACCATCTTGTGACGGCAGCCTGCGCTTACTCCTCTTCAACACACCCTCTCCCAGCACTCACAGTGGCGACAGGCAGGGAGGAGGCACCCCAAGCCTTTATTGTTCGGCTCTGGCAAGCCTCCCATCTTCTGCAATTGTGAAGTTTTGTGCTCAGGGAAATTCCAGCAACATTGTATGAGAACGGGGATTAGTCACGGGCTGACGCTGTACACTAACAGTGAAGGTTTGGGGTAGGTCATGAGCGACAGCAACAGGTATGTTTACTTCATTCGAGGTAAACAGGCCGCAGACACTCTCCCACAGGAAACCCTTCAGACATCTACTGATGACTTCAAGATCCATTCATTCTCTGTAAATCATGGACTTCTCCAGGGCAGAGACCAGATTCTACATCTGGACTGACTCCACCTATTCATCCATCCATCCACCTACACGGGCATTCACAAAACTAACTTCAGGGACACATGCTGCGGAATCCCACTGTGATACACAGCAGAACAAGATACGGTCCCTGCCCTCAGGAAGCTCAGAAGCTGGTAGCAGAGCACCACACTGTCAACTCTTAGTTTATTATAAATACCACAGAGTGAGAGACAAACCGTCCATTAGGCTACAGCAAACTTCTACTAATGAGGTGATGCAAAATAACACAGTGCTAGCACACAGTCAGTGCCCCAAAATATATTACCTTCCCTATGCTCTCTTTACGGATACTCTTAAGACAGTGCTGCTAAAATGTGGCACCAAACCCAGGGGCCCCAGGTCACAAGGCAAAATACTGCTGAACTTGTAGAGTGCTTCTCACTTGTGCTTCAGAGGCGTCCCAAATTTTGGCATTAAAGTGTATTTCTACATCAGCTGAGGTGTGATTGCTCTCTTCAAAAAGAGTTCGATTTCCACAGTCAGTCCAAGGCTGCTGAGTGAATAAATGGCAGGTGAAATTAACAGGAAATAGAAACACGGGTAGCTTCATCGTTTTTGAATCAAGCTTCTTTTAAATATTACAAAGACTTAAGAGCTTTTTCTATTTAACAACTAGATAAGAAAAAGAAAACCAGTAAGCCAAACATACTAGCCTGGAAATTTAAGGCCTAGAACGTTAGCCTACTTCTCAAATAAATCAGGCTATGGACACATTTCTTGAAATTTCTGGAGATTCAACCCACCATTTTTGCTAAGGTGGCAGGAGAGATTTTTCTACCCCACCCCCACCCCCGATCCTAGGAGAAAGGTCTGTCTTCCTCCATCCCAAGAAATCTAAGAACATGAAACATTAGCTCATGCATGAGAAGACAGGGTGGAAAAGAGCTGAGAAGAGCTTTTTCTTCAGAGAAGAAAAAGAAAATGACTGAGGGAAGTAGGGGCAAAAGGAAGAAAGATCAGAGGGAGGAGAAACTCCACCATGCTCAGAAGAGGACAACTTCGCACTACTCACACTATACTAAATGACAAGATATCACAATAGTAAAGAACTCTGTACTTGGACATCATGTGTACAGAAGACTGTCTAAAAAGATTTCCTTTCTGTTGGTGGAATGTATCTTCCCTGTCAGACAAACCCAAACATAGCTAAAGAGTCACTGCTAGAGGGATGCCTTGGTGGCTCAGTCATTAAGCATCTGCCTTCAGCTCAGGTCATGATCCCAGGGTCCTGGGATTGAGCCCCTCATTGGGCTTCCTGCTTCTCCCTCTCCCTCTGCTGCTCCCCCGCTTGTGTTTTCTCACTGTCTATGTCAAATAAATGAATAAAATCTTTTTAAAATTTTTTAAAAATAAAGAGTTACTGCTATAATATACATCCCTGAAGGGCACCTGGGTGGCTCAGTCAGTTGAGCATCTGCCTTTGGCTCAGGTCATGATTTCAGGTCCTGGGTTCAAGCTCAGCTGGGATACTGCTTCTCCCTCCTCTTCTGTCCCTCCCCCCTGCTCATGCTCTCCCACTCTTGCACCCTCTCTCTTGCAAATAAATAAAATCTTTAAAAAAATAAAATAAGAGGCGCCTGGGTGGCTCAGTCAGCTAAACGTTTGCCTTAGGCTTAGGTCATGATCCCAGGGTCCTGGGACTGAGCCCCACATTAGGCTCCCTGCTCAGGAGGGAGCCTACTTCTCCCTCTCCCTCTGACCCTTTCCCTGGCTCATGCTCTCTCTCACTTTGCACTCTCTCTCTCTCAAATAAATAAATCTTAAAAATAATTTTTAAATAAAAATAAAATAAATAAAATAGAATACATCTCTGACAGCTACCCTAAATAGGAATTTTTTTTATTAAATAGATTAAGGCCTCACTAAGTTAGAATTTTATAAAAATACACCAAAAGCCCCACAGAAATTTCCTTTATAGTAAACACTTTCTTTATATATATAGTTAGAATCAACAATTTGGGGGGAGGTGGTTTTCAAAATATTTAAGAAACATTTTCATAAAGTCTTACTTTAAAAGTATCTACATACAGACAAATCCCTTTAACTTCCACAGGTTTGATACAATGATACAAACTCAACAAATGGCCTGCTGATTCAATTAATATGCAAGACATTTCATACACATTTCTTAAGAAATTCATGAGCTGAGTATAAATTACCTGTAAAAAGGAAAACCCTGGTAACACTATAACTATGTGCCAGGCACTGTTCTAGAAGCTCACCTCACAGCACCCCTCTGAAGGGTTGTGATAGCCATTAAGGTGCTCACAGTACTCGGATTCTCCTCCTTCCAGGCACATTAGAATGACACTTCCCAACCTCCTTAAATTCAGGCATGACCATGGGGCTTGCTTTAATTCATGAAGTGGAAGTGATGTGGGTCACTTCTGGGAAGAAGTCTTGAAAAGCCAGCACAGGTTCCGCCAAGCCGGTTCCTCGTCCTGGTGAGCCACGATGCTCAAGCTGGTGGAGCCTCTCAGACCACCAGCTCTGTCACGGAAGCTCACAGACAATCCCCAATTGTCATGGACGAGGACTGACAATTCTTTTTGACGTAAACCCCCAAAGTTTGGAGGCTGTCTGTTATTATAATCTAGCCTATCCTGACTCATAGGAGGTAGCTGAAAAAACAATTATTTTCTCCCAATTCTGTCATTTACACTGTTAATCTAGATTGTTTTCTTCTTACACATCATTTCCTCCTCTACCACTCCCAGGAAGCAACTCATAAAAATCACTATCTGCATTTTAGCATTTTTATAGAACCAAAAATTTATATCTCCCCTTCTTTAAAAAAAATTCTTTTAAAAGAGTTGTTAGCAACTTTTAAAAATGGCAATTCATTCTTACAAAACACACACACACACACGATTTGCCCCTACATAAGTTTCAAATAATATCTATGTATAAAAAGTGAAAAATCATCACTTCTCTTACCCCAATTCTTTTATGTGCATAAATAGATTCACTTTTTTAAGAAACAGAGATGTAACAAAAAATAATCTATAAAATAATATGTATATTATTTGACTACTTAATAGTCCACAGACAGCTTGCCAGTTAGTAATTACATTGTGTGGCTATAACATAATTTATTTTACCATGTCCCTACTGATGGACGTTTTGGCTCATCCCACATTTCTACTTCATTGCAATGCTACAATAAACACCCTTGTAAAATCATACTACTTTTCTGTAAAATTTATCCCAAGAAGTGGACCTGCTCAAAGGGTATGAACATGTTGCATTTTGACAGGTACTGCCAAACTGCTCTCCAAAATGACTGTATCAGGATGCCTGGCTGGCTCAGTTGACAGAGCATGCGACTCTTGATTTTGGGGTCGTGTTCAAGCCCCACATTGGGCATGGAGCCCACTTAAGAAAAAAAAATGATGGTATCAATCCAACAGGACTACCAATAGTATATGAAAGTGCCTTCTCTCTTGATCTTACAAAAATGGTTATTATTAATTTTTAAAAATATTTGTCAAGTAGGAATTACAAAAAATGGTGTTTTAGCACTTAATTTATACTGCTTTTATTATTTTTTTCCATCTTTTTTTGACTATCTGTATATTTTCTTCAGGGAAATGTGAGCCTGTCCATATTTTTTAATTAAGTTGTGTTTTTATTCCTTATAGATGCTTTTTATCTATTACAAATATTAAGACTCTTAAATCTATGTCAGAAGTACTTTCTACAAGTCTTCATTTATGAATGCTGGGTTCCAACACACAGATTTTTTTAAATTAATATGTTTAAATTTGTCAAAATTTCTCATTAAAATATCTGGGTTTCAAGATAAAGTCCTTTAAATTCATTCCAAGCTTAATAGGTTGACTGTGAGAACACTTCCACAAAGAATATAATTAATCCTGCTTTTTTGGCTCTTTAAATCCACGCTGAACTTCTTTATTCTTTAATATAAATGTGTATATGATATGTCTCTCTGAATGCTAAGGATTAAGTAAGATAGTGCCCCCAAAGCAACCAGCACTACACCCAGTATGCAGCTAGGTTTTCAGTAAATATGCCTTTATTAAAATTCCTCCCTGAGTCCCATTAGTTTAGAAACAGACACATAATTCTTTTCAAAATACTTTACATCAGAATTCCAATTGTGTTCAGGGCGACAACACGTCCTGCCAAAACAAGCCCGTTTCCCAGCCTTGTGGACAACGAGGAGTGGCAGTAGGACACAGTTCTGGTTAATGAGATGTAAGCGGAAGTCACCGAAATGAGCTTCCAGGAAGCTCCTTGAAAGAGAACGGGAGCAGCTGGTATCTGCCTTTCGCCATCTGCCCTCCCTCTTCTTCCTGCCTGGAAGGCAGATGCAATGCTGGCTGGAGAGCAGCCATCTTGAGATTTCAAACTGACAAGATCACTAGAGTGGCTGAAGGGGTCTTTGATGGTTTTGACCAATCCTGGAATGCCCACCTCTGTATTTCTCATTACAAGAGGAAAATAACCCCTTTAACTAGTCTGAGACAGTAATTTTCTGTTTTCTGCCAACTGCAGCAGAACAGAATATCTAAATGCCATGTCATGGTTCACCCAACATCATACAGATTTTTAAGCATTCTTTTCATTTTCATGGCTTGAGTTGGTCCTTTGAACATAAGTTATGCTGGTTTGAAGGGCAAGTTCTCCATTCACAGTTAACATTAATTTAAAGAGGAGAAATCAAATCATTAAGCATTTCAAGTAGAAATCCAAGTGCACCCTAAGGAGAAATCAGTAATCAGCAACATATGGTGTCACCTGTGCTAATCCTGGTGTTAAATCACCCTTATCAGGACACCACACTGCTCATTTTAGTTGTGAAGTAAAATCTTAGGAACAAAAGAGATCTTGAAGGGAAAAAAAAAAAAAATCACGGCATTGGAGGAATTCTTAATAATTACACAAGACTGAATTTTTATTTTGCCATTAATCCCCAAAAATCTGAGCTCACTTTTAGTTTTAAATAAATTAAGAATTAAGAAGATATCCCAGTAGGTACCCAGTGAAAGCCCCACCATCTAGCTTCCCTAGATTAGGGAAGAAAAGAACAAGCTGAAGGAACTATTTAACCACTCTGTTACCAGAAGAACAATCTCAAAATACTGGTCCTCTTTTAGTCCTCTCACTTTAGCTAGCCAGCCCTCTGAGCCTGAAGCAGCAGCAAAGGGCTGAGGGAAGACAGACTGTACCCCCCACAGCAGTCCTCTCCTCCAGCACAGCAGTCTCTTCAACTGGGCAAAGAAGAGGTGGGGGCCAGACTGTAGCCATCTCCAGGAGACTGGAGTCCTCCTTCCTGCACCCTCCTATCAGCCACCACTGGCTCCACCAAGAATACTGGTCTTGTTAAAAACAAAACAAAACAAAACAAAACAAAAAACTAACTTTCACCCAGCAAGTATCTTCTACATGGCACTGAATATTTTTAACTGAATTCTTCAACTGTAAATAAACTCCCTTATTCAAACTGAACACTGTCCTGATAGTCCTCTGTAATAAGAAGCAATGTACCACATACTACTGGTCACAGTCTTTTACCTTCTACCCATAAGGCGGGGAAAGGGGAAGGCAGATGAAAGGAAAAGCAGATGGAATGCAGAGAGAAAGTCAACAAAGAATGGCAGTGCAAAGAATATCATGTATATGGTCAACCATAAGTTTTCCTATCAGCCAATGGGTACAGCTTCTAAAGTAAGACATAGAACCCCTTCTCCCATTCAATCCATAAGTTGGTCAGTTGCCATTTTAATCTGTTTATAAATGAACCATCCCACTTCTCAACACTTAACATAATTTTTCAAATATAGGTCCACACACTTAGGCAGAGTTCAACAAACTTTTTGAAATATATTCACAAAACAATTTTAAAAATCACTTTAGTTATAAAAGAACATCTCTTCAAGTTGTTAATTTGTAAATAAAGTTCTCATTTAGGCCAGCCAAGTTAAGAAAAGTAGGTAACCGTATCAGTAAGAATTCTGAAGCAGTATTTGTTATAGGTAATTAATCACCAAATAATTAGGAACTGTCTAGAATGTATTCCAAACACAAATACCTAAATTGGTAATCCGGTTCCCTCCCAAGTACGGAGGCAGAACTATTCATAGAGAGGCTACACTGGGAAACAGGAAGACCACCAGTGAAGGAATCAGAGTATGTGTTGTAATTCTCCTGGCTTCCATAGTGAGTTCACTCTCTAGTGATGGTCATTCCATGTAGAGCTCTGAGTCTGCACCTCCTTGCCTGTACAATGGCAATAACTGTACCAATTATCAGTTAGCATGCCTTCAACTGGAATAAGAAAAACGTATTCTCTGGTAACAAGAATTCAGCAGTACGGCAGCTCCAGGGCTAGCTAATTTGGTAGCTGGTTCTTTCTGTCTTTTTCTCCCACTCTAGTACGCTTTCAACTTACTGTTAGGCCACCTTTCCCTATAGTCACAAGACTGCCATAACAGCTCCCAGTGGTCAAATCCAGTCATGACCAAAGCAGCAGAAAAATCGGGGATGTTTCTTTCCTGTGTGTCCCTTTCAAACAGGGAACGAACTTTTCCCACATGTACCCTTACCCTCTTAAATCACTAGCCGGAACAGGGTCGCATGCCCATTCCTAAATTAGTCCCTGGCAGAAGGAATGAGCTTACTGTGATAGGCTTAGACTATTCAGGATTTAGTCCTAAGTTACATGAGGTAGGGGTAGACACCTGAACAAAAAAAATGGGGGTTCAATGAGCCAGAAAGAATGAAGTAGACAACTGGGCGAATAATCAGCAGTGTCAGGAAGCCCTTACTCTTCATAGTACTGAGTAAGGACCAAATGATAGAGCATGAAAAAATCTGTAAAGTATAAAATGCTGTACAGATGTAAGAGATTATTATTTACTCAAGAAGAATGTTGTAGGGGCGCCTGGGTAGCTCAGTGGGTTAAGCCGCTGCCTTCGGCTCAGGTCATGATCTCAGGGTCCTGGGATCGAGCCCTGCATCGGGCTCTCTGCTCATCAGGGAGCCTGCTTCCTCCTCTCTCTCTGCCTGCCTCTCTGCCTGCTTGTGATCTCTCTCTGTCAAATAAATAAATAAAATCTTTAAAAAAAAAGAAGAATGTTGTATATTAAGGAAATAATAGCTTCCCATAATCTTTGTGATGAAATAGATTCACTGAAAAGGATATTCTTTCTCAAAAAAATCACAAAAGAGCAAACTATAATGACCATCATTCAAATTATAAGGATAAATGTGAGGTTTTGAACTACTATGAATATATGCATTTTTCAAATATATGCAGATTGGTAATATGAAGCATCAGCAATAGGTTTTACAGCCAATATTCTTCCAGCCTATAATTAACAAATACTTTCTGAGCATCTACTATGAGGTCCTATTCTAAGCACTGAGGATACTGTAGCGAACAATGCAAAATCCCTGCCATGTTGGTGCTTATAGAACCACACTAAACTACATAACTACTTTCGAAGACAAGCATTCTTAATCACCAACATATGTTAAATTCAAGTTATCAGAATATGCATAATTTTTAATTAACTATAATAACTTCACTTTTTGTTTACTTCTCCACACCACCCACAAATAAAACCATGAATCTAGGGGAAAAAAAAATAAAAAGACAGGTGCTCACCAACAGAAGAAAGGATGTGTTAACCAGATTCTTCTTTGTTGCTTTTTTTCCCTCAATTCTGGATGAATGCCCAAAAGCAAAGCCATGTTTCAGCTATCAGTTCCGAAAATGAAAATGATACTTGCAAAGGGCAGAGCTAAAATAGCATCAATATCTATAGTCTAAAAACAATCAAACACACACAAAATATAATCTGAGAATCCTGAGAACCACCTACATGTTTTCCATGATTGCTGTCCACTAACAGTAAATCTGACATTATACTCTATACTTTTTTACATTACACTTCATATTTTTTTGACATTATAAAGGAATCTTACAAGTAAATTCACACCAATCCTTACCAAGCAAGATAAATGATGTTACTGGATGCAAAAAAGGCTAGTTGCCTTATTTTTTGTATCTGCAAAAATAGAGTTCAATGATACCAAGGAATCATACAAATTAGAAATGGGAATGAAACTGATTTACTTAAGCAAATATTCATCACCTGGGTTCTAATTAAAAGAATTTTCTCTAGTAATTTCATACAATAAATACATAATACTTATGCACATTTATTTGAGGGGGGAGAAACTCTGTATTTCCTAAACAAATGAGTATTTAGCAAAGCTTTTTTTTTTTTTAAGATTTCATTTACTTATTTGACAGAGATCACAAGTAGGCAGAGAGGCAGGCAGAGAGAAAGGGAAGCAGGCTCCCTGCTGAGCAGAGAGCCGAATGTGGGGCTCGATCCCAGGACCTGGGATCATGACCTGAGGCGAAGGCAGAGGCTTTAACCCACTGAGCCACCCAGGCGCTCCTAGCAGAACTTTTTAATGATTCACTTAGCTCCTTCAGAGATTCACTCAAAGCTGTATCAAATTTGCTCTTTTTACTGAGAAATATAAATGATTTCCTGTACCTGTTTTCAAACAGAGGGCACTGTGAGTGCCTTACTTTGTGTTAACCAAGATACCAATCCCACCCCCTCACCATTCCCATTATTGTGTGTAACACACAAAGTGGCAACCAAATGATATACTCATTACTCTTCCCTAAACTTTGCTTTTTTTTCTTACTTCCCAAATCCCTGAGACTCTATATCCATATACAAATTACCAACGGAAAGAATTAAGAGAGTTGGCTCTTTGGCCAAAGAAAGCCAAATATGGCCGGGGAAGGGGGGGGTAGCAAAACACCAAAGGTGACACAACTCTGAATCCAACTCAGAAGACATTCACAGCAATCACCTGCTTGAGGTGAGAGATTCCCTTTCTACCCACTCATATCCATCCTCATGCATTCACCACCCCACCGCAGAACCTGGCCAAATCTTTCTTATAGCAGGAACTCTTATTTGCCAATTTTAGTGCTACCCTCTGGGCTTGGTTGGGTAGAAGTCAAAAACGACAAGAATTATATGTGCCTAGAATTCAGTTCCATCTTTGACTAATCAGCAGTGATCAGAAAGGACTCCTTTGGGGCATTGACAAGAGAATAGACTAACAACTAGACCTTCAGGGCTTGCTCTAACAACTTCCCTTAGAATCAATTCAGCTTTTAAAGATGAAGATGGGGTTGCCTAATACACCATATAATGAACGGATGCCTGTACTTGACACCTCAGCACACTGAGGCAATCTCTCTGAGAGAATTTTCAAGGTAACAGACAGATGTCTTTTCAAATACCACTTTTTCTTTTCATCACCTTTATGACATTCTCTTTAAAATATTTTCCTATGTTCTTAAACACTTTTTAATGCCTTAATTATAGATATCCCAGGAGCTACAGTCTTACATACAGATTGCTTTTTCTAACACTAAATGTCCCAAACTCTTTGTTTTCAGTTCTTATAATTTTTCTAAGGTCAACTGTCAATGCTCGATTTATTATTAGGAATAACCTAATAAGCTCTTTTCACAGTCCTAATATTCGGAGGGCCAGATGATCAAGTTTGTTAGCGTTCTGTCCAAACTAAACAGTGGCAAATGGAAAGTCAGAATACTGTTTACCTCTTGCCGGCTGTAATCAGCACCGAGGTCCTTTGGAGGAGCCAACAGTATTAAATGTCTTGACACGGATTTCTTTTCAATATTGCAGTTAACTATCGATTTATGCTTTATGTTCTTTTCTGTATATTTCATAAAAGAGAGTTAAAATTCTATAGGCAAAGAATTGAATGGGAAAATACAGCTTTCCCCTCTCACTCCAGCATGCATGCACACCAACATTCATTAAGGTAGTAATTCAATTGCTGAAATTATATTTGTAGATGATAGCCAATAGTATTTGCAGAAGCTGCTTCATTCAGCATTATTTGTGGCAGAGGAAAAGAAAAGAGAAACAGAAGCAAACAACATCCAAAAACACGTGAAAACAACCTAAATGTTCCCTAAAAGGGTATGTAAAATAAATTATGGTACTGAATGAAATCAATCACTCTATTCTGATAAGAAAATATCCAAGAATACATTTAATTAAATAAGCAAGCTTGCAACTACCCAAGAATACGTTTAATTAAATAAGCAAGCAACATACAAAGGCCGGGTATGATCATATTTATACAAAATGAGAAAATGAATGTGACTACTACTTTTTTTTTTAAGATTTTATTTATTGAGATAGAGTGAGGGAGATCATGAGCAGGGGGGGCAGGATAGAGGGAGAAGCAGACTCCCCACTGAGCGGGGAGCCCAAAACAGGGCTCGATCCCAGGACCCTGGAATCATGACCTGAGCTGAATGCAGATACTTAACCAACTGAGCTACCCAGGCACCCCGAATGTGACTATTTCTGAAGAAATGCATAAAAAACTGTTAGTGGTATCCCAGAAGACATGGGAAGAAATTATCTAAAATACGGGATTTTACTTAATACTCTGATTCTATCTGAATTCCTAGTCAATAACCACGTACTTCTTTAAAAGTGAAAAATTAAATAAACAAGTATATTATTTCCATTTATAGCTATAACAAATAACTACAAACTTTATGGCTTAAAACAATAAAATCCTATTCTCTTACAGTTCTGGAGGTTGGAAGTCCAAAATGACTCTTTTTTATTTTTTTTTAAAGATTTTATTTATTTGATAGAGAGATAGAGAGATCACACGTAGGCCAAGAGGCAGGCAGAGAGAGAGATGGAGAAGCATGCTCCCCACTGAGCAGAGAGCCCCATGTGGGGCTCGATCCCAGGACCATGGGACCCTGGGACCATGACCTGAGCTGAAGGCAGAGGCTTAACCCACTGAGCCACCCAGGCGCCCCCAAAATGACTCTTAATTAAGGAGCTAAAAGCATGGTATCAGCAGAGCTGGTTCCTTCTGGAGACACTGGCAATTCCTTGACTTGTGGCCACATCTTGCCAATCTCTGCCTTCATCTTCACACATCTCTGCCTCTCCTCTGACTCTCACCCTCCTGCCTCCCTCTTTCAAAGACCCTTATGGTTACACTAGGCCCAACCCCAACAATCCAGGATAATCTCCCCCATCTCAAGACCCTTAACTTAATCACACCTTCAAAGTCCCTCTTACCATGAAAGTCCCTGTGCTTGGGGGGGGCCTCTGTTCAGCCTACCACAAGTGTATGCCAAATTGTTCCCATGGAAGATTCTTCCAGGGTCTGAGATGTGGGGGAAAGAGTGTGGGAAAGCACTTTAACTCTTACTCTTTGGTATTATTTTAAATTCTTAAATTGAATATATATCATTTTAATTAAAAAACCAAAAACCCGGGATGCCTGGGTGGCTCAGTTGGTTGGACGACTGTCTTCGGCTCAGGTCATGATCCCGGGGTTCCAGGATCGAGTCCCACATCGGGCTCCCAGCTCCATGGGGAGTCTGCTTCTCCCTCTGACCTTCTCCTTGCTCATGCTCTCACTGTCTCTCTCTCAAATAAATAAATAAAATCTTTAAAAAAAAAAAAAAACAAAAACCCAATACACATACCATATTTCATCAGCTCTAAGATGCCATTGGCCACAAAATACACCATTTTATGTAGACTAAGAAGGAAAACACTAATTATGATATTCCTTTTAATAACATGCAAGACTGTTCACCAAAATGTCCTCAGAAATCCCTCCCATCTCAGCACGTCTAACCTTTTACAATGTGACCTGACTGCTCCTCTTGCCAAGAGACAACAGTATTTCTCCAGTCCTGACTCTGGGCGAGGCTCTGTAACTTGCTTTGGCTAATGGGACATTAGCAAATGTTACTCAAACAGAAGCTGGGAAAGTGTTTGGGCTCTCTTGATGCTCTGTCTTGCAAGCCGCTCTCTCTTGATGCTGCCTTTACGTCACGTGAACAAGCCCAGGCAAGGCTACCAGCCACCCCAGCCAACTCATCAAATCCTGGGCAAGAAACACTTGTTGCTGAAAGCCTCTAACCCTGACGTTGGAAATATTAAAAGGTGAAAAAACTGGAACTTCAAGCCAATGAAATATGACGTTTCACTAAGTATATTTCAGTATAATATCAGTAGAAGTAGGTGTCTGAAGGGTGGTTCTAGGAGGAAAGTGTACACATTAGTGAGCTGAGTTTTTATGCCACATTGGCTGCTACAGGTCACTCTTGCTTATTTTCTGGTTTTCAGTTACATTTCATATAGCTGAAGTCACTGGATAAGTGATCGTGGCACTGCAGGGATACTGGTCTCTGCAGCAGAGTATTAGAGCAAGATAAATTATCTTGTCTGTTCAATGGGAAAGAAAGTAACAACCTCCAGAATTAAATGCTGGAAAGTTAATACTTTGCCATGCAGGTAGGTATTGTGAATCATAAATTAAGAGTGACAACACGAGCAAATATCTCTTAATTTTATCCTATAAAGTAGATAATGTTATTAAAAAACCAAAAATACGGTGGCCCAGTGTGAGTTCTAGCATTTATTACGCTCGTCATTTTTTAATCAAAATGATTCTAAATACAAGAGGTTCAAGTCACTTCTCACTATGATACTGCATTCATAACGGTGGCCTTCTTGTTCAGTGGGATCACTGATATAGACAAGATATGTTTTGTTTGGGGGAAAAAAAAAAAAGAAGGTCAAACAATAGCTTCATAATGAAAGGTGAATTTTCCGCTTTAAAATCCAGTTTCTGGATTATTATAAGAGCTACCATTTAGGGGTGCCTGGGTGGCTCAGTGGGTTAAAGCCTCTGCCTTCGGCTCGGGTCATGATCCCAGGGTCCTGGGATCGAGTCCCGCATCGGGCTCTCTGCTCACCAGGGAGCCTGCTTCCCTTCCTCTCTCTCTGCCTGCCTCTCTGCCTATTTGTGATCTCTGTCTGTCAAATAAATAAATAAAATCTTTAAAAAAAATTAAATTAAATTTAAAAAAAAAAGAGCTACCATTTATAAAGTACTTGTTTCCCAAATCACCAGTAATAATATTACCTGATGTGGGTGCATCACTAATGGTAAATAAGCAGCAGAAAAAACAGCTTTACCCCAGGAATTTCTTCTCCATATATACAGATGCATATATTTTTGGATTATTAATTTAACGCACAGCTGTTGAGTGCTTATAATGTGCCTGACACTGTACTTAGGAGTAGGGACACAAACTACCCCCCTCCAAAAGATAAAAGCTAAAATTCAGAAATCTAAACTTTGAATTGGAGGTCTCAACTGAATGAATGCATTTGCTCCCATCTGAAACTGCCATCATGTGCCTTCAAGAGCTTTACGTACAACTCCGTCTGTCCTTCAATCCTCACAAACATGACACATTTAAAAATGACTTTAGCCTCTCTGAGAGAAGTCACCCAGCTAATAAATGGAGGAGCTGGGACTGAATCCAGATAGGTCTATCTGGCTTTCTTTACCACCCAAACCACCTTTTGCTGTCTCTGCTTTGTGCTTTTTGATTTAAAGTAAAAAGAGAATAGTACAGGTTTATGCTAGAATGAAAGACAACAATCCCATAGAATAACAAGGAGTGGGGGAGAGAATCATCTTAGAAGCAACTCACGATGATAAAATGCTGAGACAGTCCTCTTCCCAGGTCCCTATAAGGCATGTAATTATTAGTCCCCAATGAGCACATTATGTATGCTCTCAGACACATAGTATCTTTTCCATTGTCCAGTGTGGATTTACCATCCATGCAGTCAACTAGTCTAAACTTCATTAAATGTACTTCTCAATAAGGCTCTCGGTGATGAGTCCCACGCCAATGACCAGGTACACAAAAGTCACACTTTTTCACTTATACCAAAATTATTTTCTTCACGTTCTAAATTTCTGACAGGGTGCCCTTTAGTTTTAATAATACATATTTCGTGAAAATTCTCCATGTTTGTACAATCCACATTCACTGTTTTTCTCTACTATTCAGTATTGAACTTTCACTTTTCAAGGATAGGTTCTTAAATAACAAAAACTAACATCTATTGAATGTTTACTGTATTTAGACTCTTCACTAAATCTTTTTTTTTTAAAGATTTTTATTTATTTATTTGACAGACAGAGATCATAAGTAGGCAGAGAGGCAGGCAGAGAGAGGGGGAAGCAGGCTCCCTGCTGAGCAGAGAGCACTATGCGGGGCTTGATCCCAGGACCCTGAGATCATGACATGAGCCGAAGGCAAAGGCCCAACCCACTGAGCCACCCAGGCACCTCTTCACTAAATCTTTATATGAAATATATCCCTTAATACAACCTTTGGAAATAAATTCTAAATCTCTCACCATGCCCATTTAGCACAAAAGAAAACAGGTCCAGGTAATTGAGAGCTTGTGTATTAATTACACGGTATCAGAGCCAGTAAGTGGTGACATTGAACCCAAGTCTGACTGCAGTGTCCAATCCAAAGTGCCATCCTTATATGGACGGACAATGACGGACCCAAAAATCCAGAATCCACTCATCTTTACAAAGTTGGTTAGCACTAACAGTCCTCATTGTAAGCGTCCCCAGCATTTTCACTGATCACACTACTCACCTTCCCTTTTCATTCTCCCTACTTTCCCTGGGTTATTGGATCCATTCCCACGACTTTCATAATCCCCATTTTTTCAGTCTAGAAAACTGAGCCTTAAGGTACTTGTCTAAGACCATACAGCTAAGAAATGTAGAGCAGACTCAAATCCGACACCCATCTTCACACTTCACCCCTTCGCAATGCTGCCTGCCCAGGACTCACCTTCCTCAGGAAGCCTGACGTCCTTCAATGCGCCCCACTGCCAATGCTGTGGTTCGGGCAGCAGCATCTTTTAGTTTAACTTTTCACCAGACATCTCACTTCATGCCCCTGTCCACACTGCTCCACAGAAATTTGTGCAGTGACAGAAACATTCAACAATCTGCACTAATCTGGTAGACACGTGCTTTCTGAGCATCTGAAAAACGGCTAAAGCCACACACGGATTTTTAAATTTTAATTAATTTAAATTTAAATTTAAATGGTCACATGTGGCATATGGATACCATACTGGAAAGCACAGCTCCAAACAGTCCTCAAGTCTCTCCTGTTCCCAAACCTTCATGTTCATCAGGCTCAGCCATGTTCCCTCCCTCCTTAGGTTCCAGGAAGTTTCTTGTAGGCTCATAACAGTTCCTAAGATGTTAAGGGTATCTCTGTTTCGTAACTAAAAAGTCAAGACTTAGCCTAATTCCTAACTACTACAACAGTTTCTCCTCGTGAGTTTTTTGTTGGATAGAGGCAGGGTTTTAGCAATGTTCCTCAACATACTCAAGGAAGAAACTTTCGATGGAGAATCTGAAGCAGAAATTTCTGAGGGCCCAAAATGACAAAATGAGGGAGGCAACCCTAACATAAACACCTTTTCTAACTGGAAACCTCATCAACAAGTATTATGAATCGGTGTGCATTATTTCCCCAAAAAATTAGTATTTATAACACAATGGGCAGACTCCAGCTGATGTTAATATTTTGCTTGGTCTGTAGAGGTGCTAAAAACAGTCTCTGCACTAACTTTAAAGATGTCACATAAATATCTGGGTTTCCAGTACTTCTTGAAAAATACAAGGATCTGGAGACCCTGGGCCTGTATTCTCACCTGGCAAACATCCGTTAGATGTGAGAAGCTGCTGTACTCTCTCACTAGACTGGCACTCCACTTTGCCACAAGCCCTTCTATACCCTCTTGTCCCACTGACCCTGAGGCCCGACCTACTTACAACTAATTATTCTCAAAGCACGCTGTTTCCCTCATTTATGTTACAAGCCTTGTGCCTATGGCCTTGGGATTTTCTGACCTCCGACAGAGCTTTACACAGTCTTTTCATGTCCATTATTTCATTTAATTCTTACCAAAGTCTTATGAAGAAGGTGCCGTTATTCTCCCTGTTTTATAATCAGGGAGCTGACCCTCAGAAAAATTAAGATTGAGAGAAGCATGATTTTAAGTTAGGCCCTGTAAGTCCTTCTCTCATGCTCTTTCTACCATGTCTACCAAGGACATTGTTTGACAATAGCCCAAGAACAATTCTGTAATTGAAATTTTAGTCAAATTATTTTTATTACAATGTAAAGAAAACATTCTTGGGGCATGTGGGTGGCTCAGTCGTTAAGCGTCTACCTTCGGCTTAAGTCATGATCCCAGGGTCCTGGGACCAATCCCCACACATCTGGTTCCCTGCTCGTAAGAGAGCCTGCTTCTTCTTCTCCTCCCAGGCTCTGCTCTCTCTCGCTCTCTCTCTCTCTCAAATAAATAAAATCTTTAGAAAGAAAGAAAGTGAGAGAGGGAAGGAGGGAGGGAGGAAGGAAGAAAGGAAGGAAATATTCTTGCTCAAAATGTCAGTGAGAAAATGTGGCCAAGTTTGATGACCTGGTTGTTCTAAGTACAAATAACAGCCATGAGTGTCCCTAGAGAAGGGCTTCCCGACCTTTCCCAGCACCCTGAGTACCTACACAAAGCTCTTCGCAGCCAGAGGCACATGGCCCTGGGGCAGGGTGGGGGGCAGGGGGGTTCCAGCTGCTCCAGGCCCTCCTGGCAGCATGGAAGGCACCAGTACCTCACCACATGCCTCTCATTTAAACCCCCCACAAGGGTTCTTCTGCTCCATAAAGTCTGAATATAAATATTAATAGAAAACACACTACGAGTTTAGGAAACATATAGGGGTGGAACACTTACAAATTCTCGTCTAAATCAGAACAGCAAATGAATGATTTCAGGTGGTTCTACAGGCTGTCAAGAACTGGCCAGCTTTCTAATATTCCTATTTGCCAGATTAATTGATGAACTTCGGGGTGGTCCACGGCCAAAGCACTCATATGCATTAATCATCAAAGTCCCAGGCCTACATTCATTAGCCTAAGGAACATAGGCCCCCACACAAAAAGACTTCAACTACAGCACTCAGGCCAATCTGGGATTCCGCTCCAAGAGCAAAGGCAGAAAGGACGGAGTTGGAGGACGGGGAAGTGTTAACATGAGTCTTACAGGCTAGGAAATTAAAACGGAACCCATATGGAGACACTTTGTCCCAAGCGCAAAGTCAACACTGGTCAAAACAGTATAGGGTAGCTCCCCTACCTGAAGGCCTCATATGAGCAGTCCTACTAGTCCTACTAGTTATCTCCCCAATACCCAATTTTGTTAAAGTGCTGCAAACAGACAAATGTCCCATCCTCCCCTGCAGCTGGGTGAGAATGTTATGACCCAATGAAGAGCTGAAAGCCAAAGAGCCATCTTGAACCGTGAGGGAGGAAAGCCAAGAGCCAACTTGAACCACAGGGAGGAAAGCCTGCTAGAGAATGCAGCTCAAGAAGAGATAAAGACCACTCATCCTAAGATGCTTTGTTGTATGAGAAACGTAAGCCTGTACTTGGTTAAGCCCAACTATAATAAAGGCCCCATGCAGCCTAAAAGGCCTTCCTCTTTCAAAGACCATCTTGTTTACCAATAAATGCATAGCCCTTTCTGATATAGATCAAAGTCAAACCTATAATTGTGTTTGTTTTAGGTCAAAAAATCTTTTTTTTTTAATTGCAAAATGATTACCATGATAAGTTTAGTTAACATCCACCATCTTAAATAGATACCAAGAAAATTTTTTTCCCTTGTCATAAGAACTCAGAATTTCCTCTCTTGGGAGCCTGGGTGGCTCAGTGGGTTAGGCCTCTGCATTTGGGTCATGCCCCGCATCGGGCTCCCTGCTCAGCAGGAAGCCTGCTTCCCCCTCTCTCTCCACCTGCCTCTTTGCCTACTTGTGATTTCTGTCTGTCAAATAAATAAAATCTTAAAAAAAAAAAAAAAGAATTTCCTCTCTTAACTACTTTCAAATATACCATATGGCAATGTTAGTTAGTCATCCTGTTGAACACCACATCCCTAGGACTTATTTGTCTTATAACTCCAAGTTTGGACCTTTTGATCACCTTCCTCCAAATCTCCCTCTCCCTAACCCCTGCCTCTGTTAACCACAAACCTGATCCCTTTTTCTATGAGTTTGATTTTTTTTTCTCTGGATTCCACATGTAAGTGAGGTCATACCATATGACCTTTCTCTGACTTATCTTTCTCTGTCTGACTTATCTCACTTACCACGAAGCCTTCAAAGTCTATCTATGTTGTTCCATATGGCATATTTCCTTCTTTTTTACGGCTGAGTAATATTCCATTACATACAAACAACTTCTTTATCTATTCATCCATTGAACACTTTGGTTGTTTCCATATCTTGGCTATTGTAAATAATGGTTGCAATGAACACGGGGACACAGATTATCTCTACAACACAGTGTTTTTGTTTCCTCTGGATATGTTCCCAGGAGTGGAACTGCTGAACTGTACGGTAGCTCTATTTTTAATTTTTTGAGGAACTTCTGTACTGTTTTCTATAGTGGCTGCACCAGTCTGCATTCCCACCAACAATGCATAAGCATTTCCTCTTCACATCTTTGCTAGCATTCGTTATCTCTTATCTTTTTGATGATGGGCATTTTCACAGTGTGAGGTAGTATCTCAATACAGTTTTGATTTATATTTCCCTGATGATTAATGATGTTGAGCAACTTTTCATATATCTGAGAGCCACTCTTGTATCTTCTTTGGGAAAAGGTCTGTTCAGGTCCTTTGCCCATATTTTTCCCAAGTTTTTATTTAAATTCTAGTTAGTTAACATATAGTGTAATACTGGTTTCAGGTGTAGTATTTAGTGATTCATCACTTACATACAACACCCAGTGCTCATCACAAGTGCCCTCTTTAATGCCCATCACCCAGTTACCCCATCCCCCCCATTGACCTCCCCTCCAGCGGCCTTCAGTTTATTCTCTATAGTTAAGAGTCTCTTATGGTTTGCCTTCCTCTTCTTTTTTCTTCCTTTCCCTGCAAAATTCCTTATCTGAGTGAAATAATATGGTATTTGTCTTTCTCTGACTGACTTACTTCACTTAGCATAATATACTCTAGCTCCAACCACATTGTTGCAAATGGCAAGATTTCACTCTTTTCTATCCTTTGCCCATTTTTAAATTGGGTGATTGATTTCACATCTACAATTTTGTAATACCAATACATGGAGCAGGTAAAGAAGGGTATCATTAGGATGCAAAAGGATGCCTACTCTCTTTCTACTTAGTTTGTATTAGAGTTTGTTGACCAGTTAATTGATCTGCTAACTTTGCCTCTGAAAAACCAAATTTGGCCTTTTGTGACACCCACAGAGGCGGGTCCTTCTACCCCTCCACAAGGTCCCTGAGAGATGGCGTAGCACAGTGAAGCTGGATGGAAGGGTGGGTGGAGGTCCAATGACCCAGGGTGCACATCCCTACTTTGCCTCTTCCTGGCTGCATTTGTTCCCTCACCTTTCAAATGAGAGTAAAATACTAGCTTCATAAAATCATCTTGAGGATTTTGTAAGAAAAGACACATGAAGGGCTTAACACAGTGCCTGGCACATGGTTGAGTGAGCATGCAATAAATGTTAACTATTACTAACTACTATTAATATCCTGAGGCTTTCCAGTCTTCTCCCTGAAATGAAATACACACCGTGCCCATATGTGCTTAATATCATTTTTCAAATTTGAGTTTGTTAAATATATAATGATATATATATATATATATATACACACAAGTTCATCCATCGGGGGGAAGAAAAAAACTTTTCTTTAGCCATGTGTTTTAGAGTTTAGGAAATATGGTTACCATATGGGGTCTACTCACTAGTGCTAAAATTTGTCATGTAATAATGGTTTTTGCTCACGAAACATTCATAGTGAAATACCTACCCATTTCTCCACCTTATATCCACTACGAGAAAATAAGAGTCAACATGTCAAATCAGCAAATGAAGCGATGAGAAAATCGTGCCAAGCAGATTTTTAAAAATCTGTATGAGCAGATTAAAAAAAAAAAAAAGTCAATGAAGATCATGAGAAAAGGAAGTCAGTGTTCCTCATTCTGCTGCTACTAGAGCAACAACCAACAATACACCAAGCTACAAGGGCACAGCCTCATTTCATGCCCACACTGTTCCAGCAGTGGGCACTTGCTCCATTGTGTACCTTACATCTCGTCTGACACTTTGTCCTTCCCTCCCCCTCCCCAGGCTGCAGCAGCTATTGCCATAAGCTGCAACATGAACCCTCTTGTGGTCATAATACCCCAGTGAACAGCTGACCATGGCTGGACCAGTAAGTCTGTCCCCAAGGAACTGTGGAACTAAGACTGGAAGCCTGACATCAGTCTCCCTGCTTCCTTACAGTTCGGGAGCAGATGGCAGCCATGTTCTGCCACGTGGACTAAGTAAGAAAGAGAAAGCCAGTGTGAGCAAGAGAGAAGAATGGAGCAGACACAGAGAAACCCGTGAGCAACACGGAGGGAGAACTTCTCCCTAAGTTCCACTCTTTAGCTCTATTCCTAGAGCCCAAATGCATCCCTGCCCTCAGATTCTGCAGGATACTTGAGTCTTCTGCCAGTAAACTCCAGAGCTGGTTTCTGCTCACTGTACTTAGAGACTGTGCCATTATCTATCACTAGAAGACAACTGGTTTCCAGATTCCCTCCCTCACTGTGAACTCCCACACAACAGGAACCTCTGTTGCTCCAATTTTGCCTACTCTGTTCTAAGTTCTGAGCTAGAGGCCTTGAAAAAACATGGTGCTGAGGATCTCAGAGCAGGAGCTAAGTAAATACATAAATAAATAATTTTAATGCATGAAAGCAGGTGTTTTACTAAACACATGAAGACAGTGCTGAGGGAATGCAGCTAGCTATCAGGAGATCAGGAGGAGGAGGCTGAGGTCACATGCAAGCGCTGTTAATCCTCAGAGTAGTTCTGTAAGTGAAGTTTACAGGGCAAAAGCTGAAATGCCCAGAGAGATCCCTATCAGACCACATATCAGACAGAGCATGCGCAAATCCTACCGGCTTTCCTCTCGGCAAAATCATAAAACCCACAAGTAGAAAGAGCTTAACATTTCTCAGTAAAGACTTCTAAGTTTCACACATGCATGTACTATCACTTTAAAAACAAGTTTAATTATTTTTTTAAATGTAACTGCTACTATCTAGTTGTTTTTACCTGCTATTTTTCATTCAAATATTCAGAACTTCAGTTCTGGTAGGATTAATTAGTACCCATGGGAAATGAACTACTAAATAAGCAACCTTTCTTTTTTTAACTTAAAAAAAAAAGCAAAAAAAAAAAAAACTTGTTTCTTATGTACTATGATTTAATTCTCTCAAATTGCAGCAATCTCCCAGCTAAATTACATTTCAAATAACTAAATGTTTCACCATTTTGATCCCAATCTCTCTGCAAATCCATCCAGGATATATGTCACCAGCTTTAACCTCACTTTTCCACATAATATGGGCATGGACTACAAGGCAACAAAGAGACCAATTTTCTAGGTAAAAGTTTTGTAAAAGTGGAAATAAGCAATGCTGAGCCCTGAAAATACTGACTACGACAAAATACTCAAAAGGAAAAACTCAATATTGAGCTATATAAAAACTGTCCAATGCTTTAAGCTTTCAAGCTCAAGTTCAGTCCTTCAGGCTCAAGAACGGAACTTTCCAGTAACTATTTAGTGGTAAAACATCAACAAGGGCCTATGCCAAAATATAAATATGTCAGTTATAGTCAAACATACAAAAGGACATCCTGGTTCCAATGAACCACTGGAAGCTACTCGAAATATCTCAAAAAATTAACCTTTTGGGGGCACTTAGGTCATGATCTCAGGGTCATGAGATAGAGCCCCGCATTGGGCTCTGTGCTAGAGGTGTGGAGCCTCCTTGAGATTCTCTCTCCCTCTCCCTTATCCACCCTCCACTCATTCTCTCTAAAAAGAATAAAATTTAAAAATAAATTTTAAAAAAATTAACTTTTTGTTCACTTATCAACAAATCAACAACTTAAGAGAGTGCATGGATCTTCTGGGTTCAATGATACTGATATATACCTCCAGATGTATGCAACCCTTTAAGATTCATTTAGTAATTTTAAGTTATTTAAGAGTAGAGTAGAATAGCAAAGTAGCAGGACACAAGGTTAATACACAAAAGTCAATTGCTTTATTATATACCATCAATGAACAAGTAGAATTTGAAATTAAAAACATAGTACCACTGATACTAGTACTCCCAAAAATGAAATACTTGGGTATAAATCTAGCAAAATATGCACAAGATCTATATGAGGAAAACTACAAAATTCTGATGAATGAAATCAAAGAATAACTAAATAAATGAGGAGATCTTCCACCATCATGGATAGGAAGACCCAATATTGTCAAGATATCATCAGTTCTTCCCAACTTGATGTGCATTTTCAATGCAAACCCAATCAAAATCCAAGCAAATAATTTTATGGATATTAATAAACTGATTCTAAAGTTTGTGAGCAGAAGCAAAGGACCCAGAATAGCCAACACCCTACTGAAAGAAAGAACAAAGTTAGAGGATTAATGAATGCCACCAGACTTCAGGACTTACTAACAAGCTATAGTAATGAAGACAATGTGGTATGGGTGAAAGAACAAACAAATGGATCAATGTAACTGAACAGAGAACCTGACACAGACCCCGCCCCCCATAAATAACACAAGTAATCTTCACAAAGGAGCAAAGACAATACAATGGAGCAAAGACAGTCCCTTCAACAAATGGGCTTGAAAGACTGGCATCCACTTGCAAAATGAATCTAGAGAGACCTTTACACCCTTTACAAAAATTAACTCTAAATGGATCATAGACCTAAATATAAAATGCAAAATTAATATAAAACTCTGTTCTGACAGTCCCAAGCCTACTCATGGTAGCACCCTCAGTTAGGAATATCTGAAGCACACGTTATCACTTGGAGTGAGCTCCACAGACACTTTCCCTACTATAGCCCCTACTTTTGGCTGGGCCATTTCTTGGGTTCTAAGCTCAATCACAAAATGCAGTTCGCCAAGACACCACTACAGAAATTTGAGGAACCAGATTTATTACTCATAAGTTCTGGATAGTACACAGCACTCCAGAGGGTCACAGAGCAAGGTCACAGGTAGAGAAAGAGAGAGAGAATGGACCCAGGGCTCTGCCTTTACTAGGGTCCAAGGGTGGTGTTGGGGGTTTCACAGGTTCACTCTTTACTGGCTAAATTAAAACATGAGAACAAGAATTAGGGCACTGAAAGGGAAAAGTGGGATCTCTCAAGCAGTCACTTACCTAGGTTACCCAGAGCTTTCTGAAACAAGGACCTTCATGTGTGGGCATGGCCTAGTTCCTTATCTGGTTGTCTTATCAGAAGCTGTGTCATACAACCAGCAACACGTTTATTCAAGATGCATGCCTTTTGAAGTAAATGCCTCCACAACCAAAATGTCAGGAACTTATACTACAAACTCCTAGAAGAGGAAGTAAAAGAAATTCTAGATGACCCTGGACACGGTGATCATCTTTTCAGGTACAACATCAAAGACACAATCCATGATAGAAATAATTGATAAGGGTGCCTGCGTAGTTCAGTTGGTTAAGGGTCTGCTTCGGTTCAGGTCATGATCCCAGAGCCCTGGAATTGAGCCTCACATCAGGCTCCCTGATTAGTGAAGAGTTTGCTTCTCCCTCTGCCCCCTCCCCTGCTCATGTTTGCTCACTCTCTCTCTCTGAAATAAATAAATAAAATCTTAAAAAAAAAAGAATTGTATTTCTTTAAATCTAAAATTTCTGCTCAGTGAACGACAATATCAAGACAATGAGAAGATAAGCCACAGACTGGGAGAAAACATTTACCAAAAAAAAAAGAAAAAGAAAAAAAAATCAAAAAAGGACTATTATCCAAAATATACAAAGAACTTTTAAAATTCAACAATAAGAAAACAATCCATTCAGGTTAAAGACAAACAAACAACAACAACAAAATGCTGGTCAAAGACCTTAACAGACACCTCACCAAAGAAGATCTAGAGATGGCAAATAAGCACATGAAAAGATATTCCACCTCCTGTTGTCATGGAAATGAAAATGAAAATAACAATGAGGTATCAGTACATGTCTATCAGAATGGCCAAAATCCAGAACACCAATACCATCAAATGCTGGTAAGGATTTGTGAAGCAACAGGTACTCTCCTTCAGTGCTGGAGGGAATGCAAGATGGGACAGCCACTCTGGAAGACAGTTTGGCGGTTTTTTGTAAAACTAAACATACTGGTGCCATACGATTAGCCACCAATTGTACTCCTTGGTATTTACCCGAAGGAACTGGAAACATGTCCACACAAAAACCTGCACAGGAATGTTTACAACAGTTGTACCAATAAATGCCAAAGCTTGGAAGCAACCAAGATGTCCTTCAGTAGGTGAATGGATAAATTGTGCTACATCCAGACAATGGACTATTATTTGCTGCTAAAAAGAAATGAGCCATTAAGACATGAAAAGACATGGAGGAAACGTAAACGTACATTACTAAATGAAAGAAGGCAATCTAGAAAAAGCAAAACTGTGGACAATAAAATAAGAGATCAGTGCTCGGGGGTAGTGGGGGAAACAGGATGAGGAGGCAGAGCACAGACGATATTTAGAGCGGTGAAAGTACTGTTTGGTACTATAATGATGGTATGTCATTATACATTTCTCCATAAAATATACAACACCAAGGGTGAGTTTTAGGTAACCAATGGACTTTGGATGACAATGATGTGTCAGCACAGTTCATCCTTGGTAAAAATGTACCATTCTGGTAAGTGATGTTGATAATGGGGGGAGCCTATACATGTGGGGAGGCATTTTTGAAAAGAAAACAAAGAGTAAAACCAGAGAGGTGGGGTAAAGATCATACCAGAGAAAAAGGACAACCCACACATACGTACCTACAGGGAACCCACACATCTCTCTGGAGCCTTAAGACTCCTTGCCTGGGCCTCTTCCTCTCCCCATACTACTGTGAACCTTTTCAGATTAAGTAAACTTTTTTTTTTCTCAGCTTTTTTCCTACTCTGTTCAGATAAAGCTCAAAGATCTACACTGTGTACATCTGATACACAGAAACTTCCCACAGTGCAACCAAATTCCAAACCAATTTAATCCGTCCAAACCGCCTGTTAATTCAGCTGACTACTATGTTTAAGCATAACTAGCCTAATTCAGTCTTACCTTCTGGAGAAAAATTACACATTCTTCAAAACTGTTTACCATCTGAGCTTTGAAATACAAAGAAAACTTATTAATCCATTCAAACATAAATTCAAAAATCAGAATATAATCAATAGCCATTCCCAACACCCCTTCTCCCGCAAACAAAATCAACCTCTAACATATCAGCTAGGATTCTCCGAAGGCCAGAAATGCCAATGAGCACTAAAACAGATTACTATAATTCTAATAGCATGCAAAGATTCTCTTCTACTGAAGGGAACTGACTCCAGAAAAATATTAATCCAGATCAACAAAATAATAGGCAATGTTGTAATTTTACAGGTTTTTTTACATTAGAATTTAAATGAATTTAAAATATTACATCCATCTGCTTTGAAAAGCAAAGAAAATAAAGAAAACACAAAACTCTCCAAATTCAAATAATTATATATATTTGGGGTGCCCAGGTGGATCCATCAGTTAAGTGTCCAGCTCTTGGTTTCAGCTCAGATTATGATCTCGGGGTCTGAGAGCGACCCCTGAGTTGGGCTCCAGGTTGGGATTCTCTCTCCCTCTCCCTCTGTCCCTTCCCCTGCTCTCTCTCTCTCTCTCTCTCTCTCTCACACACACACACACACACACTCTCTCTCTCTTTCTCTCTCTCTCTCTCTCTCTCAAAAAAAAAAAAAAAAAAAAGGATATATTCATGTTTTGTATTTAGAGCCACAGTCCTTAACGTCTGTAGAGGACCTGACAACATGTGAAGTATTTTCACATACATTATGCAAAACTATGAAAAAATCAATTCAGGGACCCCAGGGTGTCTCAGTCAGTTAAGCATCTGCCTTGGGCTCAGGTCATGATCCCTGGGTCCTGGAATGGAGCCCCACATCTGGCTCCCTGCTCAGTGGGGAGACTGCTTCTCCCTCTGCCCCTCCCCCCACCCATCCCGGCTTGTTCTCATGCTCTCTCTCTCTCTCATAAATAAAATCTTCTAAAAAATTAAATAAAACGTATTAGAAAAACAGCCCACAGGAAGGAAGGCAAAGCCTAACATCCGAATGGCTAGATGCAGCACTTCAGAGCACAGCCTCACTGAACCCCCAGAATAATCCCACGAGGTAGGTATTCTTTTAATTCCCATTTGACAGCTGCAAACGTCATCATACCACTGGCAGATGGCAGCAGTAAGCATCAAACCCAACTCTCCCTGACTTGAGCCCCAGGCTCCAACATTGCTACAAGGCCTCCGGAGACGGATAAGAAGGGATAAATGCCCAGCCTAATTTACCAATACCTGCCTTTATTTTATATATTTACTGTGTATAACATGAGGCTGGCTTATAAAAGCTGTCTTAATGTTTAACATATGTGCTTCCTCCTTCCACTCCTACCTAATTTTTTTAGAAAGGTGGGCTTTCTGGATATCTTTCCATTTCTTCTACTTCTTCTAAATACCCAAGAAACTCAAACTACTGGTGACACACAAGGGAAAGTGCTGCCTTTCAGACTCAGAGAAAGACAGGAAAGCCACATCTCCTATGCAGTTTCCCCACGGGTAGGCAGCAGGGTGTCCCTCTCGTGGCCTTGCCCAAATGACCTTAGCCAGAAGTTGTCCATAGGAAGGGATGGCACAGCCATATCTCCCCATCTGTCAAGAGAGGCCAGCAATCTGGACTTTTATGTGAAATCCAGATTTTTAGAACTTGGCTACTAATTCAAACTTCCAGAAACACTGCATAGGGTCAACATGCGCCTAAGGGTGAACTCCACCCACCAGCTGCGGGCTTCTGATGCCCAGGCTTCCAGTGGAGAGTAGCTCAGACATATACCCCTATCTTAAAATATTCCCCATGGAATACACAGAAGATACAGCCCTTGACCTCCAAGAGACAAGCAGGGACAATGGACACATCATTTCAGGACAATGACAAATGGAAAGGGGAAGAGGTCTGTGAAGGAGAACACAGCAGCCAGCAGCCACATCTATCTCCTGACCACTGGCTTTCAGGGGGCAAGTCTGGGAAGTGGCAGTATAAAAATCCAAGTAACATTACCCTTCTGTATCTAGAGAAGAGAAACAAGGGCTCTGAACTATATGAACACACACAAACAAAAATTCAATAGCCCTGCCTTTGTGTATCCAAGGTAACTCTTAAAATAGTCAAGCCTTAATGGAACCATAGCAACAGGAAAAGCTTACCTACTTAGCGGCATGGTGGTATCATAAGAAATAAACTCCCATCTACTCAGCACCATCTATGCTCCCAGTACAAAGCCAAGTGCTGCAGGAATGTCAGCTCATCTCAATCTCACAACTACAGGAGGACGCATTATGCCCAATTTACAGATGTGGAAACTGAAACTCTGAAGTCCCAAAGTTTGGGAAAGAGCCAATCATCTGGAGCCAAATGATGCCTATCCTATTAAAAACTCACCAACCCAGCCAGAGAGACTCAGGCTATTATCAGAGACAGATAACGGGATGCCATGAAGAACAACTCATTAGTTACAGTAACTTTAAGTATAGAACCAATATTTTTTTCTAAGATTTTATTTATTTACTTATTTGACAGAGAGAGAGAGAGAGGTCACAAGTAGGCAGAAAGGCAGGCAGAAAGAGAGGGAGGGAAGCAGGCTCCCCACTGAGCAGAGCACCCAATGCAGGACTCGATCCCAGGACCCTGAGATCATGACCCGAACCGAAGGCAGAGGCCCAACCCACTGAGCCACCTAGGCGCCCCAGTATAGAACCAATATTAAAAGAAACCCACAGTAGGCCCTGTTGATTATGAAATTTAATTTTGTGATAAAGGCAGTTTCACAAAAACATAAAAAAGAAAGCATAAGGACTATTCAATAAATGAAGTCGAAATAATCAACAGCAAATTTCAGAAATACCCTTTACACTCCCCAGTTTATACCATCCAACAAAATGCATTCCAAATGAATCAAGAAGTTACTTTTCCACCAAATTATATAACCATGATAAACAAAATATACATATGCAACGACTCCCTGGGGAAAGAAAATTACTTCCCAAAATTAGGAAAGATAGAAGAAACTTCACTAGCAAGAAAGCACAGATGGTTCAATTAAAAAGTAAATGTTTTCTGTGTGAAAAATAAACAGAGGATAAGGCATATTTCTGGATATACAATAGACAAAAGGTTAATATCCTTACTATACCTACAGAATACACACACAAGAAATTGTGCAGAAGAACCAGGAGCCATCAATGGGGAAACAAAGGACAGGAACAGACAATTCACAAAAAGGAAATATAACAAGTAAAGAAATAAATAAAAAAATATCCAGGGGCACCTGGGTGGCTCAGTCGACCAGGCATCTGACTCCTGGTTTCAGCTCGGGTGGTGATCTCAGGGCATTGAGATCAAGCCCCTTGTCAGGCTCTACACTCAGCACCGAGCCTGCTTGAGATTCTCTCTTTCCCTCTCCCTCCCCCTCTGCCCGTCTCCCACACTCTCTTTCTAAAACAAATAAATACATAAAATCTTTTTAAAAAATATTCATGAGCCATCCAAAACATACAAATTAAACATCAACGAAGCAAGGGCCAAGAGACCAGTGGGGACAAGAGACACACTGTTTCAAGACAACATGGTAAACAGAAAGAGGAAGAAGCCTGCAAAGGAGAACACTGTGGCCAGCAGCCACACACATCTCCTGGCCACTGGCTCTCAGAGGGCAGATCTGGGATGCGGCACACTAACAGAGTAGAAGGCCAGAGTAATGCCACCCTTACAGAAGTAATTATCACGTAAACTATAAAAAAGATTTTTAAAATGATAATATCCGTGGCTGGTCAGATGTGGCCAAACTAATATTCCAATATTATACACTAATATCATAAAGTGACACAAACATTTTGGAAAGCAATATTGCAAAATTTTTCTAATTTTTCCTTAAAAAATAATCCAAAAATATGGGGGGAACATAGCTATATGTCTAACAGTTTTCATTCTAACACTTAGATTATCAGTACCTTGAGAGCAGGGTGTCTTGCTCACCAAGGGCCAAGTACATACAGTATAAGCCTTACATAAATACAAGTGCAAATGAAGGAAAAGAAAAATATACAGCCACTGAAGATGATGGCTAAAGACAACATAGCAGGTGGCACAATTTTAAGCGGGGGCAAGAATAATAAAAGTATGTGATTACAGTCCTATTTTTGAAAGCTGCATTAGCAAAACTTCTGGAAGGAAATACACATAAAACACTAACAGTCACTGTGTTATGAGGTTTATGGTGATCATTTTTTATTATGGTTATATTATCTTTATTTTAAATGTAAACATTCTCCAGAGGGATTGTTATGGTTATTTAAAACACAAACTGATCCTCAAAAATTGAGGAAAAGATTTTAAAAAATGCAGTAACAGGGGCTCCTGGCTGGCTTGGTTGGTAGAGCACAGCAGCTCTTGATCTCAGGGGTTGTGAGTCTGAGACCCACGCTGAGTTTAGAGACTGCTTAAAAAAATAAATTTTAGACCTTCCACCATACGAGGACACCGCAAAAAGGTACCAACTGTGAGGCAGAAGGAGGGATTTCCTCTGACTGCTCTAATGGCTTGACCTGGGACTTCCTACCCTCCACCACTGGTCATACATCCTTAGATCTTCTAATTCCTGAGATGGACAAGGCCAGGATAGGCATTTACAAACAGTCTGGATCCACCAGCCTAAAGGTGATGCCCATTCTGCCTTAGGCAAATGACAGGGGTATCTCTCCCTGATAACAAAGCTGCACAGCAAATCAAATTATACCTAGAAGGAAGGGGGGTGTCAGTGGGTGACTCCCATGTGATGACGCTGAAATGGCCTGATGGAGACACGACCCCCTGTACAGACTGGACACTCTAGTTATCCTCCACTTCCAAGTCTAGAGACACACCACTCATGTTTGCTTCTCAGACTCTGCTTTATGTTCCCATTACTGTCACACCAACAGCACCCCACGACTTGTCTTTCACATGTCCATTCGGTCAGTCATTAACAGTTGGTGGTGGTGATGTTGGTAGCTGTATGTCGGGGGGAGGGGAGAGAAGGGGAGGTGATGTTACCAATATTGTTCATGGAGGGGGCGCCTGTGTGGCTCAGTCAGTTAAGCGTCTGACTCTTGGTTTCTGCTCAGGTGATGATCTCAGGGTTGTGAGATCCAGCCCTGTGTCGGACTCTTTACTCAGCAGGGAGTCTGCTTGAGATTTTTTTCTCCCCACCCCCGCCCCTCCCCCCCCACTCATTCTCTCTCTCTCTCTCTTTCTCAAATAAATAAAATAAATCTTTAAAAAAAAATTTTTTTTAAAGTAACAACAAATGGAAAAGTCACAGAATCCCCAAACAGCTCCACATTATAGGTAAAAAGCTAAAAGACCAGCTAAAGAGAAAAGCACAGGGAGGTGAGCAGCTGACATTCATAATTTGGATGAGAAGCACCATCTCTGAGTCCTAAAACTCAGGAATAAATGAACACATCACAGGAAGCCAAAACACAGCCACTTAACAGCTGCTCAGTCTGTTCTGCTTCTGGTGTTTTCTGAGCTTCTGGTGTTCTCTGAGCTTCTGGCTCGGGGCTCGAAGGGTTCAGGACTCTGAGACGAGGTCAGTGCTCTGGTCTCTGGAAATTCAGAAAGGCAGGGCAGGTCAGGGGTGGAAAAGGCTGGGGGGGCAAGAGCAGGCAGTGAAGGTCCCTAAGGGGAACTGTATTTCCACCTTCCAGAAAAACCAAAACTTTCTCTAAAGCTCTGCCTTTCAACCTGCTGTTCTCAACTCTGGCTCATGCTAAATGAGTCACAACCATGCACACGACAACGGAACAGATGCATGCATGTCACATTTAAAGGACACCGTTTTACAGAACTTTGGTTTTGGTTATATACGTGCGTATGTGTGAGAGTCTACAGTTTGGGGTAGCACAGCTAAATATATTTCTTACTATGATATGTGGTCAAAAGGTGTCAAAGGCATTACTCTAGACCACTCAGTCCCTGACAAGGGGACCAGCAAACCACCCAGAGCTAAGCTATTCAGTTATTTGAAACTAAAGGTTTCATCCAGAAGTAGGAATGCAGTGAATCCAGTTCAGCTGAGTATTCGGCACCAATACAAAACAAACGCCTCTTTAATACTTCATCCAGGAAGAAATAAGCGCTGCCCTCCAAAGGCTCCAGAAAGCATCATTTTAGAACTGCCTCACATAGTACGGGCCACTTCTTCCGCTTTCCACTAAGGTTCCACTTCTTCCTCCCTCAGCTCAAGGTTTGATTGAGGGTGATGTGGCTGCAGACAGTTTACGCCTGTCTAGTCACCATGTGGGCACGCCACACTGCCAGAGTCACAGCTCGGAAACCCTACACGGTCCTTGGCCAGATGGGAGAAACTGAGGCTTTGAGTGATGAAATGCCCTAGGCAGTGCCCAAGGTCAATGCTGGGAACAGCTGAGATCAGATTCCCAGGCCCAGTTCTCCTCCAAGAATCTTTAAATTAAAGGCACATGAGAGCACAAAGCAGCCTACCCTGCCAAGAGAGCAGCAGATGACTTTGTTTTCTTTTTTTGGTCTCATTTGCTAGTTTCTTACACCTCTGAACTATTTTTTTTAATTCTTTTTTTTTTTTTTAAGTAGGCTCCACGCCTAAAGTGGAGCTTGAACTCACAACCCTGAGATTAAGATCTGAGCTGAGATCAAGAGTCAGATGCTTAACCGACTGAGCCACCCAGGTGCCCCTGCATTAATTTTTACTGATGACTAAATGCAACGTTTGGATGAGGAGGCCCCCTGCCCTTTAAAAAAAAAAAAAAAAAAAAAAAAAGTAATGAAACTGCCTGAAGGTGCACAAGCAAAGTTATTTTTTGTGTTAGGAAATTTTTAGGTTAACTGTGGCATCTCCTTGGAAGATCTATTGAAATAAAAATTCCTTCTATTCTGATACTGCAGTTGAGAAGAAAAGCTTGGCTTGAGGCCACTTCTTTTTCAGATAAGTATATATTGTATATAATCTAGATTACGCTATAGATACCAACAGCTCACTACTTGAAATAATCTTTAGTCACAATTTACTTATTGATTTCTACATGCCACTGTGTTTTAATTTCCCCCAAACTGTTAACTTTTTAATGGCATCAAGATGATTCTCAATGACAAACAGAAAATGTTTCCCTCTCAAAGCCAAATTCAACGTGAAAACTGAGACAGGGAGAGATGCTATATGAGGAAAAGTAGTATTTCCTTTTTAACAGTTTTGATTTGGTTTGCTTGGAACAGATCAGCCCTCTAAAGCCTCCTCATCCAGCTACTAACATCCTATGATTTTTACTTATTTTTCTTTTTCAAAGTAAGTTTAGTTAACACATGAGGTATAAGATTGTTGGTCAGGATTTCACAATCCAAGAATCACTCATTTTCAAAGGGTCCGAATTTTCCATTGTCCTGCAGATGAATGTACCCTGATTAAGATCTCTGAGGTCCTGGACAGAATCTGGTGTAAGTGCATACATTAAGTAGAAATTTCAGAACCATCAGGAGCTCTGGGGTCACTGGGAGCTAAGCCTCCTCCAGTAAGCCTCCTTAAACAAGCTTTCCCATAGTGATCTTTTCTTAAAAAGTCAATCTGTATTCTGACCTTTAGAGACATAGAGGCAGCCTGTTTCCAGACAGATTTGCTGGCATTAAGAGTGCCTCATGCTCTGAATTCAGTATCAAGGTCTAATTTTCAACAATCACATGGAGTAAATTCCCATTTGGGACCCTTGAAACCAGCAATTATTACCACCTAGTGAAGAGTCTCAAGTGCATAGTTGAAAGTTTATTAATTTTATGCCATTAAATAGACAAATGACACACTCAAAAATTTATTTAGATGGGTTCTAATTTTGTCCCCTTTAATGACCTCATATCATCACTCTTAAGAACTCAACTTTCAGAACTTGCACTGTGGGAAACCTCTGATTTTCCAAATATCTCTTTGATGCAAGTACGATAAAATACATGGCATCAAACTACCAGGAACTGAGCTGAACTGAGCCAAGGTCTAAGTATTAGTGAAACAATGGTTTCAGCCAGAGAACTGAGATAGTGCAATTTCACAATGATAAGAACCAATGGTAAATCAACCAAGAGCATGAGGATTTATAAAACGAAATGAAATTTTAACGTATCTTTTCAAGAAATAGTCAAGTAGTGGTAACCACTTAGAATCGAGTAGTTCAGAATGAAAAAACAAAACCAAAAACAAACAAAGCAAAAAACAAAAAACACCTTAGAGATTTAAAAAAAAAAAAAAAATCCAACCCTTCTCTTGTCCCAGTCCCTTCCCAACCTCATCCCCTGCTTTATTGTTAATCTGGCTGAAAGCAAACTACTAAGTTTTTCTCAGGCTCAACTCAAATATCTTTGCTCTATCTTTGCTCCAGGAAACTCACCACCTCCTCAAGCCAATTCATTCCAAACTGATGATTGATCAGCCATTGTATAACTCATTCAATGAATATATACCGCCTTGTGCTAGGCACTAGGGATCAGAGCTCCTCATTGGTAGATAAAAAATCTCACTCTTTTACCATGGGAGGGGGGAGGGGTTCTGTCTGCCCTTAGGGATCACAGGGAACACTATGTTGCATAAATTGGTCCTGAACAAAATTGAAATATAAGATGGTCATCCCCCCACACTCCCTTCTCCATTACACTCATCCCCAACAGTGCCTCCTCCAACCACCCATCAAAGATCAGAGTCTCCTCCCCAATACCCCACCACCACAGCCCTGGATCTTTTTATCCAGAAAAGAATTTCAAATTCTTGTGCCTAGAGGTTTTAGAAACTTTCACTCATAGTCACTTCTCTGGAGACACTAATTTTCCAGAGTCCTCAAATCACTCAGAATTGAGTTCTGAATTCAAGCTGACTGGCTGCTGAATCTATACTCTTAACCAGTCCATTTTAGTGCTTCTCAGTGAATGGGAGTTTTCTTTTCCTCCTCTACCTACAATGCTCTTTCCTTTACCCTCACTTTTTCACATGAACTCCTAGTCATCCTGCAAGATCCACCTGTAGAAGCACTCCTTTTCTCTAATCACCACAAGCAGAGATTCTTCAGTAACCCCAGACGATGACGTTTGTACCTGTCTTCAGCACATCTCTTTATACTGAGATAAAAACGGACTGCGCCCCCCCGCCCCTTTACCTACTGTGAAGGTACAGACTCCTGGCAAAGGAAGAATTTTCTTTAACTGCCCACTAGTAACAACCCAGAGTTACTAAAACTCTCTGTATGAATGCCAAGACTGTTGATTTCTGTTAAAATATGCATATAAAGAATATATAAATGTAGATGTCTAGATGGGGCTGGGTCCCACTTAGAGAGAGGTCTCTCCTGGCCTTCATCACTGGGGAAGAAGCCATCACAGGACAAGGAAGCTCCCAGGAAGCTACAGACTAGATGTCAGTGTCAACTATAATCAAGCTAAGCAAAGAATGATAATAAGATGGCATCCACTCAGAAAAGACAGTCCACAAGGCAGCTTGTACATGAGGAACCCAAAGTACCAAAGGTGGGTGTGTCTCCCAGAGACAGAATCCAGAATCCAACTATATGCAAATCAAAGACACAGAAATGGCCAGGCAGTTCCAAGAACTGGGAACTGATATCACCAGAAATCTAATCTTTGAAATCAGATTGTTTTTCATACTTCTTATGTTCCCTTATATTTCCTTCCTTGGTCTCTAGTAAAGTTCCAGGCTGTCCTAACTGTGCTAAGGTAAACTGAGGATGAGGGTTTTTATGGACTCTTTGGCCTAAAGATTAGAATGTTATCAACCCACTACTGACAGCAGCAGTAGGATGAAAATGGTAATCCAAGTGAAAGAATCCCCCAAAAGATGATAAAATGTAGGGGACAATAAGGGTTGCAGAATCTGGCCACTCTTCCCTCTCCAAAAATTCTCTTCTCAATACTCAATCTTGGAGGTTGTGGTTTTGTTTTATTATCTTCTAAAACTTCCCAGCACTAAATTGTATCTTGAAAGGATCTTGTCATTTCACCAGTGTAGTCTACTCAAGCTCAGAACACAACAAAAACTTAAATGTTTGTTGATGGAATGAATGAAGCAATGCATGGACTTTCAAAGTTGTAGGGCACCCTGAAGACCACCCAATCCAGTCCTTCTCCCACAAGTGCACATCTGTCCACACAGGGCTTTAATAGGTTGTCATAAAAGTCATTCAATAAATATCAACTAAATACCTACAATAGCTAAGATGCTTTCAGGAACAATAACAAAAATATATCAGTCACTGATGCACAGCAAATGCTTAGGGGGCCCAGCATGCATCAGGCACTTTGCTAGGCCCTAAAGATATTACAATGAATAAAACACACATAGCACCAAATGAAATCTTGCCATTTGCGATGACGTGGATGGAACTAGAGGGTATCATGCTTAGCGAAATAAGTCAATCGGAGAAAGACAACTATCATATGATCTCCCTGATATGAGGGAGAGGAGATGCAACATGGGGGGTTAGGGGGTAGGAGAAGAGTAAATGAAACAAGATGGGATTGGGAGGGAGACAAACCATAAGTGACTCTTAATCTCACAAAACAAACTGAGGGTTGATGGGGGGAGGGGGGTTGGGAGAGGGGGGTGGGGTTATGGATATTGGGGAGGGTATGTGCTATGGTGAGTGCTGTGAAGTGTGTAAACCTGGTGATTTGCAGACGTGTACCCCTAGGGATAAAAATATATGTTTATAAAAAATAAAATTTAAAAATAAAAAAAAAAAAAACACACATAGCACCATGGGAAATTATGGAGAAGATGAATGGACCCTAAGTATATATAATACTGTTTAAAATAGAAAATGTTGGGGCGCCTGGGTGGCTCAGTGGGTTAAGCCGCTGCCTTCGGCTCAGGTCATGATCTCAGGGTCCTGGGATCGAGCCCCGCATAGGGCTCTCTGCTCAGCAGGGAGCCTGCTTCCTCCTCTCTCTCTGCCTGCCTCTCTGCCTGCTTGTGATCTCTCTCTGTCAAATAAATAAATAAAATATTAAAAAAAAAAAGATTAAAATAAATAAATAAATAAAATAAAATAAAATAGAAAATGTTAAGTGTTTTCTAAGGCTAGATAAAGCTATCTGGATTCAGAAATCAAAAAGGGAAACCAGGTTTCCAAAGAACTTCTGGGACACTGCCATACAGGATAGGACGTTATTTGTGATTTAACCTTGGAGTTCAGGAATGAAAACTGTTAGTTTCTAGTTGAAGCAGTTAATGAAAATGGCTTTGTAGGTTTTGATGAAAATCAATATTCTATCTTCATATCTTTAGCATTATGTCAAATGGCATAATGATGGATTTTGAAAGAGATCAATTCTCTTTTAATGAAAACCATAATCAAAACAGAGCTCTAAATAACAAGGTTGTTGTCACTTGTGAGTATGGAAACACAGATTTGCCAATTTGAATATTAGTAAAACATATGTAAAGAATAATTCTGGACTTATGGGTGGACCTTATTTATTCAACAGTAACTCTATAATAAAATAATTTTTATTACTTACATTTTAAACTAGAAAAGTGAGAATTAAGCTACCATATAGGTAAATGTCACATTTCTTTTGTCCTGTAATCAAATGAGATTTATCTTCCAGTTTCTTTCATATATGCTACTTCAGCTTCTCCAAACACCTTGAAATGCATCCTACTAAAGCTGTTTCCTTCAAGATAAACACACTAAAATGGAAATCAGGAGACTCAGGAGCTAGGCCTGACTTCACCACCTGCTACATGAATTTGGGCAGGTAAATTCTCTTGCCTTAATTTTCTCATCCGTGAAACGAAGCAGTTAAAGCAAATAACCTCTAAAATCCCTCTGAACTTTTAAAAAACAAAACAAAACAAAAAACTCTGAAAACTAACCTCTACTACTAAACCATGAACCAAAACAAAAAGTTTCAAAACTAATATTAAAGGAGCTTAAGTTTAACTAACGTTCTCCTTCTTTTACTTAACTTATAAAACTTATTTATCAATTTCCTACAGCAGTTAGGTTGAGCAGTTTCATCTACAGCAGTTTTAGACTGAGAAAGTAAAGTTAGTATATCCCTTTAGAAACAATGCCATAGGGGGACCTGGGTGGCTCAGTGGGTTAAGCCTCTCCCTTCCACTAAGGTCATGATCTGAAGGTCCTGGGATGGAGTCCCATATCAGGCTCTCTGCTCAGCCTCTCTCTCTCTGCCTGCCTCTCTGCCTACTTGTGATCTCTGCCTGTCAAATAAATAAAGTCTTCAAAAAAAATTAAACACTCATAAACTACTTTGAATTTCAAAAGGTTTTCAATCCACGTACTCCATTTGGGCAACATATTTCTTCTGTTCGCTATAGAGGGCTTGCCACTGACCTATGTTTACAATTTCTCCCTGGATCTAGGAAATGACTCGAGCACATTTTGGCCATTTGTATGAAGGATGATGTAGACAAGCATGGGTGATTAATATACGCATCCTAGTTCTATTGAAGAACCTATCATATAAAGAAACCTATCAGGCAAATTTTTGTTAGGCCACACTGTATGCAAAGTGCAGAAATGACTATAAAGACAGTAATGAACACGTTACTACTTTACCCCTGCCTGCAACTCTCCTGGTCACAGAAAAAAAAATTCTCTACCTCAGCATAATTTGAATTTACATTAAGAAAACCTAACTACTGTTTTAAGGTAAAAAGCCCCTTCTCATATACCTCCAAAGAGCTACAATTTTTAGAACCCTAGCTGGTATTATTGAAACAAGTCCAGATAAATACCATAATTACTATATTCAGGCATCATTCCTATGGAAATCTGCTTCATCGGCTTAATTTCTGCATATTAAATGAATTAACTTAAAGCGCAAACGCTATTGTCTGAAAAACAAGGGAAATTATTAAAGGCAGAACAACAGGCTCCACTTCTGCAAATTAAGCAAAATTAAGCAAAAAGAAAGGAAGCAGGCAAAGGGAAGGAACTCGAGAGCTATTTGCAGCAGTGGTCCCTTCCAAGTTCTGGGCGCTTCCCCTCCAGCTCGAAGAAATAAGAAAAGGAGTGCAAAGAAGAGAAGGCACCTCTCCTTCCAGGCAGGAGCCCAAAGTTACACTCTTTTCACAACTTGCAATATTCGTTGAATTCAGTGTAAGATGTACAGGAGATCTGGATTCCGTGGGACTGACTGGGAGAAGGGAGTAGCATTTACTTTCTGTCTGGAGCCCTAAGAACTGTACCAGAACACTCAAAAACCCTTAGTTATCTAGCTCTCGGAGCATCCTTCCCACGCACACACCTGCAGGACTAGGCGGCCCCACCCTCTTCCCCTCCGGTTCTTAGGGCTGGACCAAGGTCCAGTGACCCGCGCACCGTTAGTCTAAGGGCCACCCTGGCACAGCCAGCGCCACCCGCCCCGGGCAAGGCCAGAGCGCACGCCACCGTCTGGTCTCGCTTCCCAGAGCCACGCAGTGGCGGCAGAGCGCAGCTGGACACCAGCACCACCAGGATGCGCATTAGAATAAAAACTTGGGGGAGTACGTCTACACTCGCGCCGACGTGGAGGCACAGCCCGGAACCCGGGTTCCGGGACCGCCGGCCCGTCCCGCCCCTCCTCGCGGCCAAGGGGCGGCGGTCCGTACCTGTCCTCCGAGACGCTGATGACGCCCTCCTCCTTGGGCACGATCACTGCCATATTCACCACCTCCTGGGACCCCTCGACCCGCTGCAGCAGGATGGGCTTGCGGGTCAGCGGCTTGGGCTGGATCTCCGCCGCCATCGGGAAGAGGGGGCGCGCCGGGGGCGCCGCCGACAACCGCGCCGCGGGGCCGGGCTGAGGAGACCGCTCGGGTACGGGCACAAGCGGAGACAGGGACTCTGAGTGACCGGAGCGGGACGCCGGGGACCCGCGATCATAGCCTGGCCGCCGCTCCGGGAACGACTCCGCGCTCCCGGCTTGGGGCACCGAAACCGCCAGGACTTGGGCTGCAAGCCGGCGCCAGCACCGGAGGAGGGGGCGGAGAGCTGGGGGGCGGAGCCGATGGGGGCGGGGCCTTCCCCAGGGGGTGGCCGCTGGTGGGCGCGAGGGCGGCTGCACTTCCGGAAGAGTGGTGGAGATGGAGAGAAAACCTGAAGAAGGAGGCGGGGCGCTGGAGGCCCAATGCGCGTGCGTCAGCTCACTGCCGCGTTTCCGCTCCGCCCCTTTGTGATTCCCGACGCCAAGTCGGACCGTCCTTGGAACGCATGCGCCTTCCCTTATCTGCGGTTTCCTAGACTCAACACCTTCCACATCCAGTGTTTTTAATCTCCCATGAATGCGCGTGTAAACACCCCTGGGAACGCGCTTGCCAGAGGCTCGCCCCCTCCAAAATCCCTAAAAAGGGGCGGGGTGGGGCGTGGAAAAGGGCGCCTGGGCGAGGCCGGAAAGAGAAGAATCCTGCAGGAAGGAAAGAAGCTGAACTAGTTGGGACGTGACTGGGCATGCGCACGGGTTACCTGTACTGAGCTGCCTTAACAATGAGTCTGCTGCGGCGGGAGGCAGTGTGCTGCTCCCAGCATGCACCAGGCCCAGGCTCCCAGGGGTTCCTGGGAGTTGTAGTTTTTTCGGAGCCCCCTCTCCCTTATCCTGGAATGACCTATCGCCCGCTTCGGAGCCCGGCAGCTTCCCTGGAAATTGGCTAAGTCGTGGCACCGACTCACCTCTAAGGAGGGAATTGAGGGGCAGCCCAGGGTTGAACAGGTAGGCTGTCACTGCACCCTAGTTCAAACTGCTGCCTATAATAGTGGAGCACTAGAGATGGAGAAAGAAGAGAATCTCTCATTCGAGTGTCTTCGAGGGAGTTTCCAAATCATCTGTAGTGTAATCTTTCTGGTTTTCTTAAATGACTCAGGTACTAGCCCAAGGGTACTTTAGCTCCCAGTTAGGGCTATGCGCCACCCCCACCCACCACCGCACAACTTGAACACAGGCTCCCCTTGCTCCTGGTCCTGTCTTCTTTCCATTCCCCAGTAATGCAGCCTTTCTGGCTTGCTCCAGAGACAATGGAGAGAGTTACTGTGATTATTGAATAAATGTTAGGTGCCTGGCACAGGGCCTGGCAAGCGGGGTCGTTCGTTATGTGATGACCCAACTAAGCCCTCCCAGAGCTAACAAACTAGCTGAAGAGTGGCCATGCGGTGTGATTGGGCTGGCAAGGGCTTTGGAGGTCAGAAAAATAATATACCAGAGGTGGGCAAAGACATGACAGGCCTCACAGAAATGCATTTCTAGGGCAGGTTTTTGGCAGCCAAGGCAGTGTGGTGCTAAGGATCTGTCTTGAAGCACACAGTGCAACTCTTTACCACCTCCTGTCTCTGCAGAAATTCTGTAAAGCACTTGAAAGTAAAATAGGTATTTTCCAGTTCTGGGACCTAAAACAAGGCATTCCACTTCTCTGAGCCTCAGGTTCCCCATCTATTAAGTGGAAAATAATAATACCTACCTTGAGTGTTGTGTCAGACCCACAAAAGACATATTTTAAGTGCCTTCACCCACAAAAGGTCCTTTAGGGCTCCAGGGATTAGGACATGGACATATCTGGGGGGGTCATTATTCATCCTACCACAATGGTGTGAAATACTATTCTTATGCTCCTGACTCTGTTTATCTCTACGCCAACCTCACTGCTGAACCTCAAACTCGTATATGTAATGCTACTTCACTTTGTCACTTGACTGTTTAATAGGTGTTCCAAACATTCCCAAACAGCATCTTTAAATCTACTGCATCATTCACTCAGTGGTTCAAAACTAAGTTCCAAAGAGTCATCCTTGCTTCTCTTTTCCTCACAACTCCTATCCAAACCATTAACAAGTCCTATCAGCTCTAACTCCAAAGTAGATCTTGAATTTTCCCACTCATATCACCTCTACCCCAGTCCAGGTCACCATATGCTCTGGTCTCTACTACCACAGTAACCTAACTGCTTTCCCTGCTTCTCCTCTTGAACCCTTCCCCCATTCAGCCCAACGCCAACCTATTCAATCCATCTTTTTTTAATGTTTTATTTATTTATTTATTTGACAGACACATATCACAAGTAGGCAGAGAGGCAGGCAGAGTGAGAGAGGGGAAGCAGGCTCCCTGCTGAGCAGAGAGATGCAGGGCTCAATCCCAGGACCCCGGGATCATGACCTGAGCTGAAGGCAGCGGCTTAACCCACTGAGCCACCCAGGTGCCCCTATTCAATCCATTTTTATCACAATGGTCAGAGGATTTTGTTTTAAAATATAACCCAGATCATGTTACTCCTCTGCTTAAAATTTGACAGTGGCTTACCATTGCACTTGAGATAAAATGCTTCTCCAGCCTCACCTCTCCTCTCCTATTCGGTACTCTCTACACCCTGACCTAAAAATCTCAGAAACACTAACCTAATTCCTGCTGGTGGCCTTTGCAGTGTTTACCATTAGATATTTTCTTCTCACCATTCAGTCTTCACCCCACTGTTATCTCCTTAGAAATGTTACCCTCCTACCTCTCATGTACCCTACCTCTTCATAACACTCGCTGTCATATAACCCTGTCTTGTTTTCCAGTCCTTACTTCTGCCCCAAATAATCTTTGTTTCTTGTTTACTTCTTAGTTCTCCCTCTAGTAGAAGAGAAGCATTGGGAGAGAAAGGACCTTATCTGCTTATTCATCGTTGTATTTCCAGCCCCTCAAAGAAGTAGCTGGCACATTAAGAGGCATGCTGTAAGTATTTGTCAAATGAATGAATAGAAAGAGAGACAGGTCTAAATTGAACTCTTTTCCATTGGAGCATAATGGAAAGGCTGGAATCTGAACCTTTCCCGAATTCCTGGGATGGGATGATCCTGGGGAGAATATAAGCAACAGACAGATGGTAATACCAATATGGTAAAGCCAACAGGTGGTATAATTGGTATCCAGAAGAAAGGCCTCATGTGCAATTACTCCTTTTCTTTCTGGCAGCAGGAGTCCTCTCAGCAGCAAGGTTTTGTGGCTCTGAAGCCTAGATGCACATAGGAATGCCTTGGGAACTCTTTGAAAATGCAAAGCCCTGGACCTTATCCCTGAATGACCGAATTTGGTTTTCTGGGAGCTTGGTCTGAGAATATGAATATTTATAAAGTTTCTCGTGATTCTAAAGCAGGTGACCCTTGGTTTCTTGTGTTTTCTGGGAATCCCAGACCTAGGAATCCAGTAGAAGGGTGCAGGAAAAGTAAGGAGTGGTACAGAGGGCTAGGCCTCCCACCATGGAGCACATCTTCTCTTCCCTTTCTTCTTCCCTAGCATGAGGAACTAGCCAGGCTGCTTGCTCTGCCACTGGTAACATCTAGTGCTTCTGATCAGACCAGTGTCTTTTTTGTGTGTGGTCCATTGAGTAATAGAACACAGCCTGTGGCTTTTTGCCCTATTCATCTGTGCCAGAAGCAAGCGCAAGACTTTGCAAAACTTTTCCCTTAATCTTCCTTTCCATTCTCTCTAGCCTGGGCAGGCTTGGGTTAACAATAGGTTTTCATGTATACAAAGGTATGAAGTAAGGTTCCTCTATATATCTGTTTCTACGTTTTTAAATATATTTTTAGAGCAGTTTTAGGTTCAAAGTAAAATTGACTGGAAGTAAAGAGAGTTCCCATATAACCTCTGCCCTCACATAGGCATAATCTCCTGCATATCTGCATCCCTCGTCAGAGTGGGACATTTGTTACAATCAATGAACCTGCATTGATACGTCTTTACCACCCAAAGTCCATAGTTTAAGGTTCACTCTTGGTGATGTACATTCTACGCATTTGGACAAATGTATAATGATATGTATCCATGATAATAATACCATATAGAATAGTTTCACTGCCCTCAAAATCCTCTGTGCTCTGCCTGTTCATCCCTTCCTCCCCAAACCCTTGGCAATCACTGATCTTTTCATTGTCCCCATAGTTTTGCCTTTTCCCGAATGTCATACAGTTGGAATCACACTGTTCTAAATCTTCTGCATCCAATAGTGTTAAATAGAATGTATGAAGCAATTAAACGGGGCCTATGAGGAATGAAGGTTGCTAGTACATAAGAGTTGGTGTATAGGCTTTTCAGATTGGCTTCTTTCATGTAGCAATATGCTTCCGAGTTTCTGCCCTGTCTTTTCATGGCTTGATAGTTCATTTGTTTTTAGTGCTGAGTAATATTCCATTGTCTGTGTGTATTATAGTTTGTTTATCCATTCACCTACTGAAGGCCATCTTGGATGCTTCCAAGTTTTGGCAGTAATAGATAAAACTGCTATAAATATCCATGTCTGGTTTTTGTGTGGGTGTTAAGTTTCCAGTTCCTTTGGGTAAATACCAAAGAGCCCGAGTCCTTGATCATATGGTAAGAGTCTGTTTATTTTTTTTTTTTATTTTTTATTTTTTTATTTTTTAAGATTTTTATTTATTTATTTATTTGACAGATTGATCACAAGTAGGCAGAGAGGCAGGCAGAGAGAGAGAGGAGGAAGCAGGCTCCCCGCTGAGCAGAGAGCCCGATGTGGGGCTCGATCCCAGGACCCCGGGATCATGACCTGAGCCAAAGGCAGAGGCTTTAACCCACTGAGCCACCCAGGCGCCCCAGAGTCTGTTTATTTTTATAAGAAATTGCCAATATGGCTTCTAAAAGTAGCTGTACCATTCTGCATTCTCACCAGTTAGGTTCGTCTGTATTTCAGAGGAAAATTAATTCTCCTGGAATTTTCTGCAGAGGAACAGGGAAGGCCGTTTAGGATGAAGTAGGAGGGGAACCTAGCCTTAGGGAAATGGCTACAGGGTTAAATAGTGAAAGAAAAGAGAGAAGGAGGAAGAGAGTTTGTTTCTGTTCCTTCTTTGCTTTGTCTTTACTAATAACATTCAGGCCACCACAACCCCACCCATATGCTAAGCCCTGAACTGAGCTCAAGTGAGAGGCAGGGACTATGACCAATTAGGTCCGCTCCTTAGAAAACCAAGAGAAAAGCAGAGGAATTCCAAGTGTATTTTGTCAAGAAGTGGATCCACTATTCATACCACAATATAGTAGCTCTCAAAAAATGTTTGTTGACTGACAGGACAGGATAAATGAAAACCTAAATTCCTCAGTTTACCAGTCACAGGTTTTAAATCTGTTAGAATCCTTGGTTTAGCTTCAGGGAATTCAGACCTACTCACAATTCCATGGACACTATCTTCATTCTTTCTTCCAGCAAATCAGTGCCTGCTGTGTTGCTGGGAGTAAGCGAGGTGCTGGATATAACCCTTGCGAAGTCAAGGACAGAGCTCATTTTGGCTCAAATCTTGCTTTCATCATTGGAGAGTCACTGAGAAAGTAGTGAAGAGCAGTTGCTGTGAGAAGATTTTGGTTTAAAAAATAAAGGTCGGGACTATGCTCATGTTCTGCGGATGTGCTCAGTTCTGCTCTAAATCGTTTGCATCAACTAATGTTAAATAGAATGTATGAAGGAGTTAAATGGGGCCTATGGGGAGTGAATGTTGCTGCTACAAAATATGGAGATGGAAGCAGGGGTGAAATATATTGCCATCTAGGCAAAATGAGCAATCTTTTTGGAAGGAATCAGTCTCTAGGGGTCATACATAACTACAATTACTTTACTGAGGAATGAATGTTTTATATTTTGTGGCAACTTTTGGGGGATACCACATTTTTCTACATGTGCCTGTTTTGGTTCCATTTTCCACCTAAAATTACACACATGAGGACAATGAGTGATTCTGTAAACAAAGAGTGAGATCATCTTTATCTCAAAGACCTTGGCTGAAGGTCATGGTTAATGACCAGACTTCTAACGCTGCCACTGACGTCCTGGCAGAATTGTATCTGAAACTCTTGGGCGATGAGATGACACTTTTTTAAAGTTTTTTTTATACGCTTCAAGGATCAACAAAATGCAGCCATCTTATATGTAAACCAACTGATGTAGTATATGCTTAGGCCTCGTTGACATGGTTTTAAGAAAAGCATTTCCCATCCTCTGAATCTAAACCTTAAGCCATCTTTAAGCAGAGACACCTTTCCTCTTCTGTTGAACCACTCCTAGTATCATCAAGCACAGTACAAGAACAGTACAAGGCATGAAGAGGGAACTCAGTAATGACAAGTGAGTAGAAAGATTAATTGAATCTTAATGTCTTTGCAGAACAGGTTCTGGTGAAATGGAGCACGGAAGAGTGTATACCCATAGTTTTCCTATCAATACAATTTACTTGGCAGTTACTCCTGGAGGCCAAAGAGATCAGGAGGAGTGTTTGTTACCAAAGATACCTCCCCTTGAGTAAAATTAGTTAGGATCAGGTTAATTTTCCTTAACAGCAACAGATACCATGGGAAAAGGGCTTTTGAGCAGGCCAAATAAACATTGATCTTTTTCTTCAACTGTCTATTTCAGGGAGTGGGGGAGAGAGCAAAAACAACAACAACAACAAAAAAAAACTCAAGCAAAAGGGAAAAAAAAAAGACTGTATTGACAAAATAAATAAAAGAGTTCAGAGGCAATAGAGAGCACACTGAAAGTCCTAAAAAGAAAGAGGCCAAGATATTAATGATAGCCCAAATGGTATAACCCAAACTTTGTTCTCCTACATTAAAACCCTGAAGAATTTCGTGAGTTCCTGAAACATGTATTTTTACTTCCAGAGCATGAAATCCTAAAGAATTTATATCCTATATCATATATTCACAGATTAAATATTTTCAAAAAGCTGATTCTCTTTTTTGAGGTTGGTGCAAAAAGGAGCTAGAAGCCACACCCCCGAGGAGAATGCTGAGTAAAGGGGAACTATGGTATAGTTTCCTCACGGGCCTCACTGCCCCCAGGCTTGCTCTCTCCAAGCCATCCTCATTGCTGCCAGAGTAATCTTTCTAAAACTCATGTTACTCCCTAACATAGCCTAAAACCTTCGAGAGCTTTCCATGTCTCTAGCACTGAAACTATACTCGTTCATCTGGCTCAACGCCTACCTCTGCAATCCATTTCCCATTTTCTTCCCCCTTAAAACTCACCTCCAGTAACACCGCATCGGGATAGAATGGTTTTATTTGCAAGTGACATGAAATTCTACTTGATCTTTTAAACCATGAAGGGAATACCAGCATCCACATAACTGGTCAGAGTTTGGTCACGTCATTGACTCCATTTTTCTGCCACTCCCTTAGTTATATGTGACATCTTTATCCTCTGCTTGACTCTCCTTAAGGTAACAAAATAGAAACCAGCAACTCTCGGGTTTAAATGCTTTCTCTTCCATATGAATGCATCTCTTCCCCCCAACCATCAAGTCAAAATCCTGGACTTCTCTCTGATTGGACATATCCAGCCCTGAACTAACATCCCTAAGGAATGCCATGGCTGATTTGCTTAGGCTTGGAAGACATGCTTCTCTGAGAGCCAACTCTAACAAGAATGGTTTATGCTGACTGACTAACGCCAACCAAGACCCATCTTTGGAGATGAAAATAAGGTCAGTTATATTCAATCCATGGGCGGGAAATATGGAGGGAAGGAAAGAATGGATGTAGACTAAGCATCTTCAGAATCCAAACTGCATACAATTCTCTAAGCCTTTCATCCCGTGGTTTAGCTCTCTACCCTCTTTCGGGAATGTTCTTTCCCTACTTCATCCGTCCGGCAAACTCTTACTCTGCTCTCAATTCCAGGCCAAGCATTTCACCCTCTGTAAGGTCTTTCAGGATCCCTCACCCCAAACAGTGGATTAGGTCCTTCTGTGTGTCATTCTTTTTTTTTTTTTAATTTGACAGAGAGATCACAAGCAGGCAGAGAGGCAGGCAGAGAGAGAGGAGGAAGCAGGCTCCCCAAGAGAGCAGAGAGCCCGATGCGGGGCTCGATCCCAGGACTCCGAGATCATGACCTGAGCCGAAGGCAGCGGCTTAACCCACTGAGCCACCCAGGCGCCCCTGTGTGTCATTCTTATACCCAGTATAAACTTAATATATTGCCTTAATTAGTGTTCATCAATTATTTGTTTGTTACATTTGTCTTCCCCAATAGATGGTTAACTCCTTGAGTACAGAAACCCTATCTTTTTTATACTTACTCTTGACATTTATAAAATGACCAGATCGTATATGACTATCCTTTAAATAAATTCTGAGTTTTGTTAGTTCTACTGGAGATTGATCACTGTCTGTTGATCACCAAGTTAGGTGCTCTGTGTGTAGGTGTGACCTCCTCTGATATCTAACCTCAAGACAGAGACAGATCCTCAAAAAAAGTAACTGGAGCGAGGAGCGAAGGGATTAGAAAGTGAAATGCCTGAGTCACTCTGGTTCTTGGCCCTTTTGGTCCTGATTTACAGGTTCTCGAGGTCTTGGAGGATCTGGGACACTATCAGTTGATGACGGTGCCCTCTAATGTGGAGGCAATGCAGGCACCAGGCAAGAAGCTTTCCTGTATGAACTTCAAGCCGGCAACTTGTCCAGCCAGAGTCCCTAAGGGCATGTGATGTTCCATGCTTATGATCATTTTATTATTCCTAATCGAAAAGGGCAAAAGCATACTCTAGATGCTGTTTCCTTTCACCTCACAGCTCCACAAAAAGAATACCACATTGTACCTTTCCTCAACTTACAGCATCTGAGGGTGGAGCCAAGAATTAAACATTTCCAAAAGTGGAAGTGAAATTATCATCATTATCAGCAATTGTTTTTAACACACATACTCTTGGTAGGGCAGAGAATGTGTGCCCAAGAGACGTAAGCAGCAGTTGGAAATTGTCAGGGAAGCTAATAATTAATTCACAAGTGATAAGTGCTCTGCCAATAATAACATTGATGATGGTAATGCAAATATTCCGGAGGACCCTGGGATTCAAAGACAATGAGACATTGTCATCAGAGTCACAAAAGCAGCAGAAGACAGGCTGTATGACCTCAGTGAAGTCACATGTAAATGTAACAGCCAGAGACTATTAATAAGTGTACGATAGTGTAGTATAAATTATACATCTGTGGTGGCAATGCAGCACACTATTTGACTGATTATTGAGGGAATGATGGGTGGAATGATATTAGTCAGGAAAGGCTCTCAAAGGGGTGAGTCACAGGCTTTTGAACAAGAGGCTGACATGATCTAGATGGTACTTAAAAATGATTACCTTAGCAACTATGGAGAGAATGAACCATGATGGGAAAACACAAATCAGGGGGATCAGGTAGGAGGCAGTAATGCACACGAGGTGATGGGCGCCTGGACTGGTGTGTGGGCTGTGAAATAGAGCTGGAATGGTTCAGAGAAGGCAATGCAGTGGATTGCATAACAGCGTGGGCTTTGCAGACAAACTGATCTGGGCTCTGATCCTGGCTTCACTGACTAGCTGTGTTACTTGGGTAACTAACGTACCTGCTCTAGGTCTATTCCCTCATCTACAAAATGCACTTGTAGACACTTGTTGTTTTTGCTGTCCGGTATTTCAGTGTCCTTTCTTTTTTTTTTTTTTTTTTTTAAAGATTTTATTTATTTATTTATTTGGAAGACAGAGATCAGATGTAGGCAGAGAGACAGGCAGAGAGAGAGGAGGAAGCAGGCTCCCTGCTGAGCAGAGAGCCCGATGCGGGGCTCGATCCCAACACCCTGGGATCATGACCTGAGCCGAAGGCAGAGGCTTTAACCCACTGAGCCACCCAGGTGCCCCTTCAGTGTCCTTTCTAATTTGAGTGAATCTCAATGTAAATGGGGAGACACACAGGGGAAGCTGTTCTTCTGCCAACTCCTGGCATCCAGGTCATAGGCACGTGCTCTGAGCAGGGCCGGTTGATGCTCACTCATCTCTCTGTACTGGGCAATAGTGATTCAAAGACAGTGTGGCCAGTCTGAGGATCTTTGAGCCCTCTGTGGTCAAATTAGACTCCAGAGGCCTGGGGCGCCTGGCTGGCTGAGTCAGTAGAGTATGCAATTCTTGATTTCAGGGTTGTGAGTTCAAGCTTCATGTTGGGCATAGAGCTTACATTAAAGGAAGGAAGGAAAAAGGACGGAAGGAAGGGAGTGAGGTAGAGAGGGGAAAGAAGGAAGGGAGGGAAAGTAAGGGAGGAAGATGGTAGGAGAGAGGGAGGAAGGAAGAAAGGAAGAAAGAAAGAAAGAAAGAATCCGGATGCATGGTGGAGCACCTTGAGAACTGTTACTGAGCTATGATTTTAACTTTGTGCTCTGCTTCTTCCCTTTGTTCCACACTGAACCCAGTCCTCTACCTTACTATGGATTCTGTCAATTGCCTGACACCTTTCCAGTTACTTCTTTTTCTGTTAACTGCTATTTGCTTTCAAAAGCCCCAACTAGAACATGACTTCACAGGACCATTTTGAGGATTGAACAAGATCATGTATAGAAGGCCCTTAGCCCAGTACTTGTCATGGCTAAACACTTACTAAATAGTTGACCTAAAAATGACAGGCTGAGTGACAGACTTTGATAACTGGTTAGATGTGGAAGAAGAATAAAAAGGAAGAATGGGGAAGGGAGCACTAAGTTTATAAAACCATCTTCCACATCCTTATTCTACCTCTAACAAGAATATGGAAGCCAACAGAAGGATGATGGGCATGAAAGAGGGTTAGACGTTAATGGCAAAATACCGACTTCTCAGCGTATCAGCTGAGAACAAGGTATTTTACTGACATGACAAAGTCTAAACTTGTTAGCCTGGCGCATAAGGCACTTCCTAACCCTGTTCGAACCTGCCTTTCCAGCCCTCATGCCTGCCACTCCCTGAGAAGCACCTGACGCCATACTCGATCACTCTGCTTCTTGTCCTAAGAGCACACCGTGTTGTTCTGAGCTTTGCCTCCTCGGCCCACTGTTTTCTCTTCACCTGAAATGTTCTTCACATCCTCCCTCAACCTCAGTTCATTTAGGACTTTGGTTGCCTCTTTTATCCTCCAGGAAGCCGTTCCTAACTCCTTCCAGGCAGTGTCACTCACTCCTTCTTCTGGGCTCCCACAGAACTCTGTTCAGGACTCTCTGGTAGAACATACCACATTTTATTCTAAAGGAGTCGTACGTCTCTCTCCTTCACTACCTCGTGTGGTCCCAGACCCCAAGGACTATGGTTTGGCCATCCTTGTATCACTATTGCCTGACATCTTCTGACACAAAAACAGTACTTCACAGGCTCGTGGCTGAATAACCGGGGCATTTATTCATAATTTGGTTAGAGATAAAAGGCTGTGTCTGTAAGGGGCACCTGGGCGGCTCAATCAGTAGAGTGTCTGACTCTTGATTTCAGCTCAGGTCATGATCTCGGTATCTTGAGATGGAGCCCCGCTTGGCTCTGTGCTCAGCAGGGAGTCTGCCTATCCTCCCTCTCTCTCTGCCCTTCCCCCCACTCATGTGCTAGAATGCGTGCTCTCTCTCTCTCTCAAATAAATAAATAAATCCTTTTTAAAAAGTGTATGTCTGTAAGATAACGTGATTTGGCAATCCACACACAAAAGTCAGTCTTGTACATTATTTGTTTATGTATTAAATAATAAATAGAGTCCTTTTAACTTGCCAGCTCCTGAAGGTCAGAGTTCTGTTTTAACTCACTTTGTACTAATGGGTTTTTCACTAATGGGTGCGATAAAGGAATTGGAATCATTTTGAGGTACTGCTTTGATGTTAAGTAACGCAGTGTTGCTGGTCTGCTGAAGGAGCTGTGCTTGGAGACCCTGAGTACAGGAACCCAGGCCAGCAACCTTAGTTAGGGTTTTCTGTAGATCATTTTTAAGCTCTGATTCCCAACACTTAACCAACTCACCTTTCCCAAATAGAAGCCAGAATGAAAATGATCATTTCCCTTTGTAGTCCCCCAAGTTAGGCCCAAGCCTAAGTTTCCAGAGGGACACACCCATGAGGCCCAAATTTAGTATTATCTTCCATGGCCCTCAGAAATTATTCTTCTTTATTTTCTAAAAAGATTTTGGAGATCTCACTTTTAATTTATTTTTGATTTAATAATCCATTACTGAGATTCGGAATTAAAAAGCATACAGTGCAAAGTGTCCCCCTGCCCCCCCGCCACCCTGCACCCTCGCCTTCCAGCCTCTCCCCTGTGGGTGACCAAAGCTATTGCTTTCTTATGCGTTCTTCCAGAGATACTTTATGCATATAAGGACATATTGGTAAGTTTCCCACTGCCCTTTACACGAAAGTTAAATTAGTACACACAGTTCTGCCTCTTGCTTTTTATTCACTAAATGATTTATCTTGTAGATCTTTTCCTATCAGTACGTATCAGTACATACCTTGCCTCCCACCCCTTGGTATTCCAGTCGCTTGGGTGAACTGTGATCTAGCAAGACAGTCTGCTGTTAATGGGCCTGGGGGGATTTCCCCCCAATCCTTTCTATTTTATAAACAATTCAGCACCTCTTTTACCTCCTTTCAGACTTCCTCCCCAGCCTCTGCCTTCTTCATTCTCAAGAAATGCTGCCTCTCTTAACTCACAAAGAAAGCAGAGGCCATTAGATAAAGATTCTATCAATTTCCTGCATCTTACCTACTTTGTCCTTCCTAATCCTTTGGTTCCAAACAGCACACAGTTCTCCGGATACGCGTGTTCTCTTGTCTCTGCACCTTTCTCTATGACATTCCCATTCTCGCCATCCTTCATCTGCCTGGGAAGCTTGTATTAACCTTTCAAATCCAAGCTTGGATATCATGCAGAGGGAGTTAGTCTGTTGCTTTTTGTAGTGCATCTGTATCTCGTTCCTCTCCTGCTGTTGTATTTCTTATGCTGCTTTGAAATTTGTTTACAAGTCTAAGTTCCCATAGGTCTGTGAGCACCTTGAGAACCAACCAAATCAGTGGTGCCTGAGTGGCTCAGTGGGCTAAGCATCTGTCTTTGGCTCCGATCGTGATCCCAGCGTCCTGGGATTGAGCCCCGCATCGTCGCATTGAGGTCCCTGCTCAGCAGAGAGCCTGCTTCTCCCTCTCCCGCTCACCCTGCTTGCGCTCTCTCTCTCTCTCTTTCTTTCTGTCAGATAAATTAATGGAATCTTAAAAAAAAAAAAAAAGAACTTATTCATATCAGGATGCCCAGCACTTAGCATAGAGAATCTAGTAATAGAAGCCACTCAGTAAATATTTGTTAAATGAGTGAATAAATAATGTGGAGGATATCTAAGCATAGTGTACTATGACAAGTATTTGCAAAACAGTAGAATGAATCTTCAATTTTGCACACTGTCACAGAAACAGCATCGGACCTGGAATCATCGAGAGAACCCGTTCTGGTCCTAGGAAGCAGGAAATTTTTCCCACGTGTTCATTGCTGTATCCTCAATGCCAGGAAGAATGCCTGGCTCTTTACTGGTGCTAAGAATGAGGCTTTGTGTTATGTTTGTATTTGAATCTACTGAAGACACCCTTTATTTCAAAGAGGTTGCAGGGAGAAAACTGGAACCCAACGGTCTGTGGCTTTTGGGCTAACGAGAGAACACGCCTGATACCCAGTCACACGTGAAGTTATCCTAAGGCCAGTGAATTCATTTACATTGGACACATTCAACCAGCTGACTTTTACAAATGTGGTTATGGATTAAATTAACACATTTCCATAGCCTCAGGTTTCTTCCAAGCTTAGTGGTAATCACATGCTTTATCTGGGAAATAAAACAGAAACCTTACCGGTGATCTTGAGGAGGCAGGGCTCTTGACTCCTCCTGTATAAACACCAACAGGAGCAAGAGCGTGACAATCAGGCACAGAGCGGCCCTCGATGCAAACTGAAATAAGACCTTTACCCCACCTGGCCTGTCTCCTAAGAGGGCTCTTTTTTTTTTTTTTAAAGATTTTATTTATTTATTTGATAGAGAGCATGAGTGGGGGGAGTGGGAGAGGTGGAAGGAAGCTCCCACTGAGCAGAGAGCCCGATAAGGGCGGGGACTCGACCCCAGAACCCTGGGATCATGACCTGAGCCAAAGGCAGTCGCTTAACTGACTGAGCCACCCAGGCGCCCCAAGAGGGATCTTTCTTCACTGCTCTCCTTCGGTCACTAGAATACACATATTCCCCCGCCCCTTCTTACTGAATAGGAGTAATATGCAATAATACATGTAATTAGAACATAAAGTCACATCTCCATCAGTTTATGAAAATAAGATTCTCTCATCCCGATGCTTCTGATCAAACACTATAGTGACCCACAGTTGTTTTTAGACTAAGACTGAATCAGAATTTCATATTTATAATTTTTATTTCCACAGTGTTCAGTAAATACCTATGGATTGACCAAATGAGTATTTTGCCATTAATGAGTTCTGTAACCTTGGGCAACTTTTATCTACATTTTCCAGGCTTCGTTATCCCCATCGATGCCATAAAGCTTGATTGTCAGATTTTTCAAAATTATTTTTTAATAGTTTAAACATTTTCTTCAAACAAAGGCTTAGAACTCCATATTAAACAAAAAAGTGGGGCTACTCTGGATAAAATAGGTTCGGGGGCCCTAAGAACTCCTGCTTTGCCTCCTCCCTTGTTTCTGCCCCTAGTCCCTCTGCTGAGCCCCAGGGCTCTGGGACACACCTTCAAAAAAATCACTGCACTAGACAATCCTATACGTAAGACTGACTCCCAGACTTGTACAGAAACTTATTGTCAGCTGGGACCAGAGATTCCCAACCTGCAGCCTCTTAATTCTTAGGGATTAAATGAGGTAAAGCCATTCAGGAAAATTAAAATATGAAGTTTCTTTGCTTTGGGTGGTATTACATCAACTCAACCAAGAAGTTTGCTTAGCAGTTGATTACTTACTGGAAAGCAAAATTGGAAGCTATCTAAATCCTTGATAAATTAATCACAGAGATGAGCATGATGAGAATGAACTGTGAACGTGGTAACATGTAAATAAATAAATTTTTATCTTTAAATAATTTAAATAATAAGACTTTATAAATAAAGTAATAAATAATTACATTACTAACCAATAATTTTTAAGTGGACAGAATTTCTCAATAGATATGAAAATGAGGGGGCGGAGTTAATAAAAAGAATCCCTGGGCGAGTGGAGAATAATAATGATGCATTCCATTTTCTTCCTTTCCATACAAATAAAATGTGCCAGAGAAAGGTTGAATGGCTTGCTGAAGGCCTCACAGCTGATTTCATGGCAGAATCCACAGCAGAACACAGCATCTGTAGCTTTCCAAGCCATGTTGCCTTTCTCTGTGAGGTTAGGGTTCCATCTTCGCATGTCATGCAGCTACTGAAAGATAGAACATCCTCATTAATCTCAGCACTCATGATTTGGATTCCTGAAGTTTGAAGGTGGGCAGGAGAGTAAGAATCATCATAACCTAGAAACGTTTATTTATCAAATGGCTGCTTATAACACCCACTCAAATATCCATCTCCATTAAACATGAGCATTGATGCTCCCCTTCCAGGGACCAACTCCTTCATCACATGTCCGGCTGATGACTGCATTCTTATACCTATTTGACAATACGGTACAAGTGCAATGCAAATCAACTACAGAGTGAAACTGCTCATCTTGCAAAGCTATGGAATTTTTCAGGTTTATTGAAGGAAGGCCAGTATGCAAGCAAGGGAAAGATGTGGGTGATATTGAAGAGGTAGGCAAAGGACAGATTGGGAAGGGACTTGGGGTTCTGAGTGGTTTTCATTCTGGTTAGGATGAGAAATTTTTGGAGGCCTTTAAGCAAGAGAAGTGACAATCAGGTTTATCTCGAAAATTCTGATTTTGAAATTGGCAAATAGTCTAAAAATATAGGATCTTGCTATTGTATTTCTGTGATTCTATCCCTTAGATGCATCGCCACATGTATGAAATGATACATGTCTAAGGTTATTTATTGTTGCCTTATTTTAAGAGCAACAAATGGATGCAGTTATGATGTGCAGCAAAAGGGGCTTGGTTTGACAACGATGGCATGACACGTAGCTCTAGAAACAAGGAAGGTCTCTATGTACCTATATGGAGAGAGTTTAAGACATGTTGGTCGACAAAAGAAAGCAAGATTTAAAACACTATAGAGCAATGTAAATAGGAGGCTACCTTTTGTATAATAAGATAGGAGATATATTTATAAATGCTTGCATTTGCCTTAAAAACCCAAGAAAGAAAGAAAAAAAAAGACAAAGACACTAGTGGAAGTGATTCTTATTTAGAGGGTTGGGGTGAGGAATGCAAGAATGGGTTTAAGACTTCTCTGGGTATATCTTCTTTCATAGCATGCTGAATTTTGAACCACATAAATGTAGTACCTCATAAAAATAAAATATTAAGTGTCACTCTGACTACTTTGTAGAGAGTGGTTGTAGGGACTCAAGAGTAGAAGCTGGGGCCCGTTTAAAAATAGCTACTGAAGTAGTTCAGGCGAGGGCTGGTAGCAGGCGGCACCGGAAGGTAGCAGAGGAGGTGGTGAGAAGTAGTCGGTTTGGGGCATAGAGCTAATGGATTTGCCAACAGATCGGGTGTAGTTTGTGGATGAAGAAAAGAGAAGTCAAAGCTCCTTCCTAGATAGTTGTCTTGAGCCAGTAGAGGAGAGACGGTGGGGTTGGGGGAGGGGCACCAAGGAAGCTCAAGAATCAAGAATTCTATTTTGGACCTGTTGAGACCATGTTTGAATGCAGAGGTCCACAACTAAAGAGAAATATCTTGAAGGAGGAGTAAGGCAGAGATTTTTCCAAAGAGGAGTTCAACTCCCATGAGCTCAAATTTAAGGACTGAGGGACCCTCGTAAAATCAATAAAACTCAAAAATGTCCGTCTCTGTTTTTATGCTGCACAAGTGAAATATACAGGAAGGAATGGCATTTGTGCTAATATAGAATTTTGTTGGGAGAAAACTAGGTTAAAAATTCCGAATCAATCCCTGGGTTTGTTCTTAGTTCTCAAAGTCAGCCTGTAGTTGTCAGGATAGCCTACATTTTGTTAAATATGAAGTAAAAATAAATGCTGTTTCACGATTTTTTTTCATTTTTCAAGATGAAGTTTGAATCAAAGATTTTCCACTATTTAGGATGAAACATAGGCGGCCAACACTAAGTGGCCTTTTCAGTGTCCTGAACAAAGTGCAAACAAATACGATTCGGGAAACAAATTTAATTTAAACTTTTCCTCTTGGACACTAAATTCACTCTTTATTAACAGAATAATTTACAATATAACTTGGACTGATAATGGGGCAGAAAGTAGAAAGTAACGATTTTTTCTACTTTACCCCTCTAGAAGTTATTAATTTTTTTTTTTTTGCAAAAATAAAGAACTGCTTTCTTAAGAGTTCTACCTTCAACTCTTAGTTTGTCTTTTGTGCATTTTCACCGAGTACGACAGACTCTGGAAGTGTCCCCATGTTAATAGAAGTTACTAGCTGTGTTTTCCACAGTGCCCAGTGTCTCAGAAAGTTCAGGATGCCAAAATAAATTACCATGTGGTTTACACAAGGATTTCTTTCTCATGCTTCTAGAGGTTAAGAGTCTTGAGATCAGGGTGCCAGCATGGCCAGGTTCTGGTGAGAGCACTTTTCCTGGCTATGTCCTCACAGGGCCCCTCCTTGGTACATGCATTACGGAGAGAGAGAGAGAGAGAGGGAGAGATCTTGGGTCTCACTTTCTGCTTGTGCAAGGGCTGTAATCCCATCATGGGGGCTCCACTCTTATGACCTAATTAAACCTTGATTACCTCCCAAGTGTCCCAGTGTCCCACCTCCAACTGCTGTCATGTCCAGGATTAGTGGTTTAACATATGAATTTGGGGGCCAGGGGTGGCATACAAATATTCAATCTATAGCTCTCAGCCCAGAATCCCCTTCAGTTTGGAAACCCTCAGACCTCCAGGTGGCTGAAATATTTATTGGCTGCTGACACCTTACCACTGAGTCCTCCCGAGGACTTGCCTAAAGGAAACTGCTTCCCTCAAGTGTAGGTCCCCTCTCCTTGAGATCTAGCCCTCTGGCCTCGATATGCCCATTTAATGAGCTTCCCATGAGGGCCAGTCAACCTCTGTCTTGGTCCCAGACTCTCTGACAGGCGTTATTCTCCAATACACCTCCTGCACATGAATCTCGGTCTCAGCATCTGTTTCCTGGGGGACCCATCCAAAAACACTGATAGGCTTCATTAATAGCATATTCAAATAGTAAGTAACCAAATCATGCCGATTTCTTATGTTGCCTGTCGGTTCAGGCACAGCATAAAAAGCAAACATAGTGGGGTACAGAATACGCTATTGGACCCTTCCGGGGCTGGCCTTATGCACTTTGCATATTTCATACCCACATTTGCGGAAGAGAAAAGCCTCCCTCAGGTCTGTTTGGCACCACACGTTTTGTCCATCACAGGGAGTAATCTCTTGGCTCATTATAACTGATCTCTGAATGCATTACAATAAGAGAGAAAGGAGTTTTGATCCCATTATTTATTTTTATTTCTTAAAGAAGTAGAACAACAGGAAGCCAAACTTCAGTTGAAGTATTCCTGGAAAAAAAAATGAAGAGTAAATAATAAAACAAAACAGCCTGTCCGGCAGCACTCCTTAAGAATTCCCCAGCAGGGGTTACGATCTAAAAAACAGACCTTAGATGCTGAGTTGATTTATCATACATATAAAAATTCCCAGACCATAGATTTTTCTGCTCATTCATTTCTGTCACTGTAATTTATTTAGCCTTCAGTTTTCAAGATCCTTTGTGACCATTAGTAAGATTTTTAAAATAGCACTGTGCAGGCAGGATTTTGCAAAGAATATTCAGGCCCTCCTTTCTCCTCTTGTCACTTAGTTAGCCATAGTTCAGTGTTAGGAGAAGTTCAGAGGATCTTTTTCATGGCACAAAGTAGCCTAATCTACAGTTAGAGATTTAGTCACAAAGAAAATTTGTCTTCAGAATTCTCTTTTATTTACTTATTTATTTATTATTAATTTTCTTCTTAAGTAGGCCCCATGTCCACTGTGGAGCCCACCTTGGGGCTTGAACTCGCAACCCTGAGATCAAGACCTGAGCTGAGATCAAGAGTGGAATGCTTAACCCACTCAGGCACTCCAGGATTCTCTTTTTTTAATTTTCATTTTTTAAGATTTTATTTATTTATTTGAAAGAGAGCGAGAGCACGGGGTCGGGGTGGGAGGAAGAGGCAGAGGGAGAGGAAGAACCAGACTCCCTGCTGAGCAGGGAGCCCCATGCAGGGTTCATGCAGGGCTTGATCCCAGGACCCTGAGATCATGACCTGAGCAGAAGACAGATGCTTAACGACTGAGCCACACAGGCACCACTCTTTTTTTTATTTTTTTAAAGTAATTTCTCCATTTATTCCCCCTTCAATGTTTGAATTTTGTTATTCTCTGTTGAAAATCTTTTTATTATGTAATTATAGAAAAATGAAAATGGGATACATGAAAAAGAAAAATTATCCATAAGCATGGTGGTTTATTTACATCCAGACTTTTGCCAAAATAGTGTATGTAGCATTTACAATTTTTACAAGATACATTCATGCCATTTTATACTTTCGTTTACCAAAATGTAATAAATACTGTCCATGTCAATAGATACACCATTAAAATATTATTTAATAGATGAATAATATTTTACAACTTGGGGATATCAAAAGTTTTTAAATCAATACCTTGCTATTAAACATTTATATTGTTTCCTTTTTTTTTTTTTTTTAGCTTTTGTAAACAGTGTATCAGTGGACTTTCTTGTAAATAAATCTTTGTAAATAACCTGTTGTTTCCCCAGGACAAATACTTAGAGGTGGGATTTTTGGATCAAGCAGTGAGTACGTTTTTAAGATTTTTGTAAACACTTATTGCTAAACAGTTTCAGTTTCCCACAAAGAGTGGTTGAAAATGTCCTTTCTCTATACTTTTGTCACTCTGAGTATACCATTCTTTTTCATCTTTCTTAATCTAATAGATGAAAGGTAGGATCTTGTTTTTAGTTGCATTTCTTTGATTTCTAGTGAGCCTGAGTTTTGAAAGTATTTATTGGACATATAATTACTTCTTTTGTGAACTGCCCCTGAATGTAAAATATTGAGTTCTGTTACTTCTCTTCCTGAATTTTAAGAGCCTATCTATACATGAGCACACATTTCTCCAAAGAAGACATATAGATGGCCAGCAGACACACGAAAAGGTGTTCAACATCACTCATCAGGGAAATGCAAATCAAAACCACGAGATATCACCTCACACCTCTTAGAATGGCTAAAGTAAAAAAATACAAGAAACAAGTGTTGGCAAAGATGTGGAGAAAAAGGAACACTCGTGCACTGTTGGTGGAAATGCCACTATTGAGCACAATAAGGATGTTCCTTGGAAAATTAAAAATAGACCTACCAGGGCGCCTAGGTGGTTCAGTAGGTTAAGCGTCTGCCTCCAGCTCAGGTCATGATCCCAGGATCCTGGGATCGAATGCCACATTGGGCATTATCTTTGTATTATCTTTTATTATTATATTTGTATTATCTTATGTTATATATTATATTATTTGTGTTATCTTTGTATCATTAATCTTTGTATTATTCTTCACATTAATGGGAGTGTTTCTAGAATTTTGCTACCACTAAGTATGGTACTTCATCCTTATTCAGTAATAAATGCCTTTTGGTATCTACTGTGTTTTGCTACACAGATATTAACTGAGGAAACATGGCATTGCTATAAGATTTCCTTAAAATTATGTTTAAGCGTATATTGTTATAATTTCTACTTACCTGTGGCTTAATAATTATTGGAGGAGAGCGCTTTTAACAATTATTTTCCTACAACGTTATTTATCCAGAGCAGCTTACTTTTCCATTAAATATATATATGGCCTGGCACACCATAAGAGACTCTAAGAACCAACTAAGGGTTGCTGGAGGGGGAGTAGAGGTGGGATGGGGTAACTGGGTGATGGGCATTAAGGAGGAAACCTGATAGAATGAGTACTCAGTATTATATGCAAGTGATCAATCACGAAACTCTACCCTTGAAACTAGTAATATACTGTTGGTTAACAAAATTGAATTTAAAGAAAAAATTTAAAGTTTTCTTCATCAGTGAAAGTGTTTTTGACTCTATATAGAAGAGAATGAATTTCTTTTAAATACTGCAGTTTTATTTTAAAAGTATGTCAATTCATGAACTTGAATAGATAATTCACAAACATTGTTGAGATTTCAAAAGGCAGAATATGCTATATACCATAGAATAAAATCGCTTTTTCACCTCTCTCCTCTGGTCAGCATGTCCTTCTCCCTGCAATTACTGTATTCTGTTAGAAAGGAGGAAGCAGGATTTTTTAAATAAAAAAATACATACACACACAAAACATCTGTAATATATACAGAATGTATCAAATGTTTACATGAGAAAAACAATGTGCTAAACTATCCTAAGGAATCCGACAGGAGGCAGAGACTTGATGAAGAGTCTGGTTACCAGAAGAGAGAGAGGAAGCAGAGAAAACTGTTTGGTGTTTTTCCAATATTGTCAGTTACTAGTTTATTTAAACTCTGAGTTCATTTTCTCACCAAGTTACAGCAAGAGATACTGTAATCTATGTCACAGTAACTGCATTAGATATGAATGTCTACCACCTCAGCTTCCCAGACCTCAGATGGCAAACAGGACAGGAACCATGGGGACACCTGGGTGGCTCAGTCCTTTAAGCATCTGCCTTTGGCTCAGATCATGATCCCAGGGTTCTGAGATGGAGTCCCATGTTGGGCTCCTTGCTCAGCAAGGAGCCTGCTTCTCCCTCTGCCTGCTGCTCCCCCTGCTTGAGCTCGTGCGCTCTCTCTCTCTCACTCTCTCTCTGACAAATTAATAAATAAAATCTTAAAAAAAAAAAAAAAGATAGGAACCATGCATTCCTGGGATGCAACCAATCCAGAGTACAGAATGACAAACCAAATGACAAACACAAAATGTACCAAGCTTCTTCAATTAGATGAGAGAAGCTTAAATAAATCAAAATCATGGTACAAAAATAACTTAAAAGCCTTTCCCCAAATAAATCTGTATTGTGTTGTAAACAACTGAACAGTCATCGGAACCAGGAGTGTGTATAGAGGGGGAGCTGGCTCTTTGGTGCAGGTGGGCCCCTTGAGTAGAGGGGCCCTAATGCAGCCCCGGGATTGATAAAGCTGTGGGCAGGGGGAGAGCTGCAGGAACAAGAGTGGACCCCAGGAGTGGGGGGATGGGAGGTAACAGGGGAGAAGGTGGGGGGTTGGGAGGCAATGGGAAAGAGACTGGGGGGAGCTGGGAGGCAATGGGGGAGGGGGAGGAGCTGATTCAAGCAAACCAAACTCACAAAAAGCTGATTTATCTACAGAAATGTCATTTGTTCATTAACGAGCACAAAGGAACTGGAGGAGTGTTTTATTCATTCTACAGAGAAACCTAACATGCTGTTCATTCTGCAATAGAGTATACTTACTGCCCGGGATCAGGATACTCTGGCCAGCAGGTACAGTTCTCTATCCCCCACGTGGCGTTGGGTGAACCCTGATATGTATTATCCTTTGGTCTCTACTTTTTTGTGGGGGGAGGGGATATTATATCTAAGACAAAAAAAAAAAGTCTTTTCATTCCTGTTCGGGTCAACCACAATAAAACCAAGTGGACAGAGTTACCCCCCAGCATTACTAGACAAAGTCTCCTGTGGTCTCCCCTTGCTCCTCAGTCCTTAGAGTGGGCATTTCTCTGGGTGGCTGGGAGGTAATGGTAACATAAGGTGGCAGTCGCCTGCATGGGTTCTGAGCCGCATGGCTTCCGTTCCAATCCAGGCCTGGCCGTTTGCCAGCTGCGAAACCTCAGGAGGTTATTTAACTTTTCTCCTCCTGGGAAAATGGAAGTAACAGTACCTGGTTCAACAAGTCATTGAGAAGACTAAATGAGCTAATTCATGTTGAACACTAAACATGGTGCCTAGCATTGACAGAGCACTCAAAAAATGTTAGCCACTGGTATTAAGGTTGCTGTCCTCTACTTCTGTTGGTTTGTAGTTGTTTCTGCTCATGGACAATAAACCATCTTAAACTCTTTGCCCAAATTAAGGAAAAGAAAAGGAGAAGTCAAATGAGACCGATTTGATTTGGTGAAAAGACTGAAACATGTTCAGTGTTTCAAAGAAATGCAATTTCTTCGTATTGCTTCCCAATTCGAATATGGTACAACCTCAAATAACATGGAGAAGAAGGGAATAAGCAAGTACATTTTTTTCAAAGGAGAATGAGTAAAAAAAAGAGGGAACTTCATGTCAAAATGCAATTTGTAATAAACAAGTATTTCTGGAGAACCCAATATGTATCCAGTTACTCTGCCTGCTTCTATCCTTGCCTTTCTTAAATCCATTTGCAACACAGGAACCAGAATCTTTTTTTTCTTTTTAAATTTTTAATTGTTTTTAAAGATTTTATTTATTTATTTGAGAGAGAAAAAGAGAGAGAAAGCACAAACAGGGGGAGTGGGAGGGAGAAGCAGGCTCCCCGCTGAGCAGGGAGCCCTGGGATCATGACCTGAGGTGAAGGCAGACACTTAACAGTCTGAGCCACCCAGGCGCCCCTAAAGTCATTTTTCAAACACTAAGTTAGATCATGTCATTTCTCTGTTCAACATCTTCACGTGGCTTCCCACTTCATTTGAAGTAAAAGCCAAAGTCTTTGCAATGCCGTACAAGGCCTTGCATAATCTGCTCACTCCCTTCCCCACCCTATCTCTATGACTTAACCCCCCTCTCCCTTACTTACTCAGCACAGACATCACTGGACTCTGCTGTTCCTTAACCATGCCAGGTACTCCTGCCTCAGGGCCTTTGCACTTGTGGTTTCCTCCATGTTGGAGTCCTCGTCTTCAAAGTCATGTCTCAAAGAAGACCTTGGTCAAATGCCCCCTTTCCTGACCCTCCTGCTTAGAACTGTAATGTCTTCTCCACCCCCACCACTGTCTAGTCTCCTTTCCTGCCCTCATTTCTCTCTAGCAAATTCTCTCTGTATTTACTGATGTATTTTGTTTATAATCTATCTTACCCCATCCTCCCTGTGATAGAAGAGCTACCTCGGGGGTTTCTGTATGTTTTGTTCATTGCTGCATCTGAATCGCTAGCAAAGGGATGGTGCTCACCATGGGATTAAAGAATAAATTCTTGAATGGTGCTGGGTGCTTTTATATATGTCATCTCACCTACAGACTTCGGTCAAGATCTGATTTTCACAAGAAGACCTCACTAAATAGTAGCCATTATTATAACTATGTATTTTTCTATTCAGCAATGGCTGCTTCCGGAAATTAAAAATGGACTGAAAGCATCCTGAAATACTTGAAGCTGGAGTCTGAAAAACACTGTTTATTTTAACGTGTGGCTGTCCTTTAAAAGCATCTTACATAAGATGGAGATTCAGAGGAAAAAGTTGTTTTTAACTTCTCAGTATGAATGATCAGAAATTACGAATTTTCCTGTAAATTTAAGTTGACCCGTTCTAATTTTAGCATGAATTCCCTGACCCTGAAAAAATGATTTTTACTTTTGTCCAAATGGTGCATAACAGCAGAAGTGTGGGCCCGGCTGTCCCTGCCACTGCCTTGTGGGAGATAAGGGCGGCCTACTGGATTTCTGGTATCCGTTATAGTGATGACATGAAAGAAATGTTTGTAAGAACAAATGTTTGGTTCCAGGCTGCAGCCTAATTTAATAGTGTGCTTGAAAAAAACAGAGTTGATGATTCATTCCCAAACCCCTGTGGGGGGGGGGGGTGATTGTAAACCATTTGGAAAGGGGCGAGAAAGCCTGTCCAGTCGCTAATGCAGAAATCTGAAGCAACCACCCAAAAGTCTTGTCTGAACGTGATAGAATGCTGGTTTTCTCCCAGAATGATTTCAGCTGGGGGAAGACTGAGAAATTCAAAAGCCATCTCCCTCTGCTCTGATTTGGGGAGTGGGAGGTTATAACTGGATTGATTTTTTTGATAGTTTCAAATAATCTCAAGTATTTGGATGAAAGATTACCCCCGAGGTTTTCATACTTGTGGTTTTCCTTAAGACATTACATGCGATTGTAATATTTTTTTAGGGGCCACAACCCTAGGGAAATTTTTATGGAAGAAGAAAGAGAACTTTTTTTTTTCTTTTCTTTCTTTCTTTCTTTCTTTTTTTTTTTTTTAACAGAAACGGAGATTTAAGACACATCAGCCATCTAAGTAGGTGGAGAAGACAGCTGCGGTCGGCAGGACCCGAAGTCCCCTCCCACCGCTTGCTTGTTCATGCCTGAGACTTGGAAACTCAGGAATTCATTTTCTTGGATTAAGATTTTGTCTATTAAAATACTAACAGCCCTTCTCAGGATCCCATGTGAAACTCTCCAGGCCATTTTCACTCTGCTGGTAAGGGGCTCCCTGGCTCCAGCTTTTCCCAGCTGGGTAGGGAGAGAGCAAGTGGATCCTGGCCCTTTGGCGATGAGGGTATAAACTGTGAGAGGGGGGGGGTGTGCCGGGGGAGACACCCTCGGAGGAGCCCACGAAGACAATAGGAACGCTCTTCCGTGTGTAAAACCATTTTTGCCCATTCCTACCACAGCCTCCCTGCCCTGCATCCTGGGGGAATATAAAGTTGATATGGTAACCCCGCCGGGAGAAAGCCCGCCCACCGGAGTCTCAGGCAACCCTAAACCGCGGCTGGGATTATCCTAGCATTTAATCCCTCATCGTTAGCCAAACTGCTTGCTTAGTTTGACCAGTGTATTCTGTTTTTCCATAAAGACCAGAGGCATTCTAATTCACCATTTTTTAAAGATTTTATTTATTTATTTGACAGACAGAGATCACAAATAGCAGAGAGGCAGGCAGAGAGAGAGAGAGGAGGAAGCAGGCTCCCCGTGGAGCAGAGGGCTCCATGCGGGGCTCGATGCGGGTGGGGCTCAATCCCAGGACCCTGAGATCCTGACCTGAGCCGAAGGCAGAGGCTTAACCCACTGAGCCACCCAGGCGCTCCATCTAATTCACAATTTTAAAAGGTATTCTATAAAAGACTTCTGACATGGGGAGGGGCGGGGTGCGGGGAGTGGGTTGAGGAGTGACTCTTTCTCCCTCCCGCAAGGCTTCTAAAGGAGGGAAATCCCTGTGGCTGTGTGGAAGTGACTCAAGTCCTGAGATGGTCTGTCAGCTCCTTGCACTGGTGTTACTGGTTGCATGGTGACCTCACTGAGGTAACAGTGTCATTTTATTTTCACTTCTCACTACTTAACTTAGGTGTTTCCTTTTATGTAACTTTCAAAAACAGTTTCCTACCTAAGAAGGGTGAAAAGGAGATTTTATGAAGTTGAGCTTATTATGGCACTTAAAAATAATTTGCAGTATAGTACGTCTTTCTTCTTAAAGCTATGACATGGCTGTTCAAAAAAAAAAAAACCCTAACAACTCCTCTTGTCCTCTAAAGATTACCAGGTTTTTTCATCATCTTTCATTTCTTTACCACATATTTTGTGCAGATTATATAGCAGAGACCGGGGTGGGCGCTAAGGCCCTGTCGCTGGGATCCACTGTCCCGACCTCGGATTGCTCAGTCTAGTCAGTGGGAGGAGACAGACAAATTACCACCTGCTAAGAACAGGATGAAAGTTTGCACAGGGTTGCAGAATGGGCCCCACCCATACTGGGGCATCAGGAAAGCTTTTCTGTGGAAGTGGAGTATCTGAGCTGAGAGTTTTAAGGATGTGAATAATATAGGAATTGCCAGGAGGAAGATGCATGCCTGGGGTGGGGGTGGGGGGCTGTTCCAGGCAGAGGAACAGCATATGCAAAGAAATGGTGGAGAGAGAACACTATCCTCCTGTCTGTCTTCACCTCTCTAGGCCAGGGACCAATTCTTACTCATCACTGGATCTCTGGTACCTGTCAGGCCTGTCATAAGTATTCATAAATATTTGTTGAACTTCACTGAATTGAATTGCAAACATTTATTACTGTTTTCTAAATGCTGGGGATGGGGTAGTGGCTACAAGAGAAATTTTTGTTCTTGTGGTATATATGTTCTAGGGAGGCGTTACTAGGAGTCAGCATTTACTAGGAACTTCCTACCTGCCAGGCACTGTCCAAGAGATTTGTGTATTCACTTGTTCAATCTTCACAACAAGCCTGTAGTAGGTATTTTAATATTATCCCAATGTGTTACTGTGAGGACATAGAGAGGTTAAGAAACATCCAAGCCTACCCAGCTTGTGAGTGGTAGAGCTGGGATTCAAAGTCAGGAAATCATGGCTTCCAGAGTCAGTCCTAACCTCTACAGTTAGCCATTCAGTAATTTCAAGATGCCTTTAAGTCTTACTTTTGGAAAATGAAATAAAAAGAAATTCTAAATGTCCATTCTTCCTTGATCCTTCTTCTCTTTAGTGACCTAAGATTTCATTTTATTTGGCATGAATACGTGAGAATAATAGACATTTTGAAAAGCAGGTGTAGGTTTCAGGTGCCTGGGTGGCTCAGTCAGTTGATTCTGACTCTTGATTTCGGCTCAGGTCACGATCTCAGGATTGTGGGATGGAGCCCGGCTTAAGGCTCTGAGCTCAGCATGGAGTCTGCTTGAGATTTTTCTTTCTGCTTCTCCCTCTGCCCCCTCTCTGCTCGTGCACTCTCTCTAAATAAAATCTTAAAAAGAGGAAGAGTAGGGTTAAAATTAAAGATAATATGGCTTTTAAAAAAGTAAAGAGGAGGGGCGCCTGGGTGGCTCAGTGGGTTAAGCCTCTGCCTTCGGCTCAGGTCATGATCTCAGGGTCCTGGGATCGAGCCCCGCATCGGGCTCTCTGCTCAGCAGGGAGCCTGCTTCCTCCTCTCTCTCTCTGCCTGCCTCTCTGCCTACTTGTAATCTCTGTCTGTCAAATAAATAAATAAAATCTTAAAAAAAAAAGTAAAGAGGAGATAATGGTCATATCAGATATCAAAATGCATTACAAATATACCGATTAAAGAGAGAGGCATGGTGACTATAGTTAATGGCACTGTATTATATATGCAAAAGTGGCTGAGAGAATAGAGCTTAAAAGCTCTCTCCAAGAAAAAATACTTATAACTATGTGTGGTGATGGATATTTACTAGACTTACTGTGGTGATTGTTTCCTAATATATACAAATATTGAGTCATTATGTTGTACCTCTGAAAATAATACTATAATGTTGTATGTCAGTTATATCTCAATAAAAAGGGGGAAAATATATATCGTGGTTGTTTTGGCAGCACATATACTAAAATTGGAACAATACAGAGATTAGCGGGACCCCCGGCACAAGGATGACAAGCGAATTCGTGCCGGGTTCTATATTAAATATACGTGTGTGTGTGTGTGTGTGTGTGTGTCTGTGTGTGTGACACCCGGGCACCTCTTACTCTTATCTATCTCCATTTTTTAAAGATTTTATTTATTTATTTGATAGACAGAGAGCACAAGCAGGGGGTGTGGCAGAGAGAGGGAGAAGCAGTTCCCCACTGAGCGGGGTGTATGATGTGGGGCTCTATCTCATGAGCTTGAAATCATGACCTGAGCCCAAGGCAGACACTTAACTGACTGAGCCACCCAGGTGTCCTTGTCTACCTCCATTCTTGATGGGGAGATTTTGGTGCCCCTAAGAGGGCCCTGAGAGGCCCCTGAGAGGCCCCTGAGAACAGACAGGTATGTTCATCTCCTTTGCACAGAGTAGGGAGGCTTTCTACCTCACTGCCTCCACCCTCCACCTGTGTAATGGGCACTTGGGGACAGGGCAAATATTGATCGGAGAAACCAGGGCCTGATCGGAGAAACCAGGGCCTGACCAGCTTCACCGTGGAGCATGCCATCCATCTAGCACGCTGCCCCCCAGTGTCATTTTGTTGTTCCTGATCATATTTCCTTTTGTAGTTTCTTTCCCGCGTGTCTTTGTCCCTAAGGAAGGAAAACTGTTATTGGCCCTAGGAAGGAATGTCACAGACATATATATGTAGGATAAGCATGGATTCAAGTATTTCTGCTGCCAGTTTCCTTCTCTCCCTAGACCTAAGAATTGGAACAGTGAGAAAGAAACCAGTAAATAAAAAATCTGCTGCTCCGCCCTCCACTCTATTTCCTGGCATTCCAGGTATAAACCCAGCTCTCTCACATCAGATCCAGAAGTAAGAGGGACCTCGATACTGTCTTTTTTTTTTTTTAAAGATTTTATCTATTTATTTGTCAGAGAGAGAGCGAGAGAGCACGAGAGAGTGCGAGAGCGTGTGCACACACGCATGTACAAGCAGGCAGAGGCAGAGAGAGAAGCAGGCTCCCCACTGAGCAAGGAGCCTCATGCGGGACTTGATCCCAGGACCCTGGGATCATGACCTGAGCCGAAGGTAGCAGCCTAAAGGACTGAGCCACCCAGGCATCCCCCTCGATACCGTCTTAATCAAAGTACTGACAAACTGATTCCCTTTCCTCCCCCTGCAATATGGGGAGAACTTTAAAATTTTGCATAAATGAAATAAACATATTTTTATTATTTGATTTGAGCACTAACTTTCATAGATTGATAGTGGGCATCTTACCAAACTGGCAACTGGAAACCATTAAAAACCAACTTCTTTTTTTAAGTTTTTAATTTTAATTCCAGTGCAGCTAACATATAGTGTTGTGTTAGTTTCAGGTGTATAATAAAGCAAATTCCATACATCACCTGGTGCTCATCGAAAGCACACTCCTTAAATCCTTTTCATTTTTTATTTCCCCCAACCCCCCACTCACCTCCCCTCTGTAACCATCAGTGTGTTCTCTATAGTTAAGAGTCTGTTTCTTGGTTTGTTTCCCTCTCTCTCTCTCTTTTGTCCTTTGTTTTGTTTCTTAAATTCTACATATGAGTGAAATCATAGGATATTTGTCTGTCTCTGACTTATTTCACTTAGCATTAGACTCTCTAGCTCCATCCATATTGTCACAAAGGGCAAGATTTCATTCCTTTTTATGGATATTGTATATATATCGCATCTGCTTTATCCATTCATCTATCCATGGCTATTTGGGCTCCTTCCATAATTTGGTTATTATAGATAGTGCTCCAATAAACAGAGGGGTGCATATATCCTTTTGAATTAGTGTTTTTGTACTTTTTGGGTAAATACCCAGTCATACAGTTACTGGATCATAGAATAGTTCTATTTTTAACTTTTTGAGGAAACTCCATATTGTTTTCCATGGTGGCTACACCATCTTGCATTCCCACCAACGGTGCACAAGGGTTCCGTTTTCTCCACAACCCTGCCAACACATGTTCTTCCTTGCGGTTTTGATTTTAGTCATAAAAACCAAGTTCTTGAATGCTGTCATCTTGCCTGATTCTGAGAAAGAGGATCTTGAATGGAAGTCCTGCACATTCCTCTAATAAGTGTCCTGATGCTTTAAAATTATAAATTTAATACACCTGAAAGTAATGTAGCATTGTAGCAACTATACTTCAATAAGGATGTCTGGGTGGCTTAGTTGGCTAAGCGTCTTCCTTTGGCTCTGGTCATGATCCCAGGGTCCTGGGATTGAGTTCTGCATTGGGCTCCCTCTCAGCGGGGAGCCTGCTTCTCCCTCTGCTATTCCTCCTACTTTTGCTCTCTCTCTGTCAAATAAATAAATAAAATCTTTAAAAAGTAATAAAATGTTAAAATTTTTTTATTATAAATTTAACATAGATTATAGGTTAAAATAGAATTATTAAATTAATTTGGAATTATTAAATTAATTTGGTAAAGGTTTGGAACATCACTGAGAAAGTTAGGGTGGAGGGGGTGATTGAAAGACCCATAGGATGACTGCACAGCATTGTGGAGGATCTGTCTGTGGTTGGAGGTCATAAATCTGTAGCTGTGCTAATTTGCACCATATATGCTGATCAGCTGGTCCTGAGGGCAAAGATCAGACTGGAGTTATGACTGGACTGGTCCAGACAGTGGACCCACGATGCTTTTTTTTTTTTTTTTCTTTTAGTGAAGCGGTAAGACTTCGAAGGCTCTAGGGGAGATAATTGCCTAAGGTCATACAGCCAACAGGAACAGAGCTAGATTTGAGCATAAAGTTGACTAGTTTGATAACCTTATCTGAACTGTGAGCCTAGGGTGCTAGTGGATCGACTATATTGAGAGGGAGGCTACCTAGGTAAATGTCAGGCCTTGGAAAGAAGACAAAGTCTAAGGTCCAGATGCCAAAGTACTTGATGGATGTTTCGTGGTTCAACAGTTAATAAATACGTACTGTTCCAGTGTTGAGTCAGGCTTTCAACAATCAAACATCACCTTTTATTCAATCATCCTAAAGATTCTTTTAAAGTCTTTTTGTTTTGCAAAATAAAACGTATTTATGGAGAAACTAGGAAGAGAAATGATTTAAAAATTAAATGTAATGCAAAGTAAAACAATGAGACACCACCACACAGCTATTAGAATGGTCACAGTCTAAACGCTAACACCAAATGTGGGCAAAGATGTGGAACAACAGTGGCTTTTATTCATTACAAGCAGGAACGCAACATGGTCCAATTACTTTGGAAGACAGTTTGGCGCTTTCTTACAAAAATAAACATACTCTTGCCATACAATCCAGCAATTTGGCATATTGGTCTCTTATTCAAAGGAGTTGCAGACTGAAGTCCATGCAAAAACCTGAACACGGCTATTGACAATGGCTTTGTTTATAATTGCCCAAACTTGGAAGTAGCCAGGACAGCCTTCAGGAGGTGGGCGAATAAATTAACTGTGTTACATCTGGACCATGGACTGTTTTTTTCAGCACTAAAAAGAAATAAGCTGTGAAGTCATGAAAAGACGTGGAGGGATCTTAAGTTCACATCACCAAGTGAAAGAAGCCAGTCTGAGAAGGCTACATTCTGTGTGATTCCAACTCTCTGACATTGTGGAGAAGGCTAAACTGTGGAGACAGTAGTAAAATGATCAGTGGTTGCTGGGGGCTGAGGGAAGGAGAGAAGGGAAGGATGAACAGGCAGAATACAGAGGATTTTTAAGCCAGGGAAGACTCTGAATGATACTGTAATGTTGTCTACATTTTCCAAACCCATACAATACATAATATACAACACCAAGAGTGAACCCTTCGGTAAACTATGGATTTTGGGTGAAAATGATGACTTAATGTATGTTCATCAGTTGTAACAAATGTACCACTCTAGTGAGGGATGTTGATGATGGGGGAACCTGTCAGGGGTGGATAGGAGATATATGGGAAATCTTTGTTACCCCCCCCCATTTTCCTATGAACCTAAAACTGCTCTAAAAAGTTCAAGTCTTTTTAAAATGTTTAAAAATTTAAAAACTCATTTTGACCTTTTGACATACAAATCATATGGCAGTGTAGGATTGGGAGTTAGGCGGTGGGAAGTGAATAAGGTACGCAGTGACCATGAATGAGGAAACCTGAGGTGGAAACAAGCTTAGGAGCTAGGTAGAGTTTGATGTCAGTTTTTTTTTTTTTTTTTTAAGATTTTATTTATTTATTTGACAGAGAGGGAGAGATCACAAGTAGGCAGAGAGGGAAGCAGAGAGAGATGGGGAAGCAGGCTCCCCGCTGAGCAGAGAGCTGATGTGGGGCTCGATCCCAGGACCCCAGGATCATGACCTGAGCTGAAGGCAGAGGCTTAACCCACTGAGCCACCCAGGAGCCCCTTGATGTCAGTTTTTAAGTGTCTTTACTTTCTCTTCATGTAGCCATTTTAGAAAACATTTTCCAAAGATTCCCTCTAAAAGCTTTTAAGAAAAGTCTGCACACCCGTCCTGGGTAGGAATAGATGAAGACCAGAGTGCTCCTGGTGGTCTACACATCAGGTGGCAAGTGATCCAGGCCACTTTCCTATGTTAGGGACATAGATTACATACAGAATGAGTTTGCTTTCCAGAGTCAACCGATAACCAGACAGTATTGCCAGAAAGCTAGGCCTTTTTTTTTGGCCAGTGATAAATTTTTCCATGCAGGTTATCGTTCCTCTGACTGTGCACGGAGTCAGTTTAGAAAAAATAGAAACACAGCTCACCACACCCTGGCACACCTCAGCTTACATCCCCATATCTCACCATACCACACCTCAACTCATAACACCTCCCCACACTTCGGCATACCTCCTCACACCTCCCTATCCCTCCCCATCTCTCGTCTTACCTCACCTCACCACCACACCCCATCTTAAAACATCTCCTCACACCTCCCCACCCTTCCCCATCCCACATCTTACCTCACCTCCCCACTGCACCACACTCACCAGACTACGCCCCATCTCAGAACACCTCCACATACACCCCCCCCACCCCACCGCCAGGAGGAGGCAGCCTGAATGCCAAGACGGGCACTGGGGAGAGTGAGTTGGGCAGCACTGGGGCAAGCAAGGTGTGAATCCAGCAGACAGGAAGAGAGCTAGAGGCCATGACAGTAACACAGTCAAATGCAGGCACAGAGACTGTCTTTACGCAGGAGATGCAGGGCAAAGTGTATATGGGACGGAAGGGCCAAGAAAGGAAGGGGAAAACAGAGAGCCAAAGTGAACTCATTTAAAAAACCCTTTATCCTGGGACGCCTGGGTGGCTCAGTTGGTTAAGCGGCTGCCTTCGGCTCAGGTCATGGTCCCAGCGTCCTGGGATCGAGACCCACATCGGGCTCCTTGCTCAGCGGGGAGCCTGCTTCTCCCTCTGCCTCTGCCTACCACTCTGTCTGCCTGTGCTCATGCTCGCTCCCTCTCTCTCTCTCTCTTTCTAACAAATAAATAAATAAAATCTTAAAAAAAAAACCAAAACCCTTTATCCTAAGGTGGAGAATGTCCTGAAGCCAGTGGCAGGAACGGACACTGTGCCTCCTTCAGAGAGAGTGTAAGTTCTCCCAAGGCACCTACCAAGAAGGACCGTTAATGTAAGTACATGGACTGCAATGACTTGAATATCTACATCAAAACAGCAACCTGAGAGGATTAAACAACACACCAAGGACATAGGACTCTAAGTAGTGAAGTCACATATCCTAATGAGGTAGATACATTTAATTTAATAATTTTATTCTAATTTTTTCCCTATTTATTAAATTGTTTTAAAGGAGTCCCTTTTCCTTAAAATTCCTTAAATTCACCATTTAAGAATACCAACACAACATTGCTTGCTTCTGAAATACGTGACGGCTATAGACAGATTCTGCCAAGGTTCTCTGCACTTACTGGTCTGGTTCCAGAAGGAGAGGAGATATTTGAATGGATGTATCTCTGCTCCAGCAAACCTGGACAGAGAAGAAAGGAGATGAAAACTGTAGAATGAAACTCGGCATAGAAATGGTTGACAAGGGATGCCTGGGTGGCTCAGTCGGCTAAGCATCTGCCTTTGGCTCAGGTCATGATCCCAGGGTCCTGGGACCGAGTCCCAAGTCCAGCTCCTTGCTCAGCGGGGAGCCTGCTTCTCTCTCTCTGCCTCTGCCTGCAGCTCTCTGTGCTTCTGCTCTCTCTCTGACAAAGAAATAAAATCTTAAAAAAAAAAAAAAGGAAAGAGAGAAAGAAAGAAAGAAAGAAAGAAAGAAAGGAAGAAAGAAAGAAATGGTTGATAAGAGGGGCACTGGATGGCTCAGGCAGGGGGATGTCCGACTCTTGGTTTCAGCTTGGGTCATGATCACAGGGTCCTGAGATGGAGACCCCTAGCAGGCTCTGTGCTCAGCGTGAGCTGCTTGAGATCTCTCTCCTTCTGCCCCTCTTCCAGCTGGTGCTCTCTCTCTCAAATAAATAAATAAATCTTTTAAAAAATGATTTATTAGAGTATCATCTGGTGACAAATGAATACTTGGGGGGAACATCTATTTTGAATTGCCAAACCAATTAGTAAGTGGATTAGGAAAGTGATTCTTAGCTATTGATTTTTAGTTCTGCATTTTCAACTGATATTATAATTTTTAGAACAGTCAAGATTGAGCGCTTACTGTGACAGTAATCTCTGACTTCTAGAGATATGTTAATTTGGAGACACATTGCAACCCTTCCTTTCAAAGGAAGCTCAGAGAGGTGACTCCTCACCATGATGGGCGCAAGACCAAAACCCGAGCCTCCTGATTTTATTATATCAGCGTTTGAAGCTGCTTGTGACTGGTCCCCCCAGAAATCAGACTCAGACAGATTGCATGCAGAAAGGATATTGGGAGATGTCGTGGCAAGTGCCGGGGCGGGAGGGTCAGTATCTACGGGGTGATTGAAGGACATAGTGTTGGCCAGAGGAAGGAGTGACGTAATGGCAACATGTTCAGGTGATCCTACAGGATGCTGTGGAGTAGGGATGGTCCTTCTGAGTGATCCTGACTCAAGCCAAGGGACTGGGGTCTCTAGAACCCTCTCCCTAATTAATCAGTCTGGATGAAGCCTGCTTTCAGGGAGGGAGAATGACCTTGGAGGTGTTGGTGGTCTTCGGTGAGGGCAGTTCTCTAAGAAAGACCTTGCTGAAGGCTGTGGGTCACTAGTGTTCCCAGCCTTGGGGGGAAATGAGAGCCGTAAGGCTGAAGAAGGACATACACAGCCTCCACTACAGTCCTGAATGCCAGCTTGGTAATGGATGCTTTCACACTGGGGTTCTTGGGTGGCTTAGCTGGTTGGGCAACTGCCTTTGGCTTAGGTCATGATCCCAGAATCCTGGGATCCAGTCCCATATCAGGCTCCAAGCTCCATGGGGAGTGTGCTTCTCCCTCTGACCTTCTCCCCTCTCATGCTCTCTCTCTCTCTCTCAAATAAATAAATAAAATCTTAAAAAAAAAAGATGCTTTCACACATGTCCACTTGCTTTCTCCCACTAGTTAACAAGACCCTTGTTGACAGATCCCTGATTTCTATCAGGCTCCAAAGAAGAATCACAGGTAGCACACTGCTAAGGCCCCATCAGGGACTCAATACTATTTAATGATAGATTAAAGTCAGAGAAATTAATTATAATACTAACTGTGGTTTGAAGAGGGAAGCTTGTACAGTGACTTTTTTTTCCTGAATAAAGCTATACTTTGAAATTAGGAATGTGATTTATCATGTGAAAATCATTATAATCTTAATATTAGAAATTCTCTTTGCCTTTTGATTGGCTGCTAACTTACACGATTGAAAGGGGAAAAAAAAAGAAATTATAATCCAACGTGTTATGTTAAGATAAAAGAACATGAAGGTAAGCCTGAAGATACCACTTTCATGAAAGGCTTCCCTGTTGTCCTAATTAATTGCACAGAAGCCTAAGAGGGAAAAAACCCTGCTAACTTCCAAGTTGGCTTGATATCCTTTTTCATTTTTATCACTAAGGGGTCCAAAGTGAATAAGTCAGTATCCCCGAAGCATGCACTCAAAAACGCTAAACTTTTTATCTCCCTAATAGTTTCTTTTTTTTTCATTAAGAAATAGGATTAAAGAAAATCTTCACATTTAAAGGAGGAGGAAGATTTGAAGTCGGAAGGGTATAATGCTAAAATATAAGACAGTGTATGTCACTTATTAAAAATCTGGGGTTGTATTGAATAGCCCAGGCGTTCTCATCCCATCTGGAAGGTGGTGTGTGCCAAAGCTAGGCTTAGTGTACTTATGTACCACTGTCCATGTGCACAAAATAACTTTGATCTAAAGAGAAGATATCCCCACGTTTTCACTGGCGCTCCAAACAAAAAGCAACCTTCAAGAATAACAGTAGCAACAGAGGAACCCGAACATCACAGATAGCATTGAGGACTGTCATGAAAGGCTTTTTGTGTCTCTAAAGCATCCCTTGGTAGGCCCAGCTACAGCTGTTAACGTTTGGGGAACATTCTAAAAGGGCAGATGTGCCAAAGTATGGTGTTGCCCCTTTTCCACAGGGCAGCACATCTTGTCTTCAGTTAGAGCCTAGAAAAGTGACCGCAGGAGCCCTCAGCCTGGGAGAGGCCTTGGCTGTGTTGGGGTGAGTGGTGTGGAGCAAGGGCCTTTCTCTTCTGTCTGAATGATGACTTCTTTTTTTCTTTTTTTAAGATTTTATTTCTCTACTTGAGGGAGAGAGACCACGAGCCAGGGGTAAAGGGCTGAGGGGCAGAGGGCAGAGGGAGAGGGAGAAGCAGGCTCCCCACTGAGCAGGGAGCCCAATTCGGGGCTCCATCCCAGGACCCTGGAACCATGACCCAAGGGGAAGTCAGATGCTTAACCAAACGAGCCACCCAGGAGCCCCTGAATCATGACTTCTCCAAACGCCAAAGAATCAACTAATTGAAGCTTCAGCTGAGTTTTCATTTCTAAGACTAGTACATAAGGCCAAAAAAAAGAGTATATATTTGAATACATTAAATCAGAACTTAAAATAATTCTCATCGAATTTTATAATTTTTTACATTTGTAAGTAGTTTGCTAAATTATCTATGAGGCAAACAAAAGGCTGGGGTCTAGCATGCTGGTCCAGCGTACCTCTCCAGTCAGCCCTGTGGAGTCCAGGAACGCACAGTGATCTGCAGGGAAACTTCGCTGGAATTCCAGAATGGGTAGAACTTCAGAAATGAAATACTGTTGCTGGGGGCGCCTCGGTGGCTCAATGGGTTAAAGCCTCTACCTTCGGCTCAGGTTATGATCCCAGGGTCATGGGATGGAGCCCTGCATCGGGTTCTCTGCTCAGCGGGGAGCCTGATTCCCTTCCTCTCTCTCTGCCTGCCTTTCTGCCTACTTGTAATCTCTGTCTGTCAAATAAATAAATAAAATCTTTAAAAAAGAAAAGAAATACCATTGCTGGTGTGTGCTCTAGCAATGTTGAAAGAAGGCCAATACCCTCACCCCATCTCTCGGAACCACTGCACCTCCCCCTCCTAGTGAGGTCCTGTTTCTCTTCCCATCAGGGAGACATTGATATATCCACTGAGCTGCCTTCGCCCTGGTCCTTGATGGCTTTCCTTCCTCAGGTGTATGTCCACACAAAAGCAGAACCATTCATGATTAGTTCTCCTACATACAAGGAACCAAGGGATTACCTTGCCTGCATGTTATTTTGGTGTTACATAGATGGAGAGGGGCATACCCAGATCTGTCCCCTCCAAAAACAAAACAAAATGAAATAAAAACTCTTTAAAATAAATTTTAAAAAACCTTTTTGAAAGAATCTGCAAGGGGACTGTTTATTTGATTTGACTACTCTGGAAACCTGGATTTTGACTCAGACATATCTTGGCCAGGTCTGTATTATAATGATCATTCTGGAGGGATTTATTCACTTGGAACCTTATAAACTCCACACAAAGTTTCGTTGATGATGAAGTTACTTTCTGGAGTTAGAACTACATTGTACAGAAATATACAATTTGCTTTGTCCTGTTTTTTCCTAAAATAAATTAAAATGTTCCTGATATGTTTCTCCATATCTTTCTAATGAGATCTCTCAGGATGGTTTTTTTGTTTGTTTTATGGTTTGGGGTTTTTTTTTTAAAGATTTTATTTATTTATTTGACAGTGAGTGAGCATAAGCAGGGAGAGCAGCAGGCAGAGGAAGAGGTAGAAGCAGGATCCCCACCAAGCAGGGACCACTATGTGGGACTTGATCCCGGGATTCCAGGATCATGATCTGAGCCCAAGGCAGACGCCCGACCAACTGAGCCACCCTGGCGCCCCTTAGAATGGTTTCTTAAAAATTTTTTGAGGGCGTCTGGGTGGTGAGGTCATTTAAGTGTCCAACTTTGGCTCAGGCCATGCTCTCAGGGTCCTGGGATCGAGCCCCACCTTGGCCTCCCTGCTTAGCAGGGAGTATGTCCCTCTGACCCTCCCCCTGCTTGTGCACATGTTCTCTCTCTCTCAAATAAATAAATAAAATCTCTGTATATATATAAAGGTTTGCCTTCCAAGCCTCAAGCATGTGGTAAGAACCTCGAAGCTTTTTTTGATGCTGGAAGGCTTGGGTGAGGACTTCAGTCAGTGGCATTCTAAACAGGTCCTGATGCTGTGCTTGGACCAGCCCACAGGTGTGAATAATAAGCTCCTTTCTCTGCATACCATGGTCTCAGGGAATCTTCCTGGTCCCCACTTCCATTCTAATCTGGTTCTTGCTCTCCATGCACCACTTTGAACTTGATACCTCAGACTGTCCCCTTCTCCTCAGTCAGGTTCACTATTGCCAGAGTCTGAGATTTTTGTTCCCCCTTTTCTGGTACCCCACTGCTAAGGGTCTGAATCTCTGCACCCTAACCCAAGTCATACTGATTTCTCCACTTGCAAGAAAGGTATTTCCTTCTGTTAAGGGTTAATGTCCAGCATTTTGCATAACTTTTGATAGCAGAAAGCAATGATTCCCATACTCATGGTGCTCTGGTCTGGGCAGTTCCCGGTCACTGTGTATGGTATTGAGTCCTGGCCAGTACTGAGAAACGGTTGTCAAGTACTCTGTATATATACACACAGAGATTTTAGACATACAGAGACTGGTATGTGTATGGACCACATCCCTTCTAACCAAAGGACCCACGTGTGGTGCTGAATAAGGTCTCAGCAGCTTAGTAATAGAAGCTGCTCTCTCCCTATTCAGAGTCAATTAAAGATTGTCCGGGGTGTGGCAGGAGGCAGTGCTTTCTACTCTTTTTACCTGCAAGATGGAGAGGAGACACAAAATTTACTCTATGTACATCTGACAGCTTGCCAATTTATCCTGGCCCAGCCCACCCTAACAGTCCAGATACTTGACTTACAATCCAAGTACTTTTTTTTTTCCTTCTGGCTTGGGGGACTCTGTCTCAATTCATCCAAGTCCACATTTACCCATCTACCCTCTCCTCTCCACAGAATATTGACTATTGAAGAGCATTTACATTCTTCTACTTCTTTCTGGTGCCTCTTCCTACCCACTGCAGAATTAACGTACCATTTCATGTACCACCTTGTTCCATCAAAACTATGACTTCTAGGGGCCCCTGGGTGGCTCAGTCAGTGAAGCCTCTGATTCTTGATTTTGACTCTGGTTATGATCTCAGGATGATGAGATCAAGCCCACCTCAGGCTCTGAGCTAGGCAGGGAGTCTGGTTGGGATTCTCTCTCTCTCCCTCTGCTTCTCCCCCAGCCCCCACTCCCTCCCTAAAATAAATAAATAAATCTTTAAAAACAAACAATGGACTATGACTTCTACCACCCCTGCTTTCCTACATTCTCAGCACTGAGAAATTTGTACAAGAACTGGTACAAGAAATTTGCTCCATTGTTCTGCATATTGCTGTTCACGTCATTTAGTCTGTCCTCTGTGGAAGACCATTTGCATGGTGCCCAGTGCTTGCTTCCCACCAACCCTCTTGAACTTGACCATCAAACTGTCTCTTGCTTCCCATATCTGACCCCATCCAAGACTTTGTTCATCTTTGCGCTGTGTACAATGGCTGCAGCGGAAAACCCATCTTGATACATTTTCTGCTCTACTCAGACTGAACTACTTCTTTCCTTTGTATACCCTATTTCCTCTGCCTAGAATGCCCTCCTTTGCCATTGCTAACCTGAAGAATATGAGCAAATGTCAAGTTTCCCTAGTCATTTCCCCCTATATATTGCCCACTCTGAGCTATCTCTACATTTTGAAGTTACTTCTATTGGTTATCACACCGCGTAGAAATTATTTGTTTGTATGCCCGCCTCTCCATTGTACTTAGATTTCTTGACATCAAGGCCTTTGTCATTTTTGACCCCCTGTTTCTAACATAGAGCTTAGAACATAATAGTCCTCATTCTTTGATTCATTCTTTAAGCAAATATTAATTGAGGATCTATTATGCTCCTCCTCTCATGGAGCACAGAGGACAGTGGAGGCAGAAATACACCTTTGTGGTTCAAAAAAATAATTTTTTTTTTTTTTTTTTAGTAAATTCTACCTTGCCCCCTGACATGGCACTTGAACTCAAGACCTCAAGATCAAGAGTCGCATGCTCTAGTGACTGAAACTGCCAGGCACCCCCATGGTTTTTGCTTCTTGTGTTTATTCTAACATTTCTTTCTTTAAAACAAAAACTCCAGATTGTTAGTGACCGGCATCTCCCTGTATACCTGCGCATGGTGATGTCTTATTTTATCACAACTTTTGTTTTTTACTTACAAAAAACTTTTCAGGTCAGAAGAACCCAGGATTTACAAATATAATTTACTTTTTAAAAGTTACAATAAATTTAAGACTGAGGTACGTAGTCATTTTTCCTGTGAATTTCGTTTTTAGGTTTTTAAAAAAGTTGTTCTTGGCCGACCTAGTTTAGGAGGCTGTCAGTGTGCTGTGGTTTGGGGGCAAGGGGTTAACTATTCCAGCAAGGTCAATGTGCCAGCCATTTAGCTTCCTTCTCCCCTCCCCCAACCTTCAGTTTCACCATTACATCTGCCCCTGGGCTTAGACCTCAAAGGCAGCCACTGTGAAAATGCCAGCTACCTCACATGGGAAGGAAACTGCCCAAGTCTGTTTATCCTATGGTAACAATCCAAGATTTATTTATCATTAGTTGCCAATCAGGAGGCAAGAGCGGTTGCCAGGGGTTGGGTGCCGAGATGGAAAGAGTTAACTGTAAACGGGCAGGAGGGATCTTATTGGGGTGATAGAAACATTCAAAAAACTGATTCATAGTTATGGCAGCTCAGTTTGGTAACTTGCCCAAAAAATTATTGAATTGTACACTAGAAGTGGATGAATTATATGATATGTAAAATATACATCAGTAAAGAGAGATTAAAGAGCAAGGTATGCAACAGTGTTTCTTTTTCATGGCCCTTTTTTTTTTATTTGAGTATAGCTGACACACAATGTTACTTTAGTTTCAGGTGCATAATATAGTGATTCCCCTTCTGTATCTGTCATGCTGTGCTCGCCACAAGTGTGGCTACCATCTGTCACCATGCAATGCTGTTATAATACTATTGACTGTTTTGCGCCTTTTATTCCTGGACTTATTCATTCCATAACTGGAAGCCTGTATCTCCCAGTCCCCTTCACCCATTTTGCCCATCCCAACCCAGCTGTCCTCTGGCAACCATCAGTTTGTTCTCTGTATTTATCAGTCTGATTCCACGTTTTGTTTGCTTATTCATTTGTTTTGTTTTTTTGATTCCACATATGAGTGAAATCATACGATATTGTCTTTCTCAGTCTGACTTATTTCACCTAGTATATAACAACTATGTTGTTGCAAATGGCAAGATCTCATCCTTTCTTATGGCTGTATAATATTCCATTGTGCTCATATACCACATCTTCCTTATCCTTTTATCTATGGATGAACACTTAGGTTGCTTTTCATACCTTGGCTATTGTAAATTAGCAACAAACATAGGGGTACGTGTATTTTTTTTTGAATTAGTGTTTTTGTTTTCTTCGGATACAACACTGTTTTTAAATGCTGCCATTTAAATGAAAAAGCAGGAAACCAGAAAGAATGGCAAAAGAGGCTGAATCATAATGAAATGCCACACAAAAATCTTTTTTCAGTGAAAGGGGCTCCCTTTCTTTATATTTGGGCTTTCACACTTATTCTGCATTTAGTCAAGCCTTAGTCTTGGAATGCCCAACCTATGGACATGGGAACAGGGATCGTCTAGGGAAAGAAGAAGCAAAGGTTTCTGCACTACGGTTCTCTGCTGATGCTGCTCATAGAGGCTTGCTGGGGTGACTCTCTCAACGTGTCTTGGATTGAGTACAGAGCCATGTTGGAGGTGGGCAATTTGATTTCGTGTGTGACACAGCTAATGCTCTATATGCCACGAGGGTCAGGGAGATGGTTGGGTATCAGATGGGCAACATTTGGGTAGAAGAGATAGAGCCGCAGGCCCTCCAGAAGGCCAGGCACTGAGCAGTAAAATATGCATGTGTAGGGAGAAGGTCTGGAGAAGGGGAACAGCTAGGACAGAAGTATAGGGGTGGCGTTTTGAAGAGGCAAGGCACTAAAGAGTGTGTGTGTGTGTTGTGTGTGTGTGTGTGTGTAAGGGACAGAGAGATACCAGAGAAAGAGAGACAGACTGAAAGAGAAGGGTGAAGAGCATCCCTGTGATCGCCAGACATCGCTAGCTCTTGATTATGACATAGCCTCACATGCTCAAAATCTTCCCCAGAAAGGTTCCATTCATTCTACTTCTCCCTCTGCCTGCCACTCCTCCTGGTTGTGCTTGCTCTCTCTCTCTCTCTCTCTCTCTCTCTCTGTCTGACAAATAAATAAATAAAAATCTTAAAAAAAAAAAAAAAAGGTCACCGGGCAAATCTTTGTGGCCCTTACCCTGCCTTTCTACTAGAGATACCAAGCCCAGACCTGCTGGCCACTCACTTCCCAGAGCCAGGGCTAAAACCATCATCACTGAAGGCAGATTTGTGGAAAGGTCTTTTTTGTTTTCTTTTCAAATCTATGTGTTCAGGTAAGTTTATTGTTACTCTGGGGGAGAAAAAAAACAACCCAGCAGATTAGTCCCTCAGACCTAGACTTTGGCCTCCCCCTCCTTCTTTTTCTTCTTCTTCTTCTTTTTTTTTTTTTTTTTAAAGATTTTATTTATTTATTTGACAGACAGAGATCACAAGTAGGCAGAGAGGCAGGCAGAGAGAGAGGAAGAAGCAGGCTCCCTGCAGAGCAGAGAGCCCGATGCGGGACTCGATCCCAGGACCCTGAGATAATGACCTGAGCCGAAGGCAGCGGCTTAACCCACTGAGCCACCCAGGCACCCTCTTCTTCTTCTTTTTTGAGACTTTATTTATTTATTTGAGAGAGAGAAAGAGAGATAACAGGTGGAGTAGCAGAGGGAGAGAGCTCACTGTTGAGCAAAAAGCCTGATGCTGACCTCGATCCCAGGACCCTGGGATCATGACCTGAGCCCAAGGCAGACCTTTAGCAGACTGAGCCACCCAGGTGCTGTGAACTTTGGCATTCTTATGTATACTTTGTTTATAGCCAATTCCATCTTGCTGAGGGATCAACTCGCACTTCACATGGGGTTTTCCTTCCTATAAACTGTAGGAACAGACCTTAAAAAAAAAAAGCCTCATTTTTCAGATTGTATGTGTAAGCATAGTATTTTAGTGCAAGATATGCATAGTGAATGGTATAACTATCCCCCAAATTCATGTTCATCTGGAACTTGCCAATGTGAGTTTGTTGAAAATAGGGTTTTTGATAGATGTAATTAGTTAAGATGAGCTCATACTGGCTTAAGGTAGGCCCTAAATCCAACAATTGGCATCTTCATAAGAAAAAGGAGAGAGTTTCAGACAGACACACACACACACACACAGAAAATGACCACGTGAAGCCAGAAACAGTAGAGTTTTGTAGCGCCAAGTCAAAGAAAGCCAAGGATTGCTGTAGCCACCGGAAGCTGAGAGAAGCATGGGGCAGATTCTCCCTCAGAGGCTCCAGAAGAAACCAACCCTGCAGATACCTTGATTTCAGACTTCCAGCCTCTAGAAACATGGAAGAATCAATTTCTCTTGTTTTCAGCTACCAGTTTGTGGTAATAGGTGAAGGAAGCCCCGGGAAGCCTATAGAGCATGTATTCCAACGCTTTACTCCGCAGCAGCGCTGCCCACACAGCAGCCAGAGAGACTTGGTAACAATGTAAAAAGCCCCTGCCTCTGCTAAGTGGAGAAGATGAAGTCAATAGAATGTTCCAGGAGCTCTGCATGATGGTGATCTTACCTCCCCTCATCTCTCTCCCCTCATTTCTTCTCTTCTTTGCCATACCGCCCTTCTTGGCGATTTTCCAGCACATCTTAGGCCCTTTGCCTTTCTGTCATTCTGGAATGCTCTTTTGCTGATATACATGGCTCCCTCCTTTGCTCCTTCCGGTCTTCATTCCTTCTTCACAAGACTTCCCCTAACCTCTCTTTTGAAAATCACCCTTTATTTCCTAGCCCCCTTGCTGCCTTATTTTCCTCCTTAGCACTTACCACCATCTAGCATATCATACCTTTCGCTTATTCATTTTGTTGATCGCCTGTGTTCCCCCCATAGAAGATCAGCTCTCTGAGGACAAGGAGTTTTGTCTGTTCTGATTATTGCTATATCTCCTGCACGGATGTGCTCAACAGACACACAGCTGGTGTTCGAGAACTATTTCTTGGATGAGTGCTTGCGTCCATTGGTATCCAGTGGGCTGTCAGGTTTCCGTATGAAAGCACCTGATTTCTGAACATACTTTGAGTGTGAAGAGCTGCCACAGCTGACAGAACTTACATTATTACCATTACCAATTCTGGACCTGCCCAAAAGCTGGACTTTTGGCAGTCAGAGCAGGGGCACATTGTGTTCCTGGGGCCCATGCGGTCTGCCCAGAATGCTGTGCCTACAGAACCTACATGGTTCTTGGAGGTTGGGTGTCTTAGTCTACTTGGGCCGCCATAACAAGATACCATAGACCGGGTGGCTTCAAGCACAGACATTTATTTCTCACAGTTCTGGAGGCTGTGGGTCTGAGATCCAGTGAGAGCCCTCTTCTTGGCCTGCAGAGGGCTGCCGTCTTCACGTGTGTGGGAGAGAAAGAGAGACCTCTGGTGTCTCTTCTTCTCAGAAGCCAGTTCTATGGGATCCAGGCTCCACCCTCAGGATCACCTCCTCAAGGGCCTTATCTCCCATATGGTCACAAGGGGTTGGAGATAACAATAGTTCCAGAGGTGGTGATAGTAGGGAGCTCAAAGAGAACACAAGCGGGTCCTGCTGTAAACACCCCACTTTTATTTATGATCTATGCGCATGTATCCTTACGGTGTGAGTTGATTCTTCATAACATAATCCTCAGTTGAAAAGTTGATGCAGGGACGCCTGGCTGGCTTAGTCATTGGTACAGTAAACAACTGTTGATCTCGGGGTGGTGAGTTCAAGCCCCACCTTGCTATAGAGATGACTTAAAACTAAAATCTTAAAAAAGAGAGAAAAGTTGACGTAAAACGAACCTTGAAAAATGTTTATAAGAAGTAAAACAAACTCCTAATTCCTCTATCTTAATAGACTTATTTTCCTTTGTGTATTTTATCTCCAGGTCCTCCACACATCCATCTCTTTTTACATACTTATCATCACAACGTGAATGTTGTTTTTAAAATGCTACCTTTGAATTCAAGGTTTATCAAAAATATTTTTGTCATTTCTGCAGTCTCTTCATGGTTCTGACTTGAAATGATCAGGTAATAGGACATCTTGTTGATGGACTACACCTCCTTACATCATTTTCCTTTTGTGGAAACTTGGACTGCTTCCCAATTTGGGCCGTTATAGATGGCCCTGTAATAAAAAATCTTTGTGCATCTAGATTTTTGCTTCTGTGGAATTAGTTCCTTTGGATACGTTCCCAGGAGTAGAATTGCTAGGTCAGAGTGACAGAACATCTGTGTGGATCTTGCTGCATATTGCAAGGAATGCAATTTAAAAATGCTATGAGGATATACGTTGATACAGAGAAAATGGGTCTTGTTGTCGTGGTATCAGGCACTCAAGGGCTAGATGTGAGCTGAGTTCACTCAGATGTAAGGAATCTTAGAAATATCTTTGTTGTTTGAAACTAAGCATAGGCTGATATGACTTCCAACAAAATTTTAGTCAGTTGTGCATACTAGGTGGAAATGATATGCTTACCATAGGACTTCTGGGGCATTCTCACAACTGTTTCATCTTAATCACATAAGACTATAAATTTACAAGTTAATTTGAATGGTTAATCTCCACACTATAGATCGACGTGTTCCTCATGGTAATTTTAAGAAAAAAGAAATAACTCCTTGCTTTTGTGTTGTGTGGAATCCAAAACCAAGGTATGTTCCTTTTTTATAATAGGCTGTCAGAAATTTTTGAATGAATTAATATAATTGTTCTGCTTATTGCCTCTTTTTAATGTTTAGTATTTCAGGCTGACAAAGTTAACAAAAAGATGCAAGATCATCAGCCTTACAAGTGGAATTAAGAAAAATTGAAGTAGGGGCGCCTGGGTGGCTCAGTGGGTTAAGCTGCTGCCTTCGGCTCAGGTCATGATCTCAGGGTCCTGGGATCGAGTCCCGCATCGGGCTCTCTGCTCGGCAGGGAGCCTGCTTCCCTCCCTCTCTCTGCCTGCCTCTCTGTCTACTTGTGATCTCTCTCTGTCAAATAAATAAATAAAATCTTAAAAAAAAAAAAGAAAAATTGAAGTATAAGAAATATCACTTTTGACAATAAAACCAATAAGCCAACTAAGCCAATAAAAATGATAGTCCGTGATCAATTCACTACCTATAATTGCTACTCCTCATTGCTTAATTTAATAATTCAAATATATAATAGCTAACATAATACCAGTGTCAGTTGTCAACTACCAAAAATATGCGGAGGACATTTTTCAATCCCCCCTCAAATTTATATCCATTTCCAAAGTCCTCTGTGTGTGAGATCATTGGCATTTTTTTCCTACAGAGTTTGAACTCTAAATTGATGGCGAAAATAGGCTTGCACCAGGCACCAGCTGTCACTTCTTTAGAAACTTTGATTATTTCAGTCTTTTGGATTTGAATAATTAAAAACCTATAATCTATCTCAAGAATACAAACACTTTCAAGCTTTTTGTTTTTTTAAAATGTTTAAAAGTATGTTTTAAAAACATACTTTTAGAATCACCATCTTAAATCTCACTCTCTGGGGTTATGAATACAATTTATTTATAAACAGAAACACGAGTGGTAAAGGTATTAACCTATAATACCCAAAGGAAAAATAAGTTGTAGGCTGAAAAGCGTCTTTCCAAAGCAGTGGTCAAGGCACCAGAGAGGGAGTTGAAAGACCCAGGTCTAATCTGGCTCCATCTTTCATGGCTGGCTCTGATCAGCCCTCCAGGCCTCCTCTCTGGACCCATCAATTCATTTTCCCTGCTCCACTCTGCCCTTATGTCATACTCATTGGCATTTTATGCTCCTGCCACGCTTTTGTAAAATATTGCTTTTACACATGATGCTCCTTCTACCTGGAATGCCCTTCACTGTCTTCTCTGTCTAGAAAATTCCTGATCATCCTTCAAGGCTAAGTTCAACTATCATTTGCACAGTTAACATTCCTGTGACATCTAGCAACCTTTCCTCCATCATAGCCCTCCCACAAACAAATAAACAAACAAACATGCAAACAAACCTGGCCTGAACTCAGAAGAGAACCCACCCCATTTTCTTCTCTAACATCACTAGGCACATTGATACACTCATGCAAGCATTTTCTTGAATACCTCAACTGTTCTAGATGCTGCAAAACAATGATGAACACAGATGAGCCTTCATAGGGCTCTTGGCTTATTGAGGATAAACAGAAAATGAGCCAAATAAATAAACTGTTTATGAGGTTTATTTAAGGAAATAAGTGCTTATGGAGAAAATAGAGTTGGAAAAGTAGTAGGAAGTGTCAGGGTACCAGTGAGATGCTTACAGATTGAAATTGGATAATTAGGGGAGACTTCTGCGAGAAGATGACTTATGAGCAAAGACTTGAAGCAGGTGAGGGATTGAGCAATGGGGATATCTGATGAAGAGAGCTCCAGAGAGAGGGAATGGCAAGTTCAGAGGCCATGAAGGAAGAGCTTGCCAGTAATATTTGAGGACCAGCAAAGAGGCTCATGTGCATGGAACAGAATGAGCAGAAAAAACAGTAATGGAGACTAGATAAGAAAGATAATAGAATGGAGATGGGATCCCAGACTTTTATGGGGTCTTTGAAGCCCCTCTGAGGACTTTGGCTTTCAGTAGTAGGGAGATGGGAAACTATTGGAAGACTTGATGAGAGAACTGACTTATCTTGAGTTCCATTTTTAAAGGTTTTTCTGCTTTATAGAATATGGACTGTTGGGGGACAAGGCAATAATCCAGACAAGAGAACATGGACCAGAATTTGGACCAGAATTACAACAGGGGAGAGGGTGGGAAGTGGTCAGATTCTGGATATATGTCAACTGTAGAGCCAGTAGGACTTCATGATGGATTAAATGACAGAAAGAGACAAGTCAAAGATGACTCCCAGGTTTTTTGGCCCAAGCAACTAGAAAGATGGAGCTGTTGATGAATTGGGATGATGAAGGTTGTGGAAGGAGCAGATTTGGAGGGGGAAGATAAGGAATTTGGCTTTGGTCATTGAATTTGAGATGCTAATTAGCCTTAAAAGGAGAGATATCTAGTTGTCAGTTGGATATATGAGTCTGGAATTGGGAGAGACATCTGCTAGAGATATAAATTTTGGAGTCACCAGCATATAATTGATATTTAAAGCCATGACACTGAATGAGATCATAAAGGGAGTGGTTGTGGAAAGAAAATATAAGAGGCCCAAGCCTGAGCCCCAGGGTGCTCCAACATTAAGTAGCAAAGCACACAGGTCTGTTATAGCATGTTCACATCTTATTGTAATTGTCTAAGTGTGTCTTAGACCTCCATTACACTCTGATCTCCTTGATGGAAAGGATTGGCTCTTACTCATTTTTTAACAGATTTATCTGAAGAATAATTTACCTACCATAACACTCACCAGCTTTAAGTGTACAATTCAACACCTTGTAGTTCTTACTCATTTTTGTATCTTCATTAATAGCTACAGGGTAAGCATGAAATAAGTGTTTTCACAATGAATGGTGGCTTTTTTCAGTGAATTACTAGATAAATGAATGCATGTGATCTCAGATCAGCCCTTTACATGTCTGGATGCCACTTTTTGAGTATAAAGCGAGAGTGCTAACAAGATTTTAAATTCTCTTTAAACTTTGAAATTTAAATATTCCAAATGTTTGTTTCAGAGGCAAGGAATAAATCTCAATGAGCTGCTCAGGTTTCTCCATCACTAGCTTTTATAGTGGCATAACGATGTGAAATGTTTTTCGGAATTTTTTTAGTGCAATGAGAAATTCGTTTTGACCTTGTTGGGTCAGGTTATAACTGTTGAGAGTGTTGTTTGAAATTCAAAATCTCATCATGAATCAGGCATAAAAGACCAGAAACTTGGAATCTAGTATTAGTTGGTTTATAATACATACAGATGTAATATATATATATATATATATATATATATATATATATATAAAACACTAGCACAATGAGTGAATGTTAAGCAAAACCATATTGTCACAGAGTTCCTGTATTTCAAATTTACCATTAATTCAACATTAACGTTAAGTAAATTGTGATAGCGACTGTAATCCCTAGGACAATCACTAAATAAATAATACCAAGATACAGCTAAAAAGTAAATACAGGAATTAAAATTCAATCTCCCATTAACTGATTAACACACCCCAAAAAGAAGGTAAGACAAGAGGAATTAAAATTCAGGAATTAAAATTCAATCTACCAATAACTGATTAACACAAAAAAAGAAGGTAAGAAAAGAGGAACAGAGGAACAAAAACGGATAAGACAAATAGAAAATAAGTAACAAAATGGTAGACCAAAATCCAATTAGATCAAAAATTATGTTAAGTTGACTAAGCGTTCCATTTTTTAAAAAAGATTTTATTTATTTATTTATTTGAGACAGAGAGGGAGGGAGAGTACAGAGGGAGAGTGAGAGGGAGAAGAAGGCTCCCTGTTGAGCAAGGAGGTCCATGTGGGAGTAGATCCCAGGACTCTGAGATCTTGACCTGAGCCCAAGGTAGGCACTTAACCAGCTGAGCCACCCAGGCAGTCCTTGACTAAGCACTCCAATCCAAAAGCAGAGATTGTGAGACTGTGGACAAAAAAGACTGGACAAAAAAGCAAGACATAGGGGTACCTGGGTGGCTCAGTGGGTTGAGCCTCTGCCTTCAGTTCAGGTCATGATCTCAGGGTCCTGGGATCAAGCCCTGCATTGGGCTCTCTGCTCAGCGGGGAGCCTGCTTCCCTACCCTCTCTCTACCTGCTTCTCTGCCTACTTGTAATCTCTGTCTGTCAAATAAATAAATAAAAATCTTAAAAAATAAAAATAAAAAAGCAAGACCCAATCATTTGCTGTCTATAAAAGCCTTACTTTAACTATGGAAACATAAATAGGGTCAAAGTATCAAAAAAGATATATATGGCAAACTGTAAACATAAGAAAGTTACAGTGTCTATATCAATAAAAGATAAATAGAATTTAAGAAAAGTTTAATAAGCAGCAGAGAGGGACATTTTATGATGATATATTATCTATTGTTACAATACATTACAGTTGTATCTATTATCATAACACGAAATAAGTTTAGAGCTTCAAAATACATGAAGCAAAAACTGGTAGCACTAAAGAAAAATAGACAAATGCATAAACATAGTTAGAGATTTTAATATGTTTCTCTCAGTAATTAATAGAACAAAAAACCAAAAAATCAGTAAGAATATAAGAAGATCTGAGCAACATTATCAACTGCTGTAACATAATTGAATTAATAGAGCAATACCCCCAACAATTTCAGACTACACATTCTTTTCAAACACATATGAAATGTTCATCAAAACAGACCATATCTTGGGTCATAAAATAAATCTCTTTCAAAAGACTGAAATCTTATATAGCATATTGTTTGCAATAGAATTAAATGAGAAATAAAACAATAAAAAAAGAAAGTGTCAAATACTTGGGAATGACATAGCATGCATCTGAATAACCCATGAGTCAAAGAAATTGCAAGGGAAATAAAATATTTTGAAATGAATGATAATGAAAACACAGTATTTCAACATTTGTTTTGCTGAAGCAGTACTTAGAGAGAAACTTACAGTTTTAAATGTTTATATTAGGAAAGGAGAAAAGGTCTAATGTCAATGATATAAGTTTTGACCCTAAGAAATTAGAAAAAGAAGAACCAATTAAACTCAAAGTAACCAGTTAGAAATAAAGAGTAGGAGTCAATTAAACAAAAAGCAAATAAAAACAGAGAAGATTAATGGAACCAAACCCAGATCTTTGAAAAGATCAATGAAAAAACAGAGAAGGTACAAACTAATAATATCAGGAATAAAAGAATGTATAGAGCCTATTGGCATTAAAGGCTAATAAAGAGACATTATGAACAAGTTATGTAAATGAATTGGACAACTTAGATGAAAGAGACAACTTCTTTGGAAGACAGAATTTATGAAAATGACATAAGAGGAAATAGAAAATTCAAATAATCTCATACCTACTAAAGAAATTGAATTAGTAACTTAAAACCTTGCCCAGATGGCTTCCCTGTAAATTCTATCAGATGTTTAAGGAAGAAATAATACAAATCCTTCAAAAACCATTTCAGAAAGCACAGGATAAAGGAATAATTTCCAAATTATTGTATAAGGCCAAGATTAACCTGACACCAAAACTAAGCGTAAATGTTACAAGAGAAGAAAACTATAGGCCAATATTCCTCATGAGCATGGATGCAAAAATCTTTAACAAAAGTTTGGCAGATCCAATTCAACAAGATAAAACAAGGATAATACATCACAAACAAGATATAAAAATAATAGCACATTTATTCCAGGAACAAACTTGGTTAGCCCTTGAACATCGACCAATGTAACTCACCACATTGAGAGGGAATTTTAATAGAGTCTCTCAATAAACTTGGAATAGGAAGTAACTTTCTCAACCTAATAAAGAACATCTATGAAACAAAACAAAAAAAATCTTAAGACTAAGTTCATCCTTTGTGTTGAAAGACTGGATGTTTTTGTCATAGAATTGACAATATGGCAAGCTTGTCCATTCTCACCATTTCTGTTCAACATTGTGCTAGAGATTCTGGCAGGACAATAAAACAAACAAACAAAACAAAAAAGAAAAGAAAAGGAGAAGCAGAAGGCATACAATCTGAAAATGAAGACATAAAGTTGGCTTTATTCATAAATGAAGTTATTTTATTCATAGAAAGTTTTGAAGAACCAAAAATAAAGCTCTTAGCACTCATAAGTGCTCAAGATATAAGGTTAATATATACAAATCAATTGTATTTCTATATAGTGGAACAAACAATTAAAAAATAAAATTAGGGAAAAAAATTAAAATTCTGCTTATAACATAAAAATGTAATATTATGGAAATTAAGCACGTGCAAAGCCTAAACACTGAAGAATACAAAATACTACCAAGAGAATTTAAAGATTCAAATAAACGGTGAAATATGCCACATTCATAGATTAGGAGACTTCATATTATCAGTATGAATGTCTGTCAGTTCTCCCAAAATTGATCTGTAGATTCAATGTAAATTGAATAAAAATTCCAACAGGCTTTTTTGTGAAAATTGTCAGGCTGATTGCAAAATGACCAAGAATGGCCAAAATAATTTGGAAAAAAAAAAGGATGGAGAAATTACCCTATTTAAAGCCTTACTATAAAGCTACAGTAATCAAGACAGTGTGACTTGTCCTAACAATAGATATATAACTCAACAAAGTAGATCAGAGTACAGAAATAGAGATAGACATTCGTAGCCCATTGATTTTCAACAATTGTACAAAGATAATTCAGTGAGAACATATAATCTTTCAACAAACAGTGCTGAAACAACTAGAAATCTATACGGGGAAAAAACAAACCTCAACTCACCTTACACCATGCACAAAAATAAATCGAAATGGGTCATAGACATAAATACAAAATTTAAAACAATAAAGATTCCAGGAAAAAAAAAGAGAAAAACCTCTGTGACACTGGAGTACATAAAAAAAAAAAAAAAAGATGTTTTTGATGGGATACAAAAGGCTAAACCCATGAAAGAACTTACTAGATTTAGAGGTTAGAACTTATTTCAATTTTTGAAATGAGCTCCCCTAATGACATCTTTAATAATATGAAAATGCAAGCCATCTATTGGAAAAATTTATTTGTAACACGCATATCTGACAAAGGACTTGTATTCAGAATACATAAAGAACTTCTATAACTCAGAACACCTGGGTGGCTCAGTCAGTTAAGTGTGTGCCTTCAGCTCAGGTCATGATCCCAGGGTCCTGGGATTGAGACCTGCATTGGCATTTGTGCCCCATCAGGAGCCTGCTTCTCCCTCTGGCTATGCTTCTTTCTCTCTCTGTCTCTCATGAACAAATAAATAAAATCTTTTTAAAAAGAGCTTTTATAACTCAATATTAAAAGGACAGGGGCGCCTGGGTGGCTCAGCGGTTAAAGCCTCTGCCTTCGGCTCAGGTCGTGATCTCAGGGTCCTAGGATCAAGTCCCGCATCAGGCTCTCTGCTCAGCAGGGAGCCTGCCTCCTCCTCCTCTCTCTCTCTGCCTGCCTCTCTGCCTACTTGTGATCTGTCTGTCAAATAAATTAAAAAAAAAATCTTTAAAAAAAAAAGAAAAAAAATTCTTTAAAAAAAAAAGGACAAACATAACTCAATTAAAAATGGGCAAAAGATTTGAATAGACCCCTCATAAAAGAAGGTTTAAGGAATGGCCGATAATCACATGAAAATTCATCAGGGAAATACAGATTAGTCATCAGAAAAATGCAAATTCACACCACAATAAATACAATTTCACACTCACTAGATAGACTAAAATTTAAAAGCCTAATGGGAGAATTAATTTTATATGGCAACTTGACTGGATCAGGGGATTCACCAGGTATTTGACTAGCCATTATTTCTGAGTATGATTGTAAGGATGTTTCCAGATGAGATTAATATTTGAAACTGATGGATTCTGTGAAATACAAGGCTCTCCTCAGAGTGGGTGGCCATCATCTAATCTGTTAAAGGCTTAAGGAGAACAAAAGGTAGGGGAAGGAGGAATACCCCCCCCCCCCATTTTTCTGCCTCTTTTTTTCTGCTGGGACATCTCATCTCATCTTCTCCCGCCCCCGTACTAGTATTTATGTCATCAGCTTTCTTGATTCTCAGGCCTTCAGACTCAGATTGAATTACACCATCAGCTTTCCTGGGTCTCCCGCTTGCAGATGGCAGATCATGGGACTTCTCAGCTTCCATAATCACATAAGCCAATTCCTTATAATAAATCTCTTTTTATAGCCTATTGGTTCTGTTTCTCTGAAGAACCCTGGGTAATACAGCTGACAACCCCAATTTTAGGTAGAGATGTGAGGCAAATGTAATTTCTCACAAAATGAAATATATACCTATCCTATGACCCATCAAACCTACTCATAAGTATCTACCCAAGGGAAATGAAAATATATATTCCCAAACAGCCATATACAAGGATGTTCATAGCAGTTTTATTCATAATAGTCAAAACCTGGAAATAATCCAAACATCCATCCGCAGAAGAACGGATAAATATATTGCAATATATCTTTAAAATAAAATACTACTCAACAATAAGAAAGAACACTCTTCCAGTACATGCAACAATGTAGATTCATGAATTTCAAAAGCAGTATGTTGAGTGAAAGAAACCAGATTCAAAAAATACCATGTGATTCCATTTTTATCAAATTCTAGGAAAATAATCTATAGTGACAGAGAGTGGATCAGTGGTTGCTTGGGGATGGAAGTGGGGAGGTGAGAGTGGGGACAGTTGGGATCTAGCTAGTATTGTGTCACTAACCAGCTGTGTGAACTTGAGCAGGAGCTCTCTTCTCCTTAGTCTCTTCAAGGACAACAGATAACTGGGTAGAGCCAGGGCATACATACTGGCTGGTCTTCGGGGTCCCTGCCAAGGCCCTACATTCTTGGTCTCTTCTGTATCCAGACCCCTAAAAGAGTAAAGCAAATGAATGTGTGATGTTTACATTGAATTTCTAAATACTAGGATTAATTGTCATAAACTATTTTTGTGAGAGAAGAAGGGAATAATTATCTAGCATCTATATGCTAGATGATTTTTGTTTTGCTGGAGAAAATGATGAATTAATTGTAAAATAGGCTGGAAAAATGAAGAAAGGCTTTTCACTGCAGTAGCAGGAGGCCTGTGATTTTTGATAGGAAATGCTGAGTAAAGGTTGTGGTAAGTCGCAGAAGGAAGTGAAAGTAAAGAAAGAAAAAGAAAGCATAACATCCAGCAAAATGAGGGCTCTTATCCTCATCCAAATTACTTTCCTGATCCAAATTAGTTTGAGCCATTTATTTTCCTAGTAAGGACTTGTTCATAAGCTATTATATATTATTTATAACAGTCAAATAAATAGACCCAACCACCACCAGCTTTCCAAAAAAAAGACATTCTGAACTTGGAAGCATAGTGGGCCTCAAGGCTTTGGATAAGGAATCATGGGCCCATAATCCCTAACTTGCTTGAGAGTGGTGAGGATTAAACGTGATAATGTACTTAAATCCCCAGCACATACTCAGCTCTCTATAACGGTAGCTATTACTTGAAGAAATTATTAATTTTAACTATTAAAATTGGTTAAGTGTCTTGGAAGATGCCAGATTAAGAAGACCCTGGGCTGAGTAGCAAGACTATTTGAGACAAAGGAAACAGTTTAGCAAGGTTCATTGTATGACAGTGGAAGACATATTCTGGGAATGGGAAATAGCGTGAGGGGGAGGCTTCAGGTTTGGGGATTGTAGAGGAGATGAGGCTATATTGTGGGCAGCTTGAATTGTTCATATGCAAGAGCAAGGGATTAGAAGCTTTGGTGTGTGTAGAGGGTGCTGGGGTTTGATACAATCTTACCAGCGTCTTTAAGGACAGAATTCTAGTGACAGCATAGAGCATGGGCTGGGGTGGTGGGTGGAGACAGAGGGACTAGTCAGGATGTTCTTGCAAGATTTGAGTTGAGACTTAATGAAGGTCTGACATGGGGCTGCAGAAAAAAATGGAACCTTATGAGCACACTGGTAGACTCAGACGGAATCCTGGGTGGGAGACAGTGACAGGGAGATGCTGGAACCGAAACGTTTCTGGGATTTCAGGCATAAGTGGCATCTCGCCCAGTTCGGACTGTGGTCAATGGCTTCAGTAACAAGAGGTCTGTATGGAAGGTAGGGTTCAATTCAGGACCTATTGAGTCTGATGTCTACAGAACATTCAGTTGGAAATATGGGCTTGGGGTTTGGGAGGTGAGCTGGCTGGAGGCAGATGGAGAGTCATCCCTTTAAAGACCACAGCTGAAACTGCCCGAATAGATGAGATCATTGAGGGAGAACAGGCAGGATGAGACAATACTACCAACATTAGTAACCATTGAAAGAATCTTCCTATGTGCTTGGGACATTTTGACTGATAGGGCAATGAACATCAGACAAAATGAAAACATCCAGGTGTAAGTCTTGTGTTGGCTTTTACATGTATCCTTTCATTAATTCACTCCAGAACATTGTAGTATAGAAAAAAAAGAGAGAGGAGGGACAAATCCTGGTTATAGTCCCTATTTTCAAGGTTTAGGCAGATGAGGAACTAGAAAAGGGAAGAAAGACTGAGTTTTATAAAGGTCACATTAAACCTCCAACAGCCAACTTCTTGTCATCACACAGATCCTGCCTTCATTATTCCTGGACCCCAGGTGAAGGTCAGGATACGCATGTCAGGAGCTGTGTAACAACCTAAGGGGACATTTGGGAAGTGCCATGTGCATGGGACAAGAAGCAGTATTTCTTTATGGATTGGGCTGGATTGAGCTGGTCCAGGAAGGGCTCTGAGAGAAAGGACATGTATGTTGGGTCCTGAAGGGCCTCGGAGTTTAGAGAAGTAGAGAGAAGAGTGAAAGGACCATGTAGGTCAGGGGCCACAGCCAGGAAGGTCAAGCATTTTCTCTTCACTCATTTACAGCTGCAGTGGACCACAAAGTTCCCTACAGATCCATTCTTCTCACCACCTGGCTCCATGATTAGCTGTAATGTAAATTTCCACTTACTCTGAATGCTGCTGGAACATACTTATCTGTTCATCAGGTTTGGCAAAACAGTAACATGTGATCTTCTTTAAGCATCAGCACATCTCAGCTTTTCTTTCAATTTCCTATTTATTTTCATTCCAACATTTATTTACATACCTGTGATTTTTTTCAGTGTGAGCTCTGTTAATGTCAAATAGCGTTACCTTCTGAACTATTGACATTATGCCTGGAGATTTTTAAAGAACAATTAATTCTCAATTACTTCCATATTAATGGTCCCTGCCCCGCCCCTCAACTCAGGAGGGGCCCTGCAGCAAGGTCATGTCCCAGATGGTAGTGGACATTTGCTGTTTCTTGGCTTCCCAGCACCCATTCACCCTCCTGTTCTCAAGAGCACTCTGAATTCCTTGTTGGATTACTGGCTCCTTATTTTGAGAGTCTTTGTGAGACTGTCAGTCAAGGAACCCTGTCTTCTTTTTGCCAAGAGTAATCACTGACTGAAGTTGGCCAATCAAATTTTATTCTAAGACAGTTCATCTTGAGCAGGGTCACTTAAGGACTGTTAAATGGAATGGGATTTATTTAAGCAGAGATGCTTTGAAGGGATCATTGATTACTTCCTACCACTTAGATAATCCAGACCTGCCTGGTTCTGCCCTTTGTGAGTCTCGTTCTTTAGGTTCTTTCTTGATTTTCTGATAAATCTTATAACTTTCTAATAAATTAAATAATATATGGGGCACCTGGGTGGCTCAGTGGGTTAAAGCCTCTGCCTTCGGCTCAGGTCATGGTCCCAGGGTCCTGGAATCGAGCCCCGCATCGGGCTCTCTGCTCAGCGGGGAGCCTGCTTCCCCCTCTCTCTCTTCCTGCTTCTCTGCCTACTTGTGATCTCTGTCAAATAAATAAATAATATCTTTTAAAAAATTAAATAATATAATAATGATCATATTTATCATTATATATATTATATATCATATATGTATATGATACGTAAATAAAAATAAAGATACATAAAAAACAACTTATTCAGTTTCTATTCTTTAAAGGAATAAGAAATAAAAACAAACTGATAGGGCGCCTGGGTGGCTCAGTGGGTTAAGCCTCTGCCTTCGGCTCAGGTCATGATCTCAGGGTCCTGAGATCGAGGCCCGCATCGGGCTCTCTGCTCAGCGGGGAGCCTGCTTTCTCCTCTCTCTCTCTATGCCTGCCTCTCTGCATACTTGTGATCTCTCTCTCTGTTTCAAATAAATAAATAAAATCTTTAAAAAAAAAAAACAACAAACTGATAAATGAACGAATTCGCTAGCCCTACTGGAAAACTCACTCTTTCCAGTTGTTAGCCAGCGTTACCTCCATTGCTGTGAGAAATCAGGGGTGATAAGGATGGACAGGAAGGTATCCCCTCTCCCCCCTCCTCCACCAGCTGTCTCCCCCAGAGGATGCTTTGAACAGGACGGATCAAGAGGCTCCAGTGTTCTCTGGCTTCCTACTGAGTTGGGTCTTCTTTCCACCTTGAAAGCAAGGTCTATGTGTGAGTTTTCTCAGCTCCCACATTAAGAGATTGCCTCAGGTTCTCTGTATCCAACAGTGTGCTTATAAATGTTTAACAACCAGCTCTCTGAAAAGAAGGAGGAGGAGGAGGGAGAGTTCTTGTTCCTAGTATTTGCTGATTTCTGTGGTGTAGGATTATCACCACAACCTCGATGGCTGCCAATGTGATACCATTTAATAAAGAGTGGGGAAGAGATGCTAACAATTAGCTCCTACATGTTCTAGCACGTGGCTGACGATGTCTCCCTACAGAATAACATGATTCTCTCTGCTTTAGAGTTTCACCAACTTCTCCTCCTGTCATTTTGGGTGTAGGGGTGATCATTCCCCGGCTTCTAGCTCTGGGCATTTCCCCTAATCTCTACACACATCTTTGTAAAGTGTCTGTTTCTAAGAAAGCCAACTACACACACACACACACACACACACTCCTTCTCTAATTTGAAAGTGCCATCTTTTTCATGTGGGCGAAAGAGTAATCAGCCTCCAAGGTGGCCCCTAAATTTGAATACTTGATCTACTTGACTTGGGCATGGTGTCACCATGCAGCAAATATGAATAATGGCCGTGCCTACCTCGGAGTGCTGATGTGAGAATTAAATCAGATGGTGTATGCGATGCGCTCAGAACAGTGTCTGATACTTAATAAGTACTTATGCAAATGAGACCTTTGATTATTAAAAATGAATTTTATATCACATTCATATCACAGAGCTATCATTTCGAGACTGTCTTGTTATTGCACTCTATATTTTCCCAGTCATGCTTTCCCCTCTTCTTCCCTGGGATTATCATTGTGTTGTTGTTGCTCAATGTAGCTAAATGCACTTGCTTCGATTCCTTCAGGATTTCTCCAATAACTTGAATGGATGCAGCATTTGCTGTTTGCTATAAATTTCTCCACTCACAAGAAAGATTTTTAACATGTGTGTACGTTCAGGAAAAAGGGAAAATGATGCATATGGTTCAGGAGGATTCGGTGTCAAGGAATTAGGAGTAAAAAATAGGAGTAGCTGTATCTCAGAGAACATAGTAGATATACATCAAAGCGAAAGGGAAATAGGAAGTCACGTGGCTACAGCTTTTGATTATCCTGATCAGGATTATTTATAGCAAGTCTTGGCATGCATTTCTGTTGAAGGTACTAAATGCATAGAAGAAATAAAACATCGACATCAAACTGCCAATGGCTAGGATAACATTCTCACGCCTAAAACCTCAAGGTGAGACTTGGATTACCAGTAATTATGGGAACCCCAAGCCTAAAGATGATATAAGCAACCCCAGAAATCTATTTCACAGTGCAAAATTCCTTCCCCGTAGCTTCCTCTTTAAGCTGAGGGGTCAAGGTTTACGTGCCAAGCCGCTCTCATCTCCAGCACTAAGCCACAGACGGCTCTCCCCAGAGTATATCCCTCCTTTGGCTGTGAAATGCTAGGAGCACTGCCTTGAATGGAAGGTACTTGCTTTTTTAGCAGCGTCTGCCAGCCTTATGACTCTAGCTGCAGAATCCTGACAGCAGGACCTGTCACTCATCAGAAATCTGCTCCCCCCTCCCCCCAGGCCCTGTGATGCTCAAGAGCTTGGCCGTCTCTGAGATGGCTCATTCTCAGTGTTTTCTCGCCATCCGGAAAGCCGTACTACAGGTCTGACCTGTGACCAAAGAAATACTCAGAAGTCTGTCTCTGTGTGATAATAAGATGAGGAACAGCTCCATATTCCCGGCCCAGCTGCTCTTGAAACCTCAGCCCCTGTACTTACTCACCACTTAGACATGCTTCCTTGACTATCAAAGACTACCTCTTTCTCTCCTGAAACCTAAAGCTTATCCCTGCCAAGGCCACAGAACCCTGTCCTTAGAGATTCTGCAGGGAAGGGCCAAGGATCAGAAACATAAGCAATCTCACCATTCCCCTCCTTGTCCCAGGATTACAGGAGTTTCCCTCTATAATTCCCATCACTAAAGTATTTTCACTGAAAAAGACCACTCATCTTGTCTTTGGCTCCATGGGCTCCCAGGCTTGGTTTGGTTATCTGGGGTTGGATATTTTTGTCCTGGAAGTCTTCTTTAAGCTAGCAAACCAGGGTAAGGTATGGTTCTGAAAGTTGAGAGGCACCCGAGAAGCTGGACCACCAACCATGGATGTCCACTGACCTCTGGGCAGCACTAAGGATTTCTTTCACATGGCCAAGGAGAAGGGATTCTTCTGTAACTTACAGCATTCGGCCAAGACTGCTGATTGTGCCCATCTGGAGGGGATCGAGAATCAGGCATGCTACTCTCTTATCCATGGGTGCGCTCAATTTCTTCATGCATAGATCAGCATCTTTGTCAAAAAGTGTGGTGTTGGTTTTAGGCCTAGCTTAGTTTGATTAGCAAAGGTTCCTTTTACTCAATTGCAAGCAGGGTGTGGGTAGGAGTCCAAGAACGAGGTAGAATTATGGCTGAAATTAAGTTTTGCTGTTGATTCCAGTATAAACAAAAAGAGCGATTGACTGGGGCTAGGACAACCTTGGTGTTCCCAGGCATACTGCTAGTCAATACTTACTGTTCATATTAGGGTTCAGCAGATACATCAATCAGGGTCCCAACAAGAGAAATACAGAACACTCAAATTAAGATAACTTGGGAAAATTTATAAGAAACTATTATAAAAGTGCAGGCAGAGTGAAGAGAATCATATGGATAGTATTAATTCAAATATGGCAGAAGCTGGGCTATTACCATTCTTGGTCCTAAAGAGGCAAGACAAGGGAAAGTTATGGAACCTGTAAGGAGAGAGAATCATGCATAGCAGGTGCTTGAAAGGAGCCATGAGTAACCTTTGGATAAGGGTCAGAGCCACTCCAACGCAACTTCTCCCTGTTCCTGGGAGTCTCCTCCCAGACTCCCCTTTGACTAAACTCATCCTGAAGCCGAAGACATGGAGTCATACAGGGACAGCCTGGGGCTGAAAGCAGAATGGAGAGGGATGGGGAGTGTACCTGGAGGAGCCAATATATATTATCTGCACCCCTGCATTTCCAAAGCACTATAGGATCTTCTTCTGCTGACCCTTCTAGTCAACCTAATCATGCCTCCTCTTCTCTAGGTTTTTCTGAAGCATAACTATCTCCCAAGGCTTTACCCTAAGACTCCCTCTGGAGTTCCTGCTGCCTCTGTCTTTTACCTCTGAATTTAATTCTCACCACTGCACATAGTTCCTAGGAATGTAGCCCCAGCTTCAAGCTAATTCAATTGCCTGCTGGATAACTTGACCCAGATGGTCACTTATACTATAAAATCAATAGGCTCACTACACAGCTCCAAACTGGCTCCTCCTCCTAACTTACAGTATTTCTGTTAATAGGACCATCATTCTCCCAATTTCCAATTACTCCAAGCTCAGTTGTGCTTATTTATCTTATCCTCAGTCATGCTTTTCTGTGTTGTCCTTTTCTCCTCCTCCCCTCTCCCTTCGTCCCTTTCTTCCTCATCCTCGTCCTCCTCCTCTGTCTCCTCCTCATCACTGCCTTCCTCATCTTCCCCCTTCTCTGCTTCTTTCTCTTCTTCTTCCCTTTCTTCTTCTTCCTCTTCTCCTCCTCTTCCTTCTTCTTTTTCTTCTCTTCCTTCTTTTTCTTCCTCTTCTCCTCCTTCTCCCTCTTCTTCTTCTTCTTCTTCTTCTTCTTCTTCTTCTTCTTCTCCTTCTCCTTCTCCTCCTCCTCCTCCTCCTTCTCCTCCTCCTCTTCCTTCTTCCTCTTCTTCTTCTCCTCCTTCCTCTTCTTCTTTGCCTCCTCCTTTTCCTCTTCCAGCTCCTCCTCCTCCTCCTTCTTCCTCCCTTCCATTGGTTGCAAAGTCCTATACCTTCTGCAGTGTGCTTTTCTGGTGTGTGTGCCGTCTCATGATTGTCCCAGTCCTGGGCCTTTACTTTTTACCTAAGCTGTTGTAATAAATTCCTAAATGTAACCCTAGTTCCAATCCATTCTGTACCCATTCCAATGCACAAATATTAAAGCTTCTTGCTCCAAATTGCCTCATTGATTCAGCCATAATTTTTGCCCTTATCCTTTCTGAAATAGGACCTTTGAAGGGAGGGAAATCTTCCAAAAGCAGTGCCTGTAGCACATCCCCTTCATTTTGCTTGTGACAGCCTGAGGCATGGAGAAACTGCTAGTCTGTATAACTTGTCCCTAAATCCCAGTGTTCTGATAAGTCTTTGATGACTTCTTACCTTTCTGGTTAGTAGGCCATAAGTTCCGCAGCCTGCTATACCAGGTGATTTCTTCAACATGTTCCCAACACATCTTTTTAGATGGTGCTACCTGCAACTACCCTGTAGAGAGCCCACGCTCCACCTAAAGTCAACGTCCTGGAATATGATTTGCGATTGTCCTCATTAGTGTCCTTGCACATCCTTTCTCCTGCTTGAATTGACCTTCTCTCCATCGAGTCCCCTTCTACCTGCTGAACACCTCCACACCTTTCAGAACACATGCCACAGCCTTCTTCCTTTACATCCTTTACTTCTTTACAAAGTTCTTTACAAAGCCTTTCTGGATTGTCCCCAGCCAAATATGATCTTTCTGTTTTGTAAATCTCTGAAAAAAACTTTCAGCACTGTTATCTGACCCAGGTCCTTCAAGTATTTGTATTACCCTGCTCATGGAATGTGGACACTTATCTTAGCCCCTTATTATATAACAAGCTTCTTGTAAGCATGGGCAATGCTACCTTCTCTCACTTTATATCTCTATGATGTTAATGCAGTATATTTCACAGAAATATTTTTAATTCTGTAACTATTTTTAAATTCTGTGATCCGTTTCTTCTTCAGAAACAGGTGACTATGCCCCTACTTCTCCAACATAACTGTGTCTCACATGTCATCCTCTTAGAAGGGATGAAGTTTTGCTGCTGTCACTGGTCTCTTGTCTACTAAGATGATGGTATTCAGCAGAGCATGTTTCATTCCCCTGCTCCCCTACCAGTCTCCTTGTCAGATGCATGGGAGAGAAAGGCTGGTCTATTTTGTAAGTGAATTCTGTTTTGCAGTTAAATTGTGTGTGTAATGTATGTTGAAGAAGTGAATGCATAATTGAAAGGATGCCCACAAATGACAGATGTTGGCGAGGATGTGGAGAAAGAGGAAGCCTCCTACACTGCTGGTGGGAATGCAAGCTGGTGCAGCCACTCTGGGAAACAGCATGGAGGTTCCTCAAAAAGTTGAAAAGCTACCCTAGAGCTACCCTATGATCCAGCAATCACACTACTGGGTATTTATCCTAAAGATACAAATGTGGTGATCTGAAGGGGCATGTGCACCCGAATGTTTTTAGCAGCAATGTCCACAATAGCCGAACTATGGAAAGAACCTAGATGTCCATCAACAGATGAATGGATAAAGAAGATGTGGTGTGTATATATACAATGGAATACTATGCAGCCATAAAAAAACCCACAAAATCCTGCCATTTTCAATGACATGGATGGAACTAGAGGGTATTACACTGAGCAAAGTCAGTCAATCAGAGAAATACAATTATCATATGATCTCTCTTATATGAGGAATCCGAAAGGCAGAGTGGGGTGTTGTGGGGGGAAGAGAAGGAAAAAGTGAAACAAGATGGGACCGGGGAGGGAGAAAAACCATAAGAGACTCTTATTCTTAGGAAAGAAACCGAGGGTTGCTGGGGGGTGGGGTGGGAGGGGTGAGGTGGCTGGGTTATGGACATCGGGGAGGTTATGTGCTGTGGTGAGTGCTGTGAATTGTGTAAGACTTATGATTCACAGACCTGTACCCCTGAAACAAATAATACATTATATGTTAATTTGAAAAAAAAAAAAAGAGGGAAGGAGTCAAGATGGCGGAGAAGTAGCAGGCTGAGACTACTTCAGGTAGTGGGAGATCAGCTAGATAGCTTATCTAAAGATTACAAACACCTACAAATCCAACGGGAGATTGAAGAGAAGAAGAACAGCAACTCTAGAAACAGAAAATCAACCCCTTTCTGCAAGTTTATCTAATATATATATATATATATTTTTCCTTTTTATTCATTTTCTTTATTGGATTTCTTTTTTTAATTTTTTTTCTTTCTTTCTGAACCTCTTTTTATCCCCTTTCTCCCCCCCCCCCCCCACGATTTGGGATCTCTTCTGATTTGGCTAAAGCATATTTTCCTGGGGTTGTTGCCACCCTTTTAGTATTTTACTTGCTCCTTCATATACTCTTATCTGGACAAAATGACAAGGCGGAAAAATTCACCACAAAAAAAAGAACAAGAGGCAGTACCAAAGGCTAGGGACCTAATCAATACAGACATTGGTAATATGTCAGATCCAGAGTTCAGAATGACGATTCTCAAGGTTCTAGCTGGGCTCGAAAAAGGCATGGAAGATATTAGAGAAACCCTCTCGGGAGATATAAAAGCCCTTTCTGGGGAAATAAAAGAACTAAAATCTAACCAAGTTGAAATAAAAAAAGCTATTAATGAGGTGCAAACAAAAATGGAGGCTCTGACGGCTAGGATAAATGAGGCAGAAGAAAGAATTAGCGATATAGAAGACCAAATGACAGAGAATAAAGAAGCTGAGCAAAAGAGGGACAAACAGCTACTGGATCACGAAGGGAGAATTCGAGAGATAAGTGACACCATAAGACGAAACAACATTAGAATAATTGGGATTCCAGAAGAAGAGGAAACAGAGAGGGGAGCAGAAGGTATATTGGAGAGAATTATTGGAGAGAATTTCTCCAATATGGCAAAGGGAACAAGCATCAAAATCCAGGAGGTTCAGAGAACCCCCCTCAAGATCAATAAGAATAGGTCCACACCCTGTCACCTAATAGTAAAATTGACAAGTCTTAGTGACAAAGAAAAGATCCTGAAAGCAGCCCGGGAAAAGAAGTCTGTAATGTACAATGGTAAAAATATTAGATTGGCAGCAGACTTATCCACAGAGACCTGGCAGGCCAGAAAGAGCTGGCATGATATATTCAGAGTACTAAACGAGAAAAACATGCAGCCAAGAATACTATATCCAGCTAGGCTATCATTGAAAATAGAAGGAGAGATTAAAAGCTTCCAGGACAAACAAAAACTGAAAGAATTTGCAAATACCAAACCAGCTCTACAGGAAATATTGAAAGGGGTCCTCTAAGCAAAGAGAGACCCTAAAAGAAGTAGATCAGAAAGAAACAGAGACAATATACAATAACAGTCACCTTACAAGCAATACAATGGCACTAAATTCATATCTCTCAATACTTACCCTGAATGTTAATGGGCTAAATGCCCCAATCAAAAGACACAGGGTATCAGAATGGATAAAAAACCAAAACCCATCTATATGTTGCCTACAAGAAACTCATCTTAAACCTGAAGACACCTCCAGATTTAAAGTGAGGGGGTGGAAAAGAATTTACCATGCTAATGGACATCAGAAGAAAGCAGGAGTGGCAATCCTTATATCAGATCAATTAGATTTTAAGCCAAAGACTACAATAAGAGATGAGGAAGGACACTATATCATACTCAAAGGAACTATCCAACAAGAGGATCTAACAATTTTAAATATCTATGCCCCTAACGTGGGAGCAGCCAACTATATAAACCAATTAATAACAAAATCAAAGAAACACATCGACAATAATACAATAATAGCAGGGGACTTTAACACCCCCCCCTCACTGAAATGGACAGATCATCCAAGCAAAAGATCAACAAGGAAATAAAGGCCTTAAATGACACACTGGACCAGATGGACATCACAGATATATTCAGAACTTTTCATCCCAAAGCAACAGAATACACATTCTTCTCTAGTGCACATGGAACATTCTCCAGAATAGATCACATTCTTGGTCCTAAATCAGGTCTCAACCGTTATCAAAAGATTGGAATCATTCCCTGCATATTTTCAGACCACAATGCTCTGAAGCTAGAACTCAATCACAAGAGGAAATTTGGAAAGAACCCAAATACATGGAGACTAAACAGCATCCTTCTAAAGAATGAATGGGTCAACCAGGAAATTAAAGAAGAATTGAAAAAATTTATGGAAACAAATGTTAATGAAAACACAACGGTTCAGAATCTGTGGGACACAACAAAGGCAGTCCCGAGAGGAAAATATATAGCGGTACAAGCCTTTCTCAAGAAACAAGAAAGGTCTCAGGTACACAACCTAACCCTACACCTAAAGGAGCTGGAGAAAGAAAAGGAAAGAAACCCTAAACCCAGCAGGAGAAGAGAAATCATAAAGATCAGAGCAGAAATCAATGAAATAGAAACCAAAAAAACAATAGAACAAATCAACGAAACGAGGAGCTGGTTCTTTGAAAGAATTAATAAGATTGATAAACCCCTGGCCAGACTTCTCAAAAAGAAAAGAGAGAGGACCCAAATAAATAAAATCATGAACGAAAGAGGAGAGATCACAACGAACACCAAAGAAATACAGACAATTATAAGAACATACTATGAGCAACTCTACGCCAACAAATTTGACAATCTGGAAGAAATGGATGCATTCCTAGAGACATATAAACTACCACAACTGAACCAGGAAGAAATAGAAAGCCTCAACAGACCCATAAGCAGTGAGGAGATTGAAACAGTCATCAAAAATCTCCAAACAAACAAAAGCCCAGGGCCAGATGGCTTCCCAGGGGAATTCTACCAAACATTTAAAGAAGAACTAATTCCTATTCTCCTGAAACTGTTCCAAAAAATAGAAATGAAAGGAAAACTTCCAAACTCATTTTATGAGGCCAGCATCACCTTGATCCGAAAACCAGACAAGGATCCCATCAAAAAAGAGAACTACAGACCAATATCCTTGATGAACACAGATGCAAAAATTCTCGCCAAAATACTAGCCAATAGGATTCAACAGTACATTAAAAGGTTATTCACCACGACCAAGTGGGATTTATTCCAGGGCTGCAAGGCTGGTTCAACATCCGCAAATCAATCAATGTGATACAACACATTAATAAAAGAAAGAACAAGAACCATATGATACTCTCCATAGATGCTGAAAAAGCATTTGACAAAGTACAGCATCCCTTCCTGATCAAAACTCTTCAAAGTGTAGGGATAGACGGCACATACCTCAATATTATCAAAGCCATCTATGAAAAACCCACCGCAAATATCATTCTCAATGGAGAAAAACTGAAAGCTTTTCCACTAAGGTCAGGAACACGGCAGGGATGTCCGTTATCACCACTGCTATTCAACATAGTACTAGAAGTCCTAGCCTCAGCAATCAGACAACAAAAGGAAATTAAAGGCATCCAAATCGGCAAAGAAGAAGTCAAACTATCACTCTTCGCAGATGATATGATACTATCTGTGGAAAACCCAAAAGACTCCACTCCAAAACTGCTAGAACTTGTACAGGAATTCAGTAAAGTGTCAGGATATAAAATCAATGCACAGAAATCAGTTGCATTTCTCTACACCAACAGCAAGACAGAAGGAAGAGAAATTAAGGAGTCAATCCCATTTACAATTGCACCCAAAACTATAAGATACCTAGGAATAAACCTAACCAAAGAGACTAAGAATCTATACACAGAAAACTATAAAGTACTCATGAAAGAAATTGAGGAAGACACAAAGAAATGGAAAAATGTTCCATGCTCCTGGATTGGAAGAATAAATATTGTGAAAATGTCTATGCTACCTAAAGCAATCTACACATTTAATGCAATTCCATTCAAAGTACCATCCATTTTTTTCAAAGAAATGGAACAAATAATCCTAAAATTTATATGGAACCAGAAAAGACCTCGAATAGCCAAAGGAATATTGAAAAAGAAAGCCAAAGTTGGTGGCATCACAATTCCGGACTTCAAGCTCTATTAAAAAGCTGTCATCATCAACACAGCATGGTACTGGCACAAAAACAGACACATAGATCAGTGGAACAGAATAGAGAGCCCAGAAATAGACCCTCAACTCTATGGTCAACTCATCTTCGACAAAGCAGGAAAGAATGTCCAATGGAAAAAAGACAGCCTCTTCAATAAATGGTGTTGGGAAAATTGGACAGCCACATGCAGAAAAATGAAATTGGACCATTTCCTTGCACCACACACGAAAATAGACTCAAAATGGATGAAGGATCTCAATGTGAGAAAGGAATCCATCAAAATCCTTGAGGAGAACACAGGCAGCAACCTCTTCGACCTCAGCCGCAGCAACATCTTCCTAGGAACATCGCCAAAAGCAAGGGAAGCAAGGGCAAAAATGAACTATTGGGATTTTATCAAGATCAAAAGCTTTTGCACAGCAAAGGAAACAGTTAACAAAACCAAAAGACAACTGACAGAATGGGAGAAGATATTTGCAAATGACATATCAGATAAAGGGCTAGTGTCCAAAATCTATAAAGAACTTAGCAAACTCAACACCCAAAGAACAAATAATCCAATCAAGAAATGGGCAGAGGACATGAACAGACATTTCTGCAAAGAAGACATCCAGATGGCCAACAGACACATGAAAAAGTGCTCCACATCACTCGGCATCAGGGAAATACAAATCAAAACCACCATGAGATATCACCTCACACCAGTCAGAATGGCTAAAATTAACAAGTCAGGAAATGACAGATGCTGGCGAGGATGCGGAGAAAGGGGAACCCTCCTACACTGTTGATGGGAATGCAAGCTGGTGCAACCACTCTGGAAAACAGCATGGAGGTTCCTCAAAATGTTGAAAATAGAACTACCCTATGACCCAGCAATTGCACTGCTGGGTATTTACCCTAAAGATACAAACGTAGTGATTCAAAGGGGCACGTGCACCCGAATGTTTTTAGCAGCAATGTCTACAATAGCCAAACTATGGAAGGAACCTAGATGTCCATCAACAGACAAATGGATAAAGAAGATGTGGTATATATACACAATGGAATACTATGCAGCCATCAAAGGAAATGAAATCTTGCCATTTGCGACGACATGGATGGAACTAGAGGGTATCATGCTTAGCGAAATAAGTCAATCGGAGAAAGACAACTATCATATGATCTCCCTGATATGAGGGATAGGAGATGCAACATGGGGGGTTAAGGGGGTAGGAGAAGAGTAAATGAAACAAGATGGAATTGGGAGGGAGACAAACCATAAGTGACTCTTAATCTCACAAAACAAACTGAGGGTTGATGGGGGTGGGGGGTTGGGAGGGGGGGTGGGATTATGGACACTGGGGAGGGTATGTGCTATGGTGAGTGCTGTGAAGTGTGTAAACTGGTGATTCACAGACCTGTACCCCTGGGGATAAAAATATATTATATGTTTATAAAAAAATAAAATTAATTAAAAAAAAAAAGAGGATGCCTATCTGCCATGATGGTTACCAGGCATACTCTCTGTCTCATTGGATACATTTCTGTTCAGATCTTCCCTCTGCCAATACCTGGCTGAAAGACCTTAGAAAAGTCACTTAAGCTCTTTGAACCTTAGAAAATATGGAGTAGGCCAAAAGTTTTCAAACTTTTCTTTTAAGCTGAGGAGCTCTTATTAAGCAAAGTCTTACTCAGACATGCACTATGTGAAACTGAAGAAATGAGAGGCAGAAATAGTTTGGTTGAAAATTGGGGAAGGAGCTTTTGAGGAATGAGGTGTGACAACTAGCAGACAAGTCCATTCCATATCTAAATCCTCCATTAAGCACTTTAGCAAAGAATACAGTCAATGCTAGAAGATTCACACTAGCACTGACTGGTAGGAGCTTCTAAAATTCTAATTAATTGAGGACATTAAAAATGAGAGACAGTTGCCACTTCACACACGTTAGGAGAGCTATCATAAAGGGAAAAAAAGCAGAAAATAATAAATATTGGCATGGTTGTAGAGATATTAAAATTTTTATTTATTGTTGTTGGGATGGTAAATGGTGCAGACACTGTGGAAAATAGCACAGTGTTCTTCAAAAAAATCAAATATAGAATTATTATATAATCCACTTTTGGGTATATACCTAAAAAAATTGAAAGTAGAGACTTGAATAGATGTTCATACACCCATGTTCATGGCTACAAGGTTTCTATGCAGCCAAAATATGGAAGGAATCCAAGCATCCATCAATGGATGAATGAATGGACAAAATGTGGTATATACGTGCAATGGACTATTATTCAGCATTACAAGGGAATGAAATTCTGGCACATGCTACAGTATGGGTAAACCTAGAAGACATTACACTAAGTGAAATAAGCCAGTCACTAAAGGACAAGTATTGTATGCCTCTGTACCTCATATTTATATGTAGTACCTGGAATAGGCAAATTCATAGAGACAGAAAGTAGAAGAGTGGTTACCAAGGGTTGGGAGGAGGGAGTAATGGGAAATTAGTGTCTACTACTGATAGCATATGAGTTTGTGATGAAGGAGAGTGGTGATAGTGGCAAGTGGTGACAACGTAGTTAATGCCACTGAACTGTACACTTTAAAATGGTCAAAATAGTATATTTATGATGTGGATATTTTATCATAGGAAAAAATTCAAAAAATGAGATTCAAAAATAGAATATATTTATCAGTTTTGGAGTTATTACAGTATGGAGAAAATCTGCAAAGTGTATTTAGAACCCAGAATGAGTCTGAAGATATATAATGATTAAGGAGTTCTCCATTTTTGTATAGCGAATTTCTTTAGTGCTGGTCTCAGGTTAAAGGTCATACTCACTGGACAAAGACCTGCAGAGTGCTCAGTGATGATCTTAATGGCTTCTAGGGCTAGACAGGTTGTTCCTCATTCATTACACTGGTCTTGAAGTCTAAGTCTCCAGTTCTTATTTTCCATTGGAATCCAGGAGGGAATTTTAGGAACGAAGCTAAGGACTGTGACTACAGGCCAACACATAATCAAGTTTACCTAGGAGAGGGTCAAGAAGTCTGGAAGTCGCTCTCACAGCCCTGTAGCAAACCACAGAAGGGTGTTCAGTCCCAACAGCTCGGACTGCGGCAGAGCTCAGCAATTGTGGCCATCAGGTAAGGGAGTAGTGTTCAGGCCACAACTTGGAGCCAAGACTGGCAGCTCCCAGGGAAAGCACAGATAGGGCGTATAGGTTTAATATGTCCTTCGTACCTAAGCTATATCTGAAAAATCTTACTGTTTGATTAACAGAATTTCCTATAATCTGCTATATATTAGTTTGGCTGTCCCAACACCAAACAATATTAAAGTCTAAGTTCAGGCAGTTCAAGGTCACTGTGGTAGCTTTACAATGACCAAGACCCAGGATTTTACTCTTTTTTTTTTTTAAAGATTTTATTTATTTGAGAGAGAGAGAGAGCAAGAGCATGAGCTGGGTTGTGTGGGGGGTGGGGGTTGGTAGGCAGAGAGAGAAAGCAGATGCCCTGCTAAGCAGGGAGCCTGACATGGGGTTGGATCCCAGGACCCTGGGATTATGACCTGAGTGGAAGGCAGATGCTTAACCAACTGAGCCACCCAAGACCCCCCAGACTTTTACTCTTATCGCTCTGCTATCCTAGGATATGGTCCTTGTCATTACGACCCAAGATGTTTGACTACAATCAGCAACATCATAGAAAAAAAGGGGAGCAAAACATGCTCTTTCCCTTTAAAATTACAACCCTCAAGTGCATACATTGCTCTGTTCCCACCCCAAGACCCCAGAACACTCACACACAAGGGAATCTACATGATGGAAGCAATTGCAAGTGCCTGTATAAGGCCCTGCTAAAATTCTGGGGTTTACTTGCTAAAGGAAAATAGTTGGAACTCCCTGAGCTGAGCATTTCTCTATTTGAAATATTGGTGATTGCTTACACTTTCCAGAGTGGGTGGGTGCCCTAGAACTTGAGTACTCAGCCTCGTCAGTCATCTTTGTCTTGGATTGATCTTTTGGTTGTAGGTCTGCGTTACACACTTACCACCTTGTGTGCTCAATCTTAGAACCACAGATTAGTTATACTCTGAGATGATCAGTTCTGTCCTCATTCCTGAGCCTGCCAGGACATAATATGGCTCATTTCCACACAAGCTTCTGGAGATTAGTGGAATTAAATACAATTTTCACTCTATGCTATGTATTTCACAATGAGCAATGCATTTCCTATACAGGAATTCAGTAAGAAAATAACTATCCTTATTTTACCATGAAGTAATAGAGGCTCAGAGATGTTAAGTAACTTTCACTAGGTAACCCAGTGGTGGAAGTGGACTAGCATGCTTCCTTGTAAGGAAATTGTTACAAAAAAAGATTGCTGCAATAAGAAGGGTTTTTGAAAAATTCAAGGAATCTATAGTTAAAAAATTAGCTATTTCTGGCTAGAGTTGTGACAGATTAGGGAGGAAATTGACCATATAGGACAAGTCTTGATAGGTCTTCATATGGCTAGTGTCTTGAGATTTCCCAGAGAACAGAACCAATAGGATGTGTGTGTGGAGGGAGGGAAGGAGGGAAGAGGAGGAAGAGGGAGAGACATCTAGACTGGTACTTACCAAATATCTGGGTACTGTGCTAGTCAAGCTGACACATAAAATTAATGGCAATGGCTAAGAAGAGAGGCAGATATGGGTAAGCTTTGAATGGTGGATGAATTGCTTTGGCTTTATAAAATTATCAAATTATGAAACATGTATAATAGTATCTGAGGCACAGTAGGCACTCAAATTATAATTTCCTTTATCCGTAAGAAGATTCTGAAAGTTGTCGAGTAACATGTTGAGTAGCATGATCAAAGCAATACTTACAGGAAATATTTTTGGTAGTAATGATACGAAATATTAAAAAGGAATCAGACAAGGAGAAGGGATATGAGTTAGAAGTCTATTGCCGTGGATCAGGCACAAGGGAATAGATGAATCCCTTACTATGGGTCAGGCACAAATATATGCTTTCTTTCTTTCTTTTCAGCCAAATTTTTATTTAGATTCTAATCAGTTAACATATGGTGTAATATTGGTTTCATGAGTAGAAGTCAGTGATTCATCACTTACGTACATCACCCAGGACTCATCACGACAAGTACCCTTCTTAATTCTCATCCCCCATCTAGCCCATCCCCTGCCCACCTCCCTCCATCACCCCTCAGTTTGTTCCCTGTCATTAAGAGTCTCTTATGGTTTGCTTCCATCTCTCTCTCTTTTCTCCCCTTCCCATATGTTCACATCAGTTTTGGTTCCTGAATTCCGCAGATAAGTGAGATCATATGGTACAAATACATTATATTCTTTAATACTCATAAGCACCCTATAAAGTAGGTGTGACTTGACCAATGAAGAACTGAGACATTCTCTCCCACCCCACCCCAAATGAACGTGCCCAAATCTCATAACTGGGGAATGGTGGAGATGGAATTCAAATCCAAGTCCTCTAATTCCAACTGCTACTGTCATTAATGAGGGTGGTAGCAGCAGAAATAAAAAGGAGGGGACAGAGTCCAATAACATTGTGGGATCGAGAGAATTTAGCAACTAGTCAGATGACAAAGATAATTGCAGAATTTTGAGTCCAGATGGATTTTTAGCAGGAGAAAACTGTGGACTTTTAGGAAAAACAGGGTAGTCCTTATTAGAAGCTGGTTTTAAAAGAGTTGGAGATTTTTTGATTAATTCAAGAAATATTCATTTAATAATGTTTGTGTGCTAGGCCTTGTTCTGGGGGCCCATCAATGAACAAAACAAAGGTCCTTGTCCTCACACTTTCCAGTGTGGAGGGACATAAAATAAACGATAAATAAATAAACTGCTGTTCATGCCAATGATAAATGTTGCTGAGAACAGTAAAGTGAGGAAGGGGCACTCAAGGTATCAGAAAAGTTGTAACCAAGAAGTCATTTAGGTAAAGACCTCAAGGAGAGGAGATGTGTCATGCAGGTGTCTAGGGGTGAGCATTGTAGCCAGAGGAAGAGACAAGGTCAAGGTCTCATTGGGTAGGTAAGACCTTACAGATCTAAGAAATTTATGGCTTTATGTTGCAGGAAATGGGATGCCCCCGGAGGGTTTTGTGCAGAGTTGAGTTAGGATGTGGCTTTCATTTTAAAAGCACCACTGTGGCTGCTGTGTTCAGAACAGTAAGGTGTGTCAGGGAGACGGATGGAAGCCTGGATACCAGAGAGGAGGCTACAATAATCCGGGAAGAGTTGATGGCAGTGTGGGCCAGGTCAGAGGCAAAGAGAAGGAATCAGACTCTGGATATATTTTGAAAATAGACCAGATTTGTTGATTGGATGTGGGGTGTAAGAAGGAAACATGTATGTGGTAGGATAGAGTTTTTGTACTTAAGTGGTATTTCTAAGAGTTCTTGGAAACAGGATGACTGGCGTGTACAAAAGAGGCCAAAGCTGGAGACAGAGGTTTGAGAAACATTCACCACAGAGCCAGTAAGATGACTTTAAGAACATGTCCAGAAATTGTGTGTGCCCGATGCAAGTGTATAGCTAAAGAATATAATGGAAGATATTGAATCTTGAGCGATGCAAAGGTTTGGTGGGCGAGAGGGGCCAAGAGAGACAGATGGTGGAATAGGATAGCTGTCGTCATATTCAATTCACTAGATTTTGTCCTTTGTGACTCAGTCTTTGAAAGAGAATGAATCAACATAGTACTCTCACTGCTATCTTTGGATGTCTACTAATGGTGATATTACTAAAATCTATTTGTGATGAAAGCATTTGATCATTTGAGTCATCACGTAAGACATCTGACAGTTGACAGAACTTTAAAAAATTGGAAGGGCGACTGGTAGACTTTTGTCTTTTCTGTTCCTTTTGCTTCAGACTGCTTAATTTGTACTTATGAAAAATGCGTCCCAGCCACCTGTGATGAGCAATCCAGTTCTTCCCACAGGCACTAACCACATTCTTGTTTGGATTCAGTTGTTGTTTTTTTAAATATATAAAACACTAAGATTAATTCAAGATTCACTTTTGGGTTTTTAAATTCTTAATAGAATTAAAACTGGTTTTCATTGGCTTATCCCTTACAGGTTTCCAAAGACTGAATTATAGTTAGAAACAAGTGTTACACAAACAAGGCCCTCTGTGTGCAAACAAATCCATGATTTCACTGCAGAGCGGGGAGCCTCCTCTCTTAGAGAAAGAAGCATTTAACTATTCAGAATGTTCCCAGTAGGCACTGATAGGCTCAAGGCTTACAGACCCCATGCAAGTGCAGAGTGTTCCGCAAATGTTCTCCAACTTGATTGTCATCTGGACTTGGTTTTTCCTCACCGTCTTAGGTTAGCAATAATCTCTCCTTGGTTGCATCTTGTTGGCTGTGCTCACCACTGTGCAAACTTGCTATTATAATTTGCTCGGATCTCCTCTGCATCCCTTCACCTTATAAAGGGTCCATGTTACATTTTCCTTTTTTGCAGCCCACACAAATTTTCTTTAACCAAGGAAAGCTTCCTGCTCCCACTCAACCTTCTTCTCCTGCTTCAGCTGAATATATTTAATGACTTAGAGCATGCTTACATGATGGCTATCATCATCAAGAAATATCTTCGGACACATAATGGATTCCAGACTGGGATTTTTAAATTTAGAAGCCTCAGGTTTTAAAGAATATATTTATGCATCCTCTCATCCACTCCAGTTAATGTAAAATTTGCAATAGCAGTAGCCAATATTGAGAATTTATCATATGCCAAGCACTTTATAAATTTTTACTTGCTTAATCCTTACAACGAAATTCTGTGAGGCAGTTATTACTAGTATGCCCATTTTACAGGTGGGGCAACTGAGTCTTCCACCACTTAATTAACATGGCCATGGTCATACAGCTGGAAATTGGATTTGATCCCTAGATATGAGGTTCCACAGTCCACATAGAGCCCCGTAGACTCCTCTGCCTCTGAACTTCCTCGCAACAAACACTTCATTTACTTGTAATGGCTTGGTCCCTTGTGTTTCTCAAGGGTGACAGCGCCACTGACATTTCTTGGTGGTTCAGGCAGTCCCACACTTAGCAGGATGTTTCGTATTAGCTCCTGGCACTGAATGCTGGTAACTCTCTGCTGGGCATCGCCCTTCTGTCACTGAGAAACCAAAAGTGCCCTCATACATTTCCTAATATTTCCCAGTTAATAATCTCCAGTTGAGAATTGTCAACTGATTTTAATTATCAAAATAAATAGACACATACCTCCTCTCTCTCTTTCATCTATCTAATCACAACTTTTCTACAAGTTTCACAAGTTTTTTGTAAGTTTGTAACTTTTAAAAACTTTTGTAACCTTGAAAATACACCAACACAACTCATAGGTAAAAGAAAAGCATCGGGTTATGGAAATTAGGTAATTTTTATATGTGTTTGCAATGTTCTCATTATTTGTGAATAAACAAGTTTGAGCCCCAATGATCTTGGCTACTTTGACATTCATTATTAAGTAAGATAAGCTCTACTGTTTACTCATTTGCCTAGCAAACTTTTTTTTATAGTGCAAAGGTAAACTTAAATTCAGCCTGGGCCAAGTCTCAAGGTCATGCATCTGAAAGTCATGATTTTTTTCCCCTTATGTTTATTTTTGGCTATCAAACTTCAGACCATTAGGCAAATGCCCATTGCCCTTTTACCAATGCCCGCACTTGCTCAAGGAGACCATAACAAGTAAAAATACTTAGCAGAATAAAAAAGAATTCTGAGGTTTTGTATTTTCTAAGCTACGCTAGCTCCACCTTATGACACTTCGCACAATTGGTGCTAAGTCTCCAAGGTCATCACACAACTCAACCACATTTCAAGGCTGCAGTGTGGACTTTTAACTCCATTTTAAAATGACTGCTTTCCCAAGGTGTTGTAACAATGCTCTGAGCTATGTATGAGGAGGAATACATTTATTTAAGGAGGAAAAGGGGTAAATGATAAGATGTGTCCTAAAATAGAAACATCCAGGAGCTCCCCCACCCTTCCTTGGTTCACTTATTAAAATAGTCCACCAGTTTTAAACAAAATATTTTATAATCTTGTACTGTCAACAACCAGGTAACTGTGTCCAGTTTGTTCTTCCCTCCTTGTCTATTATATATCAGTTTTGCAAATTGCTGCATGAGCTTCAACAACATAGTAAATGAGATACTTTGATGTCCCCCAGGACTTAAAATTTAGGCCTTTTATTATTAGAACGATTTAATGATGATGTAGAGGTTTAAAATAAGAATTTCCCTTTGACAGCAATGAAATGACAGCCAAACCTATATTCTCTGGTATAGCAATGTGGTTGAAATATACATTAAAATTCAGACAAAATGAAAGCAACTCCCAAAAAATGTTTTAGGAGTTTCTTGAAATCTGGTTTATTGAAATTGCCTTGAAATAGTTTTCTACCCAAGAAAAGAAGGCAGGACATACTTTAAAATGTAGCTTATACATAATATTAGTATACATTTTTTATTTCATTAAAAAAATCTACCATGACAGGGGTGCCTGGTTGGCTTAGTAGGTTAAAGCCTCTGCTTTCTGCTCAGGTCAAGATCCCAGAGTCCTGGGATCCAGCCTGCATGGGGCTCCCTGCTGAGCAGGGAGCCTGCCTCGGCCTCTCTCTCTCTGCCTGCCTTTCTACCTACTTGTGATCTCTATCAAATACAGAAATAAATAAAAATGGTTTTTTAAAAGAAATCTACCATACCAGACATTTTTACTTAACTTTTGCCCTTTCCTCGAATGAGGGTTAGGGATGGTTAAAAGGAATAGGCCCTTTTTGTGAAGCAATATGGCAATCTTGTGTAACTGGAATTCCTGGTGGCTTGCTGCCAGGGGAGTTTGCTTAGCCTGATCTGTAGAAAGGAGCAAACTATCAGATCTGAACAGCTAATAGATTTGAGAATTCTTTATGAAAGGGAAAATGGTACTCCTTAAAGCATAAAAGGATCTTGTTGGATGCATTAGTGAGAAAAATGAAGTGCACTTGAACTTCATTTTTTAATCTTTAAAGATCCTACGGATTAAAGAGAGACTTGCATTTGATTTTGGTTCTTTTCAAAAGATATTGAAAATATCTTTTCAATATTGATGCCGTTATGCCTAAACAAATTCTCTTTCACAGCTGAGACTGACTTCCAACAGTGAGAATATTGCTAATGAAATGAGGATGCTGTGGTCAGCACTACAGGTAAGAGTAGGATATGTGCTAGCTTGGACTGGGGATGAGAGTTCTGGCATGCAGTTGGGAGAGGGGGAGTTAGGTTACATGAAATAAGGAAAGAGAAAGACTTGTATACTATATGCTTAACTACAGATGATGGATAGATCCAAGCAAAGGGGAAAATATGCAAGAAAAAGGTCAAAATTTCTTTTGAAGCAGGTAACATGCTCTCTGGGTGAATTATGGTAGTTAAAAACTGCAATTTGCTGATATATGTACATGAATGTGTACATAAAGTTAACTGGATAACCGAGTCAAGTATTTGGATAATAATAGAGGAAAAAAGACAAATCTTATAATCAAGGGCAGTTTGGGCTTAAACTGCATAAATTGGCTGAATTCATTTAATTATTCATTTCTTTATACTACATTTTTGTATTGTCTTGGGTTATATTTTGAGAAAGAACCCTGAACCAAAATTACATTTCACAGGTTTGAAAACTAAAACCATCATATGTCCATTGACATCAAGAGTCACAAAATTGCTCCATGGACGACAAAGAGGCCAAGTCATATGCAGGGGACAACTGAGTGGTCAGGGCATGGAATAGAGGAATCAATACAGCTGTGGAGTCGGCTCCACCTTTGAACTGTAGCTCTTCAGTCCCTGTTTGGGACACTAAGGGTCTCTCTGATGCCTCCTTTCCACAGGATTCCCCTTCCTGGAGTATTAACTACTCAAAGTTGTTGTAAAGATTATGAAATACAAGTATTTGGAAAGCCCTAAGCATAATGATCCCTATATAGACTTTTTTTTTTTTTTAAGATTTTATCTATTTACTTGACAGACAGAGATCACAAGCAGGCAGAGAGGCAGGCAGAGAGAGAGAGAGAGGAGGAAGCAGGCTCCCCGACGAGCAGGGAGCCCGATGCGGGGCTCCATCCCAGGACGCTGGGACCATGACCTGAGCCGAAGGCAGAGGCCTTAACCCACTGAGCCACCCAGGCACCCCCCTATATAGACTTTTAAAAAGGGTGGATTGCCTTCCTTTTATTATACACCCCCACACGCCCTTTTTATGTTTAGTTCATTTAAAAAAAATATTTAGACAGAGGTTTATATGAGCTATTTTTTTTTTTTTGCCTACTCATTTCAAAACAATTTACATCGTATAGTCATAGTTCAGTATAACACAATGGATTGTGTTTGAGCTTTTTGTTTTATCATGGATTGACTGATGCCTACATGATGTATCATATGTGTGAGGCAGATGTTAGCTCTAGGTATTTTTATATCTATGAAAGTCTGCTAATATTTTTTATTTTTTATGTTAAAATGGTTAATTTTCTTATAAACTACGTATTTGTCTTTTTTTTTTTTCTTATTGTTGCTTCACAGTCAAGTACCTCACTTAAAACTTCTGGTGTTACCTTTCTAATGGCAATGTTCATTGCAAACTAGAAATTTTGCAACTGAAATCAGAAACCCAGTGATCCCCACAGATGCATCTTTTGAAGGTCAATGTCTACTAACCAGTACATGAAAAATACAAATGGGTATTCGTTGTCAAGTTTTAATGGTTTCACAGAGATTTTCTCAACATGTCACTAATTTGAGCATGCTTCAGTTGTGATAAAAACTACTTTTAATGATAATTAAGCATAGTAATATTTTCTAACTCATAAAATGCAAAGAGAAATAGTGTCATTTATATTTAAATTTTTGAGACCACAGTGAACATTAAAAACTGTTGATCCTGTCTAAAATGATGATCTGGTTAATCAAATGAGTTTTTTTTTTTTAAGATTTTATTTATTTATTTAACAGAGAGAGAGAGAGAGAGAGAGAGAGAGGTGTCACAAGAGGCAGAGAGGCAGGCAGAGAGAGAGAGGGAAACAGGCTCCCTGCTGAGCAGAGAGCCTGTTGTGGGGCTCGAGCGCATGACCCTGAGATCATGTCCTGAGCCGAAGGCAGAGGCTTATCCCACTGAGCCATCCAGGCGCCCCAATCAAATGAGTTTTTAAAAGTTGCCGTATCAATATTTCTCTTATTTATTTATTTATTTATTTTACCAATATTTTAGTGTCCAATGGAAGATTAGTAAAAAACTTGTTTTTCTATAAAAATTATTTTATTACCACACTAGATTCTTTTTACAAGTCTAAAAGCACTTCTTCATAATTACAATGGAGGAAATTTGGAGATGTCCCCACTAGTTTCATTTTTTTCTAACAAAATAAGAGCCACCAGTTTTCCAGCATCTACTGGATGCCGGGCACATGCTAAGTACCACACATACCTTCTTCTTAATCTTGGCAACGGTCCTGCAGTGATAGGACTGCTGGTTGCCTTCCCAACACAAAGGGCAGCCACTATGCAGATAAGAGGGGCCAAGTAACACAGCTGACCAATCAGATCTAAGAGGAAATTATTAGGCGCGGTGCCAGATAATCTCTTTTTAAAGCAAGTCCAGCTCAGCTGACGTGCTTTCTTTTCTTCTTCCCATTACTTTTGCCAATGCAAACCTACAATACTGGAGGTGAAATAGCTAATTACCAGTTGAAAAGCACACATTAAGATTGGCTGAACAAGAACACAGAGAAAGCCTCATGTTCTTAATGACATTTTAAACCTTAGAGTGGACAAATGAGGCCGGCCTGAGCAGTCTACCATTGGTATATGTGGTAAAAATAACCTTTGTGTTTCAGGTCTCTTATTTATGGGTGAATGCAACCCTCAACTGATTTCATCTGCAAAGACAATGTTGACCTTTCAGTGTCTGAGAGGAGGTAATCCAGTTGGTGGAAAATAGGATAATAATTGGATGCATAGGTATCAGAATCATTAATGATCTCTTCTGAAGGTGCTTTGAGAGCTTCGGATTAAAAGTGCTGTATATCATGGGGAAGATACAAAGTAAGGGGCTATTTAAACATGTCCTGTAATTTTATTTTAATAATTGTTTTACCTTGGGCAAGTGTCTTTAACACTAGTCCTTGGTTTACTCATCTTTAGTACAACAGAATTGTGCTAGATTCTTTCTAAGATTCCTTATGGGCAGAACTATTAAGATGCTGTACATGTTGGCTTATAATAAAGCAACAACAACGATCTGGCCCCCAAATGCATAATTCCCAGTAATCTTCTGAATAGTAGTGAGGCATAAGGGTTCACAGTGCAAAATAGAACATGTAGGAGTCATATAATCACCAAGACTTAGAGGACTACCCTCATCATAGGTAGTATTATACCTTGTACTTAGGTTTCACGTCAAAGTGCTGAATGGTCACTGAAAGAACACAGTTATTTTGCTTTTCTAGACAGATTGTGCTTTTTTAGAAAAAATGAACAAAGGTGCTATAAAGTACAATACAGAGTAGAGTAAAAGCATTCTCATCCCACATGGGTAGTGCTGGTGCATTGCAAGAGTCAATGAAAGCATGAAAAGAAGAAACAATGCTACATACCTTAACCTTTTTATTTTAACTTGAACTACATTTCACTTTTGAAGTGAAAACACTTGTAAATTTTTACTTTTTCTGTGCTTTTGCAAGTTTTCTTGCTTACATCTAGTTTGATGCCATTTCATCAGTGACTTGTTTACTTTCCCCTGGCTTACATAATATTTAATTAATCAACATGACTACAATGACAAGTTCAACTGGTGTGGAGGGGCTTGAGGGAAGAAGGCAACTACACAAGTGTGGAACTTGCAGGGAGAGCAGAAGTTCACAATTATATTAAAGGGAATTCTACTACTCCTGAGCATATACCATGCTGTGGGCATGTTTTAAAGACGGAACAAGGAGCATCATTTAATCTGCAAATTAAGTAGATGTCATGAGAGCTCCTATGTGCCCATCATCAATGATAGATATTGCATAATAAGATGTTAAGATATTTTATTCACTGTTTTAGAACATGGGTCTTTGGAGACCAGTGAACTGAATATTAAAATGACATTCTCACTAATATCCTGGAAGCTCTCACCCCTTTATCCTTTCCATCTTGTTCTTTTTTTTTTTTTAAGATTTTATTTATTTGAGAGAGATAAAGAGAGAGGACAAGTCTCCTTGTCATTTTCCCTGTGCCTGAGTCTCCATCCTGGCTTCCTGCTGGTTAACCCAGTTCCTCTGGTCTTCACAGGGATTGGAGCTCTGTCCCTAAGTACCATTTCCCACGGATGGGTCAACGATAACTCCTGCCTACTTGCCCAAAATTATGCCTCCGAATTCAGATCCAGGTTCTCGTTTTCTCCTGCTTTGTGACTTTGAACTTGGTTCATTAATATTTCTTGGTCTCCCAATTCCTTCTCTGAAAAAGTAAGAACACTTTGCTGGCAGGTTTGTTTGGAGGTTAAATGATTATGGGGAGCTCTAGCAGAGTGCCTGGTGCAGGTAGGCAGTGAAACTTTTGTTTTCTTCCCATTTCCTTGATGCCAAGAACTTTTCTTCTTTGCCTATTCGCATCACCTTCCTAACTGTGAGCTCTGAACATATACAGGAATGCTTCTTGAATCTGTAAAAGGTCTATCACATGCCAGCCAGGATCTTTCCGTTAAGAGCCCAGATGACTTGCTTGCTTGTCCATACTGTTCCCTATTAGCACTAAAGGGATTTCCCTGGGGCATTCAGCTTAGCTCTGGGTCTCACTGGTCAGATTTGGTGACCATCCGCTTCCCATAACTCCCTCACCATCCATCCTCTTCACCTCTAAATTTCCCTATAATTGATTCTGCTTCCAGCATATACACACTAAACATTTAGTACTATGTCCTGGCATGTTAGGGTTCTCCAGAGAAAAAGGACCAACAAAAGCAGGACGGGGGCTGGGGAGAAATGGAGAGACAGAGACAGAATAAAGAATTGGCTCACGTAATATGGAGGCTGAGAAGTCCTGAGATCTTCAGCCACCAAACTGGAGACCTGAGAGAGCTGCTGGTATAGTTCTAGTCCAGAAGATGGCAAGCTCAAGACCCAAGAAGAGCCAATGTTTCAGTGTGAAATCTGACTGAAGGTGGGAAAGGACCAAAGTCTCAGTTGGACGGTCAGGCAGGAAGAGTGCCCTTTTAGTTATGGGAGGGTAAGTCTCTGTTCTAGTCATGTCTTCCACTGGATGAGGCCCACCTACTTTAGGGAGGGCCATCTGCTTTACTTGGTCTCCCCATTTGAATGTTAGTATCATCCAAAAACACCCTCACAGACATACCCAGAATAACCTTTGACGAAGTATCTGTGCAACCCAGGACCCAGTCAAGTTGACACATAAAGTTAATAATTGCACTGGGCACTGTGCTAGGCATTGTTCATATTCTTGTCATTATTTCTGATCTTGAAGAAGTCAGTGCCCTTTCTTATACATCCCAATGTCCCAGCTATGCTCTTGACCCTGTCTGTCCTGATCCTAAGACCCACCCTATGTCTCTCACACCTTCAGTTTTCCTCTGCTCTTTACTTAAAAATATTCTGGGTTTTTCCTTTACCTTAAAATAAAGGTTCTCTTTGGTCCTTTGAGCTACCATCCCATCCCCTTTTTTAGTGCAAAAAGTGAAGTTTATATTTTCTGCCTTCAGTTGACTAAAATCCCTGGTGATCTAATTTACCTTATTTCTCTGTCTCTAATATTCCTTTAATAAGAACCTATAAAAGTCAACAATGACTTTCTCAAGTCTAATGGTTTCTGTTCAGTCTCCCACTTTATCTGATGTTTCAGCAACTTTTGAAGAAACATATTCTCCTTTCTGAAATTCTCTGTTTTCTTTACTTTGGCCAAGTCGAGTTCTTGGTTTTCTACCTTCTTTCCTGCTAAGTGTTTCTCTTTCTTGACCTGTCCTCTTAGGTAAATGCTCCTCATAGCATTTTTTTTAAAAAAAAGCATTTTATGTGAGAGAGAAAGAAAGCACGAGAGCAGGGAGGGCCAGAGGGAGAAACAGACTCCCTGCTGAGCTGGGAGCCTGATATAGGACTTGATCTTGGGACTCAATGGACTGAGTCACCCTAAGTGCCCCTCATAGCATTCTGAACTTCTATTTTGGGCATTTATCAAATTCCACTCCCTGTTAATTATTTTCTATAGCACAGGTTTAAAAGGGAAACATCTAGTCCTACCACTTACTCCTCTTCCTTGCTTTATTTCTCTTCAGAGCATTTATCACTATCTGATATAACCTAAAGTTTACATATTTACACATTTATCATTTCTCTCTCCTTCCCCATGAGGGCAGGGATTTGGGACTATTTGTTCACTAATGTATCTCCCAACATCCAGAGAAGTAGGTAGTGTTTGAACGATTGTTGTTTGAATTATTATAAAGATTCAGATATAAGGATGTTCAGTGCATCATTATTGATAAAAGTAAAACATCCTGGAAATAAAGTATCTACTAATAAGAGGAAAATAAGTCAAGACAACAAGTCCATCCATGGCATCAATATCGTACATTTGTTAAAAGTCTTATTTAACATTTATTTAATGAAAAATGCTCACATTATTAAGTAGAAAAAAAGGACAGAAAAGCATGTATAAAAAGACCTCAATTTTATTTAAAATATAAAGGAAAGGGGCACCTGGGTGGCTCAGTTGGTTAAGCAGCTGCCTTCAGCTCAGGTCATGATCCCAAGGTCCTGGGATCGAGCCCTGTATTGGGCACCCTGCTCAGTGGGAAGCCTGCTTCTCCCTCTCCCTCTGCTGTTCTGCCTGCTGGTGCTCTCTCACTCTGTCAAATAAATAAATAAATAAAATCTTTAAAAAATGAAATAAAATATAAAGGAGGAGATAGATACTAAAGTGTTATCAGTGACTATGTCTGGGTAGTGAGATTAAAGTGATTTTTTTCTCCATTATTTTTGTACATTTTTGACACATTCTTTTAAATAAAATTTGAAGATAGAAAGCAGGAAAGCTTTGAAGAAAAAAATGCTTCCTCATTCAGTTGCTGTATTCTATTCTTCTCTAGTCTGAACTTCTCACTACAATTAGAGATACAATTTGCACTTATCTTTTGGCACTGATTATATTTTCCCTACTATTATATATCTTTATGTCCTCTACTAGGCCCTAAACTTTCTAAAGTCAAAAACATGTCTTATTTATAATTTTCAATGCCTACAACACCTGTCTACATTCAATAACTGAAAGAAGAAAATAATTTAAAATGTTTTAATAGCCAGAAATAATATGTAGTGTTAGTTGCTTAGGGAAACCATCAAATTACATAATTTTTAAATAATGCTCTGATGTCCTTCATGTCTGCCTTCAAAACACTCAGGTTTGTTTTTTTTTTTTTTTTTTTAATTTTATTTACTTATCTGAGAGAGAGAGAGAGGGAGAGAGGGAGAGCACACAAGCAGGGGGAGTAGCAGGCAGAGGGAGGGAGAAGCAGGCTCCCTGCCAAGCAAGGAGCCTGATGCTGGGCTCGATCCCAGAACCCTGAGATCATGATCTGAGCTGAAGGCAGACACTTAACCGACTGAGCCACCCAGGTGCCCCAAAACACTCAAGTTTAAATCTATGTTAGAATGAGGACTATATATAGTACAAGCAATTTTAGGGTTTGGTCTACCTCTCTGTTGCTTTTATTTATTCATTTTTTAAAAGATTTTATTTATTTGACAGAGAGAGAGGGAACATGAACAAGGGAAGTGGGAGAGGGAGAAGCAGGCTTCCTGCTAAGCAGGGAGCCTGATCCCAGGATCTGGGATCATGACCTGACCTGAAGGCAGACGCTTAACAACTGAGCCATCCAAGCGCCCTGCTTTTATTTACGTATTCTTTGTTGTTGTTGTACTTTACATGAAAACTTTTGATTCTGGAGTAAATGTGGGCATGATCATAGATATCAGAGACTGTCACATTAATTCAGTTAGGCTAGGTTGGTATAACAAAGACAGAATGATACAAAAGGATCCAAACACATGGTTCAAATACAAGTTTATTTCTTGCTCTTAAGGGTGGGCAATCGGTTCACAGGCAGGTTTTCTCCACACATTTGGAGTCACATTCTCTTCCATTTTATGGCATCCTAGGTTCCACATGTCTACTGGATGCTAATTGTATTTACTAGTCTCTGCCTCTGGTACTTAGGTTTTAAGTTCAGTGACGTCACAGAATTGCCAGATTCAGCAAATAAAAATACAGGATACCAGTTCAATTTGAACTTCAGGTAGATAACACATAACTTTTCAATATATGTTCCATGTAATATTTGTAATTACATGTTGCATCTAATTTATAATAATATTTGTGATATTATTAAACAGTTATGCATTATCTGTGATTCTGAACTAATTGTGAGTCCTATATATTATCTGGCAAAACTATGGGGATAGGGATTAGGTCTAGTCATTTAACACTGAATCCCAAGAATCTAAAGCAGTACCTATTGACTTTAAGATAAATAAGTCTCAGGTGCCTGGGTGGCTCAGTTGGTTAAGTGACTGCCTTCAGCTCAGGTCATGATCCTGGAGTCCCAGAATCGAGTCCCACATCGGGCTCCCTGCTTTGCAGGCAGTCTGCTTCTCCTCTGACCCTCCCCCTTCTCATGTTCTCTCTCTCAAATAAATAAAATCTTAAAAAAAAAAAAGATAAAATAGGGTCTCTTCATAATATTTCATGAATAACTGAACCTATATTGGTGAAGAATACTTATTAGAATACTGCTATTAATAAGAATATATATTAAGTCAGCAAATTATTTTAACACTTGTTATGAATAACAACACTAAGCATCAGCAAAGAATACTTATGAACAGATAAGACTTTAATATGTATCAGCATTTCAAACCACAAATGTTTCCCTAGACTTCAGTAAATAGGAAAATCTGTCATCCCCTAGAGATCCAAGCAGCTCTGTCTCCCTTTCCTTTCAGGTTTCTACTCAAAGGTCATTCCCTCAATGAAGTCCTTCCTGCTGTCCATATCTAAAACTGCAACCCTCTTCCCTCTGTAACACTTTGTTCCTTTCTCTGCTTTATTCTTCCTCCTTAGCACTTGCAGTGAACATAGCATATGATTATTTACCTTGTTTATTGTCTACCTCTCCCACTAAAATGTGAACTTCCTAAGGACAAGCATCTCCCCCCGCTTATTTACTGCTAAATTCCCAGCTCCTGCACATCCTAGAGAGTCAAGAAATATTTGATGGACAAATGACTGAAAAAGCACAGTTGGTTCTTATTGGAATCTACAGTTACCAGTAGTTTGAGAGTATTCAGTTTCCATGACACAAGGTGGATTTAATCTCACAAAGGATGTCGCTGCCTTTATCTACTCCAGTTCACCAAGTTCTGTCAATTCTAGCACCTCAACGTCTTTTTTTAAAATTTAAATTCAATTAATTAACATATAGTATATTATTAGTTTCAGAGCTTGAGTTCAGTGATTCATCAGTTTTATATAACACCCAGTGCTCGTTACATCACGAGCCCTTCTTAATGTCCATCACCCAGTTACCCCATCACTCCATTCCTCTCCCCTCCAGCAACGCTCTCCTCTCCAGCAACCCTTAGTTTGTTTTCCCATCCAAGTACTAACCAGGCCCAACCCTGCTTAGCTTCCGAGATCAGACAAGATCAGGCGCGTTCAGGGTGGTATGGCCGTAGACCTTAGTTTGTTTTCTATAGTTAAGAGTCTCCTGTGGTTTGTCTCCCTGATTTTGTCTTGTTTTATTTTTCCCTCCCTTCCCTGATGATCCTGTTTTCTTAAATTCCACGTATGAGTGAGACCATAAGCGAATTGACTTTCTCTGATTATTTCACTTAGTGTAATACCCTCTAGTTCCATCCTGTCATTGCAAATGGCAAGCTTTCATTTTTTTGATGGCTGAGTAGTTCCCTTGTGTGTGTATATATATATATACACACACCACATCTTTATCTATTCATCTGTTGATGGACACGTATCACTTACTTTGTGAGATTAGCTGATCTATCTTCCGTACACACAGAGCTCTTTGTATATTCTAATGATACTTATTTTAAGAGCTACCAGCACTAAATGGGCATCTTCCTGATTCTAAAATGTACATTTCTTTCCACTTTAACATCTCTAAAATTGGAATTCAACTTGCAATAATAGGATCTTACAATGCTGTCACCAGAAGGTAGTTGTGATGTAGCTGTACTTGTGCAAACTTCATGGTTATTCCTGGTAGCATGCCTAGAAAATTGCAAACCCTAGACATTTCTGGCAACCAGCCATTTAAAGAGAGGATGTAAATCCTGGCTGTGGTCTGAAAACTTTTTCCCTGACATCTTCTAGTTGGATCAAGAAAGCATGAGCATCGAAACTTGTATATTAGGATGCCTGGGTGGCTCAGTTGGTTAAATGTTTGGCTCAGGTCTTGATATCAGGGTTGTGAGATTGAACAGTCGCTGGGCGTGGAGCTTGCTTGGGATTCACTCCCTCTCTCTTAGCCCCTCCCCCCCCTTAAAAAAACCACTTGTAGATTAAAAGCTGGTAGTTTGGAAAAAAATACTGTAGTGGAGTACTTTTTTTTTTTTTAACTCTTTCAATAACTTATTTACATTTGACATTATTTTTCTAATAGTGGAGTATTCTTTTAAAATGTGTTCCATTATTAAATCCCCTGGTTGGTAGAATTTAATACATTGTGGAAAAATTCTAATTGATAAAATCATTGTCATAGTTTAATTAGCACTTTTTTCATTTCAGTGGTCCAGAAATAATGGCATTTCTTAGAACCCGTGGTGTCTCAGAATTGATGAAATAATGTATATATAACCTTGCATTTTCAAACCGATCCTGGTCTTATCATGCCTGGTGTTTGCTGACTTATCGTAATTACGCAGTCTCATCATGTTTATCTGTCTTCTGTGTTTCCATTAGATTACAAACTCTCTATGACCTACGCTAGTGCCTGTCACGTAGTAGGTATGCAATTAACATTTATTGAATTACTGCAATGTTAATGTTCATGTTCTTTAGCTGGAGAAACTGTTCCACTGTCATTCTAATTCTCAGTTTGTATGCGTCCATTTTCAGGACTGATCTTGAATCATCTGAGATTTCAACTATTACTGTGAAATAATGCTTGTTGGAGAGAGGTCTAATATCCTTTTAATAGTACTCCCTTAGTAGCATTTTTTTCTGAGGATTGATGAGATACAATATGATGACCAAAATTCAATCTCTTTATATATGTTATATCCAAATACATTCTGGTATATAATTTCACATCTAAATTTTTATGTTCTTTTTTTTTTTTTTTTTTAATGTTGGCAACCTGTCAGCATCATTGGCTACTGTGATCTCAGAGAGTAAAGCAGAGAGCTGAGGAAATAGTACGACAGCCAAAAAAAACTTTGTTAGGTTACATATGAGGAACATTGGGTTCATCTGATTACTCTGTTCAGATGGCACATCCAGATACCATAAGCCAAGTCCTTGGCACATAATTATTTTTAAACCGTGTTATCCTGCTTAATTGGTTTAAAATAATTTAAAAGGACTCTGGTTGGCTCCTACAAATGAATCTAATTCATCAGTTCTTAATTGTTAAAATAGCCCCATTTCCACAATTTAGGCTATTGTTTAAGCCAGAGTCACTACTCCTTCAGAGGCTTTCATAGAATTTATTCATTCCCTTTTAGATTGGAGTCATAGCATTATGGCAGAGCTCCTTTAAAACCAGCAACATAGAGCAAATTTTCTCCCACATACCTCTTCTGACCAATGTCCTCCCAGCGAAATCTTCCCTAATCCCCTGGTCTGCAGCAGCCCAGGGTTTAGCCCACACTACTTCAACTCATTTTCCCTCTAGCATTGCAAGGGCTCACTGTTTTTTCGTCGAGTCTGATGAAATACTTGGCCCGCATTTAGGGGCCATGTTTCAGAAAAATAAGCCTGCCTATAACCAGAATCTTTCTAGAATCAACAGAGATTGAATGGAGATTCTTATTTTCCATCTCATGCTTATTCTGAGGCCTAAACTCACTGAAGAACAGTGGAAATCTCTCACCCTCTTTAGTTTTCTTTTTGTCAAACATGGTTGAATTCAAGCAATTTAAATAAGCATATGATACAAATCCACTGTTATCTATACTGGTGTCTATAGTTATAGTTTTCTTCTGCTTTAGTTTGCAGATTTATTTTAGAAGTTCTTTTAAGAAATGTAATATCTCTTAGGCTATGTGAATTTTTAAAGTTATTTATTGAGTACTACTAGATGCAGATATAAAACATTAGTTTTATACTTTAAGCATATAGTTCTTAATCACTCTTATAAACTTCTAAGATTCACCTGAAGAGCTTTTTTAAAAAATGAGATAACCAGGGTCCATCCCAATTCTACTGAATCCCTTTCCTCTGGGTATGAGGACTCGGTACATTTACTATTATTTTTCGGACTCTGTGGGCAATGCTGATGTGCATCTCTTGGTCCAGAACTACTGCTTTAAGTCATCATCAACCAATAGCTTCATTGTCAACCAGAGTCACTTAAGAATAAACAGCCTATTTCACAATTTTGTCTAGGGACCACTAGTCAATTCTTCCTGGTTTCTGATTGCCTCTTGATTTGCTGCCTTTGTATGTCCTGATTTCTTTCCTCTTCTGCCTCAGGGCGATGCCTTCGAGTATTTCCGGGCTTCTGAACTGGAAACCTGGCCTTTGATCTCAGGTGCCGTAATAAGCACAGGTTCTGGTTATATACTCCAGGTTGGCTCACTGGACTTGGCTCCCCTGGTTTTTTGCATCTAGTCCTGTCTCTACCATACACCTCCACTTATGACAATCTGCCAACTCCACTGAGTCAGGGAAGAGCCATGTCATCTCCACTGGAAATTATTTCAAATAACTGTAACAAGGAAGGTCATAATTAACGCATGGTCCTCTACTTCAGTAGTCAAGTTTGATTCCTTCAAACACTGCTTTGTGCTTAAAACCCTAGCTAAAAACTGTAATTTATACGGGAAAAAATTCTTAAGTCTGGAATAAAGGCCCTCTACTGTCTAGATCTGACTTACCTTTCTGAAGGCTCTTACTCTATTCTTCACATTCCTAGTGCTCCAGCCTAGCTGAACTTCACTGTTCCCCAGGAAGCCATTGGCAATGCTAACTTCCTTTCTTCACTATATTTTCAATGTCTTAAAAGGATTTTTTCACCAGCAGCTTCCTCTTCCTTTACTCACATATCCAAATCCTACTAGTCCTTTGAAGCAGTGTTTCTCAAACCTGAGTAATGCAAAGGAAATTCTTGTCATTCTAGAGAATACATGTTTGGATAGGCAGGGGTCTGTAAACCGGTCTGGAAAGCACGGATACAGAAAACTGAAGACCAACTCCATGAAAATCTTTCAGTTGCAAATTGTAACTTTGAAAGAAAAATTTTGTCTTTGTCTATGACGACTGGTATAGTCATTAAAATGAAAACACAAATTTTCAAATATCAAAGAACTCTGATCTTATCTCCAGATCTAGAAGCTCAGTTTCAGAAACTCAGCATTAAGGAACATATGAATATATTGTCCCTGGAGAATGTCCATAACCCCAGGGTAATACATTTTTCTCTTTTCTGAATTATTTAGTATCTAATCACTCTCTGCCTTGTAGTAGCTAATAATATGTAATATTCTTCTAGAAAAACCATAAGCTCTTTGAAGGCAGGGTACACATTTTAATCATTTAATTCCACCAGTTCTCAGCAAATACTGGATATAAGACCTGTATTCCATCTTATTTTGTAGTCCAGCTCTCTTAAAAATATCTTTCTTCTATGGTTCATACTAACAGAACAGCATATTACTGAAATAGCCCCACTATAAATTAACAAGAAGTTCAGAGGTTGTCCTAAGTATTAGGAAACATACAGGTTATGAAATATAAACTCAAGATTTTAAAAAAGTGCCACAGAACACGTCGCTTTGGTGTTAAGGTTAGTAGGAACAATTTCATTAAATGATCAGGCAGTAAATAATTAAGAATTTCAGGATAAAAAAATAAAATCGAAATGCAAGGCTAGCAGGAGAGGCCCTACGGATATCTCCATAGTCTTTATAAGGGTTGTATGTCTCTTAACACAACTTGTAGTTCAGGTACTGTCTTCAGTTTTTCAACTAGTATGTTTGAGTGGACAGTTTTCCTTGGACCTTTAGGAGAGGATTCATTACTTCGGGCATGGTGACAGGGACTTCTTTTAACCAAGAACGTCTTCTTTCATACAGTATTTGGAGACAGCATATAGTGAAAGAGCAAGCACTGGCAGGGTTTATGGGGAACCCCACCGTGTGTCTCACCTGGGCAAGCTGAACAATTTTTCTATATAATAACAAGTTAGTGTTCTCCCGTTTTCTAAGATCCCTTTTAGCTCTGAAATTGACATTCTTTGGCCCTAAGAAAAAACAAGCCTTAAGAGAGGTATTTCTTTGGATATGATCGGTTCCTTTTTCCCTGAGAATAAAAAGGACAACAAACTGTTATCCATATTGGGAGTCTTCCCCCATGCGCTCTTAGGGCTGAGTTAGGAAAACAGGGTTAGTTCTCTTTTTGTTGGGTCTTCCACTCGGCCCTCACCCTAGGTTGCTCCCCAAGGCCGAGAGTGACTGCAGGCGAAGCTCGGCCCCGACCTCATTCCCCACCGGGAGCGGTGGGACTGGTGGAGATTAGTCCCTGGTCATAAACAACCTCTCACTTCCCCTCCCCCCGCCCGTGGTGGGACCGGCCCTCCCAGGCTCAAGGAACCTCCTCCGGCGACCGCGGGCTCGGGGCTCTCCGCAGAAGCAAGATCGCGGGGCCTGACCCCTTCTGATCGGGTATTTGATTACTTTAGTCATCCCCTCCTCACTCGTCCATCGGGGAGGCGGTTCGAGAAAGCGACCTCACGAGGGGAGCTGAAGCCAGCCTCCATTTCCCTTCCCCTGACCCCTATCACCTCCAACAGCCAAGGAGGCCAGCGGCACTGACGCGCAGACTCACAGCCGCGGCCATCCGGCGCGCGCCGCCGCGTCCCCCGCCCCCACCCCGCGGTCTTTCCGCGGTCGGTCCCCGCCCCTTCCCGGAGCCCGCCTCCGCGTCTGCTGGCCCGCCTGCTCGTCCCAGGCGTTCGCTCGCGCGCGCACCCGACGCCCCGCCTCCGCGCGTGCTCAATAACTGTTCTCGGAGCTGGCCTACAAGCTTCCCCCTCCCCTGAGCTGTTTGAATATGCTAATAAGAGGCTTGGGTTTAGCCAATAGAACAGCGGGGCGGTGCGTCACGTGGCTCGAGGACGTGTCAGGGGGCGGAGCCTCTGCAGACCCTGCCCGAGTTAAAACCGGAGTGTGAGAGAGAAAAGCGCTTCAGTAGCGAGAGGGGCTGAGAAAGTGGTGACACCGCCGGGGTGCGGAGGGAGTCCCTGAAACTTCTCCCAACAGCCCCAGGGCCAATCTCCCCTCAGCCCACTCCCCTCTTCGCCAGCTCCCAGGTCCCCACTCCCTGCACCGGGGGTGGGGTGGGGAGCCGGGCCCGTCTCCCGCTGGGACACACACAGGGGCCGGGAGCGGGGACGGGACCCCCGAGGCGGGGGGGACGGACTGACCGACAGACAGACGGCCGGGCGCCCGCCCCAGCGGGCAGGCAGGCAGGAGGAGGCGGAGGCGGGGGTACGACGGGGAGGACTGGGTCTGGGGAGTTTCCTCTCAACTATCGGGGGAGAAACTCCCCGCAGCCGGAGGAAAGACCCAGACGGTGTTTTCCTCCCGGGGGCCGCGCTCCCCCGCCCCGCGTAGCGGCGGTAGCCGCCGCCGCCACCGGCGCCTCCACCTCTACCATCTCTCCTCTTTCTCCACCACCTCGGGCCCCGGTGTCCCCGGCCAGCACTATGCCCATCTTACTGTTCCTGATAGACACGTCTGCCTCTATGAACCAGCGCAGCCATCTGGGCACCACCTACCTGGACACGGCCAAAGGCGCGGTAGAGACCTTCATGAAGGTACCGATTGACCGAGCCCGGGCGGAGACCGGGGCCCGGCGGCCCGCGGGCGGCAGGGATGGGGTGGGGAGGGCGGCCGGGGGCGACGAGGCGGAGGTGTCGGGGACCTGACTGCGGGAGCTGCCGGGCTCGGGGACCCCCTCCCCCACCGCGCGGGCGGGCGGGCAGGCGCTGCAAGCCGGGCTCGGCTGGGGCCCGGGCTCCGGGCGGTGTGTGGGGGCCGATCTGTATGTGGGGGGCGGTGTGGAGGGGTGGCCGCTGCGTGTGCGGTACTGTGGGGGGGGCGGCGGGGCTGCTGGGCGCCCCTTCGCCTCGTAACCTCGCCTCTGTGCTTCCCTTTCGCCCGCCCTGTTCCTCCTCCCGTCCCCCACCCGCTCTCCCACAGCTCCGTGCCCGGGACCCTGCCAGCAGAGGAGACAGGTATATGCTGGTCACTTTCGAAGAGCCACCCTATGCTATCAAGGTAACAGCCCTCGCCCTCCCCCTTCCTTCCCTGTTCCTTCTTCGCTCGCCCTCCCCGCCCCCCCCATTCACCCTTCATTATGCTCCCCTCCCCCACCCGCTGTGCTCCAGGCGCTGAGGTCTTTTCCCCTGCGGGCTCCCACCCCCTCCCCCGCTCCGGAGCGTCCTGGCGCGGCGCGGAGTCGCTGGGTCACCGCCGTCCCCTCCCCAGCCTGTCCCGGCGGCGGCGGCGGCGGCGGCGGCGGCGCTGCGATCAACATGGCCGACATTTCCCCTCCGCGGCGTGAGCGGCAGCAATGAACTGTGGGGGATATTTATTCAAGTTAGCCCGAGTGACAGCCGGGCCCGGCCGCGCCGAGCCCGGGTTTGCATTAAAGGGGACTCGGCTCGGGGCTCGGCCGCGCTCGCCCGGAGTGGCGAGTGAGCCGGGTGGGCGGCTGCGGGGTGGGTTAGGCGCTCGGGATTCTTCCTCACTGGGCCGGGGGCAGTGGGACAGCCGTAGGTTAACTTCAGAAGTCCTGCTCACTTCTGCTTTCCACTAGTACCTTTGCATGCCCGAATTTTGGGTAGTAAGTTAGGGAGTACATTTCCCGGGGAAGTTATAAAGTATTAAGGCTGTTAGCCACCAAAAGCTGTAAGCAAGCAGGTTTTTTTCTTGGCCACCTTTGAAGAGAGTTTTTCTTGGCAGTGATACGGTATTAACACGTTAAGCAAACCATACTGTAAAGTGAAGCAGCTCCTTGGTGAACAGCAGATTGTAACGGCTGTCCATGTGTACATGGCTTCAAAGGATGAAAAACTCTCACGTTTTTCTTTTCAGGCCGGATGGAAAGAAAACCATGCAACGTTTATGAATGAACTGAAAAACCTTCAGGCTGAAGGACTTACGACTCTTGGCCAATCCTTAAGGACAGCTTTTGATTTATTAAATTTAAATAGATTAGTAACTGGCATAGACAACTATGGGCAGGTAGGTTGAATATTAAGGTGGAAAAAACAGTTGATTTTTCTTTCTGTGGAAAAACACAACCAAGGCCAAAAGCTATATAACATGAAATACAAGTATGATACATTTCAGATTCAAGTACAATATGCACATAATACAAAAGTGAAACTGACCATACGGTATATGGTTTTAAAGCCCTCTTTTTTTCCTCCTTAAAATATATATGTACTCAGAATTAAGATTCTGAATTTTGTGCTATAGGATTGACATGAATTTGGTTTTAATCCCTTGAAGTTCACTCATGTTATAAAAGGAGAAAACATCCTGCTTCACCACACTCAGTTTCTGTGATACTCTACCCACAGGCAATTGTGCAACTACTGCAATGACTTACATACACTAGTTGATTAGTGATCTTCATTCCTATATTACTAAAAACGTCAGAAGAAAATTTTCCATTTGTTTTATCAGGGTTTATTTTATTTTATTTTTATTATTATTATTATTATTTTAGATTTTATTTATTTATTCGACAGAGAGATCACAAGTAGGCAGAGAGGCAGACAGAGAGAGGGGGAAGCAGGCTTCCTGACAAGCAGAGAGCCCGATGTGGGACTTGATCCCAGGACCCTGAGATCATGACCCTAGCCGAAGGCAGAGGCTTACTTAACCCACTGAGCCACCCAGGCGCCCCTATCAGGGTTTATTTTAACCATATTTTATAGCTATTCTGAAAGGTAAGATTTTCACTGGAGTGCAAATAACTGAGTACATTAAGACTTCTCAGCTGTTGAAGCATCTACAGAAAGCAACTATGCAGAAAGAATTCTGAATTCATTTCTGAATTAAATTGAAGGTCCAGAGGTTATTATTTTTGAACTCCAGACTTCTGGAAAACAATTCTCTTTATCCTTCTGCTCCCCCCTCCCACACCCATTATGGTTCACTATGAAATAATGCAAGGTAGTTCATTATAACTTTCAAGGTTGCTGGCCAGGGAAATAAAAGATACTGATAAATGTGTAATGTTACACATAACAAAGGAGTATTAAACCCAGGTTCAATTTTTAGGTTGTAGTTCAGAAACATTATTGCCATAAGGATACATTTAGGAATACATTTTGTGTTTTTCCCAAGCTCCATGAGTCACAATTTTCATGAGTTTGACAAATTTCAGGGAAATTCTTCCTGTGTCTACAACTTTCGGTTGCACTATATAGAAAGAAGAATTGTTCCCTTCTTTTAGAAATGTTTATGCTTTACTTAGTGCTAACTATTTGGCACCTATACATTTTTGAAAGTTGTTAAATATAATCCTGTGGCTCTTAAAGTATATGTGCAATTCAGATTCACTTTGTTCTGTTTCTACTGAATTGTACCTCCATTGCTTAATTCAGTAAGTATGTATTTTCTTACTACATAAATTTTTGTTTTCTCTGTTTAATTTTGCAACATTGGTTATTTAGGTAGGTTTGCCGGGAACTTTTCAGTTTGTTCCTATAAAATGGATTTCTTTTCCTTTTATGTTCATTTGTTATATGTAGTGCTATACAGGCTTATTGGTAAGGTTTTGATCTAATCATCTTTGAGTTCCAAGACAAATTTGAAACTTGAATTATTTGGTTATTATTTGGTTGCCAGGTTGTCAGTGTATAGAAGAACTACTAATTTCCTGTTTCTCTGCATCACATTTCATGAGTGGGTGAGGCATTTACACACATTTATGTCTTGCCACCTAAGAAATATTTCTTAGCATGCTTCCTTAGAAAAGCTGATTTTCATGGAGAGGTTAAGGACATTTGTAATTTAAACCTGTATTTCCCTTTTCCCAGTTGCCATCTTCCATCAGAGAATACTTAAGTTTTTTTACAAAATGGTTGAGGTTGAAGGTGGTCCTGCTGTGCTGTTACCACTTTGACCAAGAGAAGAGCCTGGGGATTAGGCTGTTTTGCATGTTAGGATTTATTAATTCAAGAAGGGAGGGATAATGCTTCTCACTTTTTTTGATGAATAAGCAAGGATGCATGTTTATGTCCTGAATTGGCGCATAAAAATGACACTAGCATTAAAATAATTGAGGAAGCCACTATTTTCAAATGAAAATAATTGAGTAAAGTGTTTAATTAGAAGAAAACATTTGCCCACAGATATTTTTCATCATAGGACTTTATCTTGCTTATTTAAATATATGTTTCCTATTCAAAAAGGGATAGATTATTTAGGATTTTGAATGCCTGAAATATTTAATACTAAATATAGTTCATGTATTTTCTTTCTGAGAGTACTTTGTGTTTGCCTGTTTCCTGTGAAATACCTTTATTCTGTAACATCAGTGTTTTTACATAAATACTTCTCCTTTCATACTCTATACAAGGACCTGTAGAGAACCCAGAGTACTAAATACTTGTATTATAATCTTATTACTGATGGAAATGAGATAAGGTGAGCTAGATGAAAGGGACAGGATATTTTTATAGGGCATCTAAAAACATGTAAGTTTCCAAATAATTTTCTTAAATCTCTAAATGTGGGTACACATATATTTGTTTAGATACCCCCGTACCTACTCTCTGCACGTACATACACACGTGTGATTTTCCATAACTAATAGTATTTTTAATATCTATGTTGCATGTGTTAATTTAGTTAGTATACCTACAAATAAAACATCTTTGAGGTATTAGTAATTAGGTTATTATCAGAATTTGCAGGGTGTCCGTAAGGTAAAAGTAGCTGAGAAAAGATGACTCTTGGTGAACATTTTCTTCAAGCACTTTGGACATCCCAGTAAAAACTTCCTTGCCGTTGCATGTAGAAATCCTTCTAAATATTAAATTTTGATAATCAGTACCGTTTGCTGGTATTTCTACAATCAAGGAACAACATGTAGCTTCTAGTTAATTATTCCCTTAGAAATTATAGCAACACCATTAAATTGCATATCATTGCATCAAAACGTGACACATGTATTTTTCACATGTGTTCAACAGGGTTTCAAATAATGCTGATCTTTTCAGAACCACTGAAAATCTGAACCAGCTTTAATACCTAAAATTAGGACATGTATAAAGTTTTGGAGGTCTGATTAAAGTTATATATTTAGTTTGATTTATTTTTCTTATTTTTCCAAATTGTTTTATTTTCTGTCAATGTTTTCAACATCTTTTTTTTCTTTTTAAGTTAGGTTCTGGTTAGATGTAGCTGCTGAGTGTTACTCTGGCCTACAATTGTTTGTTCTTTTTTGTCACTGGCTAATTTCTATACTCCTACTACCCAATATACCACTGATTAAATTGTATGGGATTTAGAACTGTACCTAGCCTACTACCCTGAGCCCTTGATGAAGATAATCCTTGAGCAGTACCTAAAAGGAGATACATTATGTGTTTAATTTTTTAAGAATTTTCAATGCCAAGTTTTACTTCATTAAAAAATAGTGGCTTTTAAGACAGGATCAAGTTGAATGAATCTTAGGGAGAATAATTTTAACCAACTTTATTCTTCAGTATAAAGAAGTATTTGTGAATTTAGGAAACTCAGGTAGAGTTTTAATAGAGCTAGTTTGTTCCTTTTACCCAAGCAGTATCTATTTTAAATACTCAAGTAGTACAGAATACAGGCTTTCTTTTAATGTTGGTAGGTGAAGTAATGAGAACTTGACTCCTGTTTGGGTTTTTTTTATCCCTTAGGCTATCAACAAATGTATTAACAGTAGTTTTGTATTTATTCACCTACAGACATCTTTTCAGAAGAAAGTAGATTATTATACTGGAACATACTACTGTGCTGAGTATTAACTGGAAACAGTGGTGAATGGTATTTTGTAAATTTTTGAAGTCCCTGAACTTTTTTTTTCTGATTTTTAAATTGTGCTAAAGAATACATAATACCAAATTTACCACCTAATCCTTTTTTTAAAAAAAAATTAATTTATTTAAGTAATCTCTACACCAAGCATGGGGCTTGAACTCACAACCCAGAGTGATCAAGAGTTGCATGGTCTCCTGACTGAGCCAGTCACGTGACCTCCATTTTAGCCATTTTTAAGTGTATGATTTGCTAGTATTAAGTATATTCACATTTTTTTTGCAACCAATCACCAGAACTTTTTCATATCTGCAACTTTAACCTGTTAAGCATAACTCAGTTTTCCTTTCCCCAGCCCTTCACAACCACCATTGTATTTTTTATCTCTATGAATTTGAATGCTCTAGAGATACCACACATAAATGAAATCATACAGTGTTTGTCTTTTTGTGACTGGCTTATTTCATGTAACATAAATGTCCTCACCTTTCATTCCTATGTTAGCTTATGCCAGGATTTCATTCCTTTTTAAGACTGAATAATATTCCCTTCTGTGTATATACCACATTTTGCATATCCATTCATCCACGATGGTCACTTGGGTTGCCTCTACCTCTTGGCTATTGTGAATGAATAATGCTGCTATGTACATGGTGTGCAATGTCTCTTTGAGATCCTGCTTTCATTTCTTTTGACTATATACCCTAGAGTGGGATTGCTGGATCATGTAATTTTATTTTTAAATTTTTGAAAAATTCCTATTTTCCATAGTGGTTGGACTGTTTTATATTCCCACTAACAGTGAACAAGAATTCCAATTTCTCTACGTCCTTGTCAGTGCTATTTTCAGTTTTTCTGATTTTGGCCATCATAATAGGTGTGAGGTGATACCTCACTGGTTTATTTACATTTGCCTAGTTACTTATATTGAGCATCTTTTTATATGCTGGTTGCCCTTTTATATATTGGCTTTGGCAAAATGTCTGATTAAGTCCTTTGCTCATTTTTTAATTGGGTTATTTGGTTTAAGTATTTTGGATATTAACCCCTTACCAGATACATGATTTGCAAATTTTCTCCCAGTTCGTGGGTTGTCTTTTCACTCTTAATGTCCTTTGATGACAGAAGTTTTAATTACTGATGTAGTCCAGTTTTATTTTTTTCTTTTGTTGCCTGTGCTTTTGGTGTCATATGCAAGAGATTGCCATACCCAGTGTCTCTGAAGCCTTCCCCCTATACAGTTTTTTAAAGAGTTTTAGTTTAGTCTTGCATTTAAGTCTTTAATCCATTTTGAATTAATTTTTGTATGTGGTGTGTAGTAAAGGTCCACCTTCATTCTTTTGCCTGTGAACATCTAAGTATTCCTAACACCTTTTGTTGAAGAGACTGTCCTTTCCCCATTGCAAGGCCTTGGCTAGTCCTTGAACTTAAAAAACCTGTTAAAATTATCTTCAGAATTTTTATTGGCCAATAATTCTTATTGGTAGATAGAAAACTCGATAGTCAAACTTGATGAAGAGTTTTTTTTTTCCATCTTTAACTATGTAAAAGCAGTGCAATAGCCAGAAATGTGAAAATTGGAATCCCAGTCCTAACTTTGATATTAAATTACTATGTAATGTAGTGTAGTCACTTGACCATCCTGTGCCTCTGCTTCTTCATATTCTGGATTGCTAATAATGAAGCCATTGTACTCTTATTATAGAATTGATTGGAAGTTTAAACGGGATGATATATTAAAATTACTTTCAAAATTGTGACGTGCCCAGGAGACACAAAGCATACTTTTCCCCCTCAATAGATTAGTTTTTATTTACCTCTAGTCTATTATTTTTCAGCTTTAAATGTGAAGTTATAAGAATTTAGAGATTCTTTTTTTTTTTTTAAAGATTTTTTATTTATTTATTTGACAGAGAGATCACAAGCAGGCAGAGAGGCAGGCAGAGAGAGAGGAGGAGGCAGGCTCCCTGCTGAGCAGAGAGCCCACTGCGGGGCTCGATCCCAGGACTCTGAGATCATGACCTGAGCCGAAGGCAGCGGCTTAACCCACTGAGCCACCCAGGTGCCCCGAATTTAGAGATTCTTAAAGCAGATTTTTATCACAGGCTTTGAAATCTTACAGCATATTCCGTATATGTTTTTTTCCCTTGGGCTTTGTATTGCTTCCTGAGGATGCAGTGTGAAAAGTAAATACTATAACTTGGCCAGAGTTGTCTTTATGGCAGTCGGTAAATATGACAAAGTATAGGGATGGTGTTTTTTAAAAACGCATTAAATGAAAACTAGATGTAAGTTTCAGATAAGTCAGAAAGTCATTTTTTTTTGCAGGAGTTACAAGTTAGAGAAGGAACCTTCACAGAGGACAAAAAGCACATGTTTTAGGATTCTTTCAAATGGGGAGCTCCCCCTAGTGTGTTTAAGATGAGATTTACACAAGTTTGTTTGTAAGGGACCTTTGAGGAGTGCATCTGTTGGATATATCAAGGGATGTTTTAATAAGATATGACTGAGCTCAAAGTAGATAAAGATGGATATGATTTATTTCCTATTGAGCATTAGTTTTAAAGGTGGTAGTGTAAATGAAAAATTTGAAGACCCACATTTTATTTTCTTTGAAAACACTCGCTGTCATTTTTTCTTCATAATTTTATACTCTAAGTCTGTTTGCTAAAGGATCAAAAAACTACTCTGCCATGATCTTTCAAAAGAAAATGAAAAAGAATATCCAAAGGACTTTTTTGCATTCTTAATTACAAATTATTGGAAAGAAGTCATAAGTATAAAAGGCAAAAGATAATAGGTTTTACTTCTTCAAAGAGAATTTTATTTTGCCTTCATGCAGGAGAATGGTAACTATATATTAAATTATGTACAACTGAAAATTAAAAGGCCAGGAACAAATGTAATATTTGAATTAAAGAATTTCACTTATTCAAGTATTTTAAGTTGATTTAAGGTCGTTTGGTTAAATTGGTGAAAGGATTGTTTAGCCATATTCATTTCATGGATTTCTATGGAGACATTGTGCAATATTTTATAACTTGAAATTTTCTTAGATATTTAAAAATTATTTTTAGCCAATATTAACCCTTCGCTCAAGTTTTTAATTTATATAAAATCATATTGGTGGGCTTTTTTTGTTTGTTTGTTTGGTTGATCAGTGCCTACATATACCAATCCTGTTTTCTTTCATTTAAAAAAAGTATTGTCCTTATATAAACTTAATTTTTGTTAGCCATATTATTAATTTTCTTAATTTAAGCATGGTCCCCAGACCATAAACAAAATACTGAAGTTTTTTGTTTGTTTGTTTGTTTGTTTGTTTCTTTTTAAATTTGTCTTTATTCCCTGGTTCTTTGTCCTCCAGCCTTTTTATTGAGGTATAACTTATATGCATAAATTCTAAATGTGAAGCTTAGTGAAGTTTTATATACACTCTTGAGAACAAAATTGAACTTTTGCATCTGCTGACAGAAGTTTTCATTGAGCCTTTATATGTCTTTTACTGTGACTTATTTTATGGAAATTTAGAATTGAAAGTCATGTTAGAAGTTTACTCCATCTTCCTCATTTTATACATAAAGGCCAGAAAGGTTTGAAATATTTAATTTCTTCACACAAAGTATTTTAAAAGATTGAAATTGGTTGTGGAACAGTTATGCATATTTTATTAGTAACTTGTATGTTATTTAAGAACAAGTTTTATTTAAAAGTATAACCAGTATATCTGAATCCCTTTTGGGGGTATGTCTGTAGTTCTCTAATGAAATATAGTTTCTTTCAATTCCTCTGTGAAAACCAGGCATTTCATTTTGTCAGTGTGTTATGTTTAGCCTTTCTTGTCACACTGTATGGAAATACTGTTACATGCAGTTGGATTTTCTTCCTACTCCCTTGTTTGGAAAAAAAATAAGAATATGAATGTGGGGGATTAGTTGACAGGATTTTACACCACTATTATTTTAAGGCCTAGATACTAATAGATGTATATACTTAATGGTACTTCTTGATTTTGTATATAAGTTTCTGATATAGTTTGTTCATAGAGTTAAAACCTAGTCAGTTGTTTAGTTGGCTTTTTCGGTGTAGTATGCCAGCCAGTATGAGTGTTACAATTATAATTTTTTATCTGGTTTGTAAGATTTGTAATAAGTTAACCATCATGTTTCCTTTGATGTAAGATAATTTTGAAAACCTCTAAGCTTTGTGTTTCAAGATTCAGAAAACTCTTTGGTTCTGTCGGTCCCCACTCGACCCATGAGTTCCATGGAATGTCTCTGCCTCAGTTTCCCCATTAAGAAAATGAGATGAAAGGATCTGTGCTGCAGGATTATGGTGAAGATTAAGTGACATACCGTGTAATTTACTATAACACTTATTACCATTTTTGTGAATTTCCTTGTTTTGAATTTTAAAAATGGGAATTGTGGGCCCATAAGAGTATTTTATCTAGCTTTTTTCAGAACAAGCAGTGTCGTGATACGGAAAGAACTGCTTTATTAGAACTGGCTGTGCCTGGCTCTGCTGCTTACTAGCTTAGGTTGTATTGACAAGTCCCCTTAATCTCACTGAGCTTCAAATTTCTTATCCACAAAATGATAATAGCAGCAGTCTAGAGAATTTTTATAAGAACTAGGAATATTTGTTAATCAGCTAACATAATGCCTGTTTGGCTCATGGTAAAAACTCAGATGATGATGATTATTGTCATCCCCAATGTTATGTTAAACACATAACAGGATAAAAGCTTTCTAATCTGAAACCTTTGAGAAAAGTTCTGTAAGCCAACATATATCCAATATAAGAAGCTAGAATTAGCTATCTAGTCATTCTAGTGAAAGTAAAATTTTGTGCCACAAGGAACGTAATGGTTTTTTTTTACTTTGAATTGAAGCTCTATAGATGGCTCCAGAAATATTTCCCCCTGGTGTTAAAACGTCTTTTCTCCAAAATCTATGTGTCTGTCTGTCTATCTGTCTATCTTTCTTTCTTTCTTAACATTTGTTTATTTAGAGGGAGAGAGTGAGGGGGAAGGCCAGAGGGAGAGGGAGAGACTCTCCAGCAGACTTCAAGCTGATGTGGGGCTCGATCTCATGACCCTGAGATAGGACCTGAGCTGAAACCAAGAGTTGGACGCTTTACCAACTGCGCCACACAGGGGCCCCCCAAAATCTCTGTCTCTTATTCAAAAGCAGTATGGTAACATGAGTAGTTTAGTTTTGAGGACATATAGGTCTGAGTCCATTTCTAGGGCTTTGTATATTTTAGTGTTCAAGTTGGTGATATTTGGGATAGAGGTTGGAGGATGTTCTTGTGCAGAAGAAAGGTCAAATGTGAAATGTATGATCCCTTTTATTATTTGTAATGTAGATTTATGTGGGGAAAACCAGGAAAAGCTTAGGAAGGGTGTTTTTAATGTGATAATAGTTCTTTTTTAGAGCATATGCAATTTGAAATTCAGTTACTGGTATAGCGAGAGATAGTTGCACATAAAAAATAATTTAACTTAAGAAATCTTAAAATTAAGAGGATTAGTTATAACCAAAGGACAAATTTATATCAGCCTAATAATTTCTTATCAAGATTTATTTTAGTCCCTACACACTCTTGCTTTTTTTTTTTTTTTTTAAAGATTTTATTTATTTATTTGACAGACAGAGATCACAAGCAGGCAGAGAGAGAGGAGAAAGCAGGCTCCCCGCGGAGCAGAGAGCCCGATGTGGGGCTCGATCCCAGGACCCTGGGATCATGACCTGAGCTGAAGGCAGAGGCTTTAACCCACTGAGCCACCCAGGCGCCCCCACTCTTGCTTTTTTAATCTGTGCCTTAAAAGGGTATGGCATGGGTACCTGGGTGGCTCAGTTGGTTGAGTGACTGCCTTCGGCTCAGGTCATGATCCTGGAGTCCCGGGAACGGGCTCCCTGCATAGCAGGAGGTCTGCTTCTCCCTCAGACCTTCCCCCTGTCTTGCTCACTCACTCTCATTCTCTTTCTCTCTTTCTCTCTCAAATAAATAAATAAAATAAAATCTTGAAAAAAAAAACCAGGTATGGCATTTTAACATTTTCCTACCCTTAGTTTTGCCTAGATAAGCTGAGGGACTCATGGTAAAGGTCCTTGGAAGGTTTATGTTATCTAAAACCCATTACAGAAATGAAAACAGTTCTGAGTATGTGAGAAAAAGAAATTGTAGCATTAGTTATTAGTAATGTACTTTGTAACTAGTAAATGGCAGTGTTGATGCTGGCATGTTAAAGGAAAACCTTTTCTTTGCCTTAAAACTAGTGAACCTAGTTAGATATTAGGAAAGATCAACAAAATCTTCCAGTTATTTTGGAGTTTGAACACTAGGAGCATCCTAACAATTCTGAAATAGATTATTATATTATAAAAACAATAGATTATTTTTAGTCATAAGAATTGAAGATGATTGAGTATGTAGTGTTCTGTGAAAGGTTAGGCTGCAGACCCCAGTAAGTGATGTTACAAAGGCTCCATCTACAAGACGATGATAGGCTATACAGTACTTTTGGATTATCAGGAATAAGCAAAACAATGTCTTTGTGTCCTCTGATAGTGTACGAGTTGTAATAGTTCTGGTCATTTATGTACTTAAGCAGGTAACAACTAATGTAAAATTTTGAATTTTTGTTGCACAGTTTTAGTTGTCAGTCTGTTTCTCAAAGCAGTAAGTTAGAAAGAACAACCAACAGATTGCCTCCAGAAAAGAGGGCCTAAATAAGGTAATAGAAAGAGTAAAAGGTCTTTATATGTAAACTTTATTGTTAACCCAGAATGGACAGTGTCTAATCCCACACAACATTATACTGAATGTAAATCTTTTTTTTTTTTTTTTAAGATATTTTTTATTTATTTGACACACAGAGAGAGGAAACACAAGCAGAGGGGGAGTGGGAGAAGTACGCTTCCTGATGAGCAGGGAGCCTGATGTGGGGCTCTATCCTAGGACCCTGGGGTCATGACTTAAGCGGACACTTAATGACTGAGCCACCCAGGCGCCCTGAATGTAAATCTTTAATATAATAAAAGAAGAGTTATTCATAGAGCTTCCATTTTAGTGAGCTTATAGCAACTATCAAAAATATGTAGCAACTGTCAGTCATCCATATATGACATTGCTTTTTTATGAGGTTCATTGCTAAGAAAAGCTTGGTGGGTTTGTATGTATAGTTAGAGGGGCTTATAAAAAACTTTTTGGCAGGAGGCCTAAATATTATGAGGTTAGTTTTTTGTTTCCTAAAAATGTCATTTATTTTGATAATTTAAAATCTGTAAACATTTGGGAAGGGACTTAGCACAAGCATCAATAAGTGTTTGAGTCACAATCTAGGAAGAATAGATTTCTAGAAACTGTTTTTACTCAAGTACAAATACCTATGTAATGGATTTTGAGAAATTTTAATGTTTCCTTCTAAAAAAACTGAAATTGGGGTTCCACCAATTCTTTCGTAGAAAATGAAAAATCGTATTTTTTACAAAGCAGGACCCCTTAAAACTAATCTTGAATTATAGTTTATCCAATTAAATTATTTTCAAGTTGCCTTTCAGCTATAGCACATGGGAAAAAATAGTCAGTTTTTCCTAGTGCTTATCACAATATTTTTTCCCTAATTTAATGCTCTATTGCTAACTTTACTGACATGAAACATTTATTAGGCTGTTCCTCTTCATTTTCAGTTGTAGCTGTGAAGATACATGCAACACTATGGTTGAAGTACATCTGGTTTGTAGGAGGGCTGTTGTATGTGTGAATGATTCTTTTGAGACCATTTATGTAGCTGTTTAGAAGGAATTAGCCCTAATGGTCAAAGATATGATTTAACTAGACTTTTGCAAAGGTAATATCTATGGATTTGGTGGTAATCAATACCCTAAGGAGATGATTAGTTTAAATGGTATAGGTAGATTTGTGTGATTTAATGAGGTCAAAACTTCATCTGTCTTTGAAAATATGTTTTCATCTTGGCCTTTATTTTTTACTTTTTCTGCCATGTTTGCAACATGTTTACTATTACATGCTTTGCTGGAATAATTTTTCCCAAATTATTATTATCCAGTCCATTTCAACTTAATGGGTATGTTAGGTTCTTTATCCTGAATGTTAGTATTTCTTAAGATGATATTTCTGATACACTGTCATTACTCTGTTTGTGCCAGTATAAACACTACTGCTATTACTTTTTAAATATTGCCAAAACTATTTATTTGTTAGGATACTCTATTCAAACTTAGGCTCCTGTTCAAATGTAAAACTCAGAATCTGTGAAATTACTAAATATTTACTATTTTGAATATATTGAATTTATGTTACTTTTGATGTAGTAATTCTTAGCCCTATATGTTACTGAGTTTCCTTAACATTAATTTTTTTCATTAAGTCATGTTATTCTTCAGTTCTTACAGTATTTCTTACATGATTACTGTTTGGCTTATCATTTAAATCAAATAACAGGATATTGCTCCTTACTCGTTTTATTAAAATAAATATAGGAATTCCCCTCTACTTTTGCTTAAGTCTTATTCCATCTGTTTTTAATGCTGTTAATATATTTTTTTAAGATTTTATTTATTTATTTGTCAGAGAGAGAGAGAGAGAGAGAGAGCGAGCACAGGCAGACAGAGTGGCAGGCAGAGGGAGAAGCAGGCTCCCCACAGAACAAGGAGCCCGATGTGGGACTCGATCCCAGGACGCTGGGATCATGACCTGAGCCGAAGGCAGCTGCTTAACCAACTGAGCCACCCAGGCGTCCCAATGCTGTTAATATTTTTAACAGAAGGAATTATATGGTTAGATAAAAGAACTATATCTGTACACAATTGTATAATAGAATAACTTGAAACTCAAAATATATATCTTTTAATGTGGAATTTTAACATGTTTTTCTATAGTTCTAGACCTTAATGTATTCTCAAATGCTAGGTTTTTATATACTCGCAGATTTTTAAAGTTTTATTTTTGTATATACACATTTTAATTTTGAAGAGTACTTGTTTTAAATATGTAATAAATGCACATGGTTAAAAAGTTCAAGTATTAGAGGTTATACAGTTGCTCACTTCTGTTCTTCAGAGGCAACCATGGTTAATCAGTTTATTTTGAATCTTTCAGAGATCTTTCCTATATATTCAAAGGTACTATTTTATAAGCACTAATTTCCTAAAATGAATATTTTAGACTTTTTTCATCAAAGATTCATTTATGCCATTCCACTTGAGATAGTAACTATAAAAGTAATAATCTTAATGAATTCTAAAACAAACATAAAACTTATAATTCTGACCTTGGAATATTGATTTAAATGTAAGCCTGTCAGGCCTTTATTGACTTAAATAATTATTATATTTTGTTTGGAATGTTTAAATAACCAGTTGAGTATTCATCCCTGTAATGAACCTCCCCACCCTTTAAAAAAAGCTAAATCATATTAATGACAATAAATTATTGAATAGAAGATATCCTTAGCATATCAAAACTGATTTCATAGATCTTATTGCTATAGTTTGAGGCAAAAGTAAAAAAAATGGAATTGACTTAAGGAAAAATATAAAGTATATAAATATTAGTACAGGTAATAAGCAGATACTGAAAAAATTCTGATTGTGTTATGCAGTTGTCTGAAGTTGAACTAAAGAATGTAATTTATAGTAGTTGACTTGTTATGAAGTATGTATTAAAAGCTTTTCTCAGTTGTATATAGTTGTAATTGTGTTTATTATCAGTTTATCAGTCTTATGACTAAGAAGTCTTTGGATGTGAATTGCATTCTAAGCTACTTTTCTTTTAGAAAGAAGCTTAAAGTAGGTGAATATTATCCTTAATATTGTTTCTGTATTTTGTATTTTCTCCATAGAATCTGAATTTTGACATTATATAGGGAGTTTCAAAATTTCTAAATCAAAGTGAAGTGGTTTGTTATATTTCAGAGGTACATGCATTGTTAACCTCTTCATTAGATATGTTAATAGAGGAAAATAGGATAGATGAAACCAGCTTCATGTTTTTATTTATGTAGATTTTACAAAGATATAAATAGGAGACCTCAAGATCTAGTTTAGCAACTTTTAAGTATCATTACAAAATTTTTAACAGAAGTCCTAGTTAGTATTTGTCCAGTGTATGCATGAGAACTTTTACTAATGTAGTAATTATTCTCAGGGGAACTCTTTCCTTCTTTTAACATATTTGCTTGTTGCTGTTACTTAACTTGAAAGGAAGTTTTAGGTTGTAAAAAAAAAAAAAAAAGCACAGGCTATTTCTGGAAGTTTTTTATTTTCTTGCTAGGTGATAGCTTTTAGCCTAGTTGCATAAGATGTTATACATCTTAACATTTTTGTTGATTTCTTTGCCTGTACCTTTCCTGGAATATGGCAAAGTAACTAGACAGGGGGAGAGCTGGAGGGCTGACCGTGGGTACACATGTTCCCTTCAGTAGACCCTTTAGCTTATTGGAAAAGTAGCTTTGACTGGCATTTGGCTATCTTTATGAGGTTGTTCAAAGGACTGGTAACATGGTGGCACCAAAAGAAGATGAGCCCATTTGTACTACAGCAGAGGTAGACACGGAAGGTTTTACTGAATGCTCAGGGATGCCTTGCTTTTGTTTCAGAAGATAATAGTTAAGACCTGTTTAAGGGTACAGTAAAATTCCTATACCCCATCCCCTACTACATTTTAGAATAATTGGGCAAAAGTAAAAATGCTGATTCTGAGAACCAGGTTAGTTTGTATTTGGGGGAAAATTAACATTATTTTTATATTTTCAAAACTTTTTGGAAAATTTAAAAATTTTCAAAAAGTATTCTTTTTTGCAAGAATGCAATAATAGATTCCAGTAGATAAGATCTACTTTAATTCTTTAAATTTTCTCATTGATATTTTATACCTTAATTGTTCTAACACCATGATAATACTAAATTATTGAGAGAACTGAACGTATTTTGTTTTATGTTATCTTTAGCAAAAAATTTTACGTGAGATTTTTGGCCAATATTAACATCAATTTTCTTTTTTTTAAATCAGTTTTCTAAATGACAAGATTTCCATTAGTAAATAGCTCTAGAGGTAGAATATTATACCCTGCACTGTATTCTCAAGGGACATGTTTAGATTTCTTTATGCCGAAGAGCCACAGCTCTGAGAGAACTATCTAATTTTAATTCTGCTAATGACAAAAGTAAACTTTTAGTCCCTCTACTGGTTGCCTTTGTCGTAGCAGAGCTTAATATTATTTTTGGGGGGAGAATTTATAACTAAGAGGCTGTTTATAACTTTATGATCAAGGTGAATTTTTAGGATATTCTAATATGGACAGTCATACCCAAATTGAGTGACTTCATAAACATACTTGCTTGGAATAAAAATGTAAAGTAGTTATTCTTAAATATAAAGATTTGGGAATCATTAAACTGTTGATTTGGCACCAAATGGCTAATGACATTATATTGCAATGATTAAATCACAACTTTCAGACCTTTGAAATGTTAAATAATTTCTTATAAAACATGAAAAAAAACCCCAATCTTGTGATACAGGTAGACAACCAGAAATGTGTTTTAACTTGTTGGGTAAAACTGTTGTGAGAGAAAGATGCCAATTATTTTTTGTGCTTCTGCCAAGAGTAAGTGTACTACCAAAGGCAGGGGAGGACTAGTGTAAAACTGAATCTAAGAAGACTTTGCTGAAGCAACATCATCTGATCATTTTCTGCAGTTGATTCAGAAACTTATGCTTAAATTGATTAATTCTAACACTTATATATAGAGGTAGGGATAATTTATTCCTGAAGAAATAAAGAAAGTCCTTTTGTATATATATTCATTAAGTCATTATTCTGATTTTTATCGTGACTAATCCTGTTGCTTTTCTTTGTGTGGTTCTTGACTAAACTCATTTCAGAGAGGAAGAGACCTTAAGCATGGTAGGGTTAAATAACAGGTGAAATAAGGGTGGTCATATTTTTCTTTACTTTTCTCTACTTTTGATCTCTATCTGAATTTTTCAAAATTTAAAGCCATTAAAGAACTGAATGTTGTTTTATCTTGCTTTTATATATGCTTTTTAAAAGTAGGCTGAAATTATTAAGTTTTCAAAAGTAGATGTTTATATTGTGTTCTGTTTCAGTGTGTTTTTTTGGAGGGGAGGTGTATTGATTTATATATAGAAAAATTGGGTAAGAAATCACAGAACAGGAAACTAAGGAAAGGAATAATTCTTCTGTAGTTAATTTTGCTGCAGATAGAATATATTAAATAAAAGCAAAACTGATTGTAACACCATTCACTGCTGGGTAAATATGCCACAGTCCAGGTTGGTATAGAATTGTATTCAAGGGAATTCATTGGTCACCAACAGGACTTTCAGATGATCGTATTTAGAGTTGAATTAAGGTTTTGGCTGTGCCAATTACCAGCTGGGTGACTTTGGATTATGTTATTTAATCTCAGTGAATATTTTACCTCACCAAGTTTTTAGGGTTAAATGAGATAATACAACTGTTTTATTGTTATCAAGTACCTGATTATTCTAGTAATTTCAGGCCTAACCTCTGTGGAAAGTATTATGTGGATGACTCCAGTAAAGTTTCAGCTAAAAGCTTACTGTCAAGAAAATAACTTTTATTTTGATGTTTGAATTTAGCTTAAATTTTAATACCTCAAAGACTTGGCTAAATTTTAATTCATTTTAACTTGATTTTTTAGATATTACGGTCCTTAAGAAAGTGTGTATTAGTTTTTGGACGGATATCATCATCCATAAAGTTCTTTTTTTTTTTCCTCCTAATTTAATTTAATTTATTTATTTCACAGAGAGAAGAGAGTGCATCTGCACACAGGCAGGGGAAGTGGCAGGAAGAGAGAGGGAGAAGTAGACTCCCCGCTGAGCAGGGTGCTCAAAGCTGGGCTCCATCCTGGGGCCCTGGGATCATGACTGGAGCCGAAGGCAGACGCTTAACCTTATACTAAGCCAGCCAGGCGCCCGCATCCATAAAGTTCTTAATACGTCATAGATCATTGTTCTTTAGTTATAGATATGACTAACTTTCTGGCCTCTGGAGAATAATTCTCAATGTACTTACATAGGAATAAGAATTGATGGATGTTATACTTTTATTCAGAAAATATGGAAGAAAATTTTGAGTTAGGTTAAAATGTAGAGGTGATACAGAAACACTGTTGCAAGTATTTGGTCCATGTTGTGGTGGCTTTAAGAGATTTACTGATTTGTTTTTGAAAGGCAGCAAGTCATACAAACTAGTTTTAGCTTAAGGGTGGAAGCAAGATACAATAATACTGAAGGTAGGAGGACATCTTGATCTTTTTTATCTCCCTTTGCCTATTTTTTTTTTTAAGATTTTTTTATTTATTTGTCAGAGAGAGAGTGAGAGAGAGCGAGCACAGGCAGACAGAATGGCAGACAGAGGCAGAGGGAGAAGCAGGCTCCCCGCCGAGCAAGGAGCCCGATGTGGGACTCGATCCCAGGACGCCGGGATCATGACCTGAGCCGAAGGCAGCTGCTTAACCAACTGAGCCACCCAGGCGTCCCTCCCTTTGCCTATTTTTGATCTACAGTCATATTTGTAGAGATCAGAAGAGAGTTTTTGTTAAATGTACACTTATCATTTGTGAGATTTGAGATTATGTATCGTACACCTAACACAATGCCTGATATATGATCGCCACTCAGTAAATACTCGAATGACCAACATGAATAAATGGATAGTGGACGACAAGACAGATATAGAAGGCATCCTAGCAAATTCATAAGTTAGAGAAGGTATTTATGTTGAGGTAAAGTAACATATCTATATATTTTTTCGAAGCTTGTTGTAGTTTGAGTAATTCTAAATGGTTCTGTGAACTTGAGTAGGTTTGTATTAAACTACGGTTGGTGAATCGGTGATTTAAGTGCTCAGTGTGCAAATATTTTATGCTCAGTGCTGAGGAAGAAATATAACATGATCCTTGCCTTCAGTTGATTCAAACACATGAAACCGTAGCAAATAATACAAGATACTGTATTTTTAAAGAACGGTGGTAAAAAACATAGCAGTTGAACCATCTTAACCGCTTTTGAGAGTATTCAGTAGTGTTGAGTATATTCACATTGTTGTGCAAGGTGTTATATATTAAAAATAATTTGAGAAGGAGAGGAGATAAATGCTGTAGGGAGTAATATTCAAAATGTACTCCATGTGGGGCACACACTTGCGTGGCTCATGTGGGTTGAGCCTCTGCCTTTGGCTCAGGTCATGGTCTCAGGGTCCTGGGATTGGGCCCCTCATGGGGCTCTCTGCTTGGCAGGGAGCCTGCTTCCCCTCTCTCTCTGCCTGCCTGCCTCTGTGCCTACTTGTGATCTCTCTCTGTCAAATAAATAAATGAAATCTTTACCAAAAAAAATGTACTCCATGAAACCACGTCAAATCCAACTTTATTTGAAGAAATATTTTATTGTATCTGTATTTTTACTGAGTCTGAAAATTGTCACTATTAGAATTTGATGAGGAAGAACTAATTAAGGGCAGGCTAATCAGGGAAGGCTTCATGGAAAGGGACTTAAATTGGGCCTTCAATGCTTAGGAGTTGGATGGGTTGTGGGCAGAGAAAAGGAAAGACATTCTATTTGAGGGAGCCAGTCGAAGCTCAGAGGTGAGAATGAACATTGCCTATCTTTAGGTCCATGAGAAGGTATGTGCTGTGTTATGCTAGTGATTGAGAGTTGTATAAATGTAAGGGAAGTTTATTGAACCATAGAGTATTACATGCATATAACCCTTCCATATCCTTGCTATTCTAAAAATGGTCTGTGGATATTAGCATCTCCTAGGCTGCAATTGTGTTAGAAATGTGGAACCTTAGTGTTCATTCCACATCTACTGAATCAGAACCTTTATTTTATCAAGATTTCCAAGTGATCTGTGTGCGCATTAAAATTTGTCATATGCTGTTCTACATTGTATCCAGCAAAACTTCATTCTTTTCTTTCTTGAACAGTGTTAGTAGAAAAGAGCTTTTGATACCTTGGATTTCAAACACAGGGTTGACCCTCTTGAACTTCTTTCCTTTGGTCATACTTTTGTCTTAAATGTGCTTAAATGGGGTATTGTTTTGCTCCTTGTTTGTCTTAAATGTGCTTGTTTATCCTTGAACTCCATGGGGGGAGGGGTGCCGTTGCTTAATTCTTCATATCGTAAATGAGAGCCATTTGTATGTAAGAGATAAGCTTATGTTTATTTGATTCCCCCACAAAATGAATCCCCTAGAATTGACCATAGTACTCAAGAGTAATGTGGCCATAGATTTGAATGGGAGTTACTGAAGCTATTTCATCCTGCGTGTAGAGCGGTTAAGAGTTTTGTGCCACTGTCTTCGATTGCCTCTGCTATCGTTTTTGTGCCTTCTCTTGCTGAGCAGTTTAAGTAACCATCCTTTTTAATTTTTCAAGTTGGCCTCTCATTACTTTTTCCTAAGCTTAGAAGAGCCATACTGTTCCCATGGAACTGATTTTAGAGCTCTTCCATCCATATATCCAGTCACTTGGTTAGACACTTTGATTACAAGCATAAATTATATTTCCTTGTAATGTTCACCTACTATTTTTGGCCTTTCTAAAAAGTTTCTCATAAAAATACTATTTTAATTTTTAATATCTCAGTTTGTCAAATTATTAGAATTGAATGTAGGGTCCCTATTAACAAATTAAGTACTTTTAGTTACATAAATGTAAATGCTCACTGTAAAAATTAAAACAATACAAAAGTGTATTAACAAGTGTGAAAATACTATCTTTTCTCTACCTAATCCCATTCCTTTAAGTTTAACTTCTATTATATGTATGTTTCTCTTGGAATATTTTTTTAATGTACAAAAGTATATACTATGCGTAAAACTTGACAAGAGAGATAAATTTATACAGTGTTCTAAGAATTGGTTTTTTACTCAGAAAAATTGAGCTGATGTCCAGAACCTTAATATGATTGATGTGTTTTTTGACTTTAGGGACGAAACCCTTTTTTCTTGGAGCCAGCAATAATTATTACAATTACTGATGGGAGCAAGCTGACTACTACCAGTGGAGTCCAGGATGAGGTAAGTTATATTCCTATCAGCATAGATTATGCAGTTGCAGGTGAAAAATGGTTATTTGTGTATATTGTTGGATATTGAACACCTTCAATAAATTGGATTATTTGATGCAGTTGAGAGTCCCCTATCCCCCAGGACCTACCTGCTTCTCTGTTTGTAGCACTGATCGCCAGATTTTCTCGAATAGGATTCCCTTTTGTGAAAAACTTTTGAGCCTACCTCCAGTTTCCAGTTGTATGTGTATTTTTGAGTTTATGTGAGGGTGATAGTGTCAGTTCATATAGTACATTATTTAGTGAAAAGGAAATTTATTTTCAGGTTGAAAAAATGGGCACAGTGCTCTTAATAATTCCCATATTTCAGTGGATTGTCAGTCTGCTGTGGAGACGACTGGACTAGACTAGAGCAAAGCCAAGAGAAGGTTAACAGGAAAAGTGAAGGTTTTTAGACATTTTTATGTAAGTCTTTATAGTAAATAATATCTAGCTAACCTCACCTATTCTTTGCTAGCATGCCGTTGCAGAGTTGGTTGCGTGTGGTGTGATAGGGTAAATATAGTAGATTTCTTTTAACTTTAAGCTCTTTTTATTGTAATATTTGAACTGCTCTTGAGCCTTATACAGCTGACTCTTGAACTCCATGGGGGTAGGGGTGCTGTTGCAGTTGAAACTTTGTGTATAGCTTTTGACTCTCTCCAGACATAGCTACTCAATAGCTTGCTGTTGATGGGAAGCTTTACCAATAACATAAACAGTCAGTTAATACGTATTTGTATGTTACATGCATTATATAAACAGGAAAGTAAGCTAGAGAAAAGCTGTTGGGAAAATCATAAGGAAAGGAAAAATAACAATTTATAGTACTATATTCTATTTATCGAAAATAATTTTCATGTAAGTGGACCTGTGCAGTTCAAACTCAGGGTGTTGAAGGATCAACTGTATTTGTTTTTCAAAATGTGTTTATATAGATAGGAGGTGGTTTAGACTACCCTTTTTACTGTTTGCATTTGCTTTAGAATCTTAATTCTTATATTTACAAAGGGTTTGATTAAGTAGGAGAAGTATAGTTTCTAAGTTCGTGATTTTCAGAAAGACTTTCATTTGTATGATGTTGTGGAAAGTCACTTGGACGTGGAGTCAGGACATGTGGGTTCTGGTCTTTGTTCACCTCCTTTCCAGCAGTGATCTTTGTACCAGTTACCTAACTTCTCCAAATTTCTTTCCTTATCCTTGAGATAAAATGGTAATTCTGGCTTTTCCTCATAGGGTTGTTGGAAGACTGAAATGAAGTAATGTGTGTCAAAGTGCTTGCTAGGCTGTAAAGAAATGAGCATAGTATTGTTCTATCATGAAGCAATGGAACCAGTAGAGTTGTCATCACCTGATCTTGATTTGTTGGAAGAGAACCAGAATTGTTTTTATTTGATCAATTGTTATTAAAGGGAATTTAGAGTTTGGTTCATGGAGATAGAACTGAAAAATTTAGGTAGATTAAAATTCATAATTAATTTATAGTCTATATGTAATTAGTAGCATTGTAATGCTACATAGCTGAACCTGAGGGATTTCTGGACTTTCTTGAATTAGGTTGGCGTGTATAGCCAGTTATGTCTTGCCGCTATTAGAAACAGATAGACATTAATTATATATATGAACAAGCAGTAGAAATGTTGCTTCAGTTTAAATTTGAAACTTTGAAGTTGATTTTTCCCACTTTACCTTCCTTTTTAAAAAATTTGACAGGAAAATTGGGGTATTGATAAAGTATTAATAGAACACATATTAATTACTTTAACCTTTTTTTATATAAATGAAGTCTTTGATTTTTTTTTTATCCTTAATGATTCTGATTTGTAGTTATGATGACTGAAAAAGTATTCTATTTTTTGTTATAAAGTATTCCTACTTGTGAGATTATTCACGGTGCTCTGTCTTACTGCCTTTATAGAAATTCCCTTTGGGGTACAATATATTTTGCTCCCATATATCTGGATCTGTTTTGTTTGTAATATTGGCTTGTAGGAACTCCTTTAACTTTTTAACATATTTTGAAATATAAATGGATATTGAAATTGTTAACCTTTCTTCCTAGTTTTTTGGGAGGGATATTGGAGAAGTGGGACTATGTGCTTAGAGTAATCTATAACTACCTTGCAAGTAAGATTGGGATTTTCTTGGGGAAAGCATCTTTACCTTTTAGTTCTCTTTTGTCTTCCGTGATAGTTAGCCTAGTACTGAGAACAGAGCTTATAATAAGAAGTCTTGATTATAGATACTATTGTATTGAGTTTGGTAGTCATCAAGATGAAAATTGATTACTGTTACTTATCTGTGGTAGAAGATTGATTTGTTTTAAGGTAAAGCTTTGATATGGTAATGTAGTTGGAAGGTCTGTGAGTTGTTTTGTTTTTTAAGGTTAAGAATGTCTTTAATCCTTTGAATATTTGGTTCTTAATGTCCCAACCAGACTTCTCTTGTGGGGTAGAGAATGCACCCCAGATGTACATATAGTTGGAAGCTTACTTTTTGCTAAAATACTGGGAAATGTTGGACTGTTCTAGCCCAAATAATTATATGATTCATTTTAAGGAGTCTTTCAAATCATAACAAATGTAAAGATGCTTTTTGTTTTGCTCTTGTATGTATGTGCACATGCATGCTACATATGATCTATGTTGTCATAATTTCTAGGGAATAACAGAATTTTGCATTTTGTTTCTTTCTCTTCAGATCTCTTAACCCTGCCTTTGGCAAAACTTTATTCTTTTTTAGATTTATTGAATGAGTGAATGTATCAGTAATTTCCACATTAGGTTTGTATGTATATAATTTTTCATTGGCCCTGGCTGCTATTGATGTGACCTATTACTAATATTTATGGATTTGTGCATCCTACCTGAATGATAACCTTTGCTAAAGAGTTACACTCTTTCACATGGGGTATTGTATCTGATCTGTTATTGCTGTTTTTTAGGAATATGTGTTTCTGCTGCTTTAAAATCATCCTTATGTCGCATAAGGCAACATAGAACTCATGTAGTCTTACTTTTTATTTTTACAAATGAGGATATTGAGACCCAGGGAGGAAAGTGATTTGCTCAAGGTTATAGCATTTTTTATTGCCAAAATCTGGATTAGAATGATGTAAAATCCAAAAGACATCCAGCACCTCCAGACCTGTGGTTTTTTTTCCTGTTGTATCTCATGCCTCTATGTTAGATTCTGTTTTTTTTTTGTTGTCTTAAGTTTATCCTCTGTTTACCTGATTCCCTGTTTATCTGCTTCAGCTTTCTATACAATTGTGATTTAGGTGTTCCGTTCTTCTTCATTCAGTGTTCATTGAATGACTATTGTGACCAGGGCATTCATCTCTAGTCAGTGAGGGTAACAAAGATGAATAGAGTAGATTTCTTGTTCTTAAGTTCACAATCTTTTTTTTTTTTTTTAAGATTTTATTTATTTATTTGACAGACAGAGATCACAGTAGGCAGAGAGGCAGGCAGAAAGAGAAGAAGGGAAGCAGGCTCCCTGCTGAGCAGAGAGCCCGATGTAGGGCTCGATCCCAGGACCCTGGGATCATGACCTGAGCCGAAGGCAGAGGCTTTAACCCACTGAGCCACCCAGGCGCCCCTTAAGTTCACAATCTTTATGGGGAGATTGCCTATTAAATGGTTTTATAAATGATAAAATAGAGATATATACTAAGTGTATGGGAGCACTGAAGAGGGAGGGGCTATTACCTGTTCTGTGTATGTGTGAGATCCTGTGTAATGTGAATTTTTATGGTCATTTTAATTTTGATTACATTCAAGAACTCGTGGATGATTTAGTATTGGGATGTGGCTCTTAGCCTGTATCTGTGAAATTTATAAAGAAGCCTGGTGTAAAATTGTTTTGAACCTAGAAAATAGTTCATGGAAAAACTTTGCCATATTGTCTCTTGACCTGGCTAAGTCTCCTCAGGACAGAATGACCCAGTTTCTTATAACTTATTTGTCAAAATAAGATGGGGATACCATTTCCTCCCTGACAGCTCATCACTTAGCAGTGTGTTAGGAGGTAGGACAGTAATAGCTTTGTATTGTAGGCAAAAATCGTAAGCTGTATATCATCTTTTTACCTATTTCATGACTTTAATTATCTTTTTTGGCTTCATTTAATGAAAGTCAAGGCAACTGTCTGAGGTGTCATGAGTTTGTTTCTAGTGTTGTATTTTTGGACAACTCTCTAGGACTTTTGGAAACTGCTGTGTTGGAAGAGTATGTGTGTATTTTTTGCCTCTTTTTTTTTTTCTTTTTAAATGTAGCTATTTGATAACACCGATTGTTTGCAATATTTTCATGTTTGAGGAGTGAGTTAGATGGGACTTTGAATTCTGATACACTAGAAAATTATATTGCTTACCCTCATAGTAGTAGTCATTGATGTTGATAAGCACGCTGTGGCCAATTACTCACGGTACCATTCGTCATGTTATTGTACTGATGTATCAGATGTTTTGATAGAATCACAAAATTGTAATTAGAGTTACTGAAAAAAAATTTTCTGGTTTTAATTCTCTGCAAAGTTCCTTTCTAGCGCTGTTTTGCAATGGAAAACTATCTTAATGTGATTCCAGGAACACATAGCTAACTATATTACTCAATAAAGTAGCCAGAAGATATCCTGCCAGTACCTTCTTGGCTATGAATGACATTCCAGGATAGTGTAGCAGTTATTTTTCTCTTCCTTGAAAGTGCTAATAGTAGTATTATCTTTCAAATATTGAGATTTCTATATGCTGAAGAATGTTTCTGTGTCTATCAATGCTATGATTGCCCTGGAGGCTAACATTTTAGAGAAGATATTTTCAATAAAAAATAAAATGTTGGCTTTTGACATTAAAAGTTTTGCCTTCCTATGAACTTTCCCAGCCTTTTAAGACAAATGAGGACAACTACGTTTATAAGTCTTGGCAAATGTTCAGAAAGGGCATGTGTTTGTAGAAACAAAATGTCAGAGTAATCTCAGCTATGTGTTCAAGTGGCTACAGATTAGGGTCTTCTGTTTAATTTGTGAGCTCTTAAAGTTGATGTAGAAGTCCCATCAGTCTTTGAGATGTGGATTGGTATTAGTGATTTTTCTGGATCATTCTTTGCAATGTAAATGGTTTTACCTTTTATAAGGATAATTTGTAGGACCTATAATTATAGTTTATATTTAATATTTGTGATCTGTATGATCCAGTACCTGAATTAATTCAGAACCTCATCTCTCCCTCCAGAAAATGATTTTGTTTTAGTAAAGTCACCAAAAATATGTGTATGACACTCAAGACTTTTAAATACATGTTTAAAATAGTTGTTTTTTTCCCCAGTACACTTAGAATTTTAGAGCAACTTTTTCTCTTTTTTAAAAAGACCTCTGAGAAATCTTAAGGCATGTCATGGTAGTATGATAGAATGTATCAAACAGATATATAGGTGTAAATGCATTTTTGAGTTGTCATGTTTATCCCTTAGCACTGGTGCCTTTTCATATTGATATTACTAGGGGTTCAGTAACAATAGCTCCTGTCTTACTAATTTGTGGTTAAAATGTTCTAATATGTACGTACAGCATTACTGTATATGTCAGTTTCTGTCCGTTCAACTTTCCAGAACACTTAGTAAGAATTTGTTGATTGCATTTTCTATTTTATACCCATTCTAATGGGCCCTGTTCTCAACACCTGGATTTATTATTCCTGGTGTGCTATAGAAACGTATACATCTACAATTATTAGTATATTGAAAATATATAAATTATAATAAAGAAGATGATAAATGTTTCAAATTTAATAACTGTAGTGAATTTCAGCAACACATTTGCAATACTCTTATTGAATATATCTTTTTTCAAGGTCATGTGGAAAGAAAAACTCAAGGATTGCCTCTAGCCAAGCACTGCAATAGAATAATTTTTTAAAAATGCTAGGTGACCACTCTTTAGTGAAGCTGTATGGCTACAATAACTAATCTTTTATCTAGAATTCTGTGGTAAGAGATTGAAGCAGTTTTTATTCAGAGGCTGAAGGAATTTCACCCTTCCTTTATTATCCTGTCAGAACCAATAAGTAATCAGAGACACTATACATGTAAGGAAAATTTTATTTAGAGTTGTTCTTTTATCTTCTTATTGTAGCTCTTCCATATATAGACTACTGTGATGTTTAGAACATTAGTTTTCAAATGGTTGCATCAAAATCATCTTGGGTGTTTTATAAAATATATATGGCCCAGTTCTAATTCTGGAATTCAGTTCTAATTCCGAAATTCAGTTGATCTGGACAGGGACCTAGGAATCTGTATTTTTGAAAATGTCCCAGTTGATTCTGATACACGGATTTGAATACAATGTAACTGTCAATCTGTGTATTTTTAAACAATAAAATATGCATTTGAAAATGAACAACTGTAGCAAAACAACCATTTTGACTTTCAGTGCTAGCAAAATATTTTATATAAGATAAAACAATCTTTGGAATTGTTAAACTTGGGAATGGGTTTCCAAGGAACATGGAGTAAGTCTTCTGTGAATATTGTGTTTTTGATTTGGTTTAGGATTGAGATTATTGGATAGCCCTGAAATACTAACTTCTATGCCAACTGCAGTTAGTCTGTATTTATTGCTTTTATGGAGGATTCTTTGGCCCTGAGTATGAGATGAGGTAGAGGAGAGGGTAAGAAAAGGGGAGTAATTAATTCAAATATTTGTCATGTGCTTGCTGTCCCTGGCTTAAGGAGTTTTTATCCAAAGGATGGCATAGTATTCTGTTATCCTTATTGTGCCTTTTTTTTTTTTTTTTTAAAGAGAGAGAGAGGGATTGAGAGAGTGGGTGGAGGGGAGGGTAGAGGGAGAGAGAGAATCTAAGCAGGCTCCATGCACAGCATGGAGCCCGAGATGTGGGGCTGAATCTCATAAGCCTGAGATCACGACCTGAGCTGAAATCAGAAGTCAAACATTTAACTGACTGAGCCACCCAGGCACCCCCTTATTGTGCTTAATTCCTGGTTTGGATGTCCATAACTAGTCTTACTTAAAAATTTTTTTTTATATATATTTACATATATACACACACTCATATACATATATACAACATACTTGACTCAGATTATGGCAATTTATAAAGAATTGGTGATAGTTATACTTAATTTTCGCTTTCTAGAGAGTTCCTGCTGAAATACCCTTCTATAATGAATTGTTTTGATTTTGAATTCTTAAATGATTTTGTTTTTTGTTTTTTTTTAAAGATTTTATTTATTTATTTAACAGAGAGAAATCACAAGTAGGCAGAGAGGCAGGCAGAGAGAGAGGAGGAAGCAGGCTCCCTGCTGAGCAGAAAGCCCGATGTGGGGCTCGAACCCAGGACCTGGGATCATGACCTGAGCCGAAGGCAGCGGCTTAACCCACTGAGCCACCGAGGCGCCCCATTGAATTCTTAATGTATATTTTAGATTAATTCATCAGTCTTTTTTTTTTGTGCGTGTGAGGCATAGTAACTTTGGTTGTGTACAAGAATAATGGCATGCCATACATTTATATTAGTACTACTATGTTCTAGGTGCCGGGGACACCAATGGTGAAATCAAGTAAGGCTCTTGTCCCTAGAAAATGTACTTGAAGACAGGCAAGTTTTAATAAGCATTTGTATACATGAGATAAATCTCATGCCAGAAATAAATAGAAGCTCTTGAGAGAGCGTAACCAGGGGAGATAAGTTTTGAGAGATGAATAAGAAATTGAGCCATGACATTTCAGAGAGAAGGGAATAGCGTACAAAAGTATGAAGTCATAAAAGCAGTGTATGGGAAGACTATAAATTATATGAGTGGAGTATAGAAAGCATAGGCAGGCGGAGTGAGTGCTTGAAATGTAGGTTGAAGCTGGAAGACAATCACCGTAAACAGAATGGACATCATTCTGTTAACGTTTGCAAAGGAGATACTGAAGGTGCTTGGTAATCAGGCAAGTCACATGATCAGATATGCATTAGTAAGCTTACTCTGCAACCAAGGGTGAAAGAAAACAGGTTGAAGGATGGTGAACTGGGAAGAATTCACAAACAACATGGAATAATCCGGGAAAAACACGGGATGTCTAAAACAGCCAGTGCTGGACAGAGATGCAGAAATGTGAGAGATGTGATAGGTATGCTAACTAATCAGGTCTTTAGAGATGGTAAGGTGGTGGTGGGGGGAAGGCAGTGTTTGGGGTTCTGAACCAGGGTCCAGGCTTGAGTTTCAGAGGGTTTTGTGAATTCCCTGAAAATTTAATCTAGATATTTTCCATTTGTGCAATTATGCACATTTATCTGGGGGATGGAGGTCTGTCGCTTTAATCATATTCTCAAACAAGTAAAAAAGAGAAGGACAGATTAGTATTATTTTGAAGATTCCAACCTGATATCTGTGTAGATGTTGGTAGTCTGAACTGAATTGGGGATATTGGATACGAATATAAAATAATTCTTTGATAAAGTATCATCTTTAGGGTACCAATGTTTTAAAGGAATTATGAGCCAAATTTTTAAAACAATAGCTCAAAGACTTTTTCTTGCCTTTTAGCATTATGTCCTAGGAAAAGTATTTTGTACTTAGAAATAAGCAGAATTTTATCTCTGGATATTGATAGTTAAAAGTGTTTATTTTGAAGCAGATTAAATAAATAAGCCTTAAGTCATCTTATTACTTATTTATCAGGTCTTTAAGCTTTTAAATTTAAAGCCATAGTGATGTGAACATTTAAAATTGTTCCTCTCAAGTAAGCATGAACATTGAAATTCAGAATGCTGGGACAAGAGCATTGTGTGTGGGGGGACACTTGGTGCTAGCAATAAGTCAGTTAAGGAGGATGCCAGCCCAGTTTCTTTTCTATTCATCTGTATATAATTTAAGAACAGTTGTAGATCAGCTTTAATTGCACTAGCAGTTTTCTGCCAGTTAAACTCAGTGAAAGGCAGCCCGTCAGATATACTTTATGTCTCTCTAGGTCAGATTATAGTTTGAGAGCATGGAAAGTGGGGTACTTGCACTCCTGGTGAGGTGCACTCATGTAAGCTGTAGGTGGCTAGTCTTTCACAGATACCTTCATTATACTTAGTTAGCTGTATTCCATAAATAGGTTTTTTAATATAAACTTCCATTCTCAGTTGTTCTCTTGATGTAATAAAATAGATTTAAAAATTTTTAGATTTGTGTAATAGGAATAAACTTTGTGCAGTGACTGGAACTATGATCTTTACATCAAGGCAAGGCTACATTTTGTTCTAAACAAGGCTGTTTTGGTTTATTTTTCCCCACGCTCTGTCTTTTCAGGTTGAATTACTGATTTTCCCCCCTTTGTTTTGTTTGTTGTGGTTTTGATGTTTTTTTTCCTTTCAGCTAAAGGAGCAGCCCAGTGGTTTTCAAGAAGTGCCAAAGTGCACTGACTGTCTCATGATGACTGGTGCCTCAGGGAGGGTCATGATTCCTGGATACAGGATCGACCTGATCCTGGATGTCACTTCAAGCAGTCAGATCGTGGGGAAAAGCCTTGTCTAATGGCTAGCCTTCCTCAAAAGTCTGATGCTAGTCATCTCGGAAGGCCTCAGAAAAAGCCTTAAAGGTGAGCAGAGTAGAGTGTAGTTCTCTCTGGGGGCTGTGACTATTTGTTGGAGAATATGATTCAACATAGAATGATAACCCTAACCTGACAAATCCGAGGTTCAGTTTGGTAAATTAGTTCATAAATTTGTTGATGATGATCAGACCCCAACTTTTGAGTTATTAGAAACTAATAACCTCTTAACCTTAAGATTTGTAAGGGGGGGAATTTGGTATTTCCTGGGCCCTTCAAACCTTAGACTAGGATCTGTTGTCTTAAAGGGAAACAACCTACTTTCATAGCCAAGGAACATTTTGGTTATAGAATTGCATTATAAGTACAGATGGGTTAAAAAAAAATTAACTAGTGAGGTATTCTCTTAGTTTATATATTTATCATGTATTGATTATTTATCAGGCAATTGGGCTTCAGGATTCTGAAGGACAAATTTGCATTTGATTTGCCAGTTACAGTAATTTTTTAAAAAACATAACCACCTGTGAAGCAGTTTATTTATGTAGCTCATATTTTATTACATTCAACTTAAAGAATATTAGGACTGTTTCATTATTTGAATAACATTTTAGCTCCATAAAAAGACTTTTTAGAGATGTTTTGAGAATTTTGTTTTGGAAAAAGCTTAATTCTAGGCTTTTTTCTCTGTGCTTTGAAGCATTTACAGAACTGTTCATATAATCTTGGTTGCCAAATTTTCAAATAAATTCTAAAATTTACTTGAAAACATCATAGGCTTTATTTATTTATTTGCCGTTATTGAGTCTCCTGTGTTAGAAAAAAAAATATAATATGGGCATGCACTATCCCCAATTTTTGTCCATTTTTATGTTTAGATATTATGTATATATAATTATGTACATGCACATACCTGTATATTAATATTAGAAAACATCTACAAAAGTAGAAATTTTTAAAAAATGAGATGAAAAACTTAAAAGTCTGTTAACTTTCTTCCCTCACATCATGATGTATACCAGGAGTATGCAGACTTAAAGGACCAGGTAGTAAATATTGTAGGCTTTTCAGCTCACCTGGTCAGATAAAAACTGCTCCGTTCCACTGCTGTAGGGCAGAAGCAGCCATGGACAATGTGTTAAATGAATGAGTGTGGCTGTTGTCAATAAAATTTTATTTATCAAAACAAGCCAGAGGCTGGATTTGGCTGCTGGGCCATAGTTTGCTGACCCCTGAAGTATACCCTATTTTGAGACCAGTACCCTAGACCTTGAATTGTATTAGACTGTTTTCAGGTCCTTTTCGCCATGAATTTTAGAGTGCAGTTGGTCTTCCTTAATGAAGTAAGCAGAAGAATTCTAGTGGTCAGTATGTATTCAGTTTAATTGAATAAATACTGAAAACCAGTCATGTTCAGACAGAAGTTGGACTTCGAAAGATTAATTTAGTTTGGGAAGTAGATGAGTGCAAAGGCATAAAAGTCATAGAAGAGAGTGGGGGAACTATATATACCTCAGTACTGATAGTTCGCAGTGTTTAGTAAAGAGGGAGGAAATAAGACTGGGCGGACGACCTGGACCCCTGTGTATGCCCTGCCAGGGGATGTAGGTGTCTTAGAGGTTGATGGAAATAACCATTGAAGAGATTTTAGTATGGGAGAAAGTGATCAGATTTGGATTTTAGAAAGATAGTAGTGACAGTGTGGAATATGCGAGGAGTTAGGTAATTTTGGCAACTTTTTTTTTTTTAACCTCGTAAAAGAGGATAAAATTGTTTGTGGGTCGTTTAACACCAGATAACAAAATAAAGAAACTTGGAATACTATTTAACAAGAAAAGGAAATGGACTACCAACATGCTATAACATGAATGAGTCTTCAAAACATCATGCTAGGTCAAAAGACCACATATTGTTTGGTTCCATTTTTATGCATCGTCCATAAAGTAGATTACTAGTTGCCTGGGGTCCATGGGGGACTGACTACAGATGGGCAGAGGGGATCTTTCTGAGGTTTGGAAATGTTCTAAAACTGAATGGTGGTGATTGTTGTGTAACTCTGTAAATTTACTAAAAATAATTAAATTGGGCACTTTTAAAATGGATGTATTTTTCAATATAGTTGTTGAAAAATTAGACCTCACCATTGAAATTTATAGGAGTAAAACTTTGCGAAAGAAATTATTTTCGTATCATTGACTGCTAAGTAATTTAGTTGCTTTTTTCTCTGAACAGATTTTGCTGTTAAACTACTAGAACCAAAAAACCTTTTTTTTTTTTTAAATTTAAAGGATATACACTGTAACTATGGAACTGTAAGAACTACCAACTAAATAAAGCAGATTGTTACCAAATTTTAGAGAATTCGCTTCGAGTTTAATAATTTTTTAATTTTCCATTCCTTATTCAGTATCATGAAGAGAGAACCATCTTAAATGTTGCTTGTATTGGATAATAATATTAAAAAACTAGAAATAGCTTAAGGGATATGTACTTGATTTTTTTTCAAGGAAATAATTGCTAAAAAAAGAACTTGAAGTATGATGATTCTAAAAATCAGTTGCTTTTCCATGATATTAACAGTCATTGAGAATGAATGAAAAGAATACAAAGCAATTGGAAAATGATTAATTACAGGAATTTATTGAGGGCTTACTATATGCTAGGCACTATTTCTTAGAAGCAGATTTTTTCTATTTCTTTTATTCTTGGCTGCCAAAATAATTTATGAGGTTGAAAGTAAGCATTAAAAAGATAAGTCATAAATAAGACTTAATTTTCTTACTTTTTGTTGCTTAATTTCACATCTCACTTAATTCCCAATTCTGTGAGAGTGAGGAAAATGAGTCCTGGGATAGCTGATTCTCAGTTGAGAGCATGGCTAAGACTAGCCTATTGGGTTTTTTTTTTTTTTTTTACTTCAAGCTTATTGCTTCTCACACTGTAATGTGGAATTTAAAAACAACAAAAAACCATACAGTGCTGCATAAGGATAGACATCTTTAGATCAATGAATAAATTGACAGTTCAGAAATTTATGGTCATTTGCTCTTCAACAAGAGAACCAAGAATTTAATGGGGAAAGAATAATGTTTTCAACAAGTGGTACTGGACAACTAAATATCCTTATGCAGGAGAGTGAAGTTGGACTCTTACCTGACACCATATACAAAAATGAAATAAAAATGGATGGGCAATGTAAACGTGAGAGCTGAAACTTTTGGAAGAAAACATACAGACTAAATCCTCATGGCTTTGGATTAGGAAGTAGTTTCTTAGATTTGACAGTAGCACATCCAAAGAAAAATTAGAAAAATTTGACTTCATCAAAATTAAAAACATTTGTTATTCAAGATATCATTTGTGATATCAAGAAAAGATTGTAACAGAATAGGAGAAAATATTTGTAAATCATATATCTCATAAGGGCCTACTATCCAGATTATAAAAAGAACTGTTAAAACACAAAAATAAAAAGATAGCCCAATTAAAATATATGCAGTGGATTTGAAGTATTTCTCTAAAGACATGCAAATGACTTGTAAGCACATGAAAAGATGTTTACCATCATGAGTCATTAGGGAAATGCAAATCAAAACCATAATGGGATACCACTTTATAACTATTGTAATGGTTATAATAAAAAAGATGGTTAATAACAAATGTTGGTGAGAATGCAGGGAAACTAGAACCCTCATACATTACCAGTGGTAATGTAAAGTGATGCAGCAACTATGGAGATAGTTTGGCAGTTCCTCAAGAAGTTGAACACAAGAGTTATCCAATGACACCCAAATTCTACTTCTTGGTATGTACCCAACAGTAATTATAATATATCCATATAAAATGTCTTTATCAGCATTATTTATAATAACTAAAAGTAGAAACTGGTGAATGGATGAAGAAAATGTGGTATATCACACACTGGAATGTTACTTAGCTTAAAAGGGAATGAAATTCTGACACTACAATACAGCCGAAGCTTGAAAAGCACGCTAAATGAAATAAGCCAGATACAAAAGGCCAGCAACTGCATGATTCCCTTCATAGGAAATCCTCAGAATAGGCAAATACATGGAAACAGAAAAATAAAGTGGTTGCTAGGGCTTGAGGGTAAGAGTTGATGCTAATGTGAATGGGGTTTCTCTTTTGGGTGATGGAAATGTTCTGAAATTAGCGGTGGTGGTTGTGTAATTCTGCCTCCCTAGTTCAGCCATTCCAAAGAAATGAAATGGAGAAACTCTTATCTTTACCCTCACATACCTTATTTCCCTCTCTTCTGACTTTCTTAAATTTCCTTATCCCTTTCTTGGCAAATTTAGAAATTATTTCTGATTCTCCTTGACTTCCCTACCTCTTTTTTTGTTCCTTAATCTGTTACAGTCTAGCTTCTGATTGTGCCATTCTTAATTAGGTCACTAATGACTTAATCATCAGATTCAGTCATTGGTTTTTAATTTTTCTCTTCTTTGAGCCTTTGCCAACATTATTGAACACTTTCTTAAAAGTGGCTTCTGGGCTTACACTCTCCTGGTTTTCATTTGGCTTTTGGTTTCATTTAATCCTTGATCTTTTTTGAACCTGCTTTAATCTTAGATTTTATTTTGCCTTTATATTTGCTGTGCTCCTTTTAGGCAATTTCATTTATTCCCACAGTTTCATCCATCAGTAAATAAAGATTTCTATCTGTAAACAGATTTCTAAAATTTGTTTTGTTAGCCATTATCTTTTACCTTTCTTTTAATTTTTGATACGGTAAGCATCAGTAGATAGACAAAACCCTTCTAAACAAAAGCTCTTTAGGGTCCTCAGTAATTGTTAGGCATGCAGATGATATTATTGTATAAACTGTTAGAACACTGCTTGGGGGGGCATGTATATATTTTATTGAGATATAATTGACATATAACATACTAGTTTGGGATGTACAACATAATGATTTGATATTTTGTATATATTATGAAATGATGCCTGCAATGAAGTCTAGTTAACATTGATTACTACACAGAAAACTTTTCTTCCTGTGATGAGAACTTTTTTTTTTTTTTAAGATTTTATTTATTTATTTGACAGAGATCACAAGTAGGCAGAGAGGCAGACAGAGAGGAGGAAGCAGGCTCCCCGCTGAGCAGAGAGCCCGATGTGGGGCTCGATGTGGGGCTCGATCCCAGGACCCTGGGACCACGACCTGAGCCGAAGGCAGAGGCTTTAACCCACTGAGCCACCCAGGCGCCCCTGTGATGAGAACTTTTAAGATCGTTTCTCTTAGCAACTTTCAAATATGCAATACGGTATTAACAGCAGTCACCATGCTGTCCATGACGTCCCCATGACTTCTTTGTTTTATCCTGGAACTTTGTACCTGTTGACTCCCTTCTCCCATTTTGCTTATTCCCACTGCCTTTATCTTTCTCACTGAGTTTTGATGCTACTTAGGCATTCTCCCTTTTGCCTTTATTTCCTACCTCAGGGTATCTATACTCCCCTCAGTAGGCATAAAAGGCCCTTTTCCCATTGTTTATTTGGTTTACATTGCAACTGAGTGCTTCATCAACAGCAGAGTGTCCCTGTTGTTCATTGAGTCCATCCACACTCTTACTTACTGGCACCTGTTGCATAATTCTGGGATGCTTCCTATCTCCTCCCACCTTGCTCTTCCTAGAACCTCAGTATTTGTTAAGACTACCTCCTGTAAAGCTTTTAGGCATTTAGTTATATTTTCTTCTCTGTATTTTTAGGGCTTAATTCTTATCACTCTTATCCCAGTTTATATTAATTCTTTTACTTGTTAACTTTTCTCACTTCCTCTAGATGTTGTGGTGGCCTCTGGCAGGCCCTTCAGTTTGGAAACTCCTACCCTTTAAGTTACTTCCTCAGCAATTTTTTCCCCCATCTGTGTCTCTATTCTGACTTCTGAATGTATCCGTTACTATTACCATCATTATCGTCATTCTTAATCATTTATCTTTCTGTCCTACTTCCATCTTTGTCTTTGTTATTCTTTCTTGGAGTTTTCCTTTACTGGATTGGTAAAGGGCTTGGCTTTTGCTAAGGTTTGTATATTGTTTTATAGAGGTGAAATTGACATAACATAAAAATTAATCATTTTAAAATGACCAATTTAGTGGCATTTAATAAATCTTTCCTTTTTAACAAAACTCATATCAGAAAGAAATCTAAAGATGCTGTAACAGACTGCGTTGGTTCTTTATCCTAGCAAATGCTAGGATAGGTAGCTTTCTTTCATACACTTTTTTTCAACCAGGTAATTTCAGTTTTGCTATTTTGGGATTTTAAACTGTTCTGGGAAATAATCAGGAAAATAACTGAGGATTATGATTGTTGAAGGATAAAACCTTAGGGAGAGAAAGGAAGTTGAAGGACTAAATCTTGAGTCTTAGAACTATTCTTATATTTACCGGGAAGGAGGAAATAAAAATGAATCTAAGGGCTTGATCCTAGTTGTGTGGGTTTGTTGTTTGTTCTGAGGAAGAGCTTCTGTTACATTTGAGAAAGGAGATTTAAGAAATACTCAGTTTCACCAAAAATGTTAACATTTTATTTGAAGCTTTTGTCCCATCTACATTATCTAAACAAATTGAGTAATTGGGACTAGAGTGGGGACTTGATGCTGGAGGTGCCGGCTTTCTATTTCTTAAATCACAAAGGCGTTTAGAATTAGTTTGATTTAGAATGTGTGCTTCCCTGCCTTTAGTGCACATATAGTGCCTCTTTGAATGCATATTTAATGCAGCAGAGCAAAACAAATTGACAAGCATCTAGTTGAACTTCCAAGGATTCTGAAAATCTTCTGGCAAGTTTATTTTTTAAGGTATTGGTTCTGCTGTTGTAATTGGACAAAAGTAATAGTGGCTTTAAAAGATGGAAAGGTTTTTCTCTTACATCAGAGACTGAATTGGTTAGTGGTCTGGAGGTAGGGTGGTTCTGCTCCGAACTGTTGCTTACTTGTGCCCCAGCTTCCTTCTACTTTGTCGCTTTGTCTGCCTTTATTTGAATGGTTGATACTGGTTTTACAATACACTCTACCTAGTTCAACACTATAACTGAATTTCAGCCTGTGGGAAAGAGTAAAGAATGTGGAAGGCAGGCAGCCACCTGGTACGAGCATGACCTAATATGGCAGCTCCAGTGGGAGTCCATCAACCAGAATTTGACCACACTTTCTGTGAGGCAGAGGGGGAAGTGTAAAGTCTGCTTGGGTGGCCGTGTGTCTAGATAAAATTTGGGGCTTTTGATTAGCGAGAAGAGAGATTAGATTTTAAGAAGCAGTGAGCAGTTTCTGAAATAAAATGTAAAAAAAAAAATAATTTTATTTTAAAAGCTTTGGAAACCGCTTTCTAATATGACTGACTACTTGTTCTAAGTTTATCTTGTTCATTTCTGCCCCAGACCTGGAACATACCAAGTTCTGTGTATTAAGAAATGGTATATGTATATGGAGATCATAACCTGGGTTTTCAAAGTGGGCTGTTGAGTTTGTCATTGTTTTGAGGCCTTTTCAATGGACAGTTAGGAAGTACATTTTTTTCCCCAAAAGAGAAAGTGTGTCCTGAATTCACACTAGTATTTCCGATTAAAATTTAAGGTAGGTATTTGTTAAAGAATATGATTATGTTATAAAGATCCAAGTTTGATTCCTAGCTTTGCAGCTAATTAGAGGTGTAACCTAATTCTTTCTTTTTTGAAGCCTTAGTTTCCTCAACTCTAAAATGGGGATAGTAATAGCTCTATCTCATGGTGGTTGTAATGACTAAGTGAGATAATAAAGGCTTAAGAGATTTTGTTGTTTTTATTATTCTCTATCACATTACAGAAAGGAGAAAATTCTAATTCTTGTGGGGATCAGAGAAGACCTGCTCATGAAGGAAACAATGATGCTTTCAGGAAAGATAGGATTTTAGTGGGATATACAAGTTTTTGTATCAGGATAACCAGAGACTAGCCAGGGAGTATGATCTCCATTGGATAAAACTGGAGCATAGGATTTTGTTTTGACCTTTAAAAAAAGAAAGAAAAGAAAAAAAGCCCTTTTCCTTCATAGCATTTAGCATAATGTCTATTGCATAGTAATCTGTGTACCTATCTGGTTTATGCACTGTAACCCCAGTGCCTGGCAGAGAATAGTCGCCCCTCCCTTTTTTTTTTTTAAACCATTCTGAATAAAGTCACTGTGTACATTGGCCAACAGGTCCTTTGTGGACATAAGTTTTCATTTCTCTTGGGCAGCATATGCATAGGAGCACAGTTGGTGGGTGATATGGTCAGTGTGTATCTAACTTCCTAAGAAACTGCCAAACTGTTCATTAGGGTGGCTCTACTAGTTTTGCATTCCCACCAGGTATATGTGAAAGTTCTAGTTGCTCTACATCCTTCCAACACTTGAGTGTTTTCAGTCTTTTAAATTTTAGACAACGTAGTGGGTGTGTGGTGGTATCTTTTGGTTTTAGTTTGCATTCCTAATGACTAATGGTGTTGAACATCTTCTCATGTATTTATATGCCATCTGTGTGTTTTCTTTGGTGAAGTGAGTGTTCTTATATGTTGCCCATTTTTTATTGGATTGTCTTGTTATTACTGGGTTTTACGAATCTTGTACATATTCTGGATACAAGTCCTTTATCGGATACATGTTTTTCAAATATTTTCTTTCAGGCTATGATTTGCCTTTTCCTTCTTTACAGTGTCCTTTGAAGAGCAAATGCTTTAAATTAAATTTTTTCTTTTATGGTTTGTGCTTTCTATATCCTATTTCAGAATTTTTTGCCTAGCCTAATGTTACTAAGATTTTTCTCCTATATTTTCTTCAAGGAGTTTTATATAGTGTGAGCTCTCTTAGGATCATGATTCGTTAGAATTTTTATGTCTCATGGGAGGAAAGTATTGAGATTCATTTTTTGAAACATCATTAATCTTATCAGTGCTATTGTTAAAAAGATAATCCTTCCCCCATTGCATTGCTGTGGCATCTTTGTTGAAAGTCAGTTGGTCACTTGTGTCTATTTCTGGGCTTTCTATTCTGTTTTGTTGATTTCTATGGCTGTCTTTTGCCAAGACAGCAATATCTAGTCCTATTAATTTAATATGTCTTGAAGTCAGTTAGTTTAAGTTTCCAACTTGTTCTTCTCCAATATTGTTTTGTCTCTCCTACGTCTTTTGAGTTTGTTTAGCCAGAACATTTTAGAATTAGCTTGATAATTTTTTGCAAGAGAGCCCACTGCAATTTTGTTTAAGTAAGCTCTCAGCCCACAAGGGGCTTGAATGTATGACCCCAAGATCAAGATTCGCATGCTCTCCTGACTGAGCTAGCCAAGGCGCTCCACCTACTGCAATTTTAATTGGAATTACATTGAATCTGTAAATTAATTTGGGAAAAGTCAACACCTCACATTATTAGTTATTCTAATCCCATGGAGATGGTAATCTCAGATTTTTTAAGTTTAACTTTTCTCAGTGGTGTTTCTAGTTTTTACTGTATGTTTTGCACATGTATTTTGATGCTATCATAATTTGGTCTTTTTACTTTCAATTTCTGATTTTTGCTTGCACATAGAAATAGAGTTAATTTCTGTATTTTGACCTCATAATCTCTGATTTTCTTAAATTCACTTATCCTGTAGTAGCTTTTTGTAGATTTTGGGGAATTTTTTGCATACAGGATCGTGTTTGTAAATGTAGAGTTTCACTTACACGTTTTCAGTATCTGTCTGCTTTTCCTTTTCTTGCCTTTTTTTTTTTTTAAAAAAAGGTTTTATTTATTTGACAGAGACCACTAGAGAGGGAACACAAGCAGGGGGAGAGGGAGAAGCCAGCTCCCTGCTGAGCAGGGAGCCCGATGTGGGGCTTGATCCCAGGACCCTGGGATCATGATCTGAGCCAAAGGCAGACCTTTAATGACTGAGCCACCTAGGCGCCCCTCCTTTTCTTGCCTTAATGTGCTTGGAAAAGTGGTGAGAATGGACATCTTTGCCTTGTTCCTAATCTTGGGGGATGGGATTGGGAGTGAAAACTTTAACCATGTAAGTGTGATGTTAACCGTAGGTTTTTTGTATACTCTTTTTATTGGATTGTGGAAATTCTCTTTTGTTCCCAGTTTGCTGAGACTTTTTTTTTTTTTTAAATCATGAATGGCTAGTGAAATGTCAGATGTTTTTAATGCATATGTTCAGATCATCATGACTTTTCTTTTTTAATCTTGTTGATATAGTGAATTACATTGATTTTTAATGTAGACCAATTGTGTGTGTGTGTATACACACACACGCATATATATATATATATATATATATATATAGTTGTGTGTGTATCCTTGTTACATATTCCGTAGATGAGGAAGCTGATACACAAAAGTTGTGATGTAAGAAAGCAAACAATAGGAACCCAGAAAGCTGTAGTTTGAATTATTTGCTATAAAGTCAAGCAGAAAAACAGATTTTAGTAAGGTGACTTTATATGGCACAGTGTAAACATTAGACGGGAATCCAGATAAGTAACAGGATGTGGCAAAGTGGGAGGAGATGGGTTTAAATCTTGTTTTTTCCTAAACCTGCAGTAATTTGGACTAATGTATCATTTCTTTATGTAAAGGTTTCTTTAACCTCCTCCTACCCGCAAATGATTCTGTTTATTTGAGTCTAAGAAAGTTTGCCCATTCTCTACCCTCCTCAGCTTTTCTGAAATCAGGAGAGTTGTATTAGCTCTCAGCAGGGAGGTAACCTGTGATGGACTTGTATCTAGTAGTGTTTATGTCAGTACAGATTTTAGGCAGGGGTGTGAGTCATTAAGCTCTCACTCAGGCTGAACTGTTTGCTTTGCTAGCACCTCATGTCAGGTGAAATTTTTATATTCTATTTTATAGAGCTAAAATGTTTCAGTTTAATGTGAACATTTGGCTAATAACTGCATTTATAGAAAAGCTAGTAATAAAGGCAAGATTTCCTTCCCATTCTCATTTTCTTTTCACAAAGGCTTTTAATTACTTGCATTTTTAATTGTGTCTACTCACATATATACAGTTTTTAAAAACATATATTGTGGAGCTTTCAAATATATACAGAAGTAGGGAAAGTAAATTAATAAACCTCAAGAACCCTTATCCAGCTTCAACTGTTACACACATTTTGTTGGTCTTGTTTTTATCTGTCTGCCCCTACTGCCATTTTTAGCAGGAACATTTTATTATATTTATTTATTTTGAAGGATTTTATTTATCCTACAGAGAGAGAAAGAGACCCCACATGTGTGAGCAGACGAAGGAGCATAACGGGAGGGAGAAGGAGGAGAAAAGAATCTCAAGTAGACCCCTCATGGAGTACAAAGTTGCATGCACATGGTGCTTGATCTCACAACCCTGAGATCCTGACCTGAGGTGAAACCAAGATTCGGATGCTTAACTGACTGGGTCACCCAGGTGCCCTGGGAATATTTTAAAAGCAAATTGCAAACATTGTATCATTTCACTCATAAATACTTCCGTATGTGTCTTTGACATTTAAGGACATCTATATCTATCTGTCTACATCAGCAGTGTTCTATAGCCTAATGAAACTTTAATATATTTTAACATTTTGTTAAATTTAAATTAAAAAATTTTTTTAAGATTTTTACTTATTTATTTGACAGAGATAGCAAGAGAAAGGGAACACAAGCAGAGGGAATGGTAGAGGGAGAAGCAGGCTTCCTGCTGAGCAGGGATCCCAATGCGGGGCTCAATTCCAGGACCCTGGGATCGTGATCTGAGCCAAAGGCAGACGCTAAATGACTGAGCCACCCAGGCACCCCTAAATTTAATTTTTTAAAAATAAATTCTTTGCCCCATGTGAGGCTTGAACTCAACAACCCTGAGAACAATAGTCACATGCTTTATCCACTGGGCCAGCCAGTGCCGCTAAATTTAATTTTTAAATAAGTTAATTTTATTTTTAATTTATCATTATAGCTTCACAGAATTTTTAAGAGGTCTAATAAATAGTGGTCTAATATCTGATCTTTATTCCAGTCTCCCTAATCGTCTCAGAAATGTTGACAGTTATTTGAACCAGAATCTAAACATGCTTCATACATTACATCTGATCATCCAATTGCTATGTATTTTTAACTAGAAGTTTCATAGAAGTTTAACAGAAATTTGGATTCCTAATTCTTGCTTGAAAATTTTTAAAGAACTTATTGCTGTATAGTGAATTAATAATGAAATTTTAATAATATGATAATACAATAGATTACCTACTGAACGATAGGCAGTGCAAATAAAGGCAGTTGAGAAATTGCCAAATTTCTGAGAAGTAAAACTCTCTGTAATTATGAAAAATTGTTACTGAGGAATCAAACATCTGGCCAAAGTCAACCTTTGAAAGTGAAGCATTGTATCATCTAGTAATTTGCAATTGAAATAAAAATAATACAAAAATATTCTAAGGTTAATTAATTGGAAATGCAAATGCAACACTGCTAGTCTTTAATATACCTTGAAATTTCACTTTTCAAACTGAAGGTGCTAGTGAGGTAAAGTTCATAAGCACAAGCTATAAAATATAATTTTCTGATGTTCTTAACTTCTGAAGGCCAAAAGGGATTCAGAAGAACCTCTAGACCCAGTGTGGAGAACACTTAAAAGTCTATGATACTCAAATTCAAACTCGGCGGTAGGAGAGAAAGAAGGATATGAAGCCGCATGGATAATTGTATGCTGTTGTTGGAGAACTTTTTATATACATTTAATGTTATATTGGGGAACCAAAGAAATATGTTAAAATGATACTATGCTTTAGAACCATAAGTTATAAGTAATAGGTATGTAGGAAGATTAAATGATGATTCAAGCAGGATGTTTAATTGAAACCCTCGTATAAAGTTCAGCAAATAATGAATTGTCAGCTTGTTAACTTGCTTTGTGATTTGAGGCAATATTTGGTATGAACAAGAGGTCTTTAAGCTTTGTCTTTCTCTGCTTCTTGGAATTACCAAGAAAAGCGTATTATTTTTAGGGGGTACAGTCTGTTTCCAGAGGATAGGGACATATAAAACATGCTGTGGGAAGTTTTTTGGTAAGTTTTCATACTTGAAGTATTACGTGTTGTCAGTTACCTAGCAAATAGTAGCTCTCAAAATGACTCAGAAAGCTCTTACTATTTTTTAGTTTTTATTTTGTTTTTATTTATTTATTTGTCAGAAAGAGAGCATAAGCAGGGGAAGCTGCAGGCAGAGAGAGAAGCAAACTCCCTACTGAGTGAGGAGCCTAATGTGGAACTTGATCCCAGGACCCTGAGATCATGACATGAGCCAAACGCAGATGGTTAACCAGCTGAGCCACCCAGGAGTCCTGCTATTCATTTCTAAAGTTTTTTATCAACATGCTTTAAACTAAACTTTTGACCTAATACTTTATAATTTATTATAGTTTTAATGTTGTATTCTTTATACTTTGAGATTTTTAATTTTATTTTTTTATTTTTTTGAGATATTTTTAATATTAATAATTGTGAGTAGTTACATGTTATTGTACATCTTTTGAGAAAAATACTCTTTTGGTTGTGTGTGTGTATTTAAAACTTAGTTTTGTAGCTTTTACAAAAAATTATGCTTCATATATAAAGTACTCTGTTACCATTTTGAGCATGTTATATCATCACTTTAAAAGTAGAGGTAGAGAAAGTGTTAGGGCCTTGGACATAGCATATTCTATATTTTTTTGTCTATAATTGTTTTTGGTATTAGTCCTTTGCTTTTTGCTTTCATTAACCTGTTTCTTCCTCTCATTCCTATTCCTTTTGCCATCAGTCACCCTGCTGCTTTTCTTAACTATTACATTAACTCCTTAACTTGCCTTGTTTTTTTTTTTTTTTTTCAGCCTGTCATATCATGGCAATAATGATTCTAAAGCACACCACTTGAGTGTTATTTTGCTGTTAAAAATGTTTGATTGCTTTCCATCATTCACTAGATTCCTTAGCAGCCTTCACAACTTAGACAGTCACCTTATTTATCCATACATCATCCATACATCATTTATTCATTCAGCCATATTTATTGAATTTCTTCTGTGAATCAGACACTGTGCTAGGCTCTGAGTCTCAAATGGTGAGTAAAAACAAACAGGAGCTCTACCACCATTGGTCTCATTGAGAAGACAAACATTAAATAAAAACGTCACATAGGGCACCTGGGTGGCTTAGTGGGTTAAGCCTCTGCCTTCGGCTTGGGTCATGATCTCAGGGTCCTGGGATCGAGCCCCACATCGGGCTCGCTGCTCAGCGGGGAGCCTGCTTTCCCCTCTCTCTCTGTCTGCCTCTCTGCCTATTTGTGATCTCTCTGTCAAATAAACAAATAAAATCTTAAAAAAAAAATAAAAATGTTACATAGATCAAAGTAAAATTGCAATTATCATATATCCTCCAGAAGGAGGAATATGTGCTTTAAGAGCTTGCAATAAGGGCACACTAGATCTAATCGGGGAGCTCAGAGAAAGCTAAGATCTGAAGAAATGAGTAAGATTTACTACACAGAAAGTGGGAAATATGATCATATCAGACTGTGCAAAGAATCTTCCCAATGGGAGTATTTTTTTTTAAAGATTTATTTATTTATTTATTTGACACAGAGAAACTGCACAAGCAGGGGGAGAGGGAGAAGCAGGCTTCCTGCTGAGCGGGGAGCCCAAGGTGGGGCTCAGTTCCAGGACCCTGAGATCATGACCTGAGCAGAAAGCAGACACTTAACCGACTAAGCCATCCAGGCGCCCCCACCCCCACCGAAAGGAGTATGTTTTGAGAACGAGACTAGAAACAAGCTCATGTGACTTAGTGCATGAAAGAAAAGGGGTCATTGTATAAAATGGAAGGTTGGCTTGACCACATAAGGGACTCGAAGCAATGCCAAGTCATGTTATTAAAATAAAAGCAATAGGAGGCCATCCAAGGGTTTTATTTGGAGATACTGGGTGGAGGAGGGGAGACAAATGGATGTTGGAAGACCAGTTAGGCATTGTTGCATTAGTTCTGCTAATGGATTGGCTGAGGAGTTTGGTGATGGTAGAGAAGTAGTCATTTTAAGAGATACTTGTAAGGTCAAATCAACCAAATTTGGTGACATACATTATATTACATTTGGGGTATAATAAGGAAGAGGGAGATGGCTTCTTCCAATGCTGGAGAGATTATGATACCATTCACTGAGCTAGGAAATGTTGGGTGTCATTTTGGGTGGAGGAAAATCATGACTTCAGTTTTGAAGGTTGAGTTTAAGGTACCTTTGAGCCATTCAAGGGGAATGTCAAGTAGGCAGAAGAATGCTCAGAAGAAAGATCTAGGCTGGATATATAAAAAAGTTTAATATTATCTGAGTATTGATAGTAAATGAAGCTGTGGGCAGGGGTTGAGGGTTTAAAATGTAGATTGGCCAAGACTTAAAACTAAGCCTTGAGGATCTGTAGCAGTTAATGGTATTGAAGGTTGAGTCTGGGTTGTGTGTTGAGGGTAGAATACAGAACAGCCAGAGAAGAGGAGGGAAAACCATGAGAATATTCCAATGTGAAAGCTAAAGGAGGAGTGTCTAAAGAGTGGTAGTTTGAATACTGCTGGGAAGCTAACTATGAAAAATCTCCACTAGATTTAATGGCACCATTATCTATTTCTATGTAATATATCATCATAAATCTTAGAAGCTTGAAACCAGTGTATTATTTCTCAAGATTCTGTGGGTTGAGGTTATTCAGCTAGCTGCTTAACTGGGGCTGGAATATTTAAGATGGCCTTTTTTATAATCTGGGGCTTTGGTACTCATTGTTGCCTGGGCACTTTGCTGCTTGTCCCTGTGGCTTCTGTCTCCATATGCTGTCTGATCAGTCAGTGGTCAAGTTCAATCTTCCTTTTGAGGAAGCTGGCTCCCAAGGGGGTGATAATGAAGTTGTGAGGCCTGTTAAGACTTAGTCCTGGAACACTTTCCATACTTATCATTTATCACAATGACCAAAAAAAATCATGGGTGACTTTGTGTGGGAATTGTTTTAGTAGACTGAAAAGACTAGGGAATGACTAGTAGATGAAGAAAAAAATTCCTTGTCATTCTTTTTTATTTTCTTTAAACTTGACCCAATAGGCTACTAACTGCCTGAATACTTCTGGTTTTTTTCTTTCATATATTCCCTTTCTCTGAATGTTGTTCCTCTACCTCCCCCATATTAAAACCTTACCCATTCTTTTTTTTTTTTTTAAGATTTATTTATTTGTGTGAGAGGGTACACGAGCAGGGGGCAGAGGGAAAAGAAGAGGAGAGTCAGACTCCCCACTGAGCAGAGTCCATAGTGGGGGTCAGTCTCTCTCATGACCCTGAGATCATGACTTAAGCCAGAATGAAGAGTCCATTGCTTAACCGACTGAGCCACCCAGGCGCCCTTAAAACGTTACCATACTTAAAGGCCTTCTTAAAATCTTCAGTTTCTCCTTTCTACTTTACTGTCCAACAGCTTTGAATTTTAATTTGGTTTTTCATCCTAGTATTTTTTTTTGTATTTCTTGCCTCCTATATTTTTGATGATGATCTTCACCCTGCACATGCCATCGCCCAATCTACAAAAGGTTCTAGATTCTTAGTCAACTTTTCATTTTCCTAACTTACTCAGATGCTGCTTTTCTGTGAGCCTTCCCTGGTTCATCCGCCAGATAATCATTTACTCCTGTACTCACACATGTTATATCATCAAGTACTTTCAGGCTGTCATATCATGGCAATAATGATTCTAAAGCACACCACTTGAGTGTTATTCTGCTGTTAAAAATGTTTGATTGCTTTCTATTGTTCACTAGATTCCTTAGTGGCCTTCACAACTTAGCCAGTCACCTTATTTATCCATACATCATTTATTCATTCAGCCATATTTATTGAGTTTCTTCTGTGAATCAGACAGTGTGTTAGGCTCTGAGTCTCAAATGATGAGTAAAAACAAATAGGAGCTCTACCACCATTGGTCTAGTTGAGAAGACAAACATTAATAAAAACGTCACATAGATCAAAGTAAAATTGAAGTTATCATATACAAGGCCAAGTACTTGTTATGGCTTCAACATACGGAATGACTGTTCTCCACCCCCTGCTCTAGGTGTCAGGTTTTGCAGCTCATGTTTTTGTGTCCTCTATGTGGGTACATAGAAGGGACATAGAGATCAAGTACATACATAGTAAGACAGTAATCCTCCCAGCTCTTGAAGATAAGACTACCTGGTTTTGTGACCTACCATAAACATTCCGTGTTTGTGTGTTTGCATCCACATCTGTGTGTGTTTTGGGGTGGGGAGAGCACAGGTCTTATTGGCAGGACTGAGAGGTACTTGTGTTCTGACTGTAGCTCTCACTCTACCCCTCTTACTCTTGTACTTTTCTTCTACGGTGGGAATGGGGAAGACCTCATTTATTTCATTTGACAAATACTGTGATGGGGGGTGGGGCACAGAAAAGAATAAGATCCTTCTCCTTGCCCTCTCTCAAACTGGTGGGATAGGTAAATAGGTGCCAGGTAAATGGGTCATTAAAACATAATGTAGGAAGTATGATTATTAAAGGACTTACTATTTGAATTACTTCTGTAATAGAACCAGTTGGCAGAACATCTAAGTGCAAGGGAAACCTCCTAAGTGTTGGTACAGATCAATCAGTCTTGACTCTCATGGTTGGCTCTGGTGTAGACATTATCTAGGAGCCAGTTAGGTGGTTGTATACGATGAGAAATCTGCTTCGTTTCTGAATTAAAGATGTTTTAAAAATAAATTTCTTTTGTCTTTTTTTTTACTATTTGCTGACTTTTATTCTTTACATTCTGTGGGTCTAAAAAATAAGTAGTTAATGTGTAAGAATTCTGGTTATCTAAGGTTTTTAAAGATGTTTTAAAAATAAATTTCTTTTGTCTTTTTTTTACTGTTTGCTGACTTTTATTTTTTACATTCTGTGGGTCTAAAAAATAAGTAGTTAATGTGTAAGAATTCTGGTTATCTAAGGTTTTATAATAGTTTCTCTTAAAGTGAGCTAGCTAAAACATGTCCTGTTATTTGGCTTGGTATAGTCCTTATTAAATCTTAACATAATGCCATGCTTTAGTAGGTGCTCAATGAGTAACAGAATAATTAAAATTTAAGTTGAGCCTTAGCACGTTCTTAGCACAAATAACTAGGATTTGAACCATAATCAAAAACAAAACGGTCGAATGAAGGAGAGATTGCACTTTTATAACAAAGGTTGAGCAAGCCTAATGATAGACTGTCATTAGACCTACCTAATCTGCCCTTTACTTTTGATACCTGTGGAGAAATAAATTTTATTCCTTTTTAATAAGAAGTTCAGGAAAGACTCAAAGGTGAAAAGTCAGTAAGATAGATCTCCAAAGGGAAGGAAAAATGGGACAGTTTTCCTAAATTTAAGCTGGAGTTACGTTTCCTTTTCTGTCAGCTACCAGGATAATTACATAAGTTGTCTGAATGGTGGTAACAATGAAATGAATCATTAAAATAATATAGAGGGGCGCCTGGGTGGCTCAGGTTGTTGAGCGTCCAACTCGTGGTTTCAGCTTAGGTCATGAATCTTGGGGGGATCAAACCCCGATTCAGACTTTGTTTGTGCTCAGTGTGGAGTGTGGAGTCTGCTGGAGATTCTCTCCCTCTGCTCCTCCCCCTGTGTGCACTCATCTCTCTAAAATAAATAAAATCTTTAAAAAAAAGTAAATAATATAGAAAACTTCAATTGTATACAAGTAAAAATAAAACTGTTATTATAAACAATAATTTTCTTTGCTTATTAATAAGTCCATTAGACTGAGGTTTTGCCAAGTACAGTCTTATGAAGACCCTAATAAAGACCAGTAATGTCATGATTATGGGGAGATTACTCTATTCTTGAATTGCATATGATTTAGCCAATTCTTAAAATTTGCAGTCCTTACATGGTCTAAACTTGATTATATAGCAGGGATTATTTGAGTATGTATCCTCCAAATATGTATCTTCTGACGTGGAATCTTACATTACAACTTATCTCCAAAATGGAGATAATAATAGTACCTGTACTGGTTTGTTATTAAATATACGAAAAGCTCATAGAATTTTGCTTGGCCCATAGTAAGTGCTCAATATCCTAGCTATTATTCTTGCTTACTTTTATTATTGTTATTAGTCATGTACTTAGGAATTGGGAGAGAACAGTAGGAGGGAGAAAATATATTACTGCATCTTTACATTGGATAAAGGAGTAACTTGGGGGGAAAGCATAGGACGTTTCATAAAACAATCTAAATTATTTATAAAATATTACTAATTAGTGGCTTAAAATCACTAGATTTTTAAAGGGATGATTTAAAATTTGCTTCTAAAAGTAGTTAGTTTTCATAATTAAACTTTCCTTTTTTCTATTTAATAAATTTTTTTTTATGTGGTTATCTGACCACTTGATTTTTTAAAAAATGTAGGTAATGGTTTCACTAGTGGTTAGGCAGTATAATGAAGTGGTTAAGAGCACAGAATTAAGGGCCAGACCAGCTGGGTTTGAACTCTGTCTCCTTACTATTTACTGTGTACTTTAGAAAGTTATTGGAATTCTTTGTGAAAAAACAGGTGTTTTTGTCATTTGTAAATAGGAATTGTATGGTGCTTATCTTATTTGTTTATTTTTGTGGGTTCAATGAATTAATGTATATAGATGTTAATATATAATAATATATGTATATATATTTTATATATATATATGAGCCATATATATATATGGTTTAGAACAATGTTTGCCGTATAGTAATAACTACTCTATAAGTGTTGTTAATGACCAATTTTTTTTAGCATCATCAGTGTAGACACTTAACTTTAGATACTCTTACACTGAAGTTTCTTGAAATTAAGTTTTATAAAACTTTTCCTGCCAAGTGTTCAGAAATAAGCTAATAAATATCTTCCTAACCAGTATTGTAGTTTTCTGGTTAGCTTATCCTCCCAACACACCTCTAAAAAAAATTCCTTTAGGAACATGATCCCTTTCCTCTGAACTCTTTGAGTGATGGGACCACATTTTATTATGCATCTTTAAATACCTAGAACCTAAAAGATGTTTAATATTTGGTAGGTAAATAAAAAATGACGACTGAAAGAAGCATGCATAATTTTCAGGGAGTATTTTGCCCTCTTGCAGTATACTTTAATAACTGATCAAGGAGAACTCTTTGTTGAAGTCCTTAAAAATGTGGGACCTTTGGGTTTGTGATTATAATCTAATCTACTTTAAGTTGAGGCATGTATGAAGTTTTCTTGTCTTTGATTTTGTATAAAACATAATAAGTTGACTACTTGAATGAACAGTTTATCTGCTTTTGACACTTATCTTCATATTAACATATTCAGATATTCTGGATAGATAAGGATAAATGATACAAAATTTCAACATATTTGCCAAATTTTGTGTTTTTTTTGTTGTAGATTTTTTAAAAATTTAGTAAATGAAACAGAACACTGCAGATCGTTAAGATGTAGTTTCCTTTGTTCCCCTACTCAGTGTTAACTTTCTTCCCTCTTCCCCACCCCACCCCACCCCATCGTGAATTTGATATGTAGCTTTTTAGTTCACCTTTCTCACTTCTACTACATGTACATGTTATATGTATATAAAACTAGATTAAGTAATAATTTAACAGTGCACACAGATGCTTATCTGTGTCATTTTTCATCTTGCTTTCTTGATACTGTTTTGATTCACAAATAGACTCACACTTATAGTTGTCCCCCAATATAAGAAAAAAGGTGATATTCTAGAACAGTGGAGAAGGATTTTTTTTAATAGTATGTCAGTTGGGTGTCTGTTTGAGAAAAAATCTACCTCTACTTCTACTCATAGAACAAACTCAATTTCAGATTTAAATGTAAGTGGTAAAATAGTAAAACTTCTGGAAGAATATAGAAGAAATTGTCATGACCTTTGAGGGCACAGAAAGTACTAATCATGGAAGAAAAAATGTAAGAAATTCAGTTTATCAAAAGATACCACTAAAATAGTAAAAGAGGTCACAAAATGGGAGAAGATATTTACAGTATGTATATCTAACAAGGGACTCATCCAGAGTATATTAGTAATTTTTCAAATTAATAAAAAATGTTAACTCAATTTTTTAAAAAGCAGGCAGAAGCCTTTAGCAGGCACTTGACACGAGCATTTTTGTTCCTCGGTGTATACCAACAGAAGCGCATGTCTAGGTTTTTCATAAAAAGACATGCTGTAATTTCATAGTTGTACTATTCATACTAGAAACTAGAAACAACCCAGATGCTTATCAACAAAAAAAAATAGATAAACTCCAGTACATGTTCTCTCTCTATTCCTTTGTTGTCTCTCTCTTTCCCTCTGTCTTTTATACTCACATGCTATGTGGCAATGGGAATGAATGACCTACACTTAAATATGCAACAGTATGAATCTCAATCCCATAATATTAAATGGAAGAAGCCATAGCCAAAGAGACCATATTCTGTAATTCCATTTATATAAAGTTCAAAATCAAGGAAAACGTCAATTGGAGAGAGAGAATGACTGGAGGGGCATAAATTAGTAAGTTTCTGTTTCTTGATAAAAATGCTCATTACACAAGGACATTCATCTTGTGAAAGTTCACCAAGCTATACATTAATTATTTATGTTCTTTTATGTATGGATGCATGAATTGTATGTATGTTATACTAAAAAAATACTGTTTTGAGATGTATCCGTGTTGGATCTTAGAGGTCGAGTTTATTCATTTCAACTCTGATTTATAAACAGACCATAGTTTGTTTAGTGATTCCCTTATTGGACTTCTAGGTTGTTTCCTGTGTTCCTGTTTCAAATAATGCTGTAGAGAGTATTTTACCTGGCTTCCTGTAAACATACATGAGAGTTTCTTTAAGATGTATAACTAGACGGGGGCACCTCTGTGGCTCAGTGGGGGAAGCCTCTGCCTTTGGCTCAGGTCATGATCTCAGGGTCCTGGGATGGAGTCCCACATCGGGCTCTTTGCTCTGCAGGGAGCCTGCTTCCTCCTCTCTCTCTCTCTCTGCCTGCCTCTCCACCCACTTGTGATCTCTATCAAATAAAATCTTTAAAAAAAAAAAGATGTATAACTAGAGATGGCATTGCTGGTTCCTGGTGTATGCTAATCTTCACCTTATCAGATATTATCAAATTGTTTTCTAAAATGGTTATATATGAGTGATGGAAAGTTTCCATTGAGATATACACACACACACACACTTCTCATCACTTTTGTCAACCCTTGAAATTTTGCTCACATGATGGGTGCAAAATGATATATCCCTCATATATTTTTTTAAGATTTTATTTACTTATTTGATAGAGACACAGCGAGAGAGGGAACACAAGCAGGGGGAGTGGGAGAGGGAGAAGCAGGCTTCCTGCCAAGCAGGGAGTTGGATGCAGGGCTCGATCCCGGGACCCTGGGATCATGACCTGAGCTAAAGGTAGATGCTTAACGACTGAGCCACCCAGATGCCCTCCCTCATATTTTTAATTTGTGTTGTCTGGCCATATGGATTTCCATAGGTATTTTTTCTCCCATTTTTCACTATTGAGAATTACCCATTTGTATTTTTGTACATTTTTCTTATGGTTAATTTTATATTGATTTCTTGATTTATGTGCAATTTGCCTTGATTCTCAGAGTCCATATATTTGGAAAGGCCTCCATTTCTGATTTTAACATGCTGCTAGAATTTCAGTTGTAGACTTTAGATTTGGAATAGTTGAACCTTCTTAAGAATATTTTTCTTTCAGGCTCTTTGTATTTTTCCTGTCCCTGTTGGCCTACTATTGTTCCTTCCAATATTACTGGCACATTTCAACTAGAGGGGATTTTTTTTTCCCTCCTCTGTTGGTGAGAGGGGATATGGGGAAGGGGAAATGATAAATAGAAAACTAAATAAAAATTTGACAAGTTTTATAAAAGTGATATAACTATGTATGAAATATGCTTGTGACCATTCTTGGTTGTTTTGTTTATTTTGCTTGAAATATTTTCCAGCTCTGGCATTCCACAAAGGCCAGCTATTTTGTTTTATATTGTCTCCCTTGTAGATGCTTATCATTAAAATATTTGATTTGTGTGTGTGCGTGTGTATGTGTATGCCTGCCTGCTTGTGAGTGTGGAGAAGCAAGAGAGAGAGAGAATTATCTGATTAGCTGTGTGTGTATGTGTATACAGTTTGGAAACTGTCATTGTCCTATGCACTGCTTATATCTGAGGTCTTTGGAGTGCTGTTATCCTGTGGATTCTTGAGACAGTTCCATGTGTTGATTATATCCCAGAGTAACTATTCCTCCTCCTTCCTCCATTGTTACTTGTGCTTTGATGTTTTTGTGATCTTAGAAAATGACCGAACACTCGGTGGTTGTGCTTCCCAGGTGCAGAGGTGACTGGTCTGGAGTAAAGGAGATGATGGAAACAGTGTTTTCCTCTTTCTCTTCCGGCAAGGTGTGGTAATATTAGCAAGGGCTTGGAGTTCCTCAGCTGTTTTCCAGGTGTCACGGAGAGAGGTTAGAGAACCTTCCTCACAGAACATCCTGGCCCAAACTTCTTCAGCATTCCATCCTACTCCCTCTGACTTCTGCCTTAAGTAGGATCAGTGTCAGAGGAAAGGCTCATGACTCCTGGCCATGGTCACAAAACCTTGGCTGATTTGGATCTTGCAGCGTATTCTCTTAGCATGAAGCTTTCGGAGAGGTGCCAGCTTAGCAAGAGCTTCACTAGGAATTCTCTTCTGAGAATAGAATTTGATTTTTTTTTTTAATGGTTTAAGGTAACTCACAAAAAAATTGAGTCTTAAGTCAGTGTAGAATGACTTCAATCCCTAATTTAACAAGTGCAGAAATCTTTGAGGTGAGAAATAGAAAGGCCATAAGCAATAGTTATGTTTGCTGTATGACCAAAGCAGTCTAAACTTTGGCAATTAATTTGGAAGTGATGTTTTAAAGTATTTTCTGTATTTTAGAGAAAACTCTAAATAAATCCCCAAGTATGGTAATCCTGGGCTTTATTTTTATTTTTAAGAATTATATATGTGATGAAGTTTTTGTTTTTCTGGGCACCATGTCATTATCACACATAAAATATTAATAATTGCAGTAAGGTATAATCCATATTTTCTCAAAAAATCTTTGCTTTTGATTTCTTTGTCTTTTCTTCTGTAATGTTCCACCAACTCTCTTCACTCCCCAGTCTTTGCTTTTTCATGCTATTGATTTATTGGAGAAGGCAATCATCTGTCCTATAGGATGTCCCACTTGCTGGATTTGACTTGTTGCTTCTTGTGGTGGTATTTAACTTGAATCCGTGTCCCTAGCAGTCCCTGTAAACTGGCAGCTAGAATAAAAGGCTTGGTGAGGTGTAGTTCAACCTTTACTTCCCTTTCCCCTTTTCTCCTTTCAGTGCTCCGCGTCTGCTGTTGCATCACTTCTTGATACACATTCTTTCTGGTCATCTCCATTTAGTTACGCTAAGATTTGTGTGTGGATTCTCTTGGTCCTCTGTTACTTACTTGGTGCAGAGCTACCCATTAGAATCACTTCAAACTCTTCTAAGATTCTTAAGAATCCCGAATCCTAATTTTAGCAGGTCTGTTGGGATTGGGGAAAGATAGCTGTTAAAAAACACATGGAAAAGTAAAAGCCCTCTTCCTTTACTCAGATGTGGTAAGAATCATTATTTTTAATACACTTAATATGTAATTAGAGTGACAAAATTTTCTTTTATGCAGATGCTTTGGGAATATATGTTTTGTCAAAAAATTAAACCTAATTAAAATTATTAACTGGAAACGTTTGTGGCTGCCGTGGTATACTAGAAAAAGTACTGACTTGATCCCAGGAGGCCAGATCACTTATTCTTTCTGAGACATTTTTTAATCTAGAAAATAGGAATAATAAGATATTTATTAGAGGCTTGTTTTAATGATTAAATGAAATGATTTATTTGGAAGCAGTCCAGCACCTGGTGGTTAGTTGAATGGAAACCTAAAAAGCATTTCAATAATAGATGTTTTTCAATTGAGGTCTTTCGAGTAAAAGCTTAAGAAAATGGACGTAACAGCCTCTCAGGTGCTTATTTTAGCCGTATCTTTTCTTCATAAGCATTTGTTTTTTAAGTGATAGGAGACTGATGATACTTAGTTTTAATATATGTGTAATTAATGTGGCCTTTTGGGAAAAACAGCCTGTGGAATCTTATTTTTTCCCCCCTTATTTTCAGCTCCATTTACCTCTTAATTCTCCTTTGCCTGGAAGTGAATTGACCAAGGAACCTTTTCGTTGGGATCAGAGACTCTTTGCACTAGTGTTGCGGTTGCCTGGCACCATGTCAGTAGAAACAGAACAGTTGACAGGTGTGCCTTTAGATGACTCTGCGATCACACCAATGTGTGAAGTAACAGGCGGTAAGTTTCTTTGCTGGCAGTAATTCAGTGACTTAAGGCAGAGTTGATCTGAATGTTTTAAATGTACATTTCAAAAACTCCATGTTTGTTTTTGTTCGAGTTAATGTTAGGAATTACAACGACATCAATGAACTTCTGTTATCGGATTTGAGTGGGATTTAATACTACTGGATCTGAAATGAATGGTATTTCTTTCTACCCATATAGAAGGTGCTGGTATTTGAAGTTGTTAAACTTCTGCCTTACCTATAAAGATTACCAATGGTTCATGAATGCAGTAAAATTATTTTCTCTGAAAAATGAACAGAATTTTGAAAATCATCCCATTAACCATGTAATGATTGATTCCTTGGTTAAGTACAATTTTCCCTAGAGGCAAAGAGGAAGCTAGATAGTAGGTTAGAGGAACAGGTAGTGAGGTCTTATGCAGCTAGTTCAGGTAGTCACTATGTTAAGTGAACAATAAGGATACTCTGGAAAAAGAATATGTGAATAGACTCAGAACTTCTGTAATGTGGAATTGGTCAGCAGATGGGTTAAATTCATACGGCTATGTATTGAGTGTCTGTGTCTGTGTTCAAGCACTGTTCTATGCTTTAAGACTGCAGTAGTGGATATGACAGGCAGTGGTATTCTTGCTTTCACGGAGCATTTTAGTTTTCACCTAATGAATTTAATTTAGTACTCACTCAATGTCCAAATGTGACATACCACTATTTCACCTGTGTCAGGGACCGGTGGCCTTAGTCTCTAGACACAGGCAGTGCTCCTTATTGAGATTCCATGATAGACAGCCTCATAAGTTAAAGGAGAATCTAAGGTTCAATTGATATTTTAGGTGCCTTTCTTCTAAAATTCTCAGACAGAAAGGGTACCCTACACAAGTATATGAAGTAAATAAGTTAAGAGGTTATTTTTCACATTATTAAATGTTCGTATTTATAGAAGTACTTTCTGGTACTCTTGTAATTCCTTGTAATTCCTTAACAGTTTACTTAAAAAAGGTATATACATATATTTTTAAAGGGAAAAGCTATCTATCTAAATTTGAAAATCCACTGTTAACAATTCCTTGTTTCCTTGTGCATGAATGGTATTTTTCAGTGACAGTCCTCATTGTTTCTGTGGGTAGATTCACATTTGTATTCAGAAAATTTTAGTTTTCAGGCTTGGACGGACCCACTTGCTAAAAATCCTGATTTTTTTTTTTTTTTTTTTTTAAGCTTTAGGGTTTTTATTAACGGATGGAAGGCCTTGAAGTTGTAATTTATTTACACTCTTGCCTTGAAAATTTTTTTATTATATATGCTTAGTTTGAACTCAGAATTATGATAAAGTTATGGGACAATATGTGCTATAACTTTTGCTTCTAGGATCAAGAATATTCCGAGTGGGAAATGAAGTGAGTGGTATAATCAGAGAGGGTCTGCAGTGAACCTGAGACATCATGTAGTGGTTAATACCCTTGTCTTTGGGCAGGAATGTACTAAAGCTATTTTGTTTATTCTTGGAAAGGAACATCTCCAGAGGAGAAGATTCTGAAGTGACCCTTGGTAATATCTTTCAATCACCCAGAAACTTTGGTCAAGAAATCAGGAAGCTCCCCCAAATACACATCCTGAATCTCTCCTTGATGTAGTGGTTTATTTGACTCTTTCTTGCTCTTGCTGTAAGAATATTGAGAAGCTGTTCAAATGCCACTCACCTTTTCACAGATCTGAATAATATGTTCTTTTTTATTATTTTAAGACTGTTTCCTAAAGAAAGTTTTGAGGATAAAACACTAGAAAAATAGAAAAAACAGGAAAGCTAATATCCACTGGCATTGCACTTTCCAAATAAGTAATCTCTACTAACAATTCATGTGCATTTTTTAACTTAATGTGTGTGTACATTTATTTTTCCCATTATAGAATAATTTATGTCACTAAGGAAAAGTTGGAAAGAAAAATGCCTGTGTTGTCACAATCATTAATAAGTTGTTATGTTTTCTAGGTATACTCTAAAAATATTGTAAAATTGTCATTGTAAGCATTTTTCTTTTATTAGGTAATTAGTGAGTATCCATTCTATGTAACTGTTTTTAATGCTGGAAATAACAGCAGGAACAATAAACAAAGATCACTTTTTGGACTATGTGACAGATAAAATCATAAAATGAATAAGTAGTAGTATTTTAGAGAGTGCTACTTTAAGCAAGAAGCAGGGTAAGGATGTAGAGAGTAACTTGAGGCAGAGAATGAATATTCTTGGAAGGTCTTTGAGGAGGTGATTTTTTTTAAAAACATGAACCTAAAAGTTTGAACTATACTGGTTTGAATCAATGTGTTCCTTATCCTTGGAGATTATCATATTTGTTTAAAGAAATAAAACATTTATTCTTTTATAAATTCTATACCTCTAATACTGAAGTTAAGGCCTCTTGTTTTAATAGGGCTTAATCATTTTTAGTTGTGTCTTAAAAATACTAATCCCCCTAAAATCATTGTTACATTATGTTTACTGAGTCTTTATTGTGGTGGAACTGACCTAAAACATATTAGTTGGAGGTGTATATCATAATGATTTGGTATTTGTGCATATTGTGACATGACAATAAGTCTTCTTAACATACAAGTAAGTCTTCTTAACACAGTAAGTCTTCTTAACATACAAGCAGAGATCTGAATAATGGAGTAAACTATAGGAAGATCTATGCAAAGAAAATAGTAAGGGAAGGAACACCCTATATATTTTTGTGAGCAATAGGAAGGCTGATATGGCTGGGGCTTACATAAGGGAGGAGTAGAAGGTAATAGGTTTAGAGCAGTAGGTGAAGGTTGAATATTGAATAGCCTTTTAGGCTGTAATAAATATTTTTTATTTTCCAAGTGTGATGAGGAACCATTGGAGGGCTTTTTCTAGGGGGTGACATCTGTTTCTTTTTCTGAACGATCACTTCAGGTGCTGGATAGACTACTGTAAAGTAGCAAGAATAGAGGCAGAAAGGCTAGTAAGCGATGATAGCCCTTTGGTTTAAAGTGTTGGATTTGGGGGGATGGTGAGAGGTGGTCTGATGCAAGGGAAAACTTGAGGATGAGGGCAATGAGAGCAGAATGAATCAAGGATGATTCTTAGATGACTCACTTGGCCTGAATACTGGAGATGAATGGCTGTGACCTGGACTGAGATGGGGACACTGGGGAGAAGCAGGTTTGAAGGAGGTGCAGGGATATCAAAGCAAAAAATGCCTAATTGATATGATGGTGGAAGTCCTGAAGATAAAAAGTACTTTATAAGAATTGTAAGACATCTAGAGCAAATACATTTAACTTTCTTAGCCTCTATAAGGATTGTTGCCCGGTTTATTACAAATATTCTTTTTGCTGCTTCTCCATTTTACTAAAATGCTGGTGTAGTATACTTCTGTGGGAATTTTTTTTTTCCACTTCTGCCTTTAGATTCACTGTATTTAGTTTGATTTTTTTGTGGACTCTACATAATAGTAAGTAAGTCAGCTCCTTGACTTGAAAGTGTGTGCTTGCAAGCCATGATTTTAGAAACTGTGCTTCAATACAGAGAGTTGTACATTATAAGGGATGAGTTTTGATTGAGAGAATAAAAGAAATAGGGTATAGGTTTACTTTGTAAAAATGGCAAAATTTGCTATTTACTCTTTACCTTCAAAAGAATGGATATTTATTATTTAAGTGACTCAAGTTTATCAACTTTTTCTTTAGTTTTTATAAAGCATCTTTGTAATTCTTTTTTATACTAAGATTATAACTGCTATACTCCTATTTTCCTAATCAATTGATGATTGATTTCCTAATCATTGATGATGACAGGATAGAGGAGCAGAGAGAATTGCTACAATTTTATACTTTCAAATTTTTTGGTTTTTAATGACTTCTTGGGAATATGCTTTAATTTCAAGAAATAAGATAATTCAACCTTTATATAATCTTCTAGATACTTTGTGTATCAAGATGATCAATCTTTATATGTATTGTGACTCAGAAAAAATAGTTTAATTTATCAATTCTTTCAAATAAGTATGATTCCATATAGGCATTCTGTTTTAAATACTGATTTCAAATTAACATCATGATTTCCAGGGAACAAAGTATACCCAGATTAAAGTTTCTAATGTCCTGTAAAGGTTTGAATCTTGGGCGTATTAACTTGGATAAATTAACCTCTCCATGCTTTAGTTTTCTTATTTATAACCTGGAGAAAGTAAGCCATACATTTGTTGCTAGGATTAAATAAATTAATATGATAAAGTGGTTTGAATAGTGCCAGGCATGTAGACATTCAATAATTGGTAGGTATTTTTATGATTATGACTACTATTATTGTATACAGGTAGGTTGTTTGTTATCTGATACTTGTTTTTCTAAGTATAGCTGATGGTCGATTTGAATCACTCTACTGCCTAATGTTTTCTATTCTGAGTAGCCTTTAATAAATCACATGTCGGGTATAAACTGATATTAGTAATTTGATATGTCAAATATAATGATACATAGCTGTGTTTTGAAATAATTGGTAAAATCAGAAAAAAAATGTAGGACTTTTCCATATTGAGCTTATTGCAAATAACATTGTTAAGATGTTTGATTAGACTGTTTTAGTTGTGAAAGTTCTCAGCATTGGTTTGGATCAGCACATGTGATAGAAATATGATACAAGTTACATACATAATTATAATTATCATAGTAGTCACATTAAAAAGGTGAAACTAACCTCAGTATCTTTTAAGTCAGTAAGTACAAAGTATTTCAACATGAAACTGACATTTAAAAATTATTGAAATAGTTTATATTTTTTGTATGAATGTTACAAAATAAGTTATATATTTTATAGTTATTATACGTTTCAATTTGGACTAGCCATTAGATGGACTAGCCATCTCAGTAGCCATACATGGTCAGTGATTACAGTAGGGGACAGCACAGGTCTAGATACATTTATGGAAAATCCCTGTTTAAGAGATCTTTTCACTAGTATGTTTTTTTAACCACTAGCATTTTATTGCTCTGTACTAAAAATTCCATAGGTTAAAATATACAAAAGGAAAATTCATTTAAGATAGGTTTAATTTCCCAAAGGAAATTCAGGAAAAGCACATGCTATCATCTATCTTAAAGTGCAAATATGTCAAATATGCAGTAATTTCTAATTAATTAATTAATTTCCAATTAAATAATTGAGTATCTACCATGTGCTTAGCATTACTCATAGTGATAATACTTTCATTTATTAGGAGTAAGATCTTGAAGGTTAGTTATTAGATGTTAGGTATATGTATTAAAGATATACTGGGTAATAGTTGAAGATAATTTTATGTATGTATTTTAAGTTATATTTTATATAATATACATATATAAGTATATGTATAATGTGGTTTTTTTCATTATTGTTTTTTCAGACCAAATTTCTGTTTTCTGTGTATCTACATTTAGAAGAAAAATTGTACATACTGTCATAAGATGGAATTGTTAGTTGATTGAAAATGACTATTTTTTTTTCATTTTTCCATAAGATAATGAAATAAAGTCAAACTTTGCCATTGAACTTTTGTTAATAGTGTCAGAAACCCAACTGGCTTGGGTTCTGGCTTGCTAAAGGTAGAAATTTCTGCAACTAACTTTATTCTTTTTATCTCAGGCCGCTCATACTCTGTATGTTCTCCAAGAATGCTTAATCAGTGTCTGGAGTCTTTGGTGCAGAAAGTGCAAAGTGGGGTGGTAATAAACTTTGAAAAAGCAGGACCAGATCCTTCACCTGTAGAAGGTATTATTGTACTTTTCTTATAGACATTCTAAACTTTATTATTGAACTAGAACTGAAAAATTACTATGATTTGGCTTTAAGATTGACAAGGTCAAATTATTAAGATGTCAAAATGGCTATTGGTAAAGAGGGAAGATTAAACAGGAAAGTGAAGATAAACTGATAGTGGTTCACTAGCATCACTTTTTTATACTGATTGTTCATAATCATATAGGAGTCAAAAACCTTATTAGGCATTTACGGATTAGCAGCCTCATACTTCCTTTTTTTTAAAAAAAAGACCGCTTTGCCTCTCTCCAATATATGTGTTTATCTTGTGTTCCTTAATTGAACAAGAATGTTCAATCCTAGGTGTTTAATTCCTTAGCTACATTTTTTCTAAGGATCAGTCTGGTCAAAAACAAATGGTTTGTGTGGTTACAAAAAAGAGGAACCAGCCTTTGCCATTAAGCTGGATTCTATTCTAGTTAAGTTCCACCTGACTTTATTTTAATATTCTGTGATCATGAACTATTTATATTAGCTAGAGGGTATAAGGAGTTACACTAGAACCAATGGACAGCTTATATCTGTGATCCTCTGTGTAGTATGGCATAGCTTATAACAAAATTACAGAGTCATTAATGACACTTGGCAGAGGTGATCCATTGAGTGGGTAAATTGGGAGAACAGAAAGGTCATAAGGAAAAAAAACTGGTTACTCTCAGAGGGGTATAATAGGGAAGGAACAGAAAATGGCGAAGTTATATAAATTGTGTCACTGTGTCTTTAAAAAAAAAAAAGCTTCTTTATATGACTCTTAGACACAGAATGTATTTATTTTTAAATTATTTTAATATTTGGCTTAGAGTTAGGCACCAAGTAAATGTTTAATAAACTGTTGAAGACAGTTGCTGTTTTGCTAGAATTATTTTAGATTGAAGGTAGATACCTCGAGTTTGATTTGCATATTAAATTTTTTTTGTTATTTAGGCTTTAGTTAAAAATGATTTTAAAGAAATCTTAATTTAGCAATATTTACCTAGTATTTACTTAGCCATTGGATGACGAAGAGATTGGGTTTTTGCCCCTATCATCTAATAATAGGGAAAACATACCATTCATTAAACAAGTATCTACCATAAAGTAGGTTTTACTTATTCTGAACTGGCAAGTAAAGGATACTGTGGGACCTCCTTTCAACTGTTGAATTCATAGTTGGAATTTATAGCCTTTACTGTTTCGTGAATTTTAATCTAGGTGTTAAGTTGTCATGATAGTAGAACCATTCAAAAGAAACAGGAAAATTCAGAATTGAGCAAGACTCGGACATTTTTACTAGGTTAAGTAACAATGGATATAATTTAACTTTTTATGGCTTTTTTTCCTTAATGATACATACTTTCTTTGTCTTAATTTCTTTGCTATAGATGGGCAGCCAGATATATCAAGACCTTTTGGATCACAGCCTTGGCATAGCTGTCACAAACTCATATATGTCAGACCAAATCCTAAAACTGGGGTTCCTATAGGTCATTGGCCTGTTCCAGAATCTTTTTGGCCAGATCAGAATTCTCCAACACTAGTAAGTACCAAAATGACCGTGACTTTGTATTAGTCACCGTTTAACTGCTTTTCATAGTAGTTTTAAGTACTGTTACCAAGGATGTGGCTAATTTACAGGAATTAGATATTCAAAGTGCTCTGGTAAGATATTACATGATTTAGTATACTGTATCATTCATTATGAAGTAATAGAAAAAAGGTGTTGGTTTCCTTTAGAATCTATTTTTGTTTTTTAAGAATTTATTTCTTTATCTGACAGAGAGAGAGATCACAAGTAGGCAGAGAGTCAGGCAGAGAGAGAGAGAGAGAGGGATAAGCAGGTTCCCTGCTGAGCAGAGAGCCCCATGTAGGGCTGGGATCATGACCTGAGCCGAAGGCAGACGCTTAACCCACTGAGCCACCCAGGTGCCCCCTCCTTTAGAATCTGTTATGTTTATGTTTTTATTATTGGCATTTGGGTGCAGAATCATAATGTAAGAAGAGTTTCTCTTTGGTCTCTAAATATTAATGTAACATAAGGATTTGTCTCTAGGATACAATTTAGAATTTAAATGAAAGTTTAGAAAATAATTCCAATTGTTTATAATCTTTTAGGATATAGTCTTAGAAATTTATGTTGACTTCATGGTTTTAGGTTATATCCAGTGTTTTCATTCTGGAAGTTTTTAAGTAGAAATGACTTTCTGGTCTTGTTTATATGAATCATTTTTAGAAATTGTGAGGTTTATTGAATGATCATTGTGAATTAACAGTATTCACTCTATGGTTCTTACAGTAAAGGGTAAATTCATGCAAATTAATATCTAGCCAATGATATTAATACACTTTTTTCAGAATAGCTTTTTTTGTAGTATATGAGCTTTTTTTTCTAGTTTCTAGTATCTAGGGATACTTTGTGGGAGAACATGTTAGTAGTTCTTTTGCTATTACCTTTAGAAGATAATAATCATATTTCAGAGATCCATGAAGCAGTTTTTTTTTTTTTTAAAGATTTTATTTATTTATTTGACAGAGATTACAAGTAGACAGAGAGAGATTACAAGTAGGCAGAGAGGCAGTCAGAGAGAGGAAGGGAAGCAGGCTCCCTCCTGAGCAGAGAGCTTGATGCGGAGCTCGATCCCAGGACCCTGGGACCATGACCCGAGCCGAAGCAGAGGTTTTAACCCACTGAACCACCCAGGCACCCTCCATGAAGCAGTTTTTTTTTTTTTTTTTTTTTTTTTTAAGATTTTTATTTATTTATTTGAGAGAGAGACAGTGAGAGAGAGCATGAGCGAGGAGAAGGTCAGAGGGAGAAGCAGACTCCCCGTGGAGCTGGGAGCCCGATGTGGGACTCGATCCCAGGACTCCAGGATCACGACCTGAGCCGAAGGCAGTCGTCCAACCAACTGAGCCACCCAGGCGTCCCTCCATGAAGCAGTTTTAATAAAGTTTCATGCAGATACCATTTTTTAATTAAACTGAAACCTTTCTGAAACTTTTTTTCATTATTATTTTTGTTTTTATTTTAATTCCAGTAAACATATGGTATTATATTAATTTCAGGTATAGGATATAGTGATTTAACACGTCCATACAACATCCAGTGCTGATCACAAAACTGCACTCTTTAATCCCCATCACCTATTTCACCCATCCCCTCACCCACCTCCCCTCTGGCCGTCAGTGTGTTCTCTGTAGTTAAAGAGTGTTTCTTGTATTCTCTTTCTCGTTTTCCCCTTTGTTCATTTGTTTTGTTTCTTAAATTCCACATATGGGTGAAATCATGTGGTATTTGTCTTTCTCTGAATGACTTACTTTGCTCAGCATTCACTCTTAGCTACTTCCATGTTATTCACATGGCAAGATTTCATTTTATGACTGAATAATATTCCGTTATAATATACATATACCATATCTTCTTTATCCATTCATTAATCGATGGGCACTAGGACTACTTCTGTGTCTTGGCTATTATAAATAATGCTGCTGCAAACATAGGAGTGCATGTATCCCTTAGAATTAGTGTTTTTGTATTCTTTGGATAAATACCCATGTGATTGCTGCATGGTAGAGGAGTTCTATCTTTAACTTTTTGAGGAACCTCCATACCGTTTTCCAAAGTGGCTGTACCAGTTTGCATTCCCACCTGTAGTGCACTGAGTTGAAACCTTTAAACCTATATCACCTCTTCAGGGCAATATTTATTTATTTGTACTCTATACATATTTCCTCTCTTTATTAGGGATTTAGTGAAGTGGTATGTGAAATTAAGGTTTTATAGGAAGTGTTCTTTTATTCCTTTTCTTTTTTCTGATTGTATCATCATAGTTTTTAAAATCTGGCCTTTCTAGAGAAGCTCTTAATTTCTTTAGTCATTTTACTTTCTCTTCTGGAGCCCTTTTACCTTTTATAGAACAGATACCTTATTTATATGAAATATTGTCTTGTTGGTTGTTCATTCTGTTGTATTTTAACACCTATAGGAGTATGTGTAGTACTTGTTGAGTCCTAATAGAAGGAAATCTAAAACCAGTGTCACAGGCATTATCTGTTAATATTGCTCTAGTGGTCTGTTGCAAATTGTTAGATTTTGAAGTGTGGGATTTCAGTTGGGGGAGGAAAGAATATGAGGGCTTCTGGGTGGCTCAGTCAGTTAGATGTCAGCTTTTGGCTTGGGTGGTGGTCCTGGGATCCTGGCATCAAGCCCCGCACTGGGCTTCCTGCTTAGTGAGAAACCTGCTTCTTCCTCTCCCTGCTGTTCTCCCTGCTTGTGCTCTCTCTCTGTTTCTCTGTCAAGTAAATAAATAAAATCCTAAAAAAACAAGTGTGGAAGTCAAAATGAGTAAAGTGTATTTAGAGGAAGAGAAATAGCTGAGTATAGGTGGATCATAACATGTGTGTGGGACATTGAGAGTATTACATAAACCAATTGGCTCATGACTTTAAATGTAAGGTTAGGGGATTTGAGCTTTTCTCACTTCAGTGGGGTTCACAGAATAGGTGAAGATGTTTTTAAAAGAGTGCTGCTTTAGGAAATTTAATCCGGTTGTTTTCATCTGCAGCAGAATTAGGAGATGAGTTGGATGGTAAGCAGGTTATCTAGACGGCTATTGCTAGGATTCATGTAAGAGATTTTAAGAGAATGAATTAAGATGATTGAAGAGAGAATCATAAGAAAGAGACAATATTGGAAAGAACTGGCAAAGTTAACTGAAGAATATTAGAGGGGAAATGAAGTTTTTATAAATAATAGTATTCAAATAAGATGTATTGATACTGAAATTAAATGTGATTTGTTAAGAGACTGGTTCTGAATTTATTAGATCATGGCTCCACCAGTTATTAGCTGTGTTTTGGTCAGCTATCTTCTCCACTCAATTTCCCATCAGTTAAATGGAGATAACCGCTATCTCATGAAATTGTTTGGGGGATTAAATGAAGTCATAAATGCAAAATTTTCTTTGCCAAGTTCTAGAAGACATCCTCTCCTGCTAGTACACATTTTCCCCCTCAGTATTTTCATTCAAAAATAAAATTGAGGGCGCCTGGGTGGCTCAGTGGGTTAAGCCGCTGCCTTCGGCTCAGGTCATGATCTCAGGGTCCTGGGATCGAGTCCCACATCGGGCTCTCTGCTCAGCAGGAAGCCTGCTTCCCTCTCTCTCTCTCTCTCTGCCTGCCTCTCCGTCTACTTGTGATCTCTCTCTGTCAAATAAATAAATAAAATCTTTAAAAATAAAATAAAATAAAATAAAATTGAGTTTCATGGACTGTTTCAATAAGATAGGTGTCAGGTACATATGAAGTGAAGGAGCACAATATGGAGTAAAACATGGTGCTTCCCTTCTGAAATCTTAACCATTCCACAGGAAGATCAGACTAGTAAACATAATACAGAACAGTGTGCTGACTGTACTAGGTGCATGGAGCAGAGCCCAGAGGAGGTGGTGCCTAACTGCCTGTATGTAATTGGAGTACAGGGCAAGAAAGGGTGCCAGGGAGGAAATCTCTTAGATGTCTTACTTGCCAGTTCAGACTTTAAAACTTTGTTTGTTTGTAATATGCAAGGGAGAAAATGATAGAGCAGCCAGGGATAACGCGAAACCAGGGGCAAGAAAAGATGCTGATCTACTTGGATAACTGCAAGTGGTTAGGCATGGCTGGAGCACAGGGTATACATGGTGTGGTGGTTGAAAGAGATAGGGACCGGATCATCAAGGATCTTTGTATATTTAAAAAAAAAAGAGTCTGGGTCCTATTTTTAGGTGATTCGTTGCTGCTTTTACCAAATAATTTTAGATAGGGAAATTACATGATCATATTTATATTTTGTGGCTATGGGATTGATTGGAGGGAGCTAATTAGGTTAATTAAAAATAAGCAGTTGTACTAGTCTAGTCTGAGAAATGATGAAGGCATAAATTAGAGTACTAAGAAATAGAAGATAGAAATTTTTAGAGATGAGAATTTATTGACAGAAGGCAGTAACTAAATACTGAGCACCTGCCAAGTTTATGTGTTCTGCCTACTAGCTTAGAATTTGTGGGATTTTATCTGGCTCTTTGTGACAGTTAAATAATGAGGATAAGGAGGAGATATTAAGGATAACACGTAGGTTGTTTTTATTTTTAAAGATTTTATTTATTTATTTGAGAGAGCGAGAGAGAGGGATCGCGCGCGAGTGAGCGTGCACGAGCAGGGTGAAGGGCAGAGGGAGAAGCAGACTCCCTGAGGAGAGGGCCTGATGCGGGGCCCCATTCCAGGACTCTTGAGATCATGACCTGAGCCGAAGGCAGATGCTTAACAGAGCCACCCAGGTGCCCCAACACCTAGGTTTTTAAAACGGGTTTTGTAGTTTGGGGGAGAAATAATGAATTGCATAATAACGTGTTGGAGGGATTTATAGAAGATTCTGGTTCTATCTAGTAGACAGATGAAGCATAAAAGAAATGAGGGAGATTTGGTCTCAACACTGGATTTGAGAGCCACTAGGGTATAGGTAGTAATGAAGTAATAAGAGCCTTTTATAGAAGCAAAATTTCAAATTATTTCTTCATAGCTCTTATTTCCTTCATCAGTCTTCAATCAGATTTTTAGGAAGGAGGCTATTGGGAGGGGAGAGCTGGGAATAGATTAACATGCCTTTTTTCTCTCCCTTACGTTACTGTGTTTTTTGTATCTTTAGATCAGGTTGTCCAAAGTAGTATGTATGTAACACAGGAATAACCAAAGGAAAACATTAGAAATTAGAATTTCTATTTATGTTTATCTTTTTCTCCTATTTTTAATATTATTTTGTTATATATTTTATTATATACCTATAAATTAACTTACAAATAATTTATAAATAAATGTATATATGTCCTAATATATTGTGTATTCAAAACCTTTTACTAAATAAGGTATGTAATCAGTTTGGAAGTTACTACTCCATTACAAGAAATTAAATTGCCACAACTGAGAACTTAGGAAGGTTTCTGTATTAGTTATTTCTTAGATGTAACAATTAATGATTACTTACTTAATTCCAAAATTTTGCACTTTCCTGATAAATTTTAAGATCTAAAAAGATTTTTATTCTGTGTATATTTTAAAAATGCTTTGGCTTTTTCTTGTGAATGTAAAATTTCAGCATTACATTTTAAGTATTTTCTTTCAGCTTTAATAGTGCTTTCAGTAGTAAATTAAACTCTTTAACTAGCAAAATCGAGGAAATGAGTAAATTCTGATAGTGAGGAATACTGAAAATTAGTTTGTTTCTTGCATTTTGTGTGAATAGTAATAATAAGACTTTCCCCTCCAGCCACCTCGCACGTCTCACCCGGTAGTGAAGTTTTCCTGTACAGACTGTGAACCAATGGTTATTGACAAATTGCCTTTTGACAAATACGAGTTGGAACCTTCACCACTGACTCAATTTATCTTGGAAAGGAAATCTCCTCAAACATGTTGGCAGGTGAGCCAAAAAACTATAGTGACTTAAAAGTTGAATGTTCTTTTAAAAAGTTAAATTGAATCAGTGATTTATAAAACATTTTGTAAAGGTCATTAAATATGTTGCCTTTACCACTCCCTTTTAACAGGTATATGTGAGCAATAGTGCAAAATATAGTGAACTTGGTCATCCCTTTGGTTACTTGAAAGCCAGTACAGCACTGAACTGTGTCAACTTATTTGTGATGCCTTACAATTACCCAGTCCTTCTTCCTCTTTTAGGTAAGTATTCTTGTTCTGTTTTCTGTGGCTCAGCATACATACAAATTTTCCTTAAAACAGAGTTTGGGAACATCCCTTTGTAAGTTCTCATGTCTTGTGAAAATTAATGGAACTGTTTTTAACTCTGAAATATTGAACCTACTATCCAAGATGGTTTTAAAGCAACCTGTGTATGTCTGTGGTAAATTGAAAGTCATTGTCAAAACACCTTTGGTTCTATAAATTGTTGAAGATACTGTGTTTTAATATTCTAAGTTTTCTGCAAGTTAATTTCTTACATGGTTAGAATTGGTAATACATAGGCTTTGTATTTGGTGAACAAGACATTTTGTAGAAGCATATATTTATAAATCTGAGTGTATTTTCTTTCTAAGAATTTACCTGTATTTTAATTTTCATTTGGCAAATATTTTTCTAAATGAATGAATTTATTCTAAAACATTGTAATAAAAACCTAAAGTTAGTTTCTGGGGATCCTCTGGCTATAATTTTTGAGCAGTACTATTGGAGAAGACTAATTTTCCTCCATGGAACCACATCAGATTTAAGTTATAGTCAAAATATTAGGTATATTTTATAGAAAATATTGTGCATACTTTGCTTCTGTCCTCAAATCTATTTTGTGTCTAAATGTAGATAGTATATAGATTTTCTTGTGTATTTTCTGATTCTGCCTTTATTGTTACATGAAATACTGTTACATGAAACACATGATTGGCATCTTTTTTTTTTTTTTTAAAGATTTTATTTATTTATTTGAGAGAGAGAGAGAGATCCCAAGTAGGCAGAGAGGCAGGCAGAGTGAGAGGGGGGAAGCAGGCTCGCTGCTGAACAGAGAGCCTGATGTGGGGCTTGATCCTGGGACCCTGAGATCATGACCTGAGCTGAAGGCCGAGGCTTTAACCCACTGAGCCACCCAGGTGCCCAACTGGCATCTTTTTATGTTTAAAATAGTATTACTCCATATCTCACAAAACAAACTGAGGGTTGCTGCAGGGAGGGAGTTTGAGAGAGTGGGGTGGGATTTTGGACATTGGGGAAGGTATGTGCTATGGTGAGTGCTGTGAAGTGTATAAACCTGATGATTCACAGACCTGTACCCCTGGGGATAAAAATATATGTTTATAAAAAATAAAAAATTTAAAACACTCAAAAAAATGGTATTACTACTCAAAATGGCAGAACTAAAAATTGTGCCCCTTTCAATTTTGTTAAAAACTTGATGTCTGATGTTACTGTCTTACAAATAAGAAAGGGGACTTTAAAAATGAAATGTATTTGACTTGATTTTCATGTGTGAAAACAATTGATGATGATAGTTTGTTCACATTATACATTTATAGATGACTTGTTTAAAGTACATAAAGCAAAACCAACATTGAAATGGAGACAGTCGTTTGAAAGTTATTTGAAGACAATGCCTCCCTACTATCTTGGGGTAAGAATGTTATTGTTAAAAATAGAACTTGTTATAAAATTTTACATTATGGTTATGGTTTACTGTAGGTATTAAAACTTATTTGTTGCTATTATAGAATGTACAGAATATGCAAATGTTGTGAACATTGACCAATGTCAATGACCAAAGCAGATGTAATGGAAAAGAAAGTTTTCAGTGATTTGCATGATGATGACAGTAATGATCATGATAACGTATATGTAATGCATACATTAGGCCTGATATTATGCTAAGCATTTTACATTTATTAACCTCATTAGTTTTTGATACAATGTTCTATTAACCTCATTTAATTTATATAGTAACCCTATGAGGTAGAAATTATCATTTCTGTTTCACAGATGAGGAAACTAAGGTACTAACCGATTAAATAATTTGTCCAAGGCTACATAGCTAATGTGTGGGAGACTAGAATTTAATCCCAGGCAGCTTGGCTTTTAGAATAGCTCCAATTGTTGTACACCCTTGTTAAATTGCAGTTTTATAACTATTTTTCTTTAAGGGTACAGAATAATTTTTGTTGCTTTATTCCCTATGTCTCCAGAAACGTGTTTTTAGGTAGATAAGTATCAATTTTCAGAGAATCATACATTTTTAGAACCATAACTTTGTGATTACAGTTGACCCTTGAACAACACAGGTTTGACGTGCATGGGTTCGCTTATATGTGAATTTTTTCCGATAGATATAAAGGGAGATTTTTTTTTGAGATTTTTGGCATATTGGAAAAGTCGCAGATGAAGCATATAGCCTATAAATATTAAAATTATCAAGAAAAACCTAGGTTATTGTGAGAATATAGTATATATATAATACATATTACATACAAAAATTAATGGTGTTACTAGGCTTCCAGTCAATAGCAGGCTATTAATCGTTAAGTTTTGGGGGAGTCAAAAGTTGTACACGGATGTTCGATTGTGTGGGGTCGGCACTTCTAGCCCTCACGGCACTTCTAGACCTCTTGCTCGGTTCAGAGGTCACCTGTACTTAACACCTCATGTATCATAGTAGGTAAGACCAGTAATGTATATATTATTAAATGCATTATCTATTGTATGAAAAGTAACTTCTTAAGGAGACCAGTGTTAAAAGCACTTTTAACCATTATTTTTACTTTTAATTAATTTTTACTTTTAATACTATAGCATTTGACAATAACTAATCTTTCTAAATGGTCTCTACTAAAAGCATTAATTTCTTGAGCTTTGAAAATCATATTTTAGAGTTGTAAGAGATAAGTTGTGTGTCTAGCACATAGTGCCTGCCATGTAAGAGTGAAAAGGAAGGAACACGGAATATGAACTCTTACATATGTTGACGACTCATTTACGTTTCATAGCAACCTGCAGGATTTAGGCAAAGCTACATGGATTTTAAATATCAGAGCTGGGATTTGATTGCAGTTTGACACCAGTGCTTATAAACTTTCTGATGTCAGTGAATGGCTCTCATCCTTTTCTTTTTCTTCTTTTTAATTAAAAAATTTAAAAAAATTTTTAACATAAAAAAGATTACTTTTTTAATTTAAAAAATGTTTATTTATTTATTTGACAAAGAGAGACATAGTGAAAGAGGGAACACAAGCAGGGGGTAGTGGAAGAGGGAGAAGCAGGTTTCCCGCTAAGTAGGCAGCCTGATGCAGGGCTCTACCCTAGGACCCTGGGATCATGACCTGAGCGGAAGAGAGATGTTTAACGACTGAGCCACCCAAGCGACCCGGCTATCATCCTTTTCTAACTGCATCCCACTCACACATACTAGACTGTCCTGCTAGTGACATTTTTCTTAGCAAAAGTGGTAGGCTGTCCTTACAGTTGAAAATTATTTTACTATACCACATCCACAGTAAATATTAGACTGTTTTTTCCTTCAGAGCTTGTTTCTATTTTTTCAGTTCAGCTAATAATGATTAACACTTACTGAATACCTGCTGTGTACCAGATGATTCTGTATGTTGCTTTACATGTATTAATTCATTTAATCCCATGACAACCCTATGAAGTAGATACTATTGTCCTTTTCAAATGAGAAACTTTAGACCCAGAGAGGCTATATAATCTGGTCTAGGGTCACAGAGCTAGTGAATGGTTGAGCCATAACCCACACAGTTACCCAAGGTAGAAATCTTCCATTTTTCTTGTGTCCTTTTCACGTCTTACTTTCTACCAACTCTCCCTCTGTGATGAGTCTCCTGCCCATTTCTTCCAAACTTAGTATCTCCAGTGATACTAAGGAGTCTAGGACTTTACCTTTCTGTCCCAGGTTTTGTTAAAATATAGCCTCTAATCCTTTTTAAGTATTTCAAGCTAGCTTTTGTACCACTGGCAAACATTTTACTGAAATACTAATAAGATTATGTTACTCTCTTATTGAAAAAAAGAGGTTTTTTTTGAAGAAATCTTCAAAACTGACAATACATGTAGTCTTAACCTTTTTGACAAGTTTAGGATTGAGTGATGTTTTCTCTTTTCCTATAGCCTTTGAAGAAAGCTGTTAGAATGATGGGAGCACCTAACCTAATAGCAGACAGTATGGAATATGGACTTAGTTACAGTGTCATTTCATACCTCAAAAAATTGAGTCAACAGGTAATGTTAAGAAGTAGAGCCATTAAGTATTTTGAATGGTTTTGGCTAAGATGCTTAACAGGTGGTCCTAATGGAATTAGGTTGTATTAATATGTTTTAAAGCTACATATATTATATATTAACATAATTCAGTCTCAAGTACATGGTGTGCTGTGTTTTGGAAGGTTAATTTGAAATAATAATTCCTAATTTATGGAACTGGCTTTATTATTGTGGTCCTAGATTTTCTACCACTGAAAATTCATGTTTTCTTTTGAGAAATTTGTGTTAGAAAGTTGTTTTTCTTAGACAAAAATCAGTTTCTTTTGCTTTATGTTTTAAAACCTATAGTTCTTTTTCTTTCAAAAATGGAAGTTTCTTTTGAAGTATTTGTAAAAAACACTGTATTTTATAGTCATTTTGAATATAAATCACATTAATAGATATTCTGGTAGTCAAGCAGTATACAGTTAGACTGCCAAGATATTAAGACCATATAAAGTACATTATTTTTCTAGTACTTCTACCACCTGTACTTAAACTGCTCATGGAGATGTAGGTTGGATAGAGTCAAAATATTGCTACTTGCTTTCCAGTGAAAAGCTACATCATTTTTGTTATACCTATGAACATTTAGTTATGTGCTAATAAAAGTATCTTTAAATAAATACTGATAAGAGTTATTTTTTCTGATTTTATATGATCTCTGAATTGGAAATCCATATTTTTATTTAGGGTTCACTTACATTTCATGGTTTAAATGTAGTGGGTACTAGTACATAAAAATAAATTGAAGTTGTTTTTGTTTGTCCTTCTCCAAAAGGTTATAATTGTAATGATTTAAAACTGTAAGACATTTTTATTTAAACTCTCTTTAGTTTACCAAGAACTTGACATGACCTATGCTACTTGAGTTTATAATTACATACATACTTTTTATAACATAAATACTTAATTTATAGAAGACCAAAACTATTAGTATTTAATTTACTAATTTAGATTATGTCAAAACTAAATCTTACTATTTTTATTTTAGGCCAAAATAGAATCTGATCGAGTCATTGGATCTGTAGGCAAAAAAGTAGTACAGGAAACTGGAATTAAAGTCCGAAGCCGATCACATGGCTTATCAATGGCTTATAGGAAGGATTTTCAACAGTTGCTCCAGGGGATTTCAGAGGATGTTCCTCACAGACTGCTAGACCTTAACATGAAAGAATACACTGGCTTCCAAGTTGCTTTGCTCAATAAGGTAATAGTTATGTGAATTTTTAGCACTGCTTTAGTTATATTCTATGATATTGTTGAATAAATCAGATTTTCCATTAATTGATAACTTAGTTTGTCCAAACTTCAGAAGTACTTCTGTACCTCTGATGAATAATGATCATTAATACTATTATTGAATCATAGAGTTTTAGAATTAAGACATTGTGCATGCTGAATGGATGAATAGGTGGACTGATGAGTAAACCAACCCATTCATTTTATAGATGAGAAAACAAATGGGGTGCCTGGCTCACTCAGTTGGTAGAGCATGCCCCATTTTGAGTATAAAGATTACTTAAAAAAAAAAAAAAAAAAAAAAAAGGCAAGAAAGAAAACAGAGGCTTAAAGATTGCCTGAAGTTACTTAGCTAGTCTTACAATTCGCTGAAGTTTGGTACTTATACTGATGACCTTGGGTACATAGGATGGTCCTAAAATGCTTTATGAATATTCATTATTAAGAAGATCTTCACTCCAGTGGCCTTTTTGGTAGAAAGAGATAAGCTGATCTAAAATTTATATGGAAATTTTAAAGCTCCTAGAATAGCTTAAAACAGTTTTGCAAAATAATGAATTTAGAATACTTGTACAGTCTATTTTGAAACTTACTATAAAGTTGTAGTATTCAGGGACGCCTGGGTGGCTCAGTTGGTTAAGCAGCTGCCTTCGGCTCAGGTCATGATCCCAGCATCCTGGGATCGAGTCCCACATTGGGCTCCTTGCTCGGCGGAGAGCCTGCTTCTCCCTCTGCCTCTGCCTGCCATTCTGTCTGCCTGTGCTCGCTCTCACTCCCTCTCTCTCTGACAAATAAATAAAATCTTTTAAAAAAAAATGAAATCATTAAAAAAAAATGTTGTAGTAATCATCAGCATGTTGTATTGTTGGTATATGGGTAAACATATAGATCAGTAGAACAGAAGAGAGTCTAGAAGTAGACACTCACACATGTAGTCAATTTTTAACAGAGGTGCCAAAACAATTCAGTGGGTAAGAAGATAATCTCTTCAGAAATAGTGCTGGAACAGTTGGATACCCATATTCAAAATAATAAATTTGACCATTATCTCACATTACTTGGAACTGCTTATGGTCTGAAATGTAAGAACTAAAACTATAAACTTCTAGAAGAAAACAGGAGAAAATCTTTATGACATTGGGTCAGGAGTCATTGAAGATTTCTCAAATACAGCACAAAAAGCACACAAAAAAACTTGATAAAGTTCATTAAAATTTAAATTTTTTTTTTTTAAAGATTTTATTTATTTATTTGACAGAGATCACAAGTAGGCAGAGAGGCAGGCAGAGAGAGAGAGGAAGGGAAGCAGGCTCCCTGCTGAGCAGAGAGCCCGATGCGGGGCTCGATCCCAGGACCCTGGGACCATGACCTGAGCCGAAGGCAGCGGCTTTAACCCACTGAGCCACCCAGGCGCCCCTAAAATTTAAATTTTTGTCTACAAAAGAAATTTTGTAAAATGAACAGGCAAGCTACAGCCTGGGAGAAGAGTATATATAGAACAAAGTATTTGCAGCACAATATGTAAAGAACTACAACTTAGTGATAAAAAAATAAACATCTAATAAAAAGTGGGCAAAATCTTTGAGAAGATACTTCACCAAATAAGATACATGAATTTAAACGCACGTAAAAAGTTGCTGTACCTTAATGGCCATTAGGGAAATGCAAATTAAAACTATAATGAGATCCCACTTCCCACCCACTAGAATGGCTATATTTGATATATAACCAGCAGTTCTACTCAAAGGTGTCTACCTACATGAAAGAAGTGAAGATATTTGTCCATATAAAGGCTTTGTATGCAAATGTTTATAACAGCATTATTCATAATCACCAAAAACTGAAAACTGTTCATCCATTGGAAAATGGATAAAGATAGACTATATCCACAGAACGGACTACTACTCTGCAGTAAAAAAGAACAGACTACTTATACATTAATAACCATAGATGAATCTCAAAGCATCATCCTTAGTGAAAAAAGCCAGATAGAAAAGATTTGATACAGCAAATGCATTTATAAAGTGGAATGTAGGGTGACAGGAAGCAGATCAGTGGATGCCTGGGGATAGGAAAATTGATTGACAACAAATGGACACGAACAACTTTTCTGGGGTGATGGAAGTGTTCTTAAACTGGATTGTGGTGATGGTTTCACAATTGTAAATTTACTGACACTTGTCAAACTGTATACCTAAAATGGGTTAATTTATTGTATGTGAATTATACATCAAAGCTATGTTTCTTGGAAATTCGTTTTATATTTACTTCCCTTAGCCAGAATATATAGCAAAATCTTGAAAGAGGTGAATTTATTTGATTGAACTTAACTACCAGTTTTGATCTTCTGGTTCCTAAAATAATAAGATTGCATCATAATTCTTTATTATATTTTTAAAACTAATGAGACTTGTATATCTTATTTCCAAACCTATACTGCAGGCTAGAGACTTTAGTCTCTTTTAATTTTATATTAAAAAATAAAAATAAATTTGTCCTTGTTTTTCAATAGGATTTGAAACCGCAGACATTTAGAAATGCGTATGACATACCAAGGCGGAATCTTTTGGATCACTTAACAAGGATGAGATCTAATCTTTTGAAGAGCACCCGCAGATTTCTTAAAGGACAGGATGAAGGTTAGATCATGGTTTTAAATAATGGTATTTCTTTTGTGAATTTCTTTCTTTATGTTGAAAAAACATGGTATATTAATCTAGCTTTTAAAGAATTACTATAGTAGTATTACATTTTCTTTGTAAATTCAAACAAATGAAATAAGTACTAAGTCATCCCTGATTCTCGACATTTTTTTCTATCATCACTGTGTCCCAAATTCTTTCTCCCAGAGGTGACAACCTTTGTTAGCAGCTTAGTTTCTCTTTAAAGACTTTTTGTTCATGCATTAACACACACACAAAATCATTTTCTTGTGATACACTGGTATCTGGTGGTTTGACTCAGTTGGTCCGTACACGTCCTGTTCCTTTAGCTGTTTCCATGGCATGTACTACAAATCAAGTCAGATGAGAATTTAACTCTTGGCCATCTCTGATGTAAGCATTCCAACTATAGCTTTATATAAAAAGGTTATGTGTGATACATCTTCTTTGTAAATTTTCCTATATTTAAATTCTTAATTGGAATAGAGAAGAAGAATTCCTTTTCATGGCAATGTTAACTGTATTGCTTATTTTGCACACTCAAGTTAACTGCAATGTTTTTGCTTTGTTTAGAAGATAAAATCAATTCTTTTAAATTTTATTTTAAAAATTTTAAAAAGACTTCATTTTTGTCACAATATTTGTAGTGACAACACACTAATTTAACATATATGGTAAGGGAAGACTTCCTAGAATAACACTAGGTAGCATTCATATGTAAGAGGATATTATTTGATAATTAAACATTGTTGTTTTAGTGAGGCTAACTTTCTTTGTTGCTCTCTTCTATTTGAAAAGATCAAGTGCACAGTGTTCCTATAGCACAAATGGGGAATTACCAGGAATACCTCAAGCAAGTACCTTCTCCACTAAGAGAACTTGATCCTGATCAGCCTCGAAGGTTGCATACATTTGGCAACCCCTTTAAGCTAGATAAAAAGGTAAACTTAAAATGTTCCACTGTATAATTCATTTGTGGATTTAACAGTTCTTAATTTAACTAAAGTAAGCTACTTTTCTTGGTAGACTAATAAATATCAACATAATTATAGTTGCTCTAATGGGGATTGGAATTAGTTATACCATTTAAAGACTGTATGTAAACCAAGGGAAATTATATTCTTTTTTGTTATAGGGTATGATGATAGATGAAGCAGATGAATTTGTGGCTGGACCTCAAAATAAACATAAACGACCTGGAGAACCAAATATGCAAGGGATCCCTAAAAGACGTCGCTGTATGTCTCCACTACTAAGAGGCAGACAACAGAATCCAGTTGTGAATAATCATATTGGAGGAAAAGGACCACCTGTACCTATGACTCAAGCACAGCCAGATCTTATTAAACCCCTTCCTCTTCATAAAAGTAAGAGTTTTTACAAAAAACATTAGTGCTGCTTTTTGTCTCTTCGTGGGGAAGGGATTTTTTAATTATAGAAAATATTGAGTGTCTAGAAAAGATACTTGTTTCTTCTAAATTAGCATGTAATCATTTTATGTCTTTTTAAAGAACAGTTGTTGGATATTTCGTATATTTATTATGCTTGATTATAGCTAGCATGATCTATCTAAATATCATTTACTAGTCTGAAGTATTTCAGAATAACAGTATTAAAGGGAGGTTATCAATACCCACAGAAAGATGGTTTTCAGTTTCAGGTTAATTCAGCCACTAATTATTTTATATATATACATACATACATACATACATACACTATTGTAAACAGTGCTAAGCATTGAGGTATAGCAGTGAATGAGACAGTAGTGATCTCTGCCTTCATTGATAATGAGTAAGGAAAGACAGTCATTGAATGTTTCATTAGAAGTGTGATGCATGTTATAAAAGGGAAGTCAGGTATGTTTTGGAAGCATGTGGTAAAAGGATTCATCTTAGTTTGTGGGGTCAAGACCCTTTACTGAGGAAGTTAGGTTTAAGCCAACATTTGAAGGGTGAATGGGAATTGTTTTGCAAAAGCTGTGCATTTGGTAGTAGTGCTAAGCAGTTTTGCTACGTGCTACTATATGCTACAGTAGTAGTGTAAGAAGAATATGTGCAAATGTATACACTAAAGAGAAGGGATTAAGGGAACTGAAAGAATCTTAGTATACCAAAGGTATTGGGAATGAGATAAGGTAAGAAATTAAAGATAGGCTGAGGCCAGAGCATGGAGGGCCCTGGAGGCCATTGTAAAGATTGTAGACTTTAAGGACAATGAGAATCTTTGAAAGGTTTTGAAGAGCTAGTGACCTGATCTGATTAGAATTTTATAAAGACCAGGCCAACTGTACTGTGTGAAATATTGTTAGGGAAGAACAAGAGTGGATTTAGGGGAACCCTTAGTGAATTAATGATTGCATTAATTATTGGTAGTGATCATTTGTAGTTTATAACATCTTAACTGGAGAGAAACCAAATATTCTATACCTCCTGATGGAATTATACAGTACTACTTTTGAAGTACTCTTACCAAAAAAAAAAAAAAAAAGGAGAAAGACACTGAGCCTTATTAATCTGATCAAGCTTCTAGATCTAACTACCAGTTTATAGGAAATACAAAGGATAGAGAAACAAATGACAAAACAGGGATATAATTAGCATAATCTGGATTGTGGAAAACTATAGGACCAAGAATATGGGGTCTGTATGTTTCCAGAAAAAAATGCATAGCAAAAAGAGAGGTTACAGAAGGATCTTACAGATTAAATGGTAGTTAGAAGACATATAAACTAATTACAATGTACAAGTCCTGATTTGGACCCTGAAACAAATAAGATTTTTTTTTTTAAATTTTTTTATTATTTATTTGTCAGAGAGAGAGAGAGAGAGAGTGAGCACAGGCAGATAGAGTGGCAGGCAGAGGCAGAGGGAGAAGCAGGCTTCCTGCTGAGCAAGGAGCCTGATGTGGGACTCGATCCCAGAACTCTGGGATCATGACCTGAACCGAAGGCAGCCGCTTAACCAACTGAGCCACCCAGGTGTCCCGGACCCTGAAACAAATAAAATCAAAGTTTCCCTACAGATAGAAAGTGTGCAAGGTAATTAGATTAGGGACATTGATAGGATATTTGATGTTGTTAAATAATTATTATGGATGCACAGAAACTAGTTAGGAAACCCAGGGAAGAGCTAATGACTTGGCAGTGGAGTTTCAAGAAAAACATGTATTTGAGAAATACTTGGATGTACCAGTAAAGACTTTGTGATGATGGACCGGATATTGGAGCCAGGGCAAGAGAGGAGTTGAGAGATGCTGGATAGATAAGGATGAAAGAGTGGAGCGGAAGGAGAGAGGATGAGTGAGTTTAGAGGCACCCACTATATAGCCATGTGGAGATCCTTAGATAGAAGATGGGTATTTTAGTTTAGACCTCGGAAGAAGAGACAGGGAAAAAGAGAGAGGTGCAGGAGGCAGTCTTAACCTCCTTGGAGTGAATTAAATCACAGCAAGGGAAACAATGAGAAGCAGCAGCCTAGAGCAGAACTTTGAAAGTGCCAAAGTTAAGGAGAGAAATAAGGTTCAAAAAAGGAGATTAAGAGGGAAGAATCCAAGAATAAGGAGATGAGAAGAATTTGGCGTCATGAGAGCTAAAGGGAAAGAGAATTGAGTGGTAGCAGTCTCAGATACTTACATGGATTGGTCCAGAGGATTGGAAAGGTTCTGATGGCCTTTGGCCACCTTAGCACGAGCAATTCTGATGGAATAAAGAGGACAAAACACTGACGAAGTGGTTTGAGGAGTGAAAGATGAGAAAATGGAGACAATGCATGTAAGACAACCCATTTAAGACTTTTAGCTATGGGGAAAATTGGACAGCTATATGTAGAAGAAGGAAACTTGACCGTTCTCCTAACACCATATACAAAGATAAACTCTAAATGGATGAAAGATCTCAATGTGAGGGAGGAATCTATCAAAATCCTAGAGGAGAGTAAAGGCAGTAACATCTTTGGCATCGGCCGCAGCAACTTCTTTTATGTCATGTCTCCAAGGGCAAGGGAAACAAAAGCAAAAATGAATTTTTGGGACTTTATCAAGATAAAAATCTTCTGCACAGCAAAGGAAATAGTCAGCAAAACTAAGAGGCAACCCACAGAATGGGAGAAGATATTTGCAAATGACATTACAAATAAAGGACTGGTATCCAAGATCTATCAAGAATTCTCAAACTCAACATCCAAAAAACAATTGAGTCAACAAATGGGCAGAAGATACGAACAGACACTTCTCCAAAGAAGACATACAAATGGCTAACAGACACATGAAAAAATGTTCATCATTAGCCATCAGGGAAATGCAAATCAAAACCACATTGAGATACCACCAGTTAGCATGGCAAAAATTAACAAGACAGGAAACAACAAATGTTGGTGAGGATGCAGAGAAAGGGAATCCTCTTAACACTGTTGGTGGGAATGCAAGTTGGTGCAGCCACTCTGGAAAACAGTATGGAGATTCCTCAAAAAGTTGAGAAATAGAGCTACCCTATGACCCAGCAATAGCACAACTGGGTATTTTACCCCAAAGATACAGATGTAGTGAAAAGAAGGGGAACATGCACCCCAGTGTTCATAGCAGCAATGTCCACAATAGCCAAACTGTGAAAGGAGCCAGATGCCCTTCAACAGATGAATGGATAAAGAAGATATGGTTCATATATACAATGGAATATTACTCAGCCATCAGAAAGGATGAATACCCACCATGTGCCTCAACATGCGTGGAACTGGAGGGGATTATGCTAAGTGAAATAAGTCAAACAAAGAAAGAGTTCTCACATGGTTTCACTCATATGTTGCTTATATTCCACATATGAGATGAATCAGATGAAACCATCTTGATTCTAGATCCGTGACATTATATGACATTAGGAGAAGGAAGGGGAAACTGAAGGGAGGGAATCAGAGGAAGAGACGAACCATGAGAAACTAGAGACTCCAGGAAACAATCTGAGGATTTCAGAGGGGAAGAGGAATTGGGGGATGGGTTAGCCTGGTGATGAGTATTAAGGAGGGCAGGTGTTGTAATGAGCACTGGATGTCATATGCAAATAATGAATCATGGAACACTACATCAAAAACTAATGATGTACTGTATGGTGACTAACATAACGTAAAAAAAAAAATAAAAATTTTATGTATATATAGTTGCAGAAAAACAAAGAAGTTTAAAATGCAGCATGGGGGAGATGGGAAAAGAATGATAGCTGGAAGAAGTCATGGGGTTAAAAATGGTGACTTTGCTTTGTCTTAAAGATGACAGAGTTGAGCTTGTTTAAATGCTGGTATGATGGAACCAGGAGGTAGTGGTTGAAAAAGAAGACGAGAGAAAGCATAATCAGCACAAAATCATTGGGAAGGCAGAAGGGAATGGTCCAAAGCCCAGATGAAAGAATGTTGCTTCCACTGAAGCAGATGAGTGTGGGCACAAGTGGGAAGTAGAGAAGTTCCTATTTCATGGCTCTCCTTTTCTTTCCTCTGTGAAGTTGAAGGTGACATATACTATGGAGAGGAGAGGAGAGATTGGGAAAGTCAGAGATGTTAAAGAGAGTGGAGAAGGTTAGAATGGTCTTTTGTGGGAGAGGGAGAAATAAGACTGCTAGGTAGTGCTAGAAGGTGACATATACTATGGAGAGGAGAGGAGAGATTGGGAAAGTCAGAGATGTTAAAGAGAGTGGAGAAGGTTAGAATGGTCTTTTGTGGGAGAGGGAGAAATAAGACTGCTAGGTAGTGCTAAATCCAGGGACACTTGGCTGGGTATGGTGATCACTGCAGAGCTGGATCATATTTCTCCAGTGGTGCTCATCATTCCAAATGCAGGTCTAGGGCAAGTAGATAGAGTCATCAGGTTTGGAGTTTTGCCTGGCAGGTATCATGGGAGGACAACAGAATGAGAGAATTTAGGATGCTGATAAAAAGTAATACATTATGGGGTATAAGTTGAATAGATAAGAAAAAGGCATTTAGAAGGTAGGATCTGATGAATAGGAGGGAGAAAGTGGAGGAGTTGATGGAGTAAGAGTCTGGCTGAGTTATAGAAAAACAGCAGGAGTCCTGCTAAGAGATGGCTTATACTCCTCTATCCATGGATTTGTGAGGCAAACGAGATGAGAAATTAAAGAATTGAGAGGCCATGTTCTTGGCAGGTGATCTGCATAGACACTGAAGTCATATATTACAGTACTTCCCAAACTTTAGTGTGTAATTGAGTCACTAGGGGGATCTAGTTAAACTGCAGATTCTAATTCCTTGTTTAGAGTGGGGCTCAAGATGAGCATTTCTAGCAAACTCTGGTGCTAATACTGCTTGTATTAGACCATACTTTGTGTAGTAATGACCTAGGAGAATGCCCAGGGGACAGGGGGATAGAAGGAAGCCTGAACCAAGTTGACCACAGAGGTGTGCCTTGGAGGTCAATGAGGCTAGTGATAAGAAGAGAGGGGATGAGCAGAGTGGCATAGTTGAGCCTCGAAAGAGCCAGAGTGTTGTAAGAGTGTATGGAGAAAGGATCTTGAAGTGGCACTAAAAGGTGAAGGAGTAGGTGACTCCACATCCTTATTTTAAGTCTGTGGAGAGTGTTTGAGAGAAAGTAATTTCTATTTCAGGTCTGAAAATTTCAGTGTCTTGGCCAGAGAGCTGGGTTTCAGTTAAAGCTGGAGTTGTAGAGAATATTCAGGAAAATATGCAAATCATGGGAGGGGATTTAGAGAGGAAGTCAGAAGTCTTAATGGATTTTTGTGGGAGTGAGTTTACCTTTTGGACAGTAAATGAGGGAAGTAGAGGTGACTTTAGCTAGTGTCCTGAAGTTTGGTGAGTAGTCAGAGAACTTCTAATTCAGCAGCTTTCTGGAGGGGGGAGCAGAGTTTGCAAGCTTTTTTTTTTTTTAAGTCTAGTAAGTAATCTGATGGGCTGCTGTGGGCACCAGGCTCTTCTGTGTTGCTTGAGTAACAAAGACTGGATGGGTGGTTATAAGAAGAGAGTATACTGTAAAGTGATCTGTTTGGTGGTGTGTTCCCTGCAGAGTATTGAACGGTTTGGACTTCCTGTGTTTACTTTTGCCTCTGAATAGTAGTATGTGTATAAGGCAGAGGTCTGTTGGAATGAGCTAAGGCTCTCTGTATATTTCTCTAAAGCATTAGAAATCTACTTGTTCAGTAAAATCGCCATAGAATAAAGCAGAGAACTAAAAGTTGGCTTGAAATTGTCTTTTATTTTTTTTCCTAAGGGCAAAAGTTAAACAGAATTTGTAACTAGTATAAATGTTTCATGTTGAATTCTGCCATCTCTTTGGCAGAGCTTATTAAGAACATGTAGTATTTGTTAATTTGCATCCATCAAGGAGATTAGTTGTGATTTGCCTTAATATTATTTGTAGCTTTTTTTTACTGTGTTCTTTGCAATTGGCTCACATCATTTTTTTTCTTATCTTTTTTTTAGTTTCAGAGGCCACTAATGATTCAACAATAGATGATGTGGTTGAAAATCATGTTGCAGACCAACTTTCATCAGATATTACACCAAATGCTATGGATGCTGAATTTTCACCTTCTTCTCCAGCCAATTTACTGGAACGACCAACCAATCATACAGAGGCTCTTGGTCATGACCATTTAGGAACTAATGACCTCACTGTTGGTGGATTTTTAGAAAATCATGAGGAACCAAGAGATAAAGAACAGTGTCCTGAAGAGAATATACCAGCATCTTCACTCAACAAAGGAAAGAAATTGATGCATTGTAGAAGCCATGAAGAGGTCAACACTGAACTAAAAGCACAAATAATGAAAGAGATCCGAAAGCCAGGAAGAAGTATGTATAATTAGAGGCAAACCTCATATTTGATTTCTCTTTGTGCTCAGAGAAGAGTCAGATTAACTAAAAAACAGATTGATTCTAGATCAGTGACGAACAATGTATGAGATATAGATATATAGATATAGATATATAAAAGATTTGGTTCTTTATTCAACCTACAAACACTAAATATTTGCTATATCCAAAGTATTATGGTGTAGATATGGTAAGCAGGAGGGACTGAGAGCGGAGCTTAAAGAACACACAGATAAATTGCACACAGTTCCTACCATGACAGGGACCTGGAGTCCTGAGTATTTTTCTACATAGCCGCTGCAGTTAAATGTAACAGCAAACCCAAAAAGATGGAGTGAATATTAGATGACTTCAGGTCTGTGAAGTTCCTGGCATAGTATCTACTACTGCCTTTAAGGTTTAAACTATGAGAGTGACCAGGGATATGTTTAAGCAAAAAAAAAACAACAGAAGTTATAAAAGCTATCTGTTACATGGATGCTAAAGAACTTTGTGGGATAAAATTTCAATATTATTGGCATTCATTCAAAAGATGTGGACAGATCATCTGCTATGATGATAGAGTGACCCACGGGTGGTTCAGAAGTGGGTAAGACAACCCTTGCTTATAGTCCTTGGCAGAGTTTTTGAAATTTTGAAAATTTGAAACTGAAATAGCACTTTTACCTGTTTCTCCCACCCCTCCATTTGCCCCTCCCTACCATGGAACTGTAGTTTAGAATTTGAATTACAAGGATGGAGGCACCTTGCTTCTTTTTCAGTGGCACTATCAGGAAGCTCTTCCTCTATTTTTCTAAGCTTTGTGTTTGATATCTTCATGGGAACTTTTACCAAGAACACAGCTTAACAAGTTATTTTGTCTTTGCTGATATATGATGGAAATATATATTTTATATATGTATATATACATACACACACACACACATACACACACACACATATGATTCTTAGTCGTGAAAATTTTATGTGGAATGTCTTGGTTTCATATAGTATATCTTGATATAGAAAGTGCAGTAGAAAAATATTGAATAAGAGTGTATAGAAAAGCCACTTAAATTTTTCTTTTTGCTTCTCATTTTAAGAATATGAAAGAATCTTCACGTTACTGAAGCATGTGCAAGGCAGTTTACAAACAAGACTAATATTTTTACAAAATGTCATTAAAGAAGCATCAAGGTAAAGAATTTATTGCACATTTTGAAATGATTATGAAATGAGCTTCCAGCTTACAGTTAATATTTTAATAATACCTATTCTGTACTTGTGGTATTATGCATATATATGACACACCCATGTGTATAGAAGTTCTTCTTTTTTAGTTTATTGAAAGAAGTTCAATAAACTAAAAACAGCCACAAAATTCTTTGCCAATTTTGGACTTTTTCCTCCCTATAGATTATAGATATTTGTATAATTCTCATTTATCCTACTCTGACTTTTGGGGGTCTTTGTATTTTTTAGCCTTTAATTTTTCTCCTTTGTATATTTGGATTATAGTTAATATTAATCAGTGATTAGAAATAACCTTGAGGGGCGACTGGGTGGCTCAGTGGGTTAAAGCCTCTGCTTTTGGCTCAGGTCATGATCTCAGGGTCCTGGGATCGAGCCCCGCATTGGGCTCTCGCTCGGCAGGGAGCCTGCTTCCTCCTCTCTCTCTCTGCCTACTTGTGATCTCTGTCTGACAAATAAATGAATAAAATCTTCAAAAAAAAAAAAAAAAGAAATAACCTTGAAAGACAATATTGGATGCAGTTCATTTGTACACGGGAAAATGTGTAATTAAGGGGAGCAGAGTTGGACAAATGGGCCTTATTCTATAATTGCTTCAGTAGCCCAGGATTATGTACTTTAATACAAAGAATGTGGATCAAGATTATAAATGGTAACTATGAAGTGCAATTAACTGGAAATTGTAGTTGTGAGTTTAGGGAGTACAAAAAACATTTATTTTTCTTTTAATACTTCTTTAGTATTTTAAGAAAACTTAGTGTTATCTGACCTTCTAAATATACCCACCCTTTAATGGTTGCCCAGTTTCTTCCATGGTACGCATAAAGGTATTTTTAGATAGAGCAGTTAATTTTTTTCTTTTTTTGGAGTGGCTAGAGCATAGGCCACTTTGAAGGTTCAAGATAAGGCCATAACTTTTCATGTTATTTATTTTGAATATTTAACCTATTCTTTTCTTTATGTAACATTTTATCAACTCAGACTTCATCATAGATCTAGCTATATTCCTGGTGCTTGCCCTCTACTTCTGCCCCCTTTTAGGGAGATTGGAAATATTATGGTAGCTATGTATATGAATTTACAAATAGAAAGGAAGTGGGTATAGATTGGACAGTGAGCAGCAGCAGTATTAGTACTTATGTGGGCGAATGCAATTTTAGTCTACTGTATTAGTGAAAAAAATTTCAAATTGCCCCTTGAATGTTAAATGTTTGCTATATCCTGTAGCCACAGATACCTAATTATCCTTGATTTGCTAGCTCTCAAATTTAATAGTGGAACCCAAGGGTTTTTTTAATGTTACCATCCAACTATTCATTTCTTCTTTGGTTTTGTGGCGGTTATACTCATACTTTTTTCACATTCCTTTCACGACATTCAACTTTAAAGAGCATCAGAAGCTATGGGAGTCATTGCTTTGGGAGTCCAAATTTTTTTGGAATATTTATAACCCTTGTAAATGTTAGGGGTTTTTTGTTTTTCTTTTTGGATGTAGAACAAATAACCTGCTTCCATTATACCTGGGCCTAGATTATTTGTTTCAGGAACAAACTGTAATTCTGCACTGATAAAATAATTTGCTGATCTTCAAGTGAATTTTATATATCATTAAGTTGTTTTTTTCCATTTTCATTTTCCTTTGAAAAATCTTCCCAAGACAGTTGCTGTCTTAAAAACAAAACAAAACAAATTATACTGATCTATATCCATTAAAAAGAAATTGAGAGTGCTATTACTTATTTTTTTTATACAGGTTTAAAAAACGAATGCTAATAGAACAACTGGAGAACTTCTTGGATGAAATTCATCGAAGAGCCAATCAGATCAACCATATTAATAGCAATTAAAAGAAAACAGAATGTGGCCACTTATTTCACTATCTTCTCCAAATACAAAGTAAATACAAGACTGTTGTGATCTTGCATTCATTTTTTGACATGCATTGTTGGCTATTTGAAATACTAAGAGCAAGTCTACAGATCCTTTTTCCATCATTTTACAGTGACCTTTTCTTCATTTTGGTTTATTTTTGTAATGTGAAAAATATCACTCTAAAACACATTTTTATTTAACAAACTAAAAATATTCCTCCAAATCTCTTGCTTGTCATTGACTCTTGCGTGTCAATTTCCCTCAGGTTCTATTTTCTTAAACCAACCTTTAAAATTGTCACCTCTGTTAAGGTTGAACTTTGCCAAAAAAAATAAAAAAGAAGTTACTTTGTAATTTTTGGGGAAAAAAGCACATACATTAAAACTAGGTAATGTTTTGTATATACAGTTATTTTGGATATATTATTGTAAGTTGTACAAATGTATTTTGAAGAATATTTAAGAAAAGCACTTTTGTTATTCCATCAATAAATGCTCTATTTTACTCTTGTGTGGTTTAGGAAATAATCACATTTAAAGTAATCATTTAAAACCATCGTAAGGATAATGGAATTTTAAAGGCCTTGCTTTTTAAGCATTGGAAAAATACACCACTTGAAGTTCATATTTGTTAAAGCTAACTGTAATTACCTGTTACATAACCTGCATTGTCTTTTTACTCTGTGTTCTTAGATTTTGTTGTCCACACCAACATACTCCCATTTTTGCCTAGATAATAGAAATGACGGTATCTGGGGCAAATAGGCAGACACTTTAAAAGCTGTTTAAAAGCAGACATCTTTAATATTGGTTTCTTTAGTCCCAACACCTTTTTCCTTTCTCACTAGGGTTATGGATGGCACTAAGTTGAAGCTGTTAGTTAGGGAGTTGTAAGTTTGAGGGACATCACATCTGAAATGTCTAGTCTTTAGCAGCTTGATGCCATGCTTACAAAAGTCCCACAACAAATTGGGGGTTCAAAGAGGATCTCTTTGTTCTCCTCTGCTATTCTTATATATAAAGTCTCCATTTTGTTTAGAGGCTAAATAGAAAGCAAACATTTCAGATGACTTTGCTCATTGTGCATTCCCCCTGAATTACCCAGGATAAGGAAAAACCAACACTGTTCACTGTCCACTCTCAGTCCAACATGACCTCATGTGTCTTCACTGAGGATGTGACCCTATGACCAGACTCACTCATTCACCTTTCATAGATCACTGCTGTGCCTTGTAGTGTTTTTGGGGTAACCAATAGAAAGGAAGGTTAAAATACATTTAGATTAAAAGAAGGCAACATAAATTTATAAAATTATAGTGGAATTGATGGAATTTTAGTTTCATAATATTTGAAAATCACATACCCTTATCTTTTTACACTTTAGCAGAACATTTTTAAAATTTCAAGGGTATAGCAGAATGCAGTTGTAACTTTTTATGAAGAAAGCATAGATGAAAGTGGAGAATATGCTTGAGATCTCTTAATTTAGGGGATTTGAAACTCTCCCAATGCTGAAGACAAATCCTGTCAAGAAAAAGAGGCATTTAATGTAACGTTACATAGTATTTTCATATGCAATTCTTTAAACCTTTTTTACCTCTACAAATACCTTTAAAGCAGGATATCATTTAATAGATGGAATTGTTAAGGTAATTACCTGAGTCACTGCTAAATTCAAGAGCTACACAAAATCCAGAATACACTGTGTGGTCTTAAATTGTCTTTATGTATATTTTGATTCTGTGATTAATAGAAGGGATTACAAGTCATTCAGATAAAAGTTCATACTTGAGAATATTTAGGAAAGGGATTCGGTCTTTCCCAATGTTTAGCAGCTTTCCTTATCAGGAAGTTCTTATTTCCATTTTAGAGATTGCTCATGAAGTAATAATCCTCTAAACCCTTCACCTTAATACATTTTGGGGGATGAACCCTAGAGGGAGTTGGGAAGAGAAAGTTTCTTCAGTCTCCTCTTTCTGTCCTTAATCTCTCTGCCATCATACTCTATAGCCTGCCTCATCCAAAACCTAGTCACAAGATTTGAAACCATTCGAGAAACTCAGGCTTAATATCCCATCTTGAAGGTTTTTTTAAATTTTAAGAAACTGGGCATATTAGTTAAATTAGTAAAATACTATAGAATTGTAAGCAAAGGGGAGGGAGGGAGTATATTTCAGGGGCATATCATGCCTCTTAGGCCCTGTAGATCACCAGTTGGCTTTAGGCTGGACAAAGGATATTCTCCAACAGTTTAATCTTGAGATTAAGATCATTCTTCTTAATGTTCCCATATGTGTCCCATTGTCAATGGATTCATTATTTGCCCTAATCAGTAAGATTTATCAGTTTGGTGTACTGAAGGTTGAGACTGATTCCTATCTCTTTAATACCCCCCTCTCACCAGAAGAATAGTCACTTTGCCTTGAATCATGTGGGCAGATACCTCCCAGAAAGAGTAAATAAACTCACAAGGACTATATGTAGATGTGCGGTGGATTATGGAATTGGTTTTGGATTAGGCTTTTATTTTCATTGTTTATTGAGGCAGTTGTGAAAACTCCTATCATTGAAATAGTGGTGTGTCCTTTACTAGTTCAAAGGTTTTTCGTCATTTTTATGCAGTTGAATTCCAAAAGAGAAATTGTTCTCTTTTAACTGTCATCAACTTTTATTGGCGATCAGCTTTTGACAATGATCTTTCTGTTCACGTTTAGTCCTGTCTCTGTTTCTTGAGGAAGTAGAACCTGTCATTTTTTTCATCTTTCATTTTTTTGACATGTATCCTTTCTTAAGAGAGGGCTCTCTGTTGCCTGTTCTGAGTGATAAGAGACAATTTCATCTAATATATATGGGGTTGGAATGATCATGGTGAAATCCTGGAAGGATTATATTCTGTTGATGGACTTTTTCTCCCCAAATAGATTATTTCCTAGTGAATGATTATCTTCATCCTTTTTGTCACAAAAGTGTTCCTTTGATTTCTAGCACAAGTTACAGCAGTATGCAAATGATTCTCAGATAAAATGATGTTGACAGTATTTCCTTAACAATTTGTGTAAAACCTATGCGTAATTCTCATTCTAACTTTTGACTTTTTTTCTCCCCATAAATAAAAATAATGCCTGATGTTTAGTTAAAGTAGATCCACTTTTGCTTGATTTTGTTAGTCTTGTTCCATCCTATTTCTTTTTAACACATTGTTTCAACTTGCCAACAACTCTTTACTGAGAATCTCTTTTCTTCCCAGGCTGATAAATAATTGTCGGGGGAGGGGGAACATTGAGAGGAATAATTTGAGTACTTTGTTCATTGTTGAAGCTGAAAGGACCTCTGCTTGTCCTTCTGATGTGCTAAGGCTTTGCCGGTACCATACCTACCATCTTTAGCTTAAGACAAGATTGTATAGTGGGACTTAGAAGTACTAGGGCAAACACTTGATTTTTGTGGCATTTCAGCAAGCATAAGAAAGATCAACAAAAACTAGAAATCCTGGTGTATTCACTATAATACTGGGGTTGCTGAGTCAGAAGGCTGCTTGGAGATGCTAGTCCCCTGAAGGAACTAATTTGTCCTACAGAGATGAGAAAGCGAGGCAACAACTGGGGGGAAAAATCAAGATCTACATTTATTTTACTTTGATCTTTCTAAGTCTCCCCAGAAGCAGAAACCTGAATTTTTAAAAAACCCACGTCAACTAAAAATGAGCTGAAGGAGAAGTAAAAAACAACATGGAGGATATTAATTTTCGTTTGTAGTTATGGAACACTCCCCTTTCTCAGGATACGCGACAAGAAACTGGGAAGATTGTGAAACCATAGAAACTAGCTAGAAGGAATGCTTGTTCTAGGCCACAGCGGACAAATGGGTGCTTGTTGCTAGAGAGATGGTGATATATATTTATCTGAATTCTGTCAAAAAATACTGTCCTACCTGTGTTGGGTTCTCTCAGGAAAAAGAAGAATGGCCGATCTGCTTTAAAAAAAGGAATCCGAGATCTTTTCAGTAACAACAGAGCTGCAGGAGAGAGAAAGAAGAATCCCATTGCATTTTCTATTCATTAGAGGAAAGTCACTATGAAAATTGGATATGAAGTCAGTTATATCCCTTGATTTTTTGAAGAAATAAAAACATCCTAATGATAACATTTCATTGTTTAGTGTTATGCTGGGGGTACAAATGGGAAAATTAAGAAGATGTCAGAAAATTAAGGGAAATTAATGGGAAAATTAAGAAAACGTTTAGCCAACCCCGTGTCCCATTTTCAAAGTACTCCTTGGAATAAATTCCTTACTAAAGGTAATTTTCAGAATGACTTCATTCCTTATTGATGGGGATGATGGGACAAATCCTTTCAAAATGGATTTCTCTTCTCCCATCATTTTTCAAACCCTTGCTCTGTATTAACATTTTTTTTTTTTTGAAAATGCTATGCCATATCTGGACTTGGGGTTTTTCAGTGGGAAGGTTTAGAAATGTGAAGATTGAACTGGATAAATGTGACTAAGGCAGATAAGGGCAAGCAGTGTAACTGAGTGCTTGCCGACCCCTTTCTGAACATACCTGTGGCTGTTGATGCCTCGGTGCCTTCCTCTGAAACCTCAATCTTGGCTTTGTGGATTGCTTCAGAAACATAATAAAAGTCATCTTGGCCTAATCCCGGGAAATAAAAATACGAATTGCTTATTTCCATCTTTAATGCATTTAGCTTCAGGATTTGAGTATTTTTAAAGAATGTACTTAATTACAGTGTCCTGCTGCTTACTATAGCTAGGGAGAGATTTGTCTGGAAAATTCTTAAGCTGCAATATTTTATGTGACTTCTAAGACCTCAGATTTGGTGAATTTAATAAATAATCCCTCCCAAATTAATATATAGAGCTGTGCCCTCTTTTTAAAATAGTTTTTAAAAATAATTTCTAGTTAATACTGAAATCTTTCCTTCAGCCAGTACTTTTTAAGCTTTGTATAAGAATTGCCAGAGTACGTGTTAAAATGGATTCTGGCATCCAAGAATCTGCATTTTCAGCCAGCCTCTGAGATGATTTCCCTTGAATGTTTTCTTGGACTGCATTTTAAGAGCCACCTTTAAATGACAGTCACAGGTTTGTACAATGGATCTTAAAAGTCATAACTCAATGTATTAAAAATGTGTCTAAAAGCTGCATGACTACACTCAGTATACTAAGTGTACAGAGTACATTCAGTATACTGAATGCAGTCATGCAGTAATTTGCCCCATGGTCTAGAATCTGCAAAGATAATAAGAGGTTAGAACTGTAATAGTTGTGTGCTAACACTTTCAAAGAAGCTTTGCAAACAGGGATATGAATGATTAAGTTAGAGAAATTGATAGCTTAAGTTAACCATTAAGCATTTTTAAACAACTTCCTGCAGTGATGTTGTATTTGACATAACGAAGGTATATAAGAATGTTTAGAACTAGCAGAAACTTTAGTTATTACCTACCCTTTCATTTGAGAATGTGCTGTTAAGTGATCTGAGGTCACACACTTGAAAAGAAGTAGAAATTGGGCATTTGCAGGTTTTCTGACAGTGCAGCACCCATTTCCACCCCACCCCACCACAAAAAGATACCACCTTGCAAGAAGTATTCTAGTCAACTCCAGCGTGCCACTGGAAAGGGATCTGTGGCATGAGTCTTAAAATAATCATTTCAATCTACATGTTGTATTTTGAGAGAGCTTCTTTGTTTCATCTTAGACTAATTAAATTGTTTTGCATTTTTCATGCACATACAAGGAGATGCAAATGAATGTCGTGAGAGAATAAAACCAGCCGAGTATAGGATATGCAGCAATTCATCCATCTTCTAAATAAGGTATACACAGGAAATTGTGAGTTGGCTATATTTGTTGTAAGAAACAGTTATTTTCCAGCATCATTGAAGGGGACCAGACAAAGGTCAGAGGAAGGGAAAAATCAATGGAAGCATTCACCTGGTATCATTTGTCCTAAAACCAGTGAAGAATCTGATTGATTTTAGCAGTTGGTCTTTTTCTGTAGGATCTTTTAGAAAAGAAATTTCTCTCTAATTCATAGTTTCTTTCACTAGCTCATTGAGTAAACTGAAATGCAATGTCAAAATTAGAGAATTTCTCTAAATTTTGTGGCTAAATAATGGTTCTTTGATGCTCATGAGGTTTTACTTACCTGTGACCTCATAGTGTTGTGGTACCTGAACATTTCAAATCAGCGTCCATGAAGTCAACAGAGGTTCACTATGAAACTCTACCAACTAAGATACAGTAAATGTGGTTGTGATAGAGTCCAGGCACCTTGACATAATGTGAAAAATAGGACCAATTGGTATGAATGAGTCTTTAGATAGATAGGCTTGGCTATTAAAATTTCTTGAGTTTCAATTAAATAGCATAGCTTTTCTCCATCACACTAGGAGTGGTCCGATAGTTGACAGTTACATGTTTGCACAGACACTGAGCCAAGACCCATGGCCTGTCTTGCCCCAGCATCCACACCTCTCTTAAATTTTATCTCTAGGAAGCGTTAAAAACATTTCAGATCATAAACATTTGTGATCAAAATAAGAATTCAGGAGTCATTGTAGGTTTGTGTTTCTCTTCTTGCTTGATCTTGTGTGACAGATCTCTATTTGCTTACTTCTGTCAAGTAGCTATTTTATGCAACTAATGAAAGCAATGCAGAAAAATCCAGACACAAAGGCATTCTCCCGCTTTGCGTTCATCTTCTCGAGTGCTCGTGGCTATTTAGTGCCATCGAGGGTCATGCAACATGTTATCCCCAAATTTATTCCCAAGATTTTTTATAGATGCTATGCTATTAAAAGGGATCCATGATTAATTAAAACAGGGAATGCAGGTTGAATAGTTTGTGTTTTTGTTTTTAGTAGTGAACTTAGAGCTGCTTATTTGCTGATATTTGTAGTGAATCTCTGCAGGAGAACTATAATATGTAATGTTTAGCCACGGAATGACCTGCATCATCTCCTGTCTCTAGATTTACTAGATTAGTGTTCTGGAAAACTGTAGTCCATCCTAAACCCATTTACTTCTATATTACATTTCAATATCCAAAGCCAAGTGTTTTAAGATTCTTCTTACCCTCCTTCCTGGCATATTCTCCACTCTTCTATACTATCTACAAGTATTCATGTCAACCATAGGGGTAAACCACAGAATGGGTCTTTCCCAACATTGGAACCTCAGATTCTCAAAATGTAGGAGAAACATCATTTTCTGTGTCATTTGTCCTTCCAATTATTACTATTTACTACTGGCAAATTTCGTGGCATTAAAACAGTTATTGCCAGAATTTGCTTCTAGTTTATCTTTCTCATCTTCTTATCACTTAGTTGTAACAGGTGGAATGTGTCATATAGCACCCAGACCCGGATATAGAGAGAGAGAGAGAGTGCTAAAAAGAATTTGAAATGGCCTCTGAAGCCAGGCTATGGTCAGTTGCTTTCTCTGTTCTCCTCAAGCCCACATCTCCCTGCCACCCAGCTTTTTGAGATATAATTGATATAACATTGTGTAAGTTTAATGTATATAATGTGATGATTTCATATATGTATATATGTATATATTGCAAAATGATCATCACAGTAAAATTAGTTAACACCTCCATCACCTCACATAATTACAATTTTTGTGTGTATTGTAAGATCTGCTGTCTTCACAACTTTCAAATAGATAATACAGCATCGTTAACTATATAGTCACCATGCTGTACATTACATCCCTAGAATTATAACCGGAAGTTTGTACCCTTTGACCACCTTCACCCAACCCCCCAACTCCTACCTATCCCTGCCCTGGGCAACCTTCAATCTACTCTGTGTTTCTGTGACTTTGATTTTTTTTAGAATCCACATGTGAGATCATACAGTGTATTTCTCTCTGATTTATTTCACTCAGCATAATGCCCTCAAGGTTTTTCTAGGTTGTTGCAAATAGAAGAATTTCCTTCTTTTTTATGGCTAATAATATTCCATCAAAATATATATACCAAAGCTGCTCTATCCATTCATCTGCTGATGGACACTTAGATTTTTTTCCTTATCTTGGCTATTGTACATAATGCTGCTATCAACATGAGGTGGAGTTATTTCTTTGCTAGTGATTTAAGTTCCATTGGGCACATATTCAGAAGTAGAATTGCTGGATAATGTGGTAGTTCTACTTTTATTTTTTGAGAAACCTCCATAGGACTTTCCATAATGGTTGGACTGATTTAAATTCCTGTGAACAGTGTACAAAGTTCCTTTTCTCCACATCCTTGCCAGCATTTGTTCTCTCTTGTCTTTTTGATAATAGCCGTTCTAAGAGGTATGAGGTAATAGCTCACTGTGGTTTTGATTTGCATTTCCCTGATGATTAGTGATAATCAGCACATTTTCATGTACCTGTTAGTTATTTGAATATCTTATTTGGAAAAATGTTTATTCAGATCCTTTTTCCATTTAAAAATCAGATTGTTATTATTATTTGCAATTAGGTTGTATGAGTTCCTTATATATTTTGGATATTAATCCCTTAGGTATGTGGTTTTACAAAAATTTTCTCCCATTCTGCAGGTTTCCTTTCCATTTTGTTATTTCTTTTGATATGAATACATGTTTAGTTTGATGTAGTCCCACTTGTTTCTTTTTACTTTTGTTGCTAATTCTTTTGGTGTCAGATCCAAAAAATCATTGCCAAGACCAATTTCAAGGAGTTTTTCCCCTATGCTTTTTTCTAAGAGTTTATGGCTTCAGATATTTTAAGTCTTTAATCCATTTTGAGTTAATTTTTGTGAGTGTTGTAAGATATAGGTCCAGTTTCATTCTTTTGCATGTGAATATCCAATTTTCCCAGCACCATTCATTGGAAAGACTATCTTTTCCCTATGGAGTATTATTGGCTTCTTTGTTGAATATTAGTTGACTATATGCACGGATTTTGTTCTGGGGTCTTGATTCTACCCCATTTGTCTACATGTCTCTTTTTATGCCAGTACTATACTGTTTTGATTACTATAGGTTTATAATAGAGTTTGAGCTCAGGAAGTGTGACGCCTCCAGCTTTGTTCTTTCTCAGGATTGCTTTGGCTATTTGGGATCTTTTGTGGTTCCACACTAATTTTAGAATTTTTTTTTCTATTTCTGTGAAAATGCCATTGGAATTTTGATAGGGAGTGCATTGAATCTGAAGATTGGTTTCAGTAGTACAGACACTTTAACAATATTAATTCTCCCAATCCATGAACAGGGATTGGAATGGGATGTTTTCCCATTTATGTGTGTCCTTTTCAATTTCTTTCATGAGTGTGTTATAGTTTTCAATGTAGAGATATTTCTCCTCACTTGGTTGAATTTATTCTCAAGTATTTTATTGTTTCTGATGCAACTGTAAGTGGAATTGTTTTCTTTATTTCTTTTTCAGGTAGTTTGTTGTTAGTGTAAAGAAACACAATGCATATTCGTATTTCATTTTTTATCCTACAACTTTACTGAATTCGTTGATTAGTTGTAATTATGTACCACTATTACAATATTAGAGAATCTAATTTTGACCATATACTTACCATTATTAGTGATTTTTACATTTTCATACATTTTTATAGTGTTAATTAGCATCCTTATTTCAGCTTTAAAAATGTCCTTTAGCATATCTTGTAAGGCAGGTTTAGTGGTGATAAATTTCCTTAGCTTTTTTTGGTTTGGAAAAGATTTATCTCTGCTTCACTTGAGGAACAACTTTGTCAGATATAGCATTCCTGATTGACAATTTTTTTCTTTCAAAATTTTGTATATGTCCTTCCACTCTATCCTGGCCTGCAGTTTTTGTTGAGAAATCCATTGATCATCTTATGTGGGTTCCCTTGTTAGGTAGCTTGTTTCTTCTTTCTTGCTGTTTTTAAAATTCTTTGTCTTTGACTTCTGACAATTTAACTGTAATGTGTCTTGGTGTAGCCCTTTTTGGGTTCAACCTATTAGGATTCATTGGGCCTCGTGAATCTGCAAGCCCATTTCTCTCCCCATTTTTGGGATGTTTTTGGCCATTATTGCTTTAAGTAGACTTTCCCTTTTTTTCCTTTCATCTTTTGGGATTCCCATAATGAGTATATTTTTTCTTTTGTGAAGTCCCCAATTTCCATGGGCTTTCTTCACCCTTTTATTCTTTTTTTCTTTTTGTTCCTCTGACTAGATAATTTCAAATGATTTATCTTCTGGCTGATGGTTTACTCTGTTTGGCTGAGTCTTGTTGAAGCTCTCTATTGAATTCTTCAGTGCAGGCATTTTATTCTTTAGCTTTAGGATCTCCATTTGTTTGGGTTTCTTGGTTGTGTTTTGTTTGATGGTTTCTATTTCTTACTTGAACTTTTTATTTTGTGCATTGTTTTCCTAATATTGTTAGTTGTCTTTGTGTTCTTGTAGTCTGCTGAATTTCTTCAAGAGGATTGTTCTGAATCTTTGTCAGACAGTTCAAACATCTCCACATTTTTAGGGTAGCTATTAGGGCTTTATTAATTTCTTTGAATGGTATGTTTTTCTCATTTTTCATGGTCCTTGCTTCTTTGTATTGCTATCTGTGCATTTCAGTAAGGGGTCTCCTTTTCCAGGCTTTACAGGTTTGCTTTGGTAAGGAAAGATATTTACCAATCAGCTGGCAGAATTTGTGGGCAGGTTGGGGCTTACTGTCATCATCTCTGTGTGGGCAAAACCTCTCCATATGCTTTGAGTTTGCAGGGGGCTGCTGCTGCCTGAGTTCTGTGGCTGGGTGGGACTGCTGGTTGGGTTTGTATTCAAGCAGTGCTGCTGGGTGGGCTTGCTATTCAGGTGGCACTTCTGGCTATGTCAGAGTTAGTGGCTCAATCCTTTCACAGTCAGGTTGAGTCCCTAAGTTTACAATCAACTCTTGGTCAATGAAGTTGTAGCTGTGTTCCCTGACAGGGTGGTGCCACTGGTTGGACACCATAATTGGGTGACTGTGAGAGGGACTCTACAATCTTTCCTGGTCAGTCAGGTGGTCTTATGCTGTGCTTCCCAACTGGATGGTGCTGCTGGTTGGGCTCCATGTTCAGGTGGGGCTGCCAGCTGTGCCCTGAAGTTGGGTGGGGCTACAAGCTGAGATCTGTGACTTAGTAGCACTGTGGGTTGGGCTACAAGGCTCCCCAAGGTCATTCTTCAGACTCCCTGGTTATGTGGAGGTAGGGGATATGCTCAACAGTTGGGAAGGACTGCTGGCCAGGCTCTCTGCCCAAGCAGAGCTGTAGGATGGGCTTCAACTAGCTGGTTCTCTTGTCAGGCTTCCTTGATGGATGGGACTTGAGACTGTGCCTAGCAGTTGAGTAGGGCTGTGAATTTGCTTTCCTGCAAGGTAGAGTGGTAGTATGGTCCATTGACTAGGGATCCAAATCAGGCAGAATTGCCAACCATGTTTTCTGGCCAGTTGGGGCTACCAGCCTGGCCTTGCAGATGGACATTCCTGATGGCTGGAGTCTTTGCTTGTGTACTGCTACAGGCAGGAATATGGTCTGCCAAGGTCTGAATGTTGACTAGTGTAAGCCTTGCCTCCCACATTCTCCTTCTCTATCTGATTCCTGAGTCTTCCCCAGGAGGCAAGACTTGAATGGATTTTCCAGAAAGTTTCCTGCAACACTGGAAGAGTTGGATATCCACCTTGGTTTTCTTTTCTCACTGGAGAAATTATAGTAGGCCTGAGAGGGCACTCTTGGTGACTGCTGTGCCCGCCTGGAGGAGGAGTGATACAGACCAAGTGTAGCTGCTCCTTTTATCATTATAATGTGGTCTTCTCAGTCTCTGTGGTTCAGAGAGGTGCTTCAGCTTCACATCTGGGTGCTGGGATTTCCACAGTGGTGACTTGTCTATGGACAGTGGCTAGTTGGTCTTCTTAGGAGGGGGACTGAAGTTGGAAATGATCTATCTCACCATCTTGATGCCCTATTGCAGTTCTGATCAGTCATCTGGTGTGCTATAAGTTAACTTCAGTATGGATCCAAACAACTATGAGTGGTTTGCTCATTTAAGTTGTAGTAACATGGAGCTTGTAGTTCTCAGTGAGCAGACATTGGAAACTAATTATTCACTTATAAAAGTCAAGAAAAAGATGTTTCTTTGAAGTTTTAACTTTATGCAAAAGTAGTATTTCTTGGATTAGGAAGCATGGGTTTGTATCAAAGCCTGCTGATCCTTTTGATTGCTTAAGAAGTATATATCCAGCTGGTACCTTTTGTGTAAGTGAAACTGGAATTACTCTTAAAAGCTTTATAACATGTAGTGTCAAGGATGTCTAGGGAGAAAAATTATAACCTGGGCTCAGCTGGGCCTTGAGATGATACTGAACAAGATTTTTTTTAGGCAACAGGAAAGGATTTGATGCCATGAAGGAAGAGACAAGTCACTTTTAAATGGGAAGGAGAACTTAAATGGGGAAGGAGAACTTAAGTAAAATGATTCTGGGCACTGGAACCAAATAGAAAGAAAAGGCCAAATATTCCCTGTGGTTTGAGCTTCTACCAATAGCACAACCTTCATAACCTCATTAATTATAAGAAGGGAGACCAGCATTTTCTGATGACTTATTTTTTGGCAAGCTCTCTGCTGATGCTTTGCTATATGTTAAAGAATTTTATTTCCATAAGTAAGATGTGAAGTGGGTGGTAGCCACCTCATTTTGGGAACGATGAAACTATTTGTTAGAAAGATTCAGTCACCATGTCTCTATAACTAAGTCAATTAGCTCACTTAGGCAATGAAGTGACTAGTCTCTTGATTATGTTTAAAGAAGGGTATTGGAAAGCAATACTGTAGTTGGCAAACTTTATCTGTAAAGGCCAAGATATTAAATATTTTAGCAATTGCAGACCATATGCAGTCTCTTGCAACTGCCTAATTCTGCCATTGTAGCAGGAAAGCAACCATAGATGGTCTGTAAATAAATGGGAATGGCTGTTTCATTAAAACTTTATTTATAAAAACAGGGATTGGATCATTGTTTGGTGATCCCATGTTAGAGGAACAAAACTTTATGGGAGAAGATAAGGCTGATGTGTCTTATCAGTAAGAGACATTAATTTAAGCTTCACACGTGGCACATGGGTAACTGCTCGGTAATTATTTAACAAGTTAGATCCATGGGCCTGTATTTCTGCTGGTTTGAACAAATCTACATAGACTTTAACTGTATCATAAAAAAAGGCATGAAAAATTGTTCTTTCTAAACTAGGTTGCTTGTTATATCTTGTCAAGAGAACTTATGGGCCTTGGAAGTCTTTATCAGTAGGGGAGTTGCATGATGATGTGGGTGGGTTAAGCACAGTCCTATTTAAGGACACAGGATTAATGGTACTTTGAGATGTACTTCTAGGACATAAAGGCAGAGAGATTAAGAACTATGAAGAAACAATCAGTGAGTCACAGTGATCAATTGAATGTGTTGGTGTGGAAGAAAAGGTTAAGAATGGTCCCAAAGTTTTGAACTAGAATGATCAAAGGAAGAATGGTATCATCATCAACAAAAGGAATGCCCTCGCTAGTTCTGGAGTCAGAAAAAGACACTGTGATTGGATTTTGCATATTACTAAAGATAGAGTACACTCAAGTTCATTATCCCTTCCCCTTTCCTTGACCTCTGATTCTTTCACTCTAGGCTTTCTCTTTTCCCTACAGTGTCAGATTATGCCTGTGTCACCAGGGAAAATTCCTGGTTGTGTCATTCAACCAAGTCAACAATATTTATTGGCTATCCATTGTGCATCAAGCATTGTTGGGGGCACTATGGCCAAACTTGACTATTGCTTTGCTTTTCTCTTTGCATGTTTAGGTAATGAGTACAGTGCTGGTGGGTTTTAAAAAATCTAGAATAGATCCTTCCTCCTATGCTTTATTTGACAAGTAACTGCCATTTAGCTTGTCTAGTTACATTTAACACATAAGCCAAGACTGCTTTTATGGACCAAATTCCTGTGTGTGTTTGTGTGTATTTATGTGTGTGATCGCTTAATAAGATTTTGAGCAAGCTTTAGAAAACTCTGTGTGATGAGGTTCTAGCATTTAAAATGGAGATTCTGAAGCTCATCGGGCAAAGAAAGTATTAAGGCCAATGAAAATACCTGCTACGGCATCATCTTCATAAAAATAATTTATTACTATCCAGAGTGGAAACAAACCTGAGCCTTTGGAGTTAGCAATAGTTTAACTAATGGCTTCTGAGAAGATTCTGGAACATAAAGTTTTGGCATTCCATTCTTTTTTACTATTTGGTGTAAGTTCCCTGTCAGATCATAAGCAAATACAGCTCCTATTGATTAGTAGCAGTGCATCTACTGGGAGCAAAGAAATTTAATAGGGACTTGGGAAAGGAGAACAACTTTAGGGCAAGATTACAGGGACGTGAGTAATTTGAAGAAAAGAAGTTGGATGGATGAGAGAGTTTCAAGGTTAGTTTATGAGAAGAGGACAGAAATGGCACAAGGAGGGCAGGAGAGGGAAGAGGTAGAAACAAAGGGCAACTGTGAGGCTAGCATGACAGTGGGAGGGCAGAATGAAGAGTTCTGTTACTGCACTGCTGTCTCTGGCATGCTCCCAGTCATGATAGGCAGAGGGAGGGTGAGTTGTATTGTGTTCTATGGCCATTGACCTCACTCTGAAGGTGGTCTCCAAAAACAGGGCTTAGAGGTCTCAAGAAACACTCCTCTCCCACAAAGTCCAACCCAAATTTGGCTGTTATCTGGAGCAATAGAATATGCTTATATGTCTTATATGTTTATATAAGAATTTATATAAAGCAAAGCTTTCTTTCCTCTTTTAAATAATGTTAACTCTGACTGTACCATTGAAGCCTTGGTAGATGAAAATCCCTTAATCAAGGTATGACAAAGCTGCCCCCAAGCACAATGCCAAAAATTTTGAAAGAAGAAATGTTACCTGAAATTCCTTTCAAGTTAGCTTTGAGTGGATCAAAAAGATCGGTGACTCCCCAAGAATTTAAAATGCTTTTTAAATTGAAATGATTTTGGATCCTGAATCTAAAAAACAAAACAAACCATCAACTTTCATTTAAAAATCTCATTCAAAATATTTTCATACACACCACATGACTGCCAAACTCCCTAACTTGGAAGTCAGGGATCTCCAGCCTCATTTTCAGCTTTATTTTTCACTGTTCCTTCTCATAAACCCTACCCACTGACTACTCTGACCACACAGGGCTCTCTCTTCCACCTCTATACCTTTGCTTTTGCTGTTCTTTCCACCCCATCTCCTTTGATGGCCTTTGACTTACCTCCATTTCCTCTAGGCTCCATTCAGTTGTTATCCCCTCCTCTCTTCTCCAGCTGTTTTGTGTCCTTTGGTTGCTAAGTCCCCATTAACACTTTGTTTGTTCTGCTCTTTTGGTGTATGGACTATTCTCCTTCCTATTACTGTTATTCATGATATTATGAACTACTTGAGAAGAGAGGATATCCCAGTCAATTCTTTATTTCCTAATAGTAACTAATTAATGAGTGCTTACAATGTGCTAGATACTATGACAAGTGTTTTATGTAGATTATCTAATTTCATCTTCACATAACTATGTTATTATTATCCTCATTTTACAGATGAGAAAACTGAAGCCTAAAGAGATTAAGACACTTGCCCAAGATGATGTAATGAATACGTGGTGGAACTCAACTCAAAGCAAGGCTGTCTGCATGCAGAGCCTGTGCTCTTGGCGTCTACCCTTTGCTACCTCCCATGTCCTGAGACATCTCACATAGTAGGTGGAGAAAAGAAGCTGTTGATTAACAATTAATAGAGTGTGTCATTGAATATGTTCATATTTGATAAGCCATATTTTTGTGTTTGCTGTGTTCCTTGTGTGTCTTCGATGCACAGGAGGGAAAAAATGCAAGTAAAAATTTTGGTTTTCCTAATAAGTCCTGAGAGCAGGAAGAATCAACACACCAACTTTGTAATATTTCTCCAAGGGCAAAGCATTTAAAATTTTACTGTTGAAGGATCCTTTTAAAGGATTGCTCATGTTATTTTTCTTTGAAAATAAAAAAACATTGAAATAGAATTTAGATGAACTTTTTCTATAAACTATGCAGAACTTGTAGGAAAGTAAAAATACTGGACAAGACCATTTAATATCAAAGATCTTCATTGCCATACAAGACAAGGTGACCAAAATTTTAAACAGAAGCATCATATTTTCTCATAAATACATGTTTTGGATCTTTAGAATAGTTTTCCAAAAAGGTACACATGTTTCCTCCAACTATGCTGACATTCTCAAAAAATTTTGATCACCTCTTCTGAAATTTTCTTAAATACTTAAAACACATCCATTTTGAAAAATCTCAATGCTGAAACATATTGGTTAAGAGCATGAATTTGGTAGTCCAATGCCAGGGTTTGAATCTTGGCACAGCCTCTTACTGGCTAAGGGAACTGGGGCAAGTTACTTTACTTCTCTTTGCCTCCAATTCCTTATTTGTGAAATGAGCATAATAATAGTATTTAGTTATTAGATTTGTGAAGATTAAGTGAAATAATTCTTGTAAAGTGCTCAACAATGCCCAACATAGCTCATGCACTTTATTGTTCTCACTGTGGTTTAATGTTTCTCAGGGATATTGAGAAAAAGCTCGGGGAAGTTTGAAGCCACATACAGTGATTATGGTAGGTGATAAAACTGGGTAATATTTTTTAGTAACTAAAGATAATAGTAAAAGTGAGATATGACCATAAAAGGTGAGAGTGATTTTTTTTTTCTTGTATGGCTATGAAGGCCAGCCCAGAAGAAATGCTACAAAAATATCCTGAGTAAAAAAAATTGCCCTTTACCAAATCCAGACAATGATATCACTAGAAAAGAAAACTACAGACTAATACCCCTTATGAATGTAGACACAAAATCCTCAACCAAATATTAGTGAATTGAATCCAGCAAAATATAAATCCCACCATGACCAAGTGGGATTTATCCCAGGAATGCAAGGTATGTTCAACATATGAAAATCAGTGTAAAACACCAGATTAACAGAATAAAGGACAAAGGCTACATGATCATCTCGATAAATGTAGAAAAGCATGTGGAAAAAAAATCCAATACCCTTTCATGAAAACAAAAATTACTCAATAAACTTGGGACAGAAGGGAAATTTTTCAGTCTGCAAAAGGGCCTCTACAGAAAACCTATAGCTAACATCATACTTAATGGTGAAAACTGAATGCTTTCTGCCTAAGATCAGATATAAGAGAAAGATGTCCACTATTTCTAGTTTACATTGTCCTGAAGGGCATGGAGGGCAATTATGCAAGAAAAAGAAATAAAATGCATCCAGATTAGAAAGAAAGAAGTACACCTATCTCTACTCACAAGTGACTTGATCTTTTATATATATAATCTTAAGGAATACATACACAGAGTGAAAAAATTCTTAGAATAAATGAGTTAATCAGGGTGGCAGGATATGAGACCAGGGTACAAAAGTCAACCTTTTTTTATACTATCAGTTAATAATCTGCAAATAAAATTCCATTTATAATAGCATCAAAAGGAATAAAATACTTAGAAATAATTTTAACAAAAGAAATACAAAACTTGTAAACTGAAAACTAAAATAACATAATCAAAGGAACCTAAGGAACAAATAAATAAAATGAAAAGAGTCCTGTGTTCACAGATTGGAATAGTTAATATTGTTAGCAGTATTCCCAAATTGATATACACATTAAACACAATCATCATCAAAATCTCAGCTGCCTTTTTTGCAGAAACTGATGAGCTGATCCTAAAATTCATATGAAAATGTATGGGACTCAGACTAGCCAAAACAATCTTGAAAAAAGAAGAACTAAGTCGAAGGGCTAACACTTCCTGAATTCTAAACATTATAGTAATCAAGATGGTGTCATACTGGGTAAAGTATAGACATTTGTGCCTATAGAATAGAACTGAAACTAAATCCATTGAAATAAACACATTAACTTACCGTCAATTAATTTAAACAAAGGTACCCAGAAAATTCAATGGGAGAGAGAATAGTCTTCTCAATTAATAGTGCTGGGACAACTGGATAACCACATGCAAAGAATGAAATTGGACCTCTACCTCATAATACATACAAAAATTAATTTAAAATACAAGAGCTAAAACTAAAAATTCCTAGAAAAACATAGACATAGGTCTTTGTAACCTGGGTTAGGCAATGGTTTCTTAGAAATGACATCAAAGAAGCACAAAAAATAAAAGAAAAAATAAATTAACCGAACCTCATTAAAATGAAAAACTTCTGCTTCAAATGACACCGTCAAGAAAGTGAAAAGACAACCCACAAAATGGGAGTGAATATTTGCAAATTATAAATCTAATAAGGGACTAGCATCCAGAATATATAAAGCACTATCACAAGTCAGCAGTAAAGACAACCAATTTAGAAGTGGAGAGGAAATTCAAATAGCTATTTCTTCAAAAAAGATGTGTAAATGGCCAGAAAGCACATGAAAATATGCTTGACATCATCAGTTATTAGGGAAATGCAAATGAAAGTCACCATGGAAACCACCTCACACCAACTACGATGGCTACAAGAAAAAATGGGGGTTTTCTTCTCCAAAGCTGTTGTTACTGTTGTGAGGTTAGACAGGTTGCAGCCATCTTGCCTCCAACCTGAGGGAGAAGCCAAAACAGAGAAGGGCACTGCTGGAGGGCAAGGGGGTTGGTGAATCCTACCAATGTAACTAATGTAACTAAGATTAACTATGTAGTTTCTGAATGTAAACACTATAACATCCCTACTTTTTAATCCTTCCCTCCATTCAGAGGGACTTAAAAAAAAAAAACAGTAGTAAAATATACACCACATAGAATTTTACCATTTTAAGGACATTATTCATAGCATGAAGTATATTCACATTGTTATCCCACCACCACTATCCACTCTGGAAACTTTCATCAAACCAAACTGAAACCTCTGTACCACCACACATCCCACATGAAGAGGGACTTATCAAAAAAGATGGATGATAACAAGTGTTGACAAGAGTATGGAGAAACTGGAACCTCATAGATTGCTGGTGGGAACGTAAAGTGGTATAACCCCTTGGAAAACTGGTAGGTCCTCAAGGTGTAAAATGTAGAGTTAACACAAGACTCAGTATTTCCATTCCTAGGTATATAACCAAGAAACCTATACCTACACAAAAATGTGCACATCAATGTATTTCAGAAGCCAAAATGTAAAAACATGCCAAAAAGTTTCCTGGCACTTACATGTCTATAGACCAATGAATGGATAAAGCAAAATGTAGAATATCCATACAGTAGGAAATTATTCCACCATAAAAAAGAATGAAGTACTGATGTACCACTGCGACAAGGATGAACCTTGAAAACGTTATGCTCAGTGAAAGCAGCCAGATGTAGAAGGCTACATGTTGTACAATTTCATTTATATGAAATGTATGGTACAGACAAGTCCATTGAGAATGGAAGTAGATTAGTGGTTGCCTAGGACACTAGTGAAGAGAAGGAATGTGGAGGGACTACTAATGGGCACACAGAGTTTCCTTTAGAGGTGATGAAAATGTTCTGAAATGGAATAGTGCTGATGGTTGCACAACTTTGCCAATATACTAAAAACCTCTGAATTGTATGCTTTAAAAGAATGAATTTTATGGTTAGGTGAATTATATCTTAATTTGTTAAAAAAGAAAGAGGGCGCCTGCGTGGCTCAGTGGGTTAAGCCTCTGCCTTCAGCTCAGGTCATGATCTCAGGGTCCTGGGATTGAGCCCCGGATCTGGCTCTCTTCTCAGCGGGGAGCCTGCTTCTCCCTTTCCCCCTCTGCCTGCCTCTCTGCCTGCTTATGATCTCTCTCTCTCTCTCTCTCTCTGTCAAATAAATAAATAAATAAATAAACCTTAAAAGAAAAAAAAAAAAAAGAAAACTCCCATAGAAAAGCATAATCCACACATGACGATGATTAGCAGCCCTTTGAAAGGAAGGCCAAAACTTCCGAATATATAAGATCTGGTGGATTTTTAAAACACTTACAAGAAACAAAGAGAAAAAGAGACACATACAAAAAACCCCAGACTCTTAAATACAGAGAAAAAACTAGTGGTTGCCAGAGGGGAGGTGGGTGGAGGGTGGGTGAAATAGGTGATGGGGATTAAAAGTACATTTATCGGGGCGCCTGGTTGCCTCAGTGGGTTAAGCCTCTGCCTTCAGCTCAGGTCATGATCTCAGGGTCCTGGGATTGAGCCCCGCATCGGGCTCTCTGCTCAGCAGTGAGCCTGCTTCCTCCTCTCTCTGCCTGCCTCTCTGCCTACTTGTGATCTCTCTCTATGTCAAATAAATAAATAAACTCTTTAAAAAAAAAGTACATTTATCATGATGAACACTGAATAATGTATAGAATTTGTGATTCATTACACTGTACACCTGAAACTGTAGCACCTTATGTTAACTATATTCAATAAAAAAACACTATGTGACTTCTGTTGTCAGAAAAGAAATGCTCATGTTTAGCTTCCTACTATGTCGATCTAATAACCAAATGTCTTACTCATTAAACAAATATATATTTGACATTATTAGTCTTTTTTGTGGGGTATTACATTATTATGGGTATAAATGACCTTTGTTAGCACTTGTTGGCTTTCTTGATCATTCTTTTGGTTAACTAATATCCCTAATGAAGACTAATTGTCCCTATACATTTTATTTTATTTCTTCATAAATAAAATATTACTTTGGAAGCTAGACATCATCATTCATCCAGAATCTACTAATACACTGTTTGGGGATGTTTAACCCCAAGGCACACCTCAACACCTCACGATTTTTGCATTGCTACCCACAGGGTGCAGAAGTTTTTGCTCTTGCTACATGAAAAATGCAGGCTGGCTATAAAGCAGATAATGTTAAATGATGAATCAATGATCTGCAGAACTAGAGGTAAGTTCTTGTCCAAAACATGACTTGTGTCTACCATGGTCCAATGTTTTGTACCCAAATTTAGACCTAAAACCTCTTTTTAATTCTTTCTCTATGTATTCCTTCAAGGGTTTGAAGCTGTTTCTTTTACTTGGTGAATTTTGCTTGTGAAACAGCCTCATTTTCCTAAAACCTTCTGGATGGCAGACTCCATAGTCTAAGGGAGATAAAAAAGAAATATATCAGGACAAGGTTAAGTGTCAATTCATACTGTGTGTTGTTATGATCTCTGCAGCCCCATCCTGTCCCTGTCTTTGGGGTGTTTCAGATCATTCTGAAGGTGGAATCAGACAGTGGAGGCATCTTGAAGGAGCTGGGCATCTTGCTGGGGCTTCTTCCTCACAGCAGCCGCTCCAGGATGAGGACAGCCATCTGTCCTCTCATTCTGAAGAGACTGACAGATTCCTGCACCGGGTTGCCCTCTCTGTCTACTTTTCACATCAAAAGCGCCTCTTCCTTCTCTGAGCTTCTCTCAAACAGAACAGAAAGACTAGGGTTGCTTCTGTTCCCTGCTAGAGATCTGCTGGCATCCTGTCTTTCTGCTTTCATTTGGGGTCCAGATATTTGGTTTGGAGAGACACAGCCTTTCTCTTAGATTTATGTTCACCTTCTGCCCTGGTTATGCCATATCCCACTTTAGACCTTGGCCTTAACTCACTGGATCTCTCTTTGTGTGTTTTTATTTCAGAGTCTGGGCTTATTTTTAACTCCTCGAAGGAGCACTGCCAAGACCACTGGCCCAGTCGTGCTGAGGGCCTGGACAGCAGAGAAGGCCAAAGTGGCCAGCAGGAAGGAGCATGAGGAATCCGTATCCCAAGGCCTTGGACAACAGTCCTTGTTTGATGCTGGTCTACAAAGTAATTACAAGTTCACTTTGATTTCAAACGTACCAGAGAAGCTTATCATTTAAAGAATTTCAATACGGAATTCTTTGTCAAGTAATGAGCTTTGCAAATAAATTTTGCTTTGGAAAAGCAAAATCTAGAACCATCATTTAACTTTTGTATTTATAACAATTTGTATTTGTACCTATTGGGTTTTCTTAAAGAAATGCTCAACTCTCTTGAGAGAGAAGGAGAACCTTCAGCACAGAGGCTGCAAGTCTTGAATTTTTTACACCTTAATTTGCCTTCTGATCAGAATTATATTGGCATTTGCTCAATGACATAAACTATCTTGTGTCTTTGGTTTTGGAAAAAAATGACAGTTGTATACTCTTAGGATGTGGTAAGATTTGGGGCACATTCCTCCAAGGTAACTATACTGTTCTTCTTTTCCTGCTCAGAGAACTGGTTGTAGCATGAAGCCTGGGGCTTCCAGTCTGGACCAGTGAAGGCAGAGTATCTTCTCTTGAGAAGACCCCAGGAAATTAAGTCTGTTCTATCCGCATCATGAGCTAGTCAGCAGAAACTCTGACCTGGACCCCAACTCTAGGGTCGCTCCTCCTTGCTCCTAACCTCTAGGGGTACATTAGACAAGTGGGCCCAGTGGTTAAGGACAGACTCCAGAGTTAGACCACCTGGGTTCTCTAATGCAGAGCACACTGTAAGGATGAGGCAGCCACTCACCTGGGCAGGAACACATCCATTCTGGCTCTCCTGAGGCTGGAGGTCCAGACGTGGAGAGTGCTGGCTGTGAGGTGTGGCTCAATGAGGCTCAGTGGGGTGTCTTTGTCACGTGGCAGAACTAGGAGCAGACTCACTGTACTTCCCAGATAAGGCAGCTCTAGCACCCTCACCTGATGGCCTGCAGGGTCCTGGAACTGACCTAGGGGTTCAGTAGAGGGGGGGATTAGTTCTGTCCCAGGAGCTGGGGAAGGGCCATCTCACAGAACGGGAAACAATACATTTTACTAATAGGTGTCTGTCTCACCCTCCGGAAGCCGTTGAGGCCAAAGACTGTCACCTTTTCTGATCTTAAGACCTAGAATTTCTAAGATACCCTTGTAGGTCTTGAGTCACAGGGTCTGCAGTGTCTGGGTACGGTGGGGATGATGGCACATGGGAGAGCCATCTACTGTCTTTTTTGTTTTTTTAAATTCTTTTTTTTTTTTTTTAAAGACTTTATTTATTTGAGGGAGAGAACAAATGAGAGAGAGCATGAACAGGAGAAGGGAGAGGGAGAAACACTCCCCAGCAGGAGCCTGATGTGGGGGTTGATCCCAGAACCCTGGGATCATGACCTGAGTTGAAGGCAGATGCTTAACCAACTGAGCCACCCAGGTGCCCTGTCTTAAAGGGGAAGCCATTCCAATCCTGGCCATTTGTGGCCATGTGGGGACCCAGACTCTTTGTGCTAGATCGTTCTTTCAACAAAAGCTTTAAGCCCATAAAATTGGGAAATTTTATGCAGCAGACAATCAGATCAACCAGCATGGGTCACAGCAGCAATGGGGAAAACTTTGGGAACAAGAACTATAATAGTCATAAATACATATTACTTATCTGGTTGACGTTCTTCCCACTCTCACCTTACTTGATCTCAGTTAATAATTACTGGATGAATAAACCAATGATTAAATTGTGACGAGCACTCACAATGCGTCCTGCATGGAATCGAAGCAGGACGACAGCAAGTTTTCTAAATGCCAGAGTTCCTAAAACACTGTCTCACTGGCTTTTCCCTGAATGGGAACAGAATTAGTCCCAGAGCTGGAAGGGCTGAGCCTGCAAATGAGGGCTGGGAGAGAGGTGTGTGGGGACAGGCAGCTGGGTCCCTTCTCTTCTGCTCTTGCCTTGCTGGGACTCCACGGAGGCGTCCACACCATGAGCCAGCCTGCAGGGCGGGGTCTCCTGGCACTGACTCTGCACCTGCACCCCAGTGGGCTGGGACGAGTTACAACCCTGGCAGGGCGGGATGACGGATGTCAGATCCACGGTGGGGCGCTCTCGAGAGCTTTCTAGACTGGACTCTCAATCTTTTGCGCTATGTCAGCACCAAACCGTGAAGCAGTTGTTCATTTTATGGGGGGTGCCTGCTGGGGCAGGGGTGGTTTGGTCCAAACATTCTTGGTTTTACACTAACGCCTCTTGGTAGGTGCAGAGGGAATTGTCGACCGCTAAATTAGGTTTCTCCCCCAGCACCCACTCTCCTCACTGTCCTCTCTGGGTTTTCCGGCCCCCTGGGCTCTCCTCACTCTGCACACACCTCACATCGGAGGGAAGGCAGAGAAACACTGCGGCTCCTTCTAGATCACCCACTGCCCTCCTCTCCCTGCCCATATTACTCCCGTGTTCCTCTCATGGCAGACGGCCCCGCTGGTGGGGAAGGGAGCTCACCATAGTTGACCTCGGCCATTTGGTACATCATGGGGACCTGGAGGACGAGGCCCTGGGCGCCGGTGAAAGGCAGGAGCTGGGTGTCCCTAGAGGAGAATCTCTGCCGCCAAGTGCTTTGGAAGGACATGGTGCTCACTAGTGCCAGCTGGGCCAGGCCTGTCCCACCACCATGCTCCCACGTTGGACCACCTGGGTCGTCACCTGCAAGCGAGAGAACGGTGGTGTTGCTGAGATCGGCGTACCTGTCCTGGAGGGTTCCAGTGCATCCCTGAGCTTGGGTTTGGGGCCTGCTTGTCAGTATCGTTAGTTGGGGAATTACAGGAGATGTAACTAGCTGTGGCTGAAGCCCATGCTTTCATCCTTTGCAAAGCAGGTTGGGAGGCTCCCGTTGGTCCTGGCTGGGCGTTTCCCAGGGGCCTTAGGTACGTACTGTCCAGTGGGCCTGGGAGGCGCCCTGGGTGTTGTGGCTGGGCTGTTGCATTGTTTACCCCCTCCTCTTCCCGCCCCCCTTTCCTCCCCCCCTGCCACCCCCCGCTGCTGGGACTCATCCCTGGCAGAGTCTTTGCTTAGACAGTAACATCCAGGACACAGTCTTCAAATTCCATGCATTACTGGAGAGAAGACAGCAGACTCTGCGATGGGTGTTGCCTCGGCCCTTTATTAATAAAAACAGATATTGTGCTCTGTTTGAAATGCTTTAACAAACTCTCACCGACACCTCCCATCAGTTCAATTGTTATTCCCAGTTTTGCAGAGAGGGCCCCAAAGCCTGGAGAAGTTGTCCCAGGTCACATATGTGTGAGTGGTCAAGCCACAGACCACCCAGCTGCTCAAGACAGAGACCTTGGATTTGAACACAAGCAGCCCGGCCCCAGACTCCAGGCTCTTCCCTGGCCACCCCTCTTCCATGGAGGACGATCACTGGGGGGGCCTGACCGCAGCTGTGTGGCCTTGTCCCACCCCCACCCCACACCATAGTGAATTAAACACTTTTAAGTACACTGAAAAGACGTTGGAAAGCACTGAAGAAAACTGACAGAGGGGGAGTTATTGATAAATTGATATATCTTGAACATTCTCCCTATTTCTGCGTAACCCTTGTAATTATCAGGAATGCTAGAGGCGGACTGCCTAGGCTGGGATCCTGGCTCTGTGCCTCAGTTCTTCTACCTGTAAACTGGGAGCAAGAACAACACCTAGCTCCTGGGACTGCTATGAGGATGAACAGAGACCATGAAAACAGTGCACTTAGAAAAGAATTAAATCAGTAAACGGATCCTCAGTAAGTGTACTAATTTTCACCATCTTTACTAATTCCAATTGCATGATATGTAGGTCCTATAATTCATGGAATTATCCCCAACTTCTGGGCAGTTAGGTTATTTCTAAGTGTTTTTCTTCGATAACATTTATCAAAGACATTGGGGCCCAATGTCTTATTACATGTAACTTTTTCTTCGCTTGAATTCCAAGAACTTTTTTGGCTCCTACTTTATTTTGCTGTCACAGAAATTAATTGTAGATGACAGCAGAGGTGGGGAGGCAGAGATGGTCAAGAATTCACCTTAGGGGAACAGGTGCATACAGCAAAGCCTCAGGGCTCCCCTGGAGGTAGGAGGCTCTGAAGACCTCCCTTCTTCGTGTGCGTGTGGGAAGATGGGCAGAAGGAGGCCAAATGTCAGCTTGCTTGCTTCACAGAGCATGTCATTTAAGGGGAGGGTCTCCCAGGAGAACAAACTTCTGTTGCAATCGAGGGTGACCTGAGTATCCATCCATGTGGCTTCTGACCGGCAAGGCCTGGTACCTGTGTTCATAGCCCTCCGACATCAGCCTCACCTTGATGAATGGTTTCTTTTACCTGCGATCTTCCTGGAGGCCCATTCCTTGGCCTGCATGCTGGTGCCGCTGGGTTCATTGAGGTGGGCTGGCTCCACGCTGCTGTTGGCCCACCGGGAGATCTGCTCCACAAAGCAGGGGGAGAGTGGCGTTCCGGCTTGCACAAAAAGCGTGCAGGCCAGCTCCATCCTGGTGCCCTGGCCGGAGTTGGGCAGCGTGGTGTAAGCAGTGCGTAAGATCTCTTTCACCCTTCGGTCTGGGAAAAAGGTGTTGGGATAAATGGACAGCGGTGAGTGTAGGTAAGGAGTTGCACCATCTGTCTTTATTCAGTGCACGGAAGTGGGGCCTCAGCAACCCCACTCTCGTCTCACAGGCTCATCTACCGATTACAGTCTATTTGCATAAGTCATGACTAAATTGCCCAGGAATTGGCCTGGATCTGCAGACGAAAAGCTGGGGGGGAAGCCATGCAAGATGTGTGAGAAATCAAACCGGGATTAAGTCAAATAGAAAATCACTACCAACACCCCAGAGACTCTCCCTCCCTAACTTTTTGAGACAGACATGTTGAGCAGACCTCATGAGAGTACAGAGGGCTGGGAAAGCTGCTGGTCTGATGTGCAGGGCGATGGGGCTTCAAATATTTAAGAAGTCAGTCAATTAACAGGGAGTGTCATAAATAACAATGACAGACGGTGGCCACGGTGTCGAATTGTTCGTGTACCTTGTACAGGGCCTTTCATCCATTCTCACGACTGCATATCATAAGTCTGAGGGATGTTTAGATGTGGCCTCTTTTAGAACGATGTTTTCGATGTGAGAAACACAGCGGAAAGGTAAGAACGCCTCCCATGCCCCATCTCCCTAAGAGCCAGCGGACAGCTGGAGCTATTAATGTCAGCAAGAACCTGCAAGAACATTTAGGAAATAATAAGCATTTGCGAGAGTCGATAGTTTCCCCCCTCTTGGATGGTGGCTGGACTTCTATTTATTTATGATTTACACAGGAGATTGCTTCCTTCTCTCCATAACCAATAGCGGATTTCTTTTTTGCGATGTTATTCCCTGTCTGTGGCTTTTAGTCTCCCCTAGGAGAGACTTCGGAGCTGGAGCAGGGCATCTCACCCACTGGTGAGTCAGGGCACAGCTGAGTATCCGGGGCTGTCCCAGACACATGGAAGTTGGGCTTTGCCGGCAGTCAGGTCCCCACCTGAGACTGCTTCTGGAAAAAAGCCCTTTCCTTGTCCCATTTGCCTCCCCTTCTTCTTAGGCACAGCCCTGTGGCTATCCACAAACTGGCCCTGGGAGACACACGCTTTGCCCCTTCCTCCTGCACTGCCCTGTCCTGGCTCCCCTAGGGCACGTGTTGGAAGGAGTCTCTGACGTGGCTTGGGGTCCCTCCACTCCAACACCTGCTATGTGTCAGAGGCCAGGCCAGGGGAGGGCAGCAAACTCCTCAAGTTGCTCGGCCAAAGTTCTCTGGAGGGGCACAGACACCCAGAATACACCCTGGCCAGGGCCTCTGCCACAGGTCTACAGATCATAGCTGGGGACAGATCTCACCCAGAAAACTTTCATGAGCAAAGCTACTTCTTAGAATCCGCAACTGTGACTTGGCTTATATATCTTGTGAATTGCAGCCTAACTCTAGGGCTCTTATTTTATTTTATTTTTAAAAATATTTTATTTATTTATTTGAGAGACAGAGAATGAGAGAGAGAGAGAGAGAGAGAGAGCATGAGAAGGGGGAGGGTCGGAGGGAGAAGCAGACTTCCTGCCGAGCAGGTCCCCGATGCGGGACTTGATCCTGGGACTCCAGGATCATGACCTGAGCTGAAGGCAGTCACTTAACCAACTGAGCTGCCCAGGAGTCCCGCTGGGTTCTTATTTTTTTCTTATTTTAATGAAGAAAGAAATGAATGGAAAAAATACTTCTGGCCAAATTTTCCTCACTGAAGGAGGTCACGTGTATTTATAAAACCATGTCCTTGTAAAACGTTGTTCTGCAGGGACAATGTGAGACAATGTGAGACACTTCCCTGGTCCACAGTGCAGTGTGACCTCTTCTCTGTCCTCTCACCCAATCTGGGTTTGGGGACCAGCTGTTCTTTTATCCGGAAATGTTAAAGGAGCAGTGTAAATTGGCTGGAGAAAGCTTTTCTCCACCTGAGCCTGCCCGTTTGCACACCAGAAGGGCTTTTCTAGATGCTGCTGGAATGTACGTCTCCAGTGTGAGAACTGCTGACGGTGTTCACAGACTCGGGGCTATGTTCACCATCCCACTGAATCCTCTCAGCAAGCCTGTGACTTTACTGCTATTGTGACCCCCATTTCTAGATGAAGGAGTTGGGCCCAGACAAACTGATAAGCTTGCTCAGTGTCACTGTGTGGTGGGAGGGGGCCCTTCACCACCCTGCTGCCCGTCGGTGAGGGACAGGACCCTCTGCTCTGCTCCAGAGAGCCCCTTTCTCTATGGCGCTCTGCAGCACAGAGACTCCTGGTTGGCTGTGTTACTGTGAGTTTCCCACACCGTTGGCCATGACAGGGCCAGAAGGACTGAAGATGTGAGCCATGAGGAGCTGTTCCTCCCTGGTAGCCTTTGAGAGAGGATTGCGTTACTGCTGGCTTCATCCCTCTCCCTCCCCCTCCAGAGAGCATCCTTCTTGCTGGAGGGCAGACTAGGTAGATCTCACAGAAGGATGTGGGAGGGGAGAGGGCTGAAGGAAGGAAAGCTTTGGGTACAGCCTTAGATCAGGAATGGAGTGAGGGTGGTGCGATTGAAGAGAGGGGCTCTCAGATGGCACAGAGTGGGAGGAACATGCTAGAAGAAGACATGGTATATCCTCATAAATTTCTCTTGCTATGGATGAGCCTTTTAGCTCATTTGCGAGACCAGGGTGGAGAGTGCCTTCCTTTTGAGTCATTTTGCTGAACTGAACTTCTCGAAGGTGACACGGAATCTGGTGGGACCTGACTCTGTAAGGTTAATGAATATAAAATTCTCAAACTACAAACTTAGTGATGCTAATGTTTTACTTGCTAGAGAATTACAAGAGGGCTAAGTTGAGAGCGGAGTCAAAAGGTTTGGTTGGGTTGAGAGAATAATGGGAATATCTCTGGTTAAAAATAGAAAAGGCCAGGCACTTATGTCTTCGTGCATCTGTGGCAAGAACACAGGATTTGGGGTCCGAGACGCTGGGAGTTGAATTCTGGCTCTACCGAGGCTTGCCAAATCATTAACCCCTGTTTCATTTGTAAGATGGAGATATTAATCTATGCGGTTTCTATGGGGATCAAACGGTATAATGACTAGAAAAGTGAAATTCATACCATCATCACACAGAATTTTTTCCCAAGAGCCAGGCCACCTTCATTTCTGAGGCTTCTGTTCTGGGCATCATTCTTGTGCTTAACAGAAAGCTGTAAAGTATCCTTTATCAATTTATCTAGAAAAGCACCAGAACTCCCTTGAACTTGGAACACCAGGAAATTGTGTGTTTTGTGTGGCAGAAACAAAGGTGGACTTTAGGGATACCGCTGGTGTCCATTCTGAGTCTCACGCTGTGCTGTCTGATCAGCGGGTGGGATTCCTAGCAAAGCTCCCGGTGGTCACGTATTGGCTGGAAACGCAGTGAGAACAAGACAATGCCGACGTACCCCACTGCAAACGTGGAGAGGTCTTTCTTTTTGATTAAGCAGGAACAATGCCCCAAGACCCTGGAATGTGCTTGATGCTGCTTTTTATACATTTTTTGGGTCTGCCTTGACTTTTAAAACGAAACCTGGGTCCGGGCGCTGACAGGTTATTTTAAACAGTGGACATGGTTCTCTGAGCTAGGTTGGGACAAACCAAAGCACAGGGGTATTCGATTAACTGCAACCCTAGAAGTGGCACATCCCTGTTCATAATTAACCATGAATCTGTAAGATAATAGGCAGTTTATGAGTAAGAAAAAGGGTGCGTTTATGGTCCACAGGGTTTGACCATTAAGTGTTCCTGACATTTGATAATTCTCGAATGGGTCTACGGAAACCCCGTTAATCATCATATTTGATTAGCCAGGGACCCTGACTGTACCTGATGACAGAGAAAGAACTGTAATCAGTTCCCTTTCCCTGCAGGAGACCTACACTTGCATTTCTCTCTGTCCCTGAATCCTGACTTTTGTGAGGCTCTGTTTTTTCGTTTTTTTTTTTAATTTTTTTCCAGATTATTTATTTATTTATTTGACAGACAGAGATCACAAGTAGGCTGAGAGGCAGTCAGAAAGCCCGATGTGGGGCTCAATCCCAGGATCCTGAGATCATGACCTGAGCTGAAAGCAGAGGCTTAACCCACTGAGACACCCAGGCACCCCATGAGGCTCTGTTTTAAGGCTGAAATGCCTGTCTCTCTTAAACATGCCTATTTATTCTGCATAACTCCGCTCAGACCCCATGTCTTCTGTGGGGGGGGGGGGGGAGCTTCCTAACCTGCCAGTGGGATAAATGCTTCCCTCCCCTGTACTAACTTACTTCAGATAAATACACTCACTGCACCGCATAGAGAGGTGTTTCTGTGTGCGTCCTTCCTATGAGACTGAGCCACTTGTGTTCAGAGTTTTCCTTGTGTTTCTGGATGCTGAGATCCTAGCACAGTACCCGCAACAGGCGCTCAGGGGGACTTGGTGGATTGCCTTGTACTGAATCTAATGTGGCTGAAGAATGGTCCGTGGGGACGTACATTTCTGTGATACTCTTGCTGAGAAAATGAAGCTGGCCGGCAGCATCATGAGAGTGGTTTTGGCAGGGGACAGGGCATGGATGAAGGGGGACGGGATGTACAGCTGGTGCCTTGTGGCCTGACATCTTCAGGGTTAACCTTCACTTGCCAACTCGAGATTCGAGCTCCAGGGAAACTCTCACCCAGGCTGTGTGGGTATTAGTTCTTATACTCTCTGGAACATGTTAATTTATGCAGTTGCAACCCCTATCCTTTTTTATTGCTACCTAATTGCAAGATGGGGAAGCCAAAGCTATGTGCATGAGTGTCTGTGTTTAGCATGGGGCTGCTGGCTGGGCCCTGGGGCCGGCCATGCAGCCAGAGGCGCTGAGTGTAGGCTAGCTGTGGTTGACCAGGCGTTCACAAGCATTGGGCCACTGCCGACAGAGCTGCTCCAAACTATGTAATCACAGAGGTATGTTGGCAGCGGTGGCACTGGCTAGAAATCACAGGTTTATGAAAGCAGCCGGGTCAAGGGCAGGTGCTCTGGAACCAGACAACTTGGGCTTGAGTCTCAAGTGTGCTACTTCCTAGATGTTGACCTTGGGCACGTGGCTGAAGCTCTCGGTGTCTGTTTGCTCAACTCTCAAATAGGGATGATTTATAATTTCTCTCAAGGCTTAGCAATTATATATGGCTTCTCTGAGCATCAGAACCCATGACAACAATTATGTTGTTGTGACAATTAATTAAACTACATTAAATTACAAGGTGTTTGGACACTTCCTGGCAACTGGTAGGCTCCGCAGAAGGGCCAGTGAAATGAAATTGAAAAATTGCCATGAAACCTGACGTTAGGAGGGAAACTCAAAGATCATCAAGGGGATCGTGATCCAAAGTTTGAAGGCTGGTCATCTGGTGCCAGCCGCTGGATTCAGAGATACCCCACCTCCTGAGGAAGCCTGAGTGGGAGGGGGAGTGGGAGCAGCAGAGTGAACGGGAGCGTGAGCAGCCCTCTTACCATGGACAGTGTAGCCCAGCACCTGTGCCAACTGCCGGCCAGTGTTCCCTTGGGCTCCAAACTGCAGGATCTCCAGAGGGAGGGACACGCCGGCAGGAGAAATGACAACGTTGGTTCCATTTCTAGGGGCTGCTGCGTCCTGGTAGAGGCGAATCGCAAGCTCAGTCTTCAGCAAGGTCAGGTCCTCTCGGAGGTCGCCCTGTCCTCCATGGAGGCAGGAGTGAAGCAGGAGGAGTGTAACCAGAGCGGGCCCCATGGAGGCGGGGAGGCTGCCTGCAGCTGGGAGGGAGGAGATGCAGGGTGAGGCAGATAGTTCCCTTCTGCAGAGAACTGGTCTGTGTTCAGGGCTGACAATGGCCGAGGGAGGTGTTTCCGGGGTACTGCTCCTCCCCTGTCCCCAGCCTCATCCCACACCTGCTGCTCTGCTGCACCCTGTTGTCTCTGCATTAGAAATACGTACCATGAAGCCACACTGTGAGCTGGAAGGCTTTTAGGCTGCTTTGTCACTTACTAAATGTATGACCTTGGCCAAGGCTCTGGTCTGGTCAGAAGTAAACCATAGGGTTGGAAAAGAAATGTAAGAAGTACTTTCTACTCATATTTCTTGGTATTTAGCCAGCTTGTAGCTGTGCTATGTCTGTCATGAATAATAATAATAATAATAATAATACAATATGTAGTACATTACAGAAGACTTTGTATTTTCTCAGTTAATCATTGCAGCAGTCTTACAAGGTAGCTGTATTTCCAATACAAAGAGAATGAGATTTAGGGTACTTGGTGAATCATTTAAGAAAATACATGGGCTTGGGGCACCTGAGTGGATCCGTTGGTTAAGTGTCTGCCTTTGGCTCAGATCATGATCCCAGGGTCCTGAGATCAAACCCCATGGTTGGTCGGGCAGCCTCTCTTTCCAGTGGGTAGTTGATTCTCTCTCTCCCTCTGCCTGTCTCCCTGCTCGTGTGCACTCTCTCTCTCAAATAAATAGATAAAGAATCTTAAAAAAAAAAAAAAGAAAAATACAGGGGCTAGTGTCCATCAATTGATGAATGGATAAGGAAGAGGTGGTGTATTTATACAATAGAACATTATTCAGCAATAAAAAGAATGAGCTTTTGCCATTGGCAATGATGAGGATGGAACTTGAGGGTATTATGCTAAGCAAAATAAGTCAGTCAGAGAAAGACAAATATCATACAAGTTCACTCATATGTGGAATTTCAGAAACAAAACAGAAAGGGGAAAAGAAGAGAGAGAAAGACAAATCAAGAAACAGGCTTTTTTTTTTTTTTACAGACAACTGACAGTTACCAGGGGGGAGGTGGTTGGGGGAATGAGTGAAACAGGTGATGGGGATTAAGGAGGGCACTTGCGATGGGCACCGGGTGATGGATGGAAATGCTGAATCAATATACATGTAGATAAAAGAAAGAAGACATGTGATGCAAGCCCTGGTCTCCCATGAGTGGAATATAAAACACTAAAGATAGAAATGCACCTGAGAATATTGATACATGAGCTAATTGTAACTAGAATACCAGAATTCTTGTGATGTGAACTAGTCTCATAAAAAAAGCACTGTCACAGACAGTAGACTTAGACCAGTATCGCTCCTACAAAAGAATGGTACCCCTCCAAGGAAGAGAGAGCTCTAGCTGGAAATTAATGCAAAGAACAGAAAGGCCAAGGTGTAGTCAATGACTCTGCCTCACATATGGCCCACAGGAGTCTCTGCTCCCTTATCTAACTTTGGTGTCAGACAGGATGGCCGTCAGAGAGGCCCAGCCCAAAGTCACGTCCTATGAGGAGTTGGCAAATAACGCCACCAGGCTCAACGGTGTTTACTTCAGATGAAGGTGCAAGATGGAAAAGCACCTTTTCTGCAGCCAGACACAAATGTGGGGTCTGGATGGCTTCGTAGTGGAGGGGTGGATGGTGTGTGTGTGTGTGTGGGGGGTCTTTCTGTGTGTTTGGAGGGAGCAGGTCCCAGCCCCGGGTCATCTGTGCAATGACCAAGTCCCAGTGTTCTTGCAGCTCCTGTGACCTCCCACAAGGACCCTCAGTAATCAGTCTCCAGTGCCCCGGGGCTCCCTGTGACCACGTCCCCACCACGGTTCACCACGGATGAGCTGCTTACTCACGGACTCTTGCCTCAGACTGTGGTGTCTCCTTGCTTGATTCTGTTCTTGTGTGTCTCCAGCATTAATGTGCTCCCCTTTTTAAAAAGTGGAGCAGAGTCTGCTTTGAATCACAAGACAGCGCAGGGAGGAAACTGGCAGTGGCTGTCTCTGCCGGCGATGTCTCTACCACTCGGTCCAAATTCCTGGAGCCTGAGGTCCTGCAGAAAGCCAGGGGCAGGAGCACTGCCCGGGGCGGCAAAGCCCAGATCCGAAACAGAGCAGGCCCTGGGGAGGGAGCCAGCCACACCCGTCAAGCCTTCTTAGGCTTGTGACCTGGTTGTACCAGCAAGGAACCCCTCATCCAGCCCTTTGTCAATATGAGGAATTCCACTGATAACTCTGCCCACTCGGCTTCTGCTGGGTACCAGGTACCTAATGCTACTCCCCTCCTCCTGTGAAGAAAACAATAAATCAGTCATTGGGCACTTGAAACTTGTAGCAAATGAGATTCTGCAGAAGAGAAAGGAAAAACAATCCAAGATACAGCATAATAAGATTGAGACAGGGTCACTTGCCTTGTTTATTACTAATAAAAGTGAATGCATGTATTTATATGTAATACAGGCACTAATAACCATCTTGTTTTTCTTAGATACAATACTTAATAAATCCGATGACTTAATTTGAGAAAGAAACTATGTTGTCCATGAGTAAATGCTCCTTTGGGGAAAGTGTAAGCAGATTCTGTCAGAAGTCTGTCCTTGTGACCAATTCAGAATTCCATACATTTCTATTAAGGTCTTCAGCATTGTATTAAGTTCAAAATAGATGATAGGCTACAAATTATTGCAATGTCGGGGTGCCTGGGTGGCTCAGTGCATTAAGCCTCTGCCTCCGGCTCGGGTCATGATCTCAGGGTCCTGGGATCGAGCCCCACATCGGGCCCTCTGCTCAGCGGGGAGTCTGCTTCCCCCTTTCTCTCTGCCTGCTGCTCTGCCTAGTTGTGATCTTTCTCTCTCTCTCTCTCTGCATCAAATAAATAAAATCTTTAAAAAAAATTATTGCAATGTAAAGGAAAGAAAAAGACCTTTGGAAATGAATGAAATTCTTTGTAATTATCTCTCAGGCATGCATTAAGCATTCCTATTTGAAAACCCATGAGGCTGTTTTCCATCTGACCACTACTCATACCCTCATGGGTGGCCAATTTATTTATTATTTGTTTATTTATTTTAGTGGGCAATTCACTTTAATTTAAAAAAAATTTTTTTTTCTTTTCTTTCTTTCTTTTTTTAGTGGTGTCATAGGGGCAGAGGAAGAGGGAGAGAGAGAATTCCAAGCAGGCTCCATGTCTAGTGCAGAGGCCAATGTGGGGCTCAATCCCACAACCCTGAGATCAGGACCTGAGCTGAAATTATGAGTCAGACGCTTAACCAACTGAGCCACTCTGGTGCCCATAGTTGGCAATTCACTTTAAAGCAGTTTTTTTGCTGATACTCAAGCCTGGGGTAATTTTTAGGTCTTAAGGTAGTTACAGTTCTATAATTGTTTTACTAGAAATCTTCCCAAATTTTGAATTGAGATGAAGTGTATCGTTTGCATGTTTTGGACTCTAAGCCATAGAACAGTAGTGGGATACGTATATATATATATCTCATTCTATAGCACTCAGAGAGGGCTGGCTGGCTGGCTTGCTTCCTCCCATCCTTCCCTCCATACATCCAACAACTATCTCTTGCTTACCTGCTAGGTTCCAAGGCACTGTGTTAGGTCCTGTGGATGAAGCAGTAAACCAGCAACCCGGGCTCAGCTCTCACGGGACCCAGATGCTTGTCCCTAGGCTAAATTAAGAAGAAGTTAAGAGTTAAAAAGAATTCAGGAGAAAAGAGTCAATGATAAGGAGGCTGATGGTCACGGCAAGGGCTGTCTCCCAATGGTGTGAGTTCCTCGTAGCTGAGTTACCCGAGCATAAGCTGATTCACTATTCACCAGTGGTGGGCTTCAGGGGATGCTTATAAGATTTCCCAAATTGCAAAAAGGTCCGGCTGCGTGACTTCTATGAACATTTCCCCTCCTAACTCTAACAATGTGTCATTCTAAATTGCTTTTAAAAAATGTTCTCAAGGCAAAATGCTAGGGAAACAGCATACAAGTATATCTCCTATATGGGTTAAACATTTTAAAGTGTGGATGAACAAAAGATGAACTGCAACCGATTTCTCTTTTGTGGGCTCAGCTGTGCACCTGGGTCAGCCCACTGTAGCAGAGGTAATCATGCTCATTTCTACCTTGTAGGATGTTGGTGACCCTGCTAAGGGAGCCTCCATGCTTGGAGATATTTATTCATTATAACAGCAAAAATAGTGAGCATTGTTGAGCACTTGCTGTGTTCCAGATATTTTGTTATATGCCTTACATCTACAGTTGCAGTGAGTCCTTATAACACTCCTAGGAGGAATGTATTATTATACCCTTCTGCAGATAGCAAAAGTAAGGCTTCAAGAATTCAAGACACTTACCCAGGTTCCTGCAGTCAGAGGCCAACCTGGGTTTGAGTCAGGGATCCTTGACTCTAAGGCCCGTGCTCTTTGCCACAGTCTCGTTGGTGTCTGCCAGGGCTCTTGAAATCCCTCTTGGCTAGGGGGTTCCGGGACATTGGGTGGCCAGCCCCTACTCCGATGGCTCATTGCACTCTGCCCACATTCACTGGGAAGGCTACGGTGAATCGCCTGTAGAAAGACTGCATGAGGGGCAGCGTCTTTGATTATAATTTTTATATTTTCCCAACCTGATTTCTTACAGACATCAACAAATTGCTTTTGAACCCAGGGGTCTACCAAACTAATGTGATGGAGAGGAGCACTGCATTTTAATCCTGTGAGAACATAATTAATACAAGGACATGTCCTCCTGGTGGTAGGGCTGCTTGTCTGGGGTTGTACAGAGACAGTCCCCATTTGTCTCTGTCCTTGAGGAGTTTGCCAAGGCGAGAGAGCACTGTGACCAAATTGAGACCCGGGGGCACAATAATGAAATCCCAGACACTGCTAGAGACAACCCAGGGAACTCGAGGGAACCCAGCACCCACTGCCACAGACTTGGACAAAACCGGCAAGTCTTTCCTGGGAAACCTGGCAGGTGGCCCTGCCTGTCCCCTCCAGGAAGGAGATGGTGCAGGGGGCTGCGTGGGCTCCCCCAATCACAGGTGACAGCGGACACCCAGCCCTCAAGTTCTTCACAGGTACCCAGTGCATGGACTCAAAATAAGCCACTGGACCTTCCCACCTTCCAGCACCTTTCAGTATGGGTGTGGACAGCACAAAGGCAAGTAATTGCTCCCTGGGGCACCTGGCTGGCTCAGCCAGCAGAGCCTGTGACTCTTGATCTTGGGGTTGTGAGTTCAAACCCCACACTGGGTGTGGAGCCTACTTAAAAAAAAAAAAAAAATTGCTTCTTACTAACTATAGACATTTAGCACGTTACTGAACTGCCCTGAACTTTAGTTACTGATTCTGCAAAATGGCATTATAATACCAACCTCTCGCTGGGAACATTAAATGAGAGAGTCTATAAAGCACCCAGCATGGTCCCTGATAAGCAGAAAAAACCAGGTTCTTTGGATTATGTGCCCAACCCCCCCCCCCCCCCCCTTATCTAAAGAAAGGATCATTGAAGTGACATTCGTGCTCACACAGGAAGGGGCTTTGAGAATCACCATGTAATTGGCTAGGGGTGAATCTATGCTGTTTAATCCCAAAATATCTTTTTTGATGTCTTGTAAGAAAAAGGTTGGAGAATTTAACAAGGGACAATGAACTTAAATTCCAAGCTCATTTTTATCTAACTTGTAAAAACAAGTCATTTGGGGTTGTGACCTCAGAGGGGGAAGGCTGAGCTAGTCCCTCCTTCCTGCCACATCATCACGCCTGTCCATGTAAGGCCTTCCTTTGTTATTTTGTTTCCTTTTAGGAATGTGTTTTGTGTACATGCATTTTAGATTTACACACATGGTTATACGTTCCATATTTCATGTTCCCTAATGTATTTCAACACACTATCTTTTTAAGATCTGTCCACGTGGTTCTAGGCATAGATCTGACCCTTGCTTCCAGCTGCTGGTAACACCCCATGTGCAACTACCGCATTTGGTTTACCCATCTCTTGGAGATGAGGTTCAGGCCATCTCCAGTCCTCCTCCTCACCGACAGCCCTTGACGGCCTGCGCATGCGCTCTTGTGGACTGTGCGGGAAGCGAATTTCCGTGCTTTAAGATGCGCATGCCTCTCTTTTGGCTACACAGTTCCCGGCCAAGCTCTGGGAGGTAACACCCCTGCATACTCCGCCACCCTACATCCCTGCCAATACCTTGATACTTCCCAGCTCCCCTTATTTCCCAGTGAAATAGGTGCAAAATTGTATCTCATTTTGTTAATTTGCATTAGGGCGATCACCCATGATTCGAGAACCTGGCTGTATGCTTGTTACTTTTATCTGTTTTCTCTTCCAGAATTATCTTCTTGTAACCTTTATCCATTTTTTTTCTATATAGTGGGATTTTTTACTTGTTGATTTGCAGTTTACATAGATAGTATAAATCCCTTGTTAATATTAGTATTATAAATACCTTCTCCCTTTCTGCCGAGCATCTATTAACTATCTCCTGGATGTCTTGTGTTGAAACAAAATCCTTAATTTTGATGGGTTCAAATCATTTCCCCCCCCCCGGCTTTTTGTGCCCCTTTTCTCATATATTAGATCCTCATATACACATGGGTGTATCTCTGAGCTATCTACTCTTTTCTTTTTGGTATATTTGTTTTTATCCAACTGTTTTCAATGCTATGGCTTTAAAATGCATCTTATTATGTGATAGGGAAAGGTCCTTCTTCTCATTATTCTTTTTAAGGGTTGAGTCAACTTTCCATATTTATTTCTCCAAATCAATATTAAAGTAAGTTTATTAACTACCTCAAAAAACCCAACTAATTTGATCATGATGGTACTGAATCTATAGATTAATCTGGAAAGAATAAATGTCTTAACAATATTAAATCATCCTATCCAAGACTGTGGTCTTTCCATTTATTAAAATTATCTTCTATAATAGACTCTTTTAACAAAACCTTAAAGTTTCAAAAATAGAGATCTTGTATATATTCTTGATTAAATTCCCAGGTTATACTTTACTGACATTAAAAAAAAATAACAGGTTTAAATCAGGTTTAGGTTTCCAGAAAAATTGAATGGAAAGTACAAAAGAGTTCTCATAAAGTCCTTTACCAAACAGCTCCCCCCCCTCCACAACCTTCCCCCTACACACACCACTCTTCTCCCCTCCCTTCCTCACCACTATTGACTTCCTGCCCCCTGTCCCAGCTTCTTTACTTACTAATATACTACATAGGTGTGATACATTAACTAAAGTCCATGGTTTATGTCAAGATTTCCTCTTTGTGTTGTATAGTTCTAGGACTTTTGTCAAATGTATAATGATGTGTGTCTGCTATTATAGTAACATGCAGAATAATTTTCCTTTTTTTTTTTTTTTAAACTAAACTTTATGCTAGGTCTCCAGTTCACAACCCGGAGATCAAGAGTGGCATGCTGTACTGGCTAGCCAGCCACCTTCCCCCAGAATAGTTTCATTGCCCTAAAACCCCCCTGCACTCTGCCTATGTGTCCTTTCTTCTGCATCTCCCACCTCCAACCCCTGATAGCCGCGGATCTTTTCACCGTCTCTATTGTTTTGCCTTTTCCAGAAGGTCATGGAGGTAGAATCAGATAGTTCATGCCCTTTTCAGACTACTTCTTTCACTTAGCAGTATGCATTTAAGATTCCTCCATGTCTTTTTGAGGCTTCATAGCTCTTTTCTTTTTATTGATGAATAATCTCCCACTGTATGGTTGTACCACAGTTATGTATCCATTCACTTATGTATTCATTGCTCCCAATTTTTGACAGTTGTGTCAAATTTGCTATAAACATTCGTGTGTGGGTATTGGTGTGGATATAATTTTTCAACTCAGCTGAGTAAATGCTTGAGAGCATGAACACTGGATTATATGGAAAGAGCCTATTTAGTTTTGTAAGAAACCACCAAGCTGTCTTCCAATGTGACTATACCATTTGAACCCCCAGTCTCCCTGCCAGCAATGCATGAGCATTCTGGTTGCTCCACAACCTTGCCAGCATTTGGTGTTGTCAGTGTGTCTGTTTGTTTTCTTACTGTTGAGTGTTAAGCTTTCTTTGTATCTCTTGTGTACAAGTCCTTTATTTGGCTATGTTCTTCAAATATTTTCTCCCCATTTATGGCTTGTTTTTCGACTTTTTCTCCTTGAAAAAATCCTAGAATGCAAATGGTAAATGTGTTCAAGAGTCAAAAAGAAGCAGATGATGTGATCAATGCTTGGTTAGCATGGTCTTGCCCGTTGTAATGGAGGATGGATGTCACTGAATAAGAGGCAGCACCGGGCTGGGCATGTGTTGGAGAGATTCCTGGTGAGTTTTTTCTTACCAGAACCAGACTTTGGTTCTTATTGGAAAGAATGACATTTGTGGTTATAAGAAGTTCAAAGTGTAGATATGGTGCAGGAACCCATGGGCTGTGTACTGGAAGTAAGGGACAAAGTGATAGGACAAGGGGGTGGCAGGGGTTTGGGGACATAAGGGATGCTGGGGCTATACGCTCAGAGCCTGTTGTGGGTTTGTACATACCGACAAGCACGAATGCCCAGCCCAGTTGCTGTGTAGTTCAGTTTGATAGCAGAACCAGAGTGAATAGTAATTCTGCTTCAAAAACTGTTTCCAAATAAGATTTTAGGATGAGCTAAGAGCAATTATTACTTAGCTTGGAGAAAAACCCTAGAAACAGAGCAAATTAAGCCGAGAGTAACTAAGGTTGAGAATAGAAAAAAAAAAAAATAAACCACATCAAACTGTGGCTGTTCTGGTTCTTTATATCTTGCTTTCAGTGTTACTTTCTCATACATTTCAGTATAATTAAAATTTTGGCAATTTTTGTATGGTTGGATTTAGAAAATAGGGGAAGGAAGGGAGAGCTGGGATCCGTCCATGTCTTCCTTTCTAGCACTCAGGCTAGGATCACTAGACAGGTGAAGCTGTTTCTCATGGAGTCAGCTTGATTGACTGCTCGGGAATTGGTAGGTGTAGTGAGTAGGAAAAATTAACCTCTCCTCCTTCACCCAGGGAGCCGTGGGCGTCACTGACTTATTACAGCAGTCTTCCATGCACTTGGCCTTGACCTTCAAGGCTTCTCAGAGTAGGACTTGACGGAGCCACTTCTAATTTATTGTCATTGGTCCATGTCTTAGCGTGGGCCGCTGTGACAGAATACCACACACCGAGTGGCTTAAACAAACAGCAGACATCTATTTCTCATAGTTCTGGAGGCTGTGAAGTTCCAGATCAAGGTACCAGCAGATCCGGTGTCTGGTGAGAGGTTATATTCTAGTTTGCAGGTGGCCGCCTTCTTCTTGGACCCTCACACAGTGGAGAGAGATCATCTCTGTAGTTTCTCTTCTTACAGCCCATTCTCGAAGGCACCCCCCCTTGTGACCTAATTACCTCCCCAGAGCCCCACCTCCAGTACCATCCGAGTGGGAATCGAGGCTGCGGCGTATGTGTTTGAGCGGGATAAACATTCAGTCCATGGTAGAGGACAAGAAGAAATGTATTGGTCACCTCTGAAGGGTCTCAAAAGGACCCTTTGGCTTGGCTCTGAGAACCTGATGACCTCCTGTCAACCTGCCCATGCAGCTCAGGACTCTGCTGGCCACTGGATGACGTGGCTGGACAGGCGTGTGGGCAAGCTGCCTACGCACAATCACTATACACCGGAGACACTCTGGTGGGTCGCAGGCACCCTTGGGTGGCCCTGAAACCCGTGACCAGGAGAGGGAGCTCCGGAGAGGGAGCCCTGGCCCTGGTCAGCCGCTGCAGGGGCTGGGATTCCTGGGGAGGCTGCGCAGTCGTGATCTCATTGTTCCCTGCACATCGACCTCCAGGCCCGAGCCAAGCACAGCAGAAATGTCCCCTGCTGCTTACACGGAAGATACCATCTGAGAAAAAAAATCAGGAGCCACTGAAACGTCATGCCAGGAGCGAGAACGGCCAGGCTGGGGGAGTTGTGTAAGTCTTCTAAGTTGTGGCTTTAGACAAATTCTGCCTGAGGGGGGGGCCAGGGGTTGGGGCTGAAGAAGAGGGTGGTGGGGTTCCTGGGCAGACCCTGAGGATTACAGGGAAGAGCCTGGGATCAGGATGCCGCAGGGATACATCAATATAATCAATTATCATTTTATGTTCAAATTGCACATTAAAGCAAATTATCAGCTTTTGGGGGGGTGGGGAGAGAAGAAAGAAGATCTAGGGGTGAAGGGTGGAGAGAACAACAATGAAACCAGTTTTCAAGCATTTTGTCAAAGCTCTACCATCAAAAGCAGTCCTTGGCACAGCGGCATGTGGGGTCTGTGTCCTACACTCGGGGGTTCAGCTCTCAGAACCGCCCCCACTGTGGGTACCCAGGAGGCCCCCCTTCCTCCTTCCTCCTTCCAGCTGCCGCGATGCTGCGGAGGCCCTGAAGTGGCAGTGCGAGGAGGGGATTTTAAAAGCAGAGGCAGAATTCCCGGCACACACGTTCAGTTAATGCGCCCCTTTAGGGGATCAGGAGGTGAGAAGAGGTAGGGATGTGGGAGTGAGATTTGAAAGGATTATTTCTATTTCCAACACAACAGTGATCACGGCGGTAGCGGTGATGTGGTTTGGTTGGCAGCAGAGCAGAGGACGGGAGAGCCTGTGAGTGCTTGGGGGGGTGAGGCGGGGAGGCGGAGCGAAGAAACTTCAAATGCTGGCACAGTTCTGGAATGTTTCTGGACACACAAGCCAGAGATGTAATGTTTGTATGAATAGCAATGACAAAAAAAGCACAGATTCAGCCCCCAGTGCCCTGATGCCAGCCAGCCAAGTGGCAGGGAAGCCTTATGGTCAGCACTCGGGGCTGCCAGCGGTGGTGGGCTTGGACACAAGGCGGACCAGTGGTGGCCTTTGTGGGGGACTGATGGACTAGTCTTTTGGACTTGGTCCCTTAGCTGAGGGTGTGAGGCGTCGGGGTGTCAGTGGCCAAATCAGGTGGATCAGAAGGTCACACACCTTGGGAACAATAAAGCTCCTTAAAAGCCCAGTGCATCATCCCCGGGAATGCCCTCACTCCATCAGCGCTCAAAACTGGTTGTTGATGAAGAAGCGGGGAGTTTCACACCCAGTAGGCTCCCTACAACTTCTTTCTTGGGTTTGACGATATATAAAATAATGTGGCTGGTGATTTATTTTGAGGAATTACACCTCAAGTCAAAACAAGAACCTAGGTTCTGGTCAAGGAGAAAGAACCATACTAAACATACACCACGTAGCCTCAATAGGGCTCGTGCATTGATTTTCTTCCATAAGCTCAGCGACCCCTGTGGACCAGCAAGAGAGGTGGGGGTAGAGGGCATGTCCTGGATTGGCCCAACTTACTCTCTGCTTTGGCCACCATTGAATATCAGCCAGCACATCTGGTGGTCTCCGTCAGAGGTTTTGGTCTCCATCTTCCCCTGAAGCAGAAGTCCTTCATGGTCCCCTACGGTCCACCATCTCAGATCATGCCAAGGAGAGGCAGGGAGTTGTCGGCACTCACATGGTTTGGTGGCCAGGACTGTATGCCAGCTGGGAAGACTGGGGACACTGGGCTCACTTTGTGGTCTGTTAGTTCGCAGTTACGTCAGCTGTATTGGTCGTAACCCAAATGACATAAGCCAGGACATCGTTGGCTCTATACGTTCTTTCCAAGTTGATTCAACTTCCTAGTATATTCCATAACTTTTCTGTACTATCTGACCCATGTTTATGACTTTGGGGTACAACAGATATGTTTATCTCCCTGGAAGGAGGTAGCCATATGCTTATTTGTAATGGAGTAGGGATGTTCACAACTCTAACTGCTTTTGAGATAAACATGTTTACAAGCAAAGGAATCATGTTTTGGTAGAAAAGTTTGTTTATCAGTATTAAACACAGCAAACAGGTTTTTGTCTAGGCCTGCTGAAATATAGGATGAGACATCCTTTCCCATTTCCCAGACCGGGCAGTGGATTATCCTCACTGCCTATTATTTGCCTTTATATGTATTCATTTGCATTTTCCAGTACACCCACCTTCGCATCCTAGAAGCAGCACGATTCCACTTTCATTTGGGAACATGTCATGGGACATGGTACCAAAAATACTTAGGAGAATAATGGTGACCTGATTGTTTTGGGTACTAGTGGTTTGGGTGTGGGTTTTCTGGACACTGTGCTCCATGGGGATGGGAGAAGTTTCTTTTTTTTTTTTTTTCCACGATTATATTCCTGATTCGGAGAATAGCCTCCGGCATCTTGAAAGTGCTCAGTACATATTTGTTGAATGAATGAATGAATGGATGGATGGATGAATGAATGGCTGGGAGAACGACTCTTTGAACGGACACCTTGCCCACTCCCACCCGCCCCCCCACTGTTCAGGAGTTCTAAATACTACATAAATCTCACCTTTTACTCAAAAACTTCTTTTTCATGAGATAGGAAGAACAAGTGTTTTAGGCATTATACAAATAAGAATCAAGAAATATTTTAAAAAATTGCCTTTGGTTTCCCAGGTGGATCAGTGGTCACGTGGGATCTCCTGGCTCCTCCTCCCAGGCTCCACGTTGCTGGCCCACACAGCCAGGGAGGGAAGCTGTGAGCTGCAGCCTGCCTGCCAGAGGCAGTCTCTCCCAGCAGGCCAGCTCTAGAGTTCAGCGTTCTGCCAACCACGTTGGGGAAACCAGGTCCTCCTGTTCCCCTCAGGCCTGTGGCTTGTCCTGATTCCGCAGGTGGAGAGGGGCTTGCTGGGATAGGGACTGACGTCTGGTTTATAGACTCGGGAACAAACAGGGAGCCCAGCATCAGGAATCAGGGCCAGGCAATGCTGGACTTCTTTCTCCGAGATACCCAGGGAGCTATCTGTGAGCCAAAGGGACAGGAGCCACGACCCCATGAGCAGGAGTTTTGCACTATGGCCCACCATACTGAGTCCATGAGCAGGATAACTGCCGTGGTCCCACAGCATGGCAGCATGCCATGACTCTGCCATGCTGCAACTCAGTAGGTCACTGGGGCCTGGCTTTCTAATGTGGTTGAGCCTCAGTTTCCCAATCTGTAAGGCAGAAGTAATAAATCAAGTGAGGTGTGATTATCTAAGTGAAATAAAGTATATGAAAGGAGTCTGTAAATCATGAAGTCCTATACAAATATACTATTGCTTTTAGTTAAGACTTTTTAAAAATGAGAACCAACTTTTATAGACAGGTGCTGTGCTGAGCCTTTTACAAGCATCATCTCATCTAATCTTTATGATCATCTTGTCAGCTGCTTGGTCATGGTGGAATAGTTTAATAAAACAGAAAAATGTCAAGAAGGGAACTAAAAATAACTGTGATTTCCCTGACCCAGTCATGTTTCAATTTTCCTTCCTTCCTCTGTAATGCTGATGCTGGGGAGGTCAGGAAGAAGGGCTCGGGAAAGGCCTGTGTGCGCAAGGGGCGTGCCCAGGTCTGCATGCTGGCCACGGACTCTAGTGGCAATTGTGGGGGGATGGCAGGGACGAGGAGCTATCATGTCCTCTACCCTGAGCTTTGCCAGGCTCTGGCAATCAAAACAGGAAAAAAATCAAGCAAGACTTGGCATCCTCCAAGCCCAGAAGAGGGGGAGTATTCAAAAAAAGAAAAGGGGTTCCCATTATTTAACTCCTACCATGTTCCAGGCCCTGGGGGAGAGCCTCGCCTGTATCTCATGAATCCTCACAATATCTAGAAGGCAGATGTCAGCTCTGATGCCCACTTTGCAGACCAGAGATGGAGGTGTAGAGAGGTTATTTGCCCTCAGAGCCTTCTGTGAAGTGTCAGTACCCAGGTTTAAACCTCACCAGACTCTGACAGAAAAACCCTGACAACCTTTCTGTCTCCCAAGAAGAGTGGCCCATTAAAATCTGCTCTTGCCACCAGTCTACTGGGATATCTCTCTTCACTAGGGGTCCCTGGGGGATTATCCACAGCCAAAAGGAAAAAGGTGTGTCTAACACCACTGGTAGATCACTGTTTCCTGGGCAGCCAGAGGCCCCTGAACACAGAAATGAGAAATGGTGTACATTTGCTACTTGCCAGCAGGGCCTTATGTTGGGTTGTGTGGTTTCAAGTACTTTTGTCCAAAGAGGGTACATTTTAGAAGTCAGCTCCTTTGAGTGCTGAATGGATGGACCTCCAGGGCCCTGGGCGACGTGGCCGGTGGCAGCCAGCAACTGCTCTGTCTTTCTTCCATTTCATTCCAGCCGAAATATAACAGTCCCACAGGATGCCTTCCAGGGCTGGCTGCTGGGGAAGGCAGTCACCAGCTGCATGGATATTTTGGAAAATTGGGAAGAGGGGTGGGGAAATTAGGTGCTGGAGTCAGCAAACCTGATCTCCAAGCTCAGATGAATTACTCACCTTGCTAGGCCTTAGTTTCCTCAATCTGGAAGATGGAGCTAATAATGGTGTTCACCTCCCAGACGGGTGGGAAGAATTAATAGAAGCATTACATGAGGTCAGGTACGTCTAGTGCTTAATACACAGAATGTGCTCAATAAGGGTTAGTTGTAATAATAATTGCTATTATTTTGAGACGTGGACAAATCATTAACCCACCCTCCCTCTGTGTACACACTCAAAAAATTACCACCCACACAGTATTCACTTCCTAGGGCTGGTGTAAGAAAATGCCACACATTCTGTGGCTTAGAATAACAGAAATTTATTGTCTCACGGTTTTGGAGGCTGGAAGTCAGGAATCAAGCATTTGGCAAGCTTGGTTCCTTCTAAAGTCTCTGGGGGAGAATCTGCCACACTTTCTCCTCGATTCTGGTGGTTGGCGGCCTCCCTTGTCATCCCTATGCTTACAGACATATCACTCCAATTTCTGCCTCTGTCATCACATGGTCTTCTTATAAAGACACCAGTCATATTGGATTTAGGGTCCATCCTGATCAAGTATAATCTCATTTGACCTTGATTACATCTGTAATGACCCTACTTCCAAGCAAGGTCACACTCAGCAGGTACTGGAGATTAGAGCTCCGACATATCTTTTTGGGGCCTGCAGTTCAATGCACAATATCCATGTACCTCATTTATGCCAGAGAACCTGCATTTTTCAGTTCATTCTTTTTTGCCATTTTTTTCTAAGAGTTGGTTACGGAATCCCCCAAAAGCTCAGCTGAGTTAATTTCTTTGGCTATACTGCTTTATCTTTAGTCAAGATAGAAATGTTCCAGGTAGAAGGGGTGCGCTGTCTTATCCGTGGTTCTCACTTCATTGTTAAAGAGTTCAGTCATTGATTCAATGACTGAGTAGACAATGAAGTCTACTCTGTGCTAGACACCATGGTGGGACATGGGATACAGAGTTAAATAAGGCCCATCCTTGCCTCGCAGCTGGGCCTGGTGGCGGGGAGCCAGGTGAAGACCTAGACTTTATTTTTTAAAATATTTTGTTAATTTATTTGAGAGAGAGAGAGAAAGAGGAGAGCGAGCTCAGATGGAGAGGGAGAAGCAGACCCCCGCTGAGCAGGGAGCCAGATGTAGAACTCGATCTCAGGACCCTGAGATCATGACCCGAGCTGGAGGCAGATGCTTAATTGACTAGCCCCCCCAGGCACCCCTGAAAAATCAGATTTTAAATACTTCGATACCGCATGGCCTGTGCAGGGAGCTGGGAGACCTGAGAGGCCAAAGGTCCCTATGGGAGGAACATACCCTGCTGGGGGAATGAAGGGTGGCCTGAAAAAGGCCGCTTCTGCAAGGCTCAGAGAAACAGAGAAGGGCATTCCTGGCAGGGTGCCCGGCATGGCAGAGGATGGTAAAATGTGCACATCTGGAGTGAGAAGAGGCAGGAGGAAATCTGCAAATGCAGAGAGTATGAGGTTGTTTCCAGAGAACAGGTTGGGTGAGGAGGGGAGAAGCATGGAGATGTGGACACTGGGACTCAGGAGGGTGCAAGCAGCCTCCAGGACGGGAGGCTGTTCTGCAGAAAGGCAGGATGGAGGGCTTGAGTCTGCTGTCTACATTCTCCACTCTGTTGTCCTAGGCAGGTGCACTAGCCTGGGTTCCCAGGGAAACAGAACCGACAGGATGTGTGTATGTGTGTGTAAAATCATTCTGAGAAATTGGCTCACACACTTATGGGGGCTGGCAAGTCCCCAGATCTGCAATTGGCAAGCGGGAAGCCCAGGAGGGCCAATGTGTGGTTCTAGTCTGAGTCTGGAGGCCTGAGAACAAGGAGAGCTGATAAGGTAGATTCCTGTCTGAAGGCTGGCAGGCCCGAGACCCCAAAACTCCTGATGCTTCAGGGGTAGTCCAAAGGCTAAGAAAGACCACCTCAAGTAGCCAGGCAGGAGGAGATCCTGCTTCCTAAGCCTTTTTCTTCTATTCAGGCCTTCAACCATTTGGACGAGGCCCACCCACATTGGGGAGGGCAAATGGCCTTACTCAGTCTACCCATTCACATGCTGATCTCATCCAAAACAGACACCTGGAAAGTTTGACCGAATATCTGGGTATCCCACAGCCCAGTCACGTTGATACACAAAATGAACACCCCTGCAGGAAATGGCACAGGCAACGAATCTCAATTTCTGAAATGTCCAGATCTTAACCCATGTCTGTGAGGGGACCAGCTGACCCTCTGTTAGCCACTATAAAAGCTGAGAAAGTAAGCTATTTTGGACAAGGGCAAAACCTGTCATAGATAGGGAAGTATAGGTAATCTCTCCACTTATTAGGGACAATGGTATCCATAGCTCTTGGGCTGAGTGGGGTGAGCTCCAGGGGTGGCGGCCAGGCCCCCAGCTCTTGGCAGAGTGAGGCCAACCAAGCTCAACGAATAGGAGAGCTGCATAGACCGTGCAATGCCCTTGAGGGAGAGGACCAGCTCAGTCTGGGATGCAAATTTATGCAAACTAACAGGTGGGCCCTTGAGTCCTGGCCTTTTTCTCCTACCACAGAGCAACAGTGTTCTGGTTCCTCACTGGTCTCTGCTTCTGCTTCTCCCTGTGTGCTTCCCTCTACAGCCTGAGCAGAGCATTCATTTAGTCTTGTTCAGGGAGGCGCTGGGGCTGCCCAGAAGTGGCTGCAGAACTGGGTGATGTTGGGTGTGGACACGTGGGCTGTCGCCCCTGCAAGGGTCCCCTGCCAGTTAGGGTGTAACGGGCCTCTGCCTGCCTGGACGGGGCGGGATGCATGCGGGCCAGTGTGAAACACTAGCCACCTGCCAGCTCCCAACAGGCCTGGTGCGGGGATCACACGGGGAAGGGAACAGCCTATGTCCCAGGGAGGCACATGGGTTAAGAGGAGACAGACATGCAAATAAATACGCATGGTAAGTTCTAGAATAGGACTGCGTACAAAAACCACTGAAGACAAATGAGAGAACAAATAGTTACTGATCCTTGCAACAACGTTGGGAGATAGGAATTACTGGCCCATTTTTACAGATGAGGAGACAGAAGTTAGAGAAATTTCCTTCCTCTTCACCTTCCTCCCTTCTAACCTGCTTTCTCTCTGTCTCTGTCTCTCCCCTCCCCCCACCCCATGGGCCTTTCTTTCCTTCCTCTTTTTAGTTCTTACAGTAAACAAATATTTACTGAGCGCCTCCCACAGGCCAGGCACCCTACTGGGTGCTGGGAGTTAGCAGTGAGCCCTTGTCACTGAGGGATTTACAGCCCAGTGAGGGGACACTCAGAACACAAACAGTGTCAAAACTAATATAATTACTGATTATGGTAGGTAAAGTAGAGGGTACTATGAGAGCATTAACTGGGGGGGCTCTTGCCCAGTATGGGGTGTTGACCAAGGTCACCCAGCTGGGGAGGATCAAGGCCCTTGTTGCCTGACTCCTGAGTCTTGGGTCTTGCCTGCTAGGCAGGGAGAAAGGAGATAGTAACTACCCCCTCCCCCGCCCCCTGCCACCGCCCCCAGTTGTAACCAGGTACTTGTGGAGGCCCCCAGTTGTAACCAGGTACTTGTGGAGGCCACCGTGTCCCAGAGCCAGGGCTGTGACTGTAGGACAATCACCAGCTGAACAGCAGGAGCAATTTAATACCAGAGTGTAGGTTGCTGCTAGCGGGCCTTAGCGGAGGGGCTCCCAGGACACAGCCTCAGGGACACAGCCATGCCTGCATCCACTTTGAGTGTGTCCTTTCTCTCAGTGTGTCCTGAGAGCCCCAGGCCTCAACACCATACTCCTCTGCGCCCGTACACTGAAAATGAGTTGACCAGGACACCCTCTCCTATCACAAAAGCCTAGCATTTTGTGCAAAAGAAAGACTGGAATCAGTTGACTGTAACAAAGCTTCCACTCAGTTACCTATTCTCCGGATACGATCTTTTGAGCATCAGTTTGAGGCTAAGGCACCAGGTTAGGTGTTGGAGAGGAATGCAAATCTGGTACAGCTGGGGGAGCTGGAGGGGGAGGGAGGCAGTGCCCGTGCCCCATTTCCAGGCTGTGGCCAGGGCACTGGGCAGGGAAGTGGTGGTAGACAAGGCCCGGCGCATTTTGGGCAGAGGTCCTGTTTCCTTCCAGCTTCCCCAGAACCTCTGAGCGGCGGAGCAGCTTGATCAGACCTACCCTGGAGCCGGCTACTGTGAATCTGGGTTAAGGGTGACTCTCTAGGAGGCCTGCTGAGGGCTGAACACTGATAACTGGGACAGGAGCGAGGCCCTGGGGGAGCCAGCGGGAGGAGCACTTGGTTCTGCCTCAGAGGGATGGGTCCAGGCTCCCCGCCCCCGCCACCGCCCCCCGCCCCCCGCCACCCCAAGCTGCTGGGAAGGCTGGGCTTTGGGGGCGTGGGCACGCACACACCAGACAGGGGGGCAGTCACGTATGACCCCCCGCATGAACACCTATGGTGCACTCTGCTAGGACTTCCCGTAGCCCTGCCCGCCAGCAGACAGTGGCTGGGATAGTCGAGGAGCCCCCTCCACACCCTGGCCAGCTTCACAGGGACAGGACCCTGGGAGCCAGGTTTGAACCATGTGAGAGCCAAGGGCGCACATCTGACCCACACTGGCCTGTCCGTTTGTCTCTCTGTGATGTGGACCCAGAGACTCAAAGGCTGGGGGTGGGAGTTGAGCCCCATGTGGGGCAGAAATTCGAAGTGAAGATTCCCAGTGTCCTGCTCTGGGCCTGGAGCGGTCATGGCTCTCTTTTTAAAATCCCTGTTATTCAACTCCCCTTAGAATTCTCTGAGATTATTCTTCCGAGAAATTCCTTTCTCCCCCCTAAAGCAGGTTTTTGTTATTTATAACCAAAATAACATTAACTAGTACTCACTGGCCAAGGTGAATTTGCAAAGCAAAAATAATAGACTTCCCAAAGTCAATTTCAGACACCTTTGTCTAAAAGTTGGGTTAGCCAAATTCTGTCTAACTCCCTGGTCTTACAAAATCTGCCGTTCTTCCAAGATCACCTGCTAACCTCAGCTTGGACATGGGCAAGCTTTCAGAATGGATGGGGGGCCCCTGCTCTGCCAGGGGCCGGGTGTCCTGGCCTCAGCATCAGTGGGGCCTGGTTACTCCCAGGGTCCGGTGTGAGCCTGCACGGCCAGTGGTTAGTGGAGGGCATGAGGAGAAAGCAGCAGCCAGGGTGGGTCTGCTCCTCATCAGGGTGACCAGCTCTCGGTGAATGTGACCTAGACCCTGCCAGGACCTGAATTTGAAGATCTTGTATATACTCAGGCCAGGTAACAAAGATTCAGTTGTGCGCTTGTCTTCTTGCCTTGCTTCTAAAACACATTTGTAGCATTTTAGAAACTCTTAACGCATTTTAGAAATTCGTATTGGTCAGAAGGCAATGTAAGCCTCTACCATAGAACTCAGCAGGAAGCCGGAAAAACGTGCATTCTGGACACATTATAAATTTAATTAATTTGCCTGAGAATATTTCACTGCCTTCTCCCTCATATGAATGAAATCCTCATGATTTCCAATCTGTTTCTATGGTTTCCTTACTTTATACGGATACATTAATTAGCTTGTCAGTTCATTATGGATGTTGGTGCCTTTTCCCCCTTCAAATTTGAGTCCATATTAATTTAGTTTTGATGTCACCGGTGTTTAAAAATAGAGCAAAATTATTTTGACTAGCATACAATCAGGCCTGAAGGTGTTTAAGCAGTTTGTCACAGTAATCTAGATTTCATTGCTTTTTCTCTGTCCTGGAAATGTGGCTGTGATCTCCTGTTTTGCCCTGCAGCAAAGGTGAGTCAGCCTTAATGTTCTCTATCATATTCCGTTTCACTGAAACCCCCCAGCTTTTTGGCCAGCCAGGCAATCTTCTTGCTCTAAAAATCATCATTATTTTTGTATCCTTTGGGTGAATACCCAGTAGTGGACTGTCCTTCAGGGAGGCCGAGGCAAATACGCCCTCACTAGAAGAAAGATTAAGTTATGCCTTTTCTCTCTGGTCGTTGGAAAGCATGCTGATGTTTTCAATGCAGGGCTCTCCTTGGGCTGCTCGCCGCTCCCCAGCACGACGAATGTGGGCACGGTGCTCCAGCCAGAGAGACAGCTGCAGGCCTCATCCAGGCGCAGGAGGGCCCTGGTGTCTCGGGATCCTTGCCTGGTTTTACCCCCAGGAGAGAAGTGCTCTAACCTGGCCGTGCTTTCAGACCACCTGGAAGTGCTCGTGGAAAGTAGAGGCCTGGGCTCCATGTTAGCCCATGTGAATCAGACTCTCTGGGGGTGGAGTCCAGGGGGTGGGTTTTTTTTTAAAGATTTTATTTATTTATTTTATTTTATTTTATTTTTTTTAAAGATTTTATTTATTTATTTGACAGAGATCACAAGTAGACAGTGAGGCAGGCAGAGAGAGAGAGAGAGAGAGGATAGAGGGAAGCAGGCTCCCTGCTGAGCAGAGAGCCCGATGTGGGGCTCGATCCCAGGACCTTGGGATCATGACCTGAGCCGAAGGCAGAGGCTTTAACCCACTGAGCCACCCAGGCACCCCTATTTATTTATTTTAGAGAGAGAGAGAGCGCAGGGGTGAGCACATGTGCAGGGGGAGGGGCAGAGGGGGAGGGAGACAGAATCTCAAGCAGACTCCCCACTGAGCAGGGAGCCCCACATGGGGCTGGATCCTGGGATCCTGAGATCACGACCTGAGTTGAAACCAAGAGTCGGATGCTCAACTGACTGAGCCACCCTGGTGCCCCCAGATGCTGGTTTTGTTTTTTTGTTTAATCGTTTTAAATCGAAATTCAATTAGCCAAGGGATGTAGTTTGTATTCTTTAATACCTAACGGGCAGCTGAGTCCAAGGAGCATGGACTTCTCAAAATTCTGGGAAAAAGTGGTGTCAGAGGTTGAACGGTGTCCCTCCCAAGAGGTACTTTGAAGTCCTAACCCCTATTGTCTCAGAATGTGAACTGGAATGTGAAGGTCTTGGCAGATGTCGTGAAGCAAAAACAAGGTCATTATGGTGCTCCCTAATCTAATCTGACTGGTATCCTTATAAAAGGGGGGACATTTAGGGACAGCACACCCAGGGAGAATGCCACATGAAGATGAAGCAGAGATGGGGCTGATGCTTCCACAAGCCACAGAATGCCAGGGATTGCGGGGAGACCGACAGAGGCAGACCAGCTCCCTCTCAGCTCTCTGAAGGAATCCACACTGGGCCTCCTGGCCTTCACGACCGTGAGACCACGTGTTTCTGCTGTCCTGATCCACCCACTTGTGCTTTGCTCTGAGTCACGGCAGCAGCACCCTAGGTCTGGGGGTGCCCACTGCTGGAGGTGCTTTGGAATCACATTCGGACGCGCCTGAAACAGGTGGCACCCCTCACAGACGCCGTCCCCGCAAAAATGAGATCGTCCGTAATCTGTTTGCCGGAACACCCAGGGAGACAGTAGAAAACTTGGTGTGCTATCCTAATGTTTATTTTATATATTTGGAGTAGAAGAAATGTAAAGGCCCTGAATTTTTCACTTCTTATCTGATTTTGCTCTTAGCGCCTCACCCCTGCCTCCCCCAACCCTCATCAGCTGGAGTCACTGAGGTGAGGCACGATGGACGTGGCCCCACCTGGTTGTTAAGCTGATGTTGGCCGGGCCAATAAATAGGAAGAATCTCTCTCTCTCTCTCCCGCCCCCTCCCCCTAAGTGGGTGTGGCCCGGAGTTCAGCTTACTCCCTGGAGCTTGACGCCCGTTGCTTCTATGACCCCTTGTTTTCTGAAAGTCCAGGCGCTTGGCTTCTAGGGGGTGGACTGTGGACTCTTGGAGTCAGTCCTGGTCTGGGTTGCTGTTTTCTACCCCTTGACTGAGATCTTGGGCTGCTTCTTGACCTGCAAGCTCCAGCGTCTCGCCTACAAAACAAAGGTTAAGGAAGAGCTATCGCCCGAGGTCCCTGGAGGTTCACGTGAGATGCTTTGCAGCAAGCACTTGGCACAAAATAAGCCCCAGACTAATAGGGGCTACTGTCACCTTTAACACCCCCCCCTTCCTGCGATGTGCCCCCCTGTGCTAACAACTTCTGGTCCAGGTGCTCCTCCCCACCCCCCCAGCCAGTGCTATGTCTGGATCTTGCCTCTGCCTGGGCTGAGTGATGACCCTTCACCTTGTATCTGCCTGGGGCCCTTCCTGAACTTGGGGAGGCCCCAGAGAGCTACTGTGTCACCCCCATGTGACTTGAGGTATTTCACCTGTCCAGACTGGACGGCTCAGAAGCAGGACCGTGGTGATGGAACTGAATTCTCTCCCCGCTTTGGTTAGAGTGGGCAGATGTCCACTCAGACTCCAGCTGGATCTGGTTGAGACCTACCGTCCTCCTCGTCCCCCACCCTGGTCAGCCACTGGGACCTCAACAGACCCCGTGACCCCTTATTCGCTGCTTCAGGATGTTGGTATTCAGGAAACGACAGACAACCCATCTGTAACAGTTTCACGTGTTGACTCCTCCTTGACCTCCTCTTTTCATTTTTGGTAGAGCAGGAGATAGAAAGAAAAAAACCCATCTTGTTACAGAAACTGAAAAGTGGATATAAATCTACATGGGTCTCTTGGTGCCATTACAGGCAAAACGGTGAATTTCAAAATGAAACGAGAACTTCAAAAAAATCTTTGCAGTGTGTGTGTGTTGAAAGGACATGTGGCCTGATGGGTCTCTTCAGCTCACGGTCTGACCAGTCGGCATCCCAGGAGCTCAGGTGAGCTTACGCTCCCATACCCTCTCCCACATGTGTCTGGTTATAGCTTGTTCAGCTGGCTGGGGGCACCCTGTGACCTGGTCTTGTGTTCCCAACATACAGTGGGGTTTCTGGCACCTAGTAGGTGCTCAGTAAATACTGTGCAAATGTAAGAACATAGGTCTTATCATGTTAGCTCCCTGTGATCATACCCTTGCTATCCTAGCAAGTATGGCCAACACTTGTCGATTTCCCCTTTAAAAAGGAGCTCTACTGGGTACTGGGTACTTGTTTGGAAGCTTTCCACATATCCTGTTCAGTGTCCTTCTCCAAGAACCCTGTGAGGAAGGGACTCTTCTTCCCATTTGGCAAAGAAGACCCCTGAGACTCTGGCTGAAGAGTTTGCCTCAGTCTGGCAGCTAGCTGGGGACAGACTCAGGAATATGTTCTGGTCCCTGCTTCCTCAGTTCTTTCTTGTTTACTTAACTTTTGAACTTCTTAAGCCACATCCATCCCAACGATACAGTCACTGTTTTGAGGGCAGGAACCAAATGTAATATTCACTTTTCTTTGAAATTCCCAGAGTGCCAGGAGTCACTGATAAATGACTGTTGATTGATATCAGACAGCTGACCGGTCTCATGACCAGCCTTTCTCTTTGAGAAACTTCATATCCATGAGTTGGCTCCAGGACATGGAGATGAAAGCAAGTATTATGTTTGGGGACAGGATTGGGCATCAAGTCTGTAGCCCTGGAAACCTGCTTTTCCAGTAACAGTGAGCATGAGTCAAGTTCATGGCTAAGGTTCTTAATACTTTTTAACCTTCCTATGCCCTGTACACACAGACACAGACAGGCAGTCAGCATGGATTAAAGGAGCCCAATTAACCCCTCACTCTTCCTACTTGGTCATTGCACAGAAGTGGGCTGCCAGGTACTGAAGATTAACTGGTCTGGATTATCTGCCTGGGCAGATTAGCTGACCCAAGTTGGAGCAGCTGAGGGTCCCTCAGCTGAGTGGAGCTAACTGTAGGTCAGGGCAGTGGAAAGTCTTGTGCAAGGTCGAGGTCTGGAGAGGATTCTGCTCTGTGTTGCGTTACATGAGTGTATTCGTCTGTCCCCCAGTTGTGGAGGCCTGAAGTCTGAGATCAAGGTCTTGGTTGATTTCACCTGAGGCCTTTCTCTTTGGCTGGCAGATGGTTGTTTTCTGCGTCTTCAAATGGTCTCTGTGTGTATCTCTGTGTGTCTGATCTCCTTTTCTAATGAGGGCACCAGTCAGGCTGGATTAGGTCTACCCTAATGACCTCATTTTATTTTATTTTATTTTTTTTAAAGATTTATTTATTTATTTGACAGTACCCTAATGACCTCATTTTAACTTCATTACCTCCAACATGTTCTAAGGTCTTGGGGTTAGGACTTTGGCATATGAATTTTGGAGGGACGTACTTCAGCCCCACAACAGTGAAATCATTGGAATGGTTACCAAAAAGGGTTTATCACAGATGTATACCCCTCCCCCCGCAGCAGTCCCCACCATGACATTTGCTTGTAAAAGGAGCTTGTTTCTCATGGATCTAAGATAGAGGCCTCTCAATAAACTTTGATTTGGGGGCGGCCTAGAATCAAAGTTATGCCCCAGGACTTAATAAGTAAGAGGATTCTTATCTTCCAAATTAGACCGCTTTGAGACTGAAAGAGACAGCTTAATAATCTTACGGTATCAACAAGCATAGACCAGTATTGTCCGGCAAACTTACTAAAAAGTCCTGTTACCATACATTTCTGCTCTCCAAAATCCTGCACTGAGTTATGTCCGTGTATCACTTGGCATTTAACACACAAGAACTTCTGATTTCTTACTGACCTCAAGATATGCTTAGCCAGATAGGGTGTCTAGGTGATGAACATTGGGGAAGGGTCTGTGCTGTGGTGAGTGCTGTGAATTGCTAAGACTGTTGATTCACAGACCTGCACATCTGAAGCAAATAATACATTATAGGTTAATAAAAAAAGAAGAAAAAATATGCTTAGCCATATTGGAGTCCTTCGTTGCAAGCAACGGAAACGAATCCTGGCTCCTTTGAGCAGAGATAGAATTTATATAAAGGATATTGGTAGCTCGCAAAATGTCCCAGGAGGGCCAGAGAACCAGGCTGGGTATGGAGCCAGGAATAAGGCCCCAGATCTCTGCATGGTGTCCGATGAAGGCCTCCGTGGGTGCACACAGCAGCAGGCTGCTGATAACACCCACGCGGGCCGCTGCCCTGGACCAGACAGTTGTGCAGGTCCCTTTGCTTCCGCCCTTGGTCCTTTGTATTCTGTTCTTGGCACAGCAGCCAGGGTGACCTTTAAAAGGTACAAATCCTATGCCGTGCATTCTTCTGTGGCTTCCTACTACCTGTGGATGATCAGACCCCTACCTTCTCCTTGACCTTGCCCTCTTTGTGCTTCATGGATACAAGCTATTTCCACCTTGGTATCTTCCTGTGTCTTGCTATTCCCCCTTCCTGGGACTCTCGGCTTCAGGGTGGCCAGTGTCTTACAATTCCGGTTTCTCTTCAAATGTCATGTTGTGAGAAAAAAGGCCTTTACTGACCACCCAACCCGGAGAAACCCTTCCCTTCAAATGACTCCAGTCACTACAGTAACGCCCCGCGTCTCTGGGGGCACTTCTCTGAAATGTGCGTTTATTCGTTTATACATTTGTGTCTGTTTCTCAGCTCTAGAATAAGTTTTCTATGGGTACACCCACTTGTTCCCTGCTGTCTCAGCCCCAAATCTCTGCCTGACCCAGGTAAGTGCTCAGTAAATGTTAGCGTTCTTCTCCCGCAAATGTTTGCTGGATAAATATATGAAGGGCAGCATTTACCGGAGAGGAGGGGAGGGGACTTTGCTTGTCCTAAGGCAAGGTGGGGGATCCAACATTCCTGTCTTTCTCCACTTGGCAGGAGTAGGAATGAGTAACTTGACTTTAAGAGCCAAGATGTACACCTGCCTGCCTCCCGGGACAATAGGAAAGGCTGGCTCTCCTGCACCCCCTCTCCCAAGGAGTGAGGCACCAGCCTGGGAAAATTCCGCAGGCTCAGAAAACCCACGTGTGGCCCCACCCTGACAGCTTTGGGTAAAGGGGTCTCAGTTGGGGTCTGGGCTTCCCCAGTCCTCGGGTGATTCTCGGGTGAGGCTGAGAAGCAGTAGGAGAGATCAGGCTCCTCACACTTTAGCAGCTTGCGAATCCCCTGGGCTGTTCTTGGCCACCAGATTCCCGCTCAGCAGCGCTGGACTGAGCTCCCGGGGAATGGTGGCCTGCTCTCAGACCTCCAAGTGTCCAGGACCTAAAGCTGCCTGAAGGTAGAACTTCATAGGGGAGCAGGAGGCTCCAATTTGGCCTGAAGTCCGTCAACCAGCTCCTTCTGGAGGGCCCTGCATGTTAAAGGTATGGGGACTTGCCCACACACTAGTGACATTTTTGTTCCAGTTTTGCTAGCATGATGTTCATGTATGTGCATTTTCTCTAATGGGTGGAATCCCTGAGTTGAGGGGAGATCCCAGGGCATAGGTGATTCTCCACCAAGATGCAATCCAGTGGTAATAGATCAAAACTTCACTTCTAACCCTAGAAACGCAGTATCTCCGACTTCCAAGCGGGGTCACTCAGGCACGCTCAATAGAGTTTTTTCTGTTCCCAGGTTTGTGTTCAAGCCTCCCATGTGTCTGTTCCTGTAGTCAGCATCTAGGCTTTCCTGGGACCATAGTGGATACCCCAAGCCCTGGAGACCACCAGGCAGGTGCTCTCCATTCTGACTGCCTCTCTGAACCAAATGGGCTCCTGTTCTCATTCATCTCGGTGTCCTGATGTTCACGGTCCTCCGCCTCTGTCTTCTGGATCCTTCCCTGGAAATTTTCCAGCAACTTAGCCTGATACTGTAAGTTCCATCCATCATTATGTTCCCAGCACCTAATATGTTACTTGGCATAGTCATCCCCTGGTATAGAATTGAAGGAATGAATGATCTCCCCTCTCCCGTCTGTCTCCAAGCACAGTTTCCTTCACTGTTTTTGGAGTAAGAGGCTTCTCTTTTACTCCTAGTAATGCTGGCTGGTGGTAGGCTCTAGTCTAGTGAGGGGGCACAATCTAGTTCTTGGGAAAACCTCAGTAGTTATTAGACATCTGTAACAATTGTAATTTTCGGTTGAATTTACCAGCCATGATCTCAATCAGTGGTTCTCAGTCCTGGCTATACTTAAAAAACCACCTGAGGAAGATGTGTAACTCTAGGTACTGGGCTGTCACATGAATCAATGGACACTTAATCTTTGAGTTTTGAGCTTAGGGGATCTCCGCAGGTAATTCTGCAGCCCCCTAAAGGTCGAGAACAACTGATCTAATAAGAGTGAGATTGCCAAGAGCTGGTGTGCCGGTTGCTCCAGGAGCACCTTCTAGAAGAGCGTGGGAGTGATCAGGTTGCTTCTAGCAGGCTGTGTAAATGGAAATTGCCCAGTGTCTTAGAACAGTGGTTCTTAAAATGCAGTCTCAGAACCAGGAGTCTCAACATCACTTGGAAACCTGTTGGAAATGGAAATTTCCAGTCCAGACTGATGGAAGTAGAAGCTCTGGGGCTGGCACCCAGCAATCTGCATTGTCACAAGTTCTCCAGGGGATTATTCTGCAGGCTTGAGGACAAGAGGTCCATCTATGGCACCTGGAAGAATTCTGCACTGCAGGAGTCCGCTCCTTTCCTCCACCAACACTGTGTCTTCCTGGGTTTATTATGAAACCCAGATGCATCCATGCAACCAATCTTAATCGGGCCTTCACTATGGCTTGGTATGGCTAGGTATGTTCACCTACCTGGCCATAGGCAGGCTTCAGAGATGCAAAGGTGAGCAAATCAGACAAGGTCCCTTTCCTTGTGGAATTCAGTCTATTGGGGAGGACCTATATGATTTCAAAATAATAACCCAGTACAGAATAAACAGTGAAGCCTGCTGTGCAGGGAGAGTATAGCTTAGGATGGGGACTTGACCTAATTTGAGAGGTCAGCCTTTTCCAAGGAAGTCACATTTGAGCTGGGGCCCTAAGATGAGCAGGGGTGACGGATGTTTGTGGACCTAGAATGGCCGCCAGGCCCCCGTGGTTACCCTCTTGTCAGATCACAACCCCTCATTATGCCCTGGATGTGATTTTTGCATCACTGCTCACTCCACAGCCTTGGAGCCGCCTTCGTGCCTTTCATCCACCAAGTTCACCTCATTTTGCAGTAATGACAGACCCAGGGGAAAGCGCAGATTGCATTAGCTTGCAGTACTGTTCTCTCAGGCCCTTGGGGATTCACAGCTGGGATTCACAGCTGTGAAAAGCTGCTTCAGCCCCATTCACTTTCTTTAAATCAGCAATGACCTCAACAAACTAACCCCAAACGCCCAGGAAATTTAGCTGGAGTCAGTGCTCTGGAAACTGACAGGCATCGGACAAAATTGAAAAGTTGATGGTTCCCAAAAGCTAAAGCCAGAAGCTGGAATCTCTTGATTTTTGTCTGTTTAGCCCTCCAGGGCTCAAACTGCTCACAGAAATGGCTATTCAAAATTGTTTAAATGTGAATGCTATTGTGTTCCCGTCTCATTAGAGAATTCCACCTTTATCAAGAGACTAACTTTGCAGATCTATTCTTCCTGTAATATTTTTTCAAAATCTTTAAGTACTCTCTACACCCAATGTGGGGCTCCAACTCATGACCCCGAGATCGAGTCGCACGCTCTACCACCTGAGCCAGCCAGGCCTCCCTCTTCCTGTAATATTTCACATCAAACATCGGCGCTATGCACTTTTTGTGCTCCTAAAGAAGAGTAAGATGCAATGTGGACTTCCTAAGGAATTCCTTAAGGGAGTCAGGGTGGCCGTGAAAGGCTCTCCCAGGAACAGCTGAATGCAGGTAGGACACAAGTGTGTGTGAGGGAGCGATGTACTGATACATCCGTGGGAGTAATAAATGAAGCATCATTTCCTCCTGGGGAGGATGGGGAAGTGAGTCTTCTCAGACTTTATGTCTTTCATTGCTTTGAGTTGCCCTTTGGATGGAGAGATTAGGGAGGACAGGAGAGCTGAGTGTGGCAGAAGTAAAACCCCCTGCCTCTGAACTTGAGGGAAATGGTAATGCAGACCAGAACAAAACCTGGTCAGATGTTAAAAGAAAAAGGAGCTGGGGACGAGCTAAGGCCCAGATCACCTGTGGCGGATTGGTTTGAGAAGGCTTCTCTGCAGAGATTCCTGATGTGGTGTGAGACCTACATGTGGCAACAGTGGCTGAAACTTGTTTAGAATGACGCATTGGCGAAAATGGTGAATTAATAAAAATAAATATTGCCCCCCCTTTTATTTCCTCCCTTGGCCTTGATAATTTTATTTCACCAAAGGGGCAATATTTTATGTGTTACTACGCATTCCACTCATAGAATGTTAAAGATTTTTCAATTGCTTTGGATTTTGTTTTTGTGATATTTTATTTCCAGTGAACTTTTTAGGCAATTATGACTCTTAATTACTAGTCAGTGTTTTCACGAATTCATACAATTCTGTGTTTTTGCTGTTAGTGAATTCATACAATTCTGTGTTTTTGCTGTTAGTGAATTCGAACAGCTAAAACTAGCTAAAAACTGCTTCTGATCACCTGCTCAGGTTTGTGTTCCATCCATAAAACTCTTGAATGGATATAAAAACAATTGTTTACCATTTTCTAAGCTGATATTATTTTAAATGGTTAATGAATTTTTAATAGGGTGATAGCTGTCCCAGGTTGTGCGGGAGTGAGTTTTTCCGGGACATGGGACTCTTTGTGCTAAAACTGGGAGAGTCCCAGACAAATGGATGGTAGTCACCCTAGCTAGTGACACTCGCTGGGGCAGAGATGGCTAGCTTGCTCCCACACATTCCTTCTATAGTATCACATTATTGCCTAGCCGGGGACGCATCCCCACCCTCCCTTGCGTTCAGGGGCAGCCCCAGGATTCCTGCTTGTCAATGGCTGTAACGTGAGCAGGACTGCTGCTGAAGCAAGGCCTTCTCTACCTTCTTTTTTTATATTACCTGGATGATGATACCCAAGGCAACCTTGGAGATGCCATGTATTGAAGATGGCACAGCCACCGGACCTGGGTTAGTGATCGACTACATGTGGCTAACACACCTCACACCCACTTTGCCCCCCCTGCGGGGGGGCTTTATATAAGCAGGACCCAAGCTTCTATTGGGTTAAGCCAGTGAGGTTTCATGGTTCCGGCATTGGTGCTATCATAATTTATATATTCATCCCACATTTTAAGGTGTGTGTGTATATATATACATACACACACACACATATATATAGCCATTTTATTTATGTATTCATTTTATAAAGGACTTTAACCCCCTCCCCCACTAAAAAGTTTACCCATTCTCCCATTCCCTACCTCCTGCTTCTGGCAATCTCCAACTTGTTATCTCTATCAGTGAGCTTGGCTGTTTCTTTCCATTCCACATATTAGTGAGATAATATAGTATTTATCTTTCCCTGTTTGACTTATTTCACTTAGTGTAATGCCCTTGAGGTCCATACATGTTGTTACAAAGGGCAAGATTTCATTCTTTTATGGCTTAATAATATTCCATTGGATGTATTTTTTTTAAAGATTTTAAATCTTTATTTGACAGAGACAGAGGGAACACAGAAAGGGAACACAAGCAGGGAGAGGGAGAGGGAGAAGCAGGGAGCCCGGTGTGGGGCTCGATCCCAGGACCCTGCCAAAGGCAGCCACTTAATGACTGAGCCACCCAGTTACCCCCCATTGGATGTATTAGTACAACAGTTTATCCATCCACTCATTGATGAACACTTAGGTTGTTTCTGTATCTTGGCACTATAAATAATACTTCAGTAAACATGGGGTTCTATATACCTTTCTGAGTTTCATAAGGGGTTTTTTTTGGATAAATACCTAGAAGTGGAAATGCTGGATCATATGGTAGCTCTATTTTTTAATTTTTTGAGGAAAACTGTTTTCCATAGTAGCTGCATCGATTTTCATTCTATCAACACTGCATGAGAGTTCCCTTTCTTCCACGTCCTCATCAATACTTGTTATTTCTAGTCTTTTTGATAATAGTCATTCTGACAGGTGTGAGGCGATACCTCATGGTGGTTTTGATTTGCATTTCCCTGATGATTAATGTTGAGCATCTTTTCATGTGCCTATTGGCCTTTTGGCCAGACATCTTCTTTGGAAAAATGTCTCTTTAAATCTTCTGTCCATTTTTTAATCATATTTTTTTTCCATTGAGTTTTAGGAGTTCTACATATACTTTGGATATTTGACCCTTATCAGATAGGTGATTTGCAAATATTTTCTCCCATTTAGTAGGTTGTCTTTTCATTTTGTTGATGGTTTCCTTCACTGTGCAGAAGTCTTTTGGTTTGATATAGTCCCATTTACTTATTTTTGTTCTTACTGCTTTTGGTGTCGGATTAAAAAAAATCGTTGCCTAGACCTATGTCAAGAAGCTTACTGTCTGTGCTTTCTTCTAGGGGTTTTATGGTTTCAGGACTTATGTTCATGTCTTTAATCCATTTTGAGCTTGTCTTTCTGTGTGGTGAAAGTTAGTCATCCAGTTTCATTCATTTATGTGTGGCTGTCCAATTCTCCCAATACAATTTATTATTCTTAAGTTTTTAATTTAAATTTCAGTTTTTATTTAAATTCCCTAGTGTTATATTAGTTTCAGTTGTGCAATATGATGCTTCAACAATTCAATATATTTCTCAGTGCGCATTATGGCAAGTGTACTCTTAATCCCCTTCACCTGTTTCACCCATTCCTCCACCCACCTCCCCTCTGGTAACCATCAGTTCTCTATGCTAAGAGTCTGTTTCTTGGTTTGTGTCTCTCCCAGCACAATTTATTAAAGAGACTGTCTTTTCCCCATTGTATATTCTTTTTTTTTTTTTTAAAGATTTTATTTATTTGTCAGAGAGAGAGAGGAGAGCGAGCGAGCACAGGCAGACAGAATGGCAGGCAGAGGCAGAGGGAGAAGCAGGCTCCCCGCCAAGCAAGGAGCCTGATGTGGGACTCGATCCCAGGACGCTGGGATCATGACCTGAGCCGAAAGCAGCCGCTTAACCAACTGAGCCACCCAGGCGTCCCCCCATTGTATATTCTTGACTCCACCGTTGATAATTAATTGACCGTATATGCATGGATTTATTTCTGGGCTCTCAGTTCTGTGCCATTAACGTGTTTGTTTTTATGCCAGTACAATACTGTTTTAATTTCTGTAGATTTGTAATATGGTTTGAAATCGGGGGAGCATGTCGTCATCAGCTTTGTTCTTCTTTCAAGATTGCTTTGGCTATTCGGGGTCTTTTATGGTTCCATACAAATTTTAAGATTGTGAGTTCTATTTCTGTTAAAAATGCCACTGGGATTTTCATAGGTCATATTGCATCTGTAGATTGCTTTGAGTGATATGGACATTTGAACAATTATTCTAATCCATGAGCACAGAATATCTTCCATTTATTTGTGTCTTCAAGTTCTTTCACTGATAAGTTTTATAGATTTCAATATACAATTCTTTCACCTTCTTGGTTAAATTTGTTCCTGGGTATTTCATGCTTTTTGATGCAATCACAAAACGAGACTGTTAATTTCTCTTTCTGATAGTTCCTTATTGGTGTATAAAAATGCAACAGATATTTTGCATATTTTGTATCCTGCAAATTTACTGAATTTATTAGTCCTAATAAGGTTTTCTACATGTAATATGTCCTCTGTAAACAGTGACAATTTTACTTCTTCCTTTCCAATTTGGTGACTTTTACCTTTTTCTTGTTTAATTGCTCAGGCTGGGACTTCCAGTACTGTGTTGAATTAAAGTGGCAATAGTGGGAATCGTGGGTCGCTTGGGCAGCGGTCATTTGAGCATCTGACTTTTGACTTCCACTCAGGTCATAATCTTGGGGTTGTGGGATCAATCCCCAAGTTGGGCTCCACACTGGGCATGGATCCTGCTTAAGATTCTCTCTCTGTTCCTCCTATCTCCCCCTCTCTCTAAATAAATAAATAAATAAATAAATTAAAGTGGTTATAGTGGGAATCCTTGTCTCGTTTTGGATCTTAGAGGAAAAGCTTTCAACTTTTCACCACTGAGTGATGTCAGCTGTGGGCTTGTTGTATACGGTCTTTTTTATGTCGAGGTATGTTCCTTCTAGTTGATTTTGTTCAGAGTTTTAGATTTTTTCTGCATATTCTTTTTAAATGAAAAGTCTAGGGAGCTTTAATAATTTTTAAGAGACATTCATGATATTCTATAGTTACCATTTGATAGGACTTTTGCTGCCTGATACGAAGATTGAAACTCCCTCACGTGGATTCAGATGCAGTCTGAACTTTGGCAGAGAACTCTTAGAACAAGAGTGTGGATGTATCAATGAGGAAAAGGCCAACTGGGCCTTTTGATGATAGAAGCATAGGAGACCACTGCAGGTAATAGTGCTCATCCCATTCAACCTAGGACATGAGGCATTTATTACCCCTTACCCTAGGCTAATGGAAACTGTATGTGACCTATATCCATCCTCCAAATCTAGAATTCTAGAAACCTAAGCAGATCTGGCAGTAAATACTGAGCGTATCAGCAGGCACTTTACCAACCAGAATTTCACTTAGATTTTTTTTTTAACACCTGAGAATAATGATACTTAGTTTAGAAACTAATGAGACAATGTATTTTTAAATGCCTCCCAGTATGTGATACTTAGTTGATGCCCCATAAATACTATTTTCCTTCTTTGTTTGCAAAAAACAAAATGGCATTAATTTCTTTCCTTCTTACTCACGTGATGTAAGTGTTCTAGGGTAGTGTATCAATCCTTGAGAAGCAGATGCTAAGATGAGTTGGATTTGTAGAAGACTCATTGGGGGAAGTACCCATGAAGGATAAAGGGGAGAGGAAGTGGAGGTTGGAGAGCTCTCCTGGGACTGGGATGCTGGTCTGACACCTGGGAGAAGAAGAGAGGAGATGAGAGCTTTACAGTTTGCAGCAGCTCTAAGAAAGTCTTTGCCGGTCAACAGGGAGCACCAGAGCAGTGATTGCCCAATAGAAGATCTTGTGATGCGGTGGGGGGCCCGGGCGTTGTCTGAGAGCAGCCTAGCTTCCTGTGAACTGCTTTGTATCCTGAACCAGCAGCTGACAGCCAACTATGTTGCCTGCTGTGGCAGCAGCTCTCTGGAAGGGGGAACTGAATGGTGCATTCCCATAATTGTCAGCCATATAGAGAATCCCCATTCCCTCCAAATGCACAGGAAAAAACAAAAAACAAAAAACAAATTTGTTGAGGGCCTCTCACAGATATCAGGTTATAGCTAGAACCAAACCTTCAGTAGCTGAATAGGACAAACCGGTGGAAAGTCCTGCTAGGAAAAATTAGATTTTGCATAATAGCCAGTAGGTAGAAAAAGCCTCTCATGTGAAAACATTTAAGGCAGCACAGCGGCCTGGGAATAGGAGGCTGCCTGGCAGAAGCTGGGTTAATGTCAAGTCCTACAGTTGAGACTGCAAAGTGTGTCACTTTGCGGAAGTTCTATCACTGAGAGAATTGAGTCTTATAATTAATTCTCCACTTTTAAGATAGGCAATGAGGAGTGCAGGGAGGCCTCGGGCATATTGGGAGAGTGATCGCACTTGAGGATTAACAGACGGAGGGGGACGCCGAATTGGGGGGAAACCTATTTTGTTTCCTACGCCCCAAAGAGACAAAGGCGAGAAGGGAGTAAATGGGGGATTTAAAGACCTGGGCTTTGTTTCCAGAATTTTCTGATCTGGATGTGAGAGTCTCTGGGATAAAAACGGGAGCCAACCCGCTATTCTAACCATACCGTGGCAGATGGGCAAATTAAAATTTTAAATTACTGTGAATACCAGGTGTGAGTCCAGGTTTTCTGGGGCCCGGAGCTTACATAGTCTGTAGGGACCCCTTTTAGAAAAAGGATAGAAAATATTGGAAACAAATGAGGTGAGCAAATGAATACTTAGGATAAAGGAATGACAACAAATTCTAAAATGGAAATATTGGACAAATCCCAAAATCCAGAAAAGTAATGTTTTAATGAGCTAAGTACTTGACGCACCCTCTAGAAGACTTTATTCTACATTTTTTTCTGTAATAATTTATCCCATGTTTTTTGGTTGCATACTTTAGTCCACCTCTTGTAACAGTGATTTTGTAAGATCTTGCTAAATCATATTATCCTTTATACATAAGAAAGATAATTTAGACTTTCCTCTAGCATGCTTGATCAAAACATTTTTCCCCCAGTTTTATTGATGTCGATCTATAAAATTCAATTTTAATTGATGGTTGGGATATATAAAACGTGGCCTCATATATTAAAGTACGAAGTATTTGTGTTATTTCTATAAGTGTGTGTGTTACAGAGACATTCTAATGAATTCTCTTTCCTATAATTCCCATAGGTAAGAAGAATGTGGTATAGTCATAATTTTATATATATATACAAATATATAGGGTTATTGAGTATAAGCCTTATGAGAGAACTTCTCTATTGATGAAGCATCTGCGAATGGAATTCTCTGCTTCTAGAGAATTTCCATGTCTGGGGATTGGAAGAATTTCCCCCCAGACAAGCTTCTGACTAGGAAACCTTTCAAATCTTGTTTCCTCCCTACCCCACAAATGTTTGTGGTGTTGGGTGCCAAAGAAAACCTGTTCCAATGCCAATATGACCCCTGGCCCTGTGGGTTGGTAGGGGCCTTTCTGGAAGCCATTCTCCCCACTGTACCAGCAACCAGGACTTAACTAGACATGGAAGGGATGGAGAAACACCACCCAAGTCCATCCTACAAATCCCAAATGAAATGTGCCCTCAGTTTAACTCCCCAGTAGAGTTATCCCCAGAAATGCGTATAGCCTTTTCAGTTGCCCAGTCAGGGGAATGAATGAAGGGAAATTGCTGTTGAAGGAAACATTCATGTTAATTAACAACTTGTGGTTAAAATAGCTTACTTTGACAAATATATCCAAGTTTCTGACCGGTACCCATGTTGCTGGCAAAGGGCCCATATAAATGAGGAGTGCTTTTCCATCAATCTGTCTGTGGGAAGGGCTTAGGGAAATTTCTTTGTCAAAGGGGAAATGCCTGTGTTTTTGAAATGAGACTCAAATCTAAGACACTAATGCGCGGGCTATGACCCATTCATAGAAGATGTTCCTTTGTTAATCTTGCTAAAATATTGAATGTGAGAAAATTAATAGCAGTCCTAGGAGATCTAAGGGCAGAGGAGGTATTCTGATTTTAGACTCAAGAATAATAAAATCTCAAGTGATATATTCTCTTTTTAGGCACAATATTTAATTTTATATTTTATTTTTAGAAAAGGTATTATAAGGTTGCAAAATCACAAAAGTTAATATATGCAAAATACAGTCCCATTCCTGTGTCCCCAACACCCAGATCTGCTTTCCTGAGGTAGATTTTTCCTGAGGCAAGATAGTATTGGTCTCTAGTGTTTCAGTTCTAGTTAGCCAACAATTATATGTATATGTAATCATACTCATATTTTTAAATTTTTTACTTTACATGTATGTATGTTATAGTCATCTCCCCCCCTTTTAAAAAAAGATTTTATTTTCTGGAAGAGCATGAGTGGGGGGAAGGGCAGAGGAAGAGGGAGAAGCAGGCTCCCCACTGAGCAGGGAGCCCACTGTGAGGGATCCCAGGACCCCAGGATCTTGACCAGGGCTAAAGGCAGACTAGTAACAGACTGAGCCACCCAGGTGCCCCTTCCCCCTTTTAAAAAAATAAATGCAAACCTACCACTGGCCCTATTTTGTCCCATGCTTTTTCATTTAAGACTGTATCTCACAAATTGTTCCATATCCGTAAAATCTTCCTTATACCTTCTTACAGCTGCAGAATATTACACTGTCAGAATTCATTTAACTCCTACCCAATTAATGGACATTTGATTCATTTTTTTTCTGTTATAAACAGTGTTTCAATGCATACATTATTTCTCCTATGTGCAAAAATGCCTATTGGATAACTTCTTTGAATCAGAATTGCTATTTAATAGCATTAAATACAGGAAGACTTTATGAAATGTCATCCCCAAGCTGTCATTCCCAGAAGTTGTACTAGTCCCCTTGCCTTCTGGATACGGTGATGCCTCTTTGCTCCCTTCCTTGCCAGCAAAAACTGTCTTAAAACTTTTTGATCTTTACCAATCTGATAAAAATAGTTTTGGAGTGTGGTTTTTCATGTGCATTTCTTTTATTATGACTGTAGCTATTTTATTATGAATGTATCCTTTTGACCCTGTTTTTTATTGTCACTTTCTCTTCTGCCTCCTCCTTCCACCTTTAAAGATCCTTGTGATTGGTTGGGCCCACCCGAATTTTAAGGTCAGCTGATAAGCAACTTCAATTCTGTTGTAATTTGGGCTCCTTCTCATATGTTACATTGTTATATTTGCTCTAGTGATTTTTTGTTATTGACATATAGGAGTTCTTTGTGTATTAGGAAAATTAGCCCTTTGTTTGAGGTACAAATTACTGATGGTTCTTGTCCTTTCCATAGCTTGTCATTTGACTTCCCTTACTCTTGTCTTGAAAACTCTTAAATTTAAATGATAGAATTTATTTGCTTTTTCTTTTTGGCTCTGGGTTTTTTGTTGTTGTTGTTTTTTGGCCATACTCCTTCCTTGTTCCGAGGTTACAAAAGAATTCTCCTGTGATTTCTTCTGCTTTTATGATAGTTTATTTTATTTTTACATTTAAGTACTTTAACCACCTAGAATTTGTTTCGGTGTAAAATGAATAAATGGCTCAAACTTTTTTTCCCCAGATGACCGCGCAGTTAATTTACCATTATCTTTTCCACATTGATTTGAGATTCATTTTTGTTGTTATATAATAATTCTATGTATTTGGGTTAATTTCAGTTTAGTGTCTTGATCTGTTGGTTGTTTATGCACTAATATCACGCTATTTAGTAGCCTTATGTTCAAATATCTAATAGGGATGACTTCCCCTCATTATTTTCCTGGTCATTCTTGTTTGCTTTTCCATATAAATTTTAGAATTGGCTGTTCACTTAAAAAATACTGCTGCTATTTAACTGAAATCATGTTAAATTTATGGACTAACACCAGGAGAACTTATGATATCCTTATGATATAGAGATTTCCTCTCCAAGAACATATTAGGCTTTTCCATCTGTTCAAGTCTTTTCTGTGATTTGAAGTTTTTTTTATATCTTACAATTCTGTTAAACTTATTTCTAGGAATTTTTGTTGCTGTTGGAAATAGGATTTTTCTTCCATTTTTACCTTCTCATTGTTGGTTGTATACATGAAGGCTACCTATAAATATTGCTGATTACTATATCTACATTATAGATAGAAATTCCTATATATAAATATTATAGCCAGTCACGTTACTGAATTCTTTTTTTCTGGTTTTATTGAGCTATGATTGACATAAAACATTGTATTAAGGTATATAGCATTATGATTTGATATATGTATACATTGTGAAATGATCACCAGAATAAGATTAATTAACACATCTATCACCTCACATAGTTAAAATTTTTTCATGTATTAACTTTTAAGATCTATTCTTCTTAGCAACTTTCAATATACAGTACAGTATTGTTAACTATTATTACCATGCTTTACATAATGTCCCTAGAAATTATTTCTCTAATAACTAGAAGTTTTTACCTTTTTTAATTATTTTTTATAAAAAGTTTTTTTTCTCATTTATTCATTTGAGACAGCAAGAGAGGGGGCGGGGGGGGGTGGTGGTGTAGCTAGGGGGTGGGTCAGAAGGGGAGGGAGAAACAGGCTACTTGCTGAGTGGGGAGACCCACATGGAGCTCAATCCCAGGACTCTGGGATTATGACCTGGGCTGAAGGTAGCAGATGCTTAACCAACTGAGCGACCCAGGTGTCCCTAGTTTGTACCTTTTGACCAACTTCACCTATCCCTCTACCTGTTGTCCCCCCCCCCTCCCCGCCCTTCCAGCCACTTTGGCAGCCACTAAACTAGTCTTAGTTTCTGTGAATTTGGAAGCTGAGGATTTTTTAGTGTCTTGGCTATTTTAAATAATGCTCTACTGAACTTGGGGGTATAGATAACTCTTTGAGATAGTAATTTCATTTCCATATATACACACGAATCTCCAGAAATGGTATGGCTGGATCACACGGTATTTCAAGTTTTAATTTTATTGCAGTATAGTTGATGTACAGTGTTACGTTAGTTTCAGGTGTACAGTGTAGTGATCTGCCACCTCTGTACGTTATGCTCACCATAGGTGTACCTCCCACTCATCACCATACAAAGCTATTACAGGACCATTGACTACATTCCCTATGCTCTACCTTTGATCTCCATGACTTATTCATTCCATAACTGGAAGCCTGTATCTCCCACTTCCTTTCACCTCTTTTGCCCATCACCCCACCCCACCCCCACAACTACAAGTTTGTTCTCTGTAGTTATGGGCCTGTTTCTGCTTTTTTTTTTTTTTTTTTTGGCCCGTGTGTTCATTTGTTTTGTAGATTCCATATATAAGTGAAATTATATGGTATTTGTCTTTCTCTGTCTTATTTCGTTTAGCATAATATTTTTATGCTATATTTTTAGCACAATTTTCTTATGCTGGGTCCATCCCTGTTGTTGTAAATGACAATATCTCTTTCATTTTTATGGCTGGGTAATTTTCGTGTGTGTGTGTGTGTGAGAGAGAGAAAGAGAGAAAGAGAGAGGCAGGATGGAGCATGAGAAAGACCTCTTATCCATGTATTTTTTGCACATTCAGTTTGCTTTCATACCTTGGCTAAATAGTGGTACAATAAACATAGGGGTGCATATATCTTTCCGAATTAGTGTTTTTTGTTTTCCTTAGAGAAATACCCAGTAGTGTAATTTCTAGATCATGTGCTCTTTCTATTTTTAATTTTTTGAGGCACTTCAATACTGTTTTCCACTGTGGCTACACAAGTTTATATTTATCGACAGTGCACAAGGGTTCATTTTTCTCCACATTCTTGCTAACACTTGTTATTTCTGACCTTTTTGATAGTAGCCATTCTGTGTGTCAGGTGAGAGGTGGTATCTCCTGTAGCTTTGATTTGCATGTCCCTGATGACTAGTCATGTTGAACATTTTTTCCTGTGTCTGTTGGCCATCTGGATGTCTTCTTTGGTAAAATGTCTATTCAGGTCCTCTGCCCCTATTTTAAGCAGATAATTTGGTGTGTGTGTGTATTCAGTTCTTTTTATATATTGTGGTTATTATCCCCTTATTGGATGTATCATTTGCAGATGTCTTCTCCCATTTGGTGTGTTGCCCCTTCATTTTGTTGATGATTTCCTTGTGCAAAAGCTTTGTATTTGGTATTTTGGTGTAGTCCCAATAGTTTTTTTGTTTGTTTGTTTGTTTTGTTTTGTTTTGCTTATGTTTCCCTTGCCTGAGAAGATATTTCTAGAAAAAAGTTGCTGAGGCCCATGTCCAGGAGACTACTGCCTAAATTTTCTTCTAAGAGTTTTATGGTTTCAGGTCTCACATTTAGGTTCTTAACCCATTTTGAGTTTATTTTTGTTTATGGTGTATCAGGTCATCTATAAATAGTGACAGTTTTACTTCTTCCTTAGCAATGTGGATACATTTTTAAAAAAAATCTGATTGCTATGGCTAGGACTTCCAGTATTATGTTGAATAAAAGTGATGAGAGTGGACATCCTTATCTTGTTCCTGATCTCCAGGGTAAAGCCCATAGTTTTTCACCATTGAGTATGATGTTAGCTGTGGGTTTGTCATATATGGCCTTTATTATATTGTGGTATAATCTTTCTAAGCTATTGTGTTGAGAGTTTTTGTCATGAATGGATGTTTTTGTCAAATGTTTTTTCTGCATCTATTGAGATATTCATGATTTTTATCCTTAGTTTTGTGAATGTAGAAAATCATGCCAATTGAGTTTGTGGATATTGAGCTGTCCTTGCATCCCTGGAGTAAATCCCACTTGTCATGGCAAATAATCCTTTTAATATATTGCTGAATGCAGTTTGCTAATACTTTGTTGAGGATTTTTATATTCTGTTCATCAGGGATACTGGTCTTTTGTTTTCTTTTTTGTAGTTTTTGGTGTTGGTATCAGGGTAATGCTGCCTTGTAGAATGCATTTGGAAGTTTTTCTTCCTCTTCTATTTTTTTGGAATAGTTTGAGAAGACGGGTATTAACTTTTCCTTTAATGTTTGATAGACCCTGTCCTGGATTTTTGCTTGTTGTGAATTTTGATTACAGGTTCCCTTTTGTTACTAATTGGTCTGTTCAGGTTTTCTATTTCTTCCTGATTCAGTTTTGGAAGGTTATATGTTTCTAGGAATTTATTCATTTCTTCTAGGTTGTCCAGCTTGTTGGCATATCATTTGTTCATATGCTTTGTATTTCTGTGGTGTTTGTTGTTGCCTCTTGTCTTTCATTTCTGCTATTTGAGTCCTTTCTCTCTTTTTCTTGGAGAGTCTGGTAAAAGTTTAACAATTTTATTTCTCTTTTCAAAGAACTAGCTCTTACATTTATTGATCTTTTCTATTTTTTTTAAGTCTCTCTTTTTTTAAAATTTCTGCTCTGATCTTATTTCTTTCTAACTTTGGGTTTTGTTCTTTTTCTAGTTCATTTAGGTATAAACTTAGATTGGGTTCTTTGTTTCTTGAGATAAGCCTATATTGCTATAAGCTTCCGTCTTAGAATGGCTTTTGTTGTGTCCCAAATATTTTGTACCATTGGGTTTTCATTTTCATTTGTCTCCTTGTATTTTTGAAAAAATTCCCTTTGATTTCTTTGTTGACCCTACTGGTTGGTTAATTGTGTGCTGTTTGGCCTCCATGTGTTTGTGTGTTTTCCAGTTTTATTTCTTGTAATTGATTTCTAGTTTCATACTGATGTGGTTGAAAAAGGTGCTTTATATAATTTCAGTCTTCTTAAATTTATTGAGACTTATTTTGTGGCCTAACATGTGATAGACCCTGGAGAATGTTCCATGTGCCCTTGAGAAGAGTGTATATTTTATTGTTTTGGGATGGAATGTTCTGTGTGTATCTGTTAAGTGCATCCGGTCTAACGTGTCATTCAAACACATTGTTTTGTTATGGATTTCTGCCTGGAGGATCTATTCACTGATATAAGTGGGGTGTTAAAGTCCCTTGCTATTAATCTGCTACTATCAATTTCTCCATTTATGTCTGTTAATATTTGCATTATTTATTTAAGTGTTTCCACTTTGGGTGCATAGATATTTACAATTGTTATATCCTCTTGTTGGATTGATTCCTTTATCATTATGTAATGTCCTACTTTGTCTCTTATTATAGTTTCTGTTTTAAACCCTTTTTTTGTCTGATATAAGTATTGGCTTTTTTTTTTCCCACTTCCATATGCATGGAATATCTTTTTCCATCCTCTCACTTTCAGTCTATGTATGTCTTTAAGTCTGAAGCGGGTCTGTTGTAGGCAATATATAGACAATATATATATGGGTCTTGTCTTTTTTTAATCCATTCTGCCACCTTGTGTTTTTTAATTGGAGCCTTTAGACCATTTACATATGAAGTGATAATTGAAGGTATGTACTTACTGCTAATTTGCTAATTGTTTATATGGTTCTGTTTTTGTTTTTTCTTCTTGGTCTCTTTCCTTAACTTGCATTTCTGTAGTGTTATGCTTGCCTTTCTCTTTATTTTTGTGTATCTGCTATACATTTTTTTGTGTAGTATGTGTATGGCTATGAGATTCATATATAACATCCTAAGTATATAGCAGTCTAAAATAAGTTGATGGTCACTTAGGTTCTAATACATTTTGAAACCACTTCATTTTACTCCCTACTCTACATTTTGTGTGTATGCCATCATATTTTACATCTTTTATTTTGTGGGTTGCTTTTTTTATATATATTTTTTATATATAATTGATTTTACTACTTTGGTCTTTAACTTTCACACTAGCTTAATAAGTGATTTCTCTACTACATTTTTGTTTTTTTTCTATTTGCTTTTACTCATGTAATTTTTTCTTTTCATAATTTTCTTCTAAGTATGACTGTTTCTTTTGCACTTAAAGGAGTCCTTTTAAGATTTCTCATAAGGCCTGTTTAGTGGTGATTAACTTCTTTAACTTCTGTTTGTCTGGGAGATTCTTTATCTTCAATTCTGAATGATGCTCTTGCTGGGTAAAGTGTTCTTGGTTGTAGGCTTTTTCCTTTCAGCACTTTGAGTGTAGCATACCACTGTCTTCTGGCTTACAAATTTTCTGCTGAAAGTAGCTGAGAGCCTTATGGGTTTCCTTTGTATGTAACTAATTGCTTCTCTCCTGTTGCTTTCAAAATTCTCTATCTTTAAGTTTTTGATATTTTACTTATTGTGTGTTATGGTGTGGACCTCCTTGGGTTTATCTTGTTTGGAACTCGGTGTTTTGAACCTAGATGTCTGATTCCTTTCCCAGGTTAGGAACGTTTTCAGGTATTATTTCTTCATATAAGTTTTCTGCCCCCTTCTTTCTCTCTTCTCCTTTTGGGACCCCCTATAATGTGAATGTCTGCTTGATGTTGTTCAAAAGATCCCTTAACTTACCCTTATTCCTAATTTTTAAAAAAGATTTTATTTATTTATTTGACAGAGAGAGAGAGAGGGAGAGAGATATCACAAGGAGGCGGAGAGGCAGGCAGAGAGAGAGAGGGGGGGAAGGCGCCCTGCTGAGCAGAAAGCCAGATGTGGGGCTTGACCCCAGGACCCTGAGATCATGACCTGAGCCAAAGGCAGAGGCTTAACCCACTGAACAACCCAGGTGCCCCTCCTAATTTTCAAAGGTCTTTTATTTTTGTTGTTCAGACTGGGTGCTTTCCATTCTCCTATCTTATAAATTGCTAATCTGTTCTGTGGCTTCTAATCTACTATGATTCCTTCTACTGTATTTCTCATTTCAATTATTATATTCTTCAACTTCATTTTGTTCCTTTTTATATATTCTATCTCATTATTAAAATTCTCATGGGATTCATCCACTGTTCTCTACAGTCTGGTAAGGATCTTTATGACCATTACATTGAGTTCTTTATCAGACATATTGCTTATCTGTTTCACTTAGTTATTTTTGTGAGGTTCTTTTCTTATTCCTTCATTTGGACTATATCCCTTTGTCTCATTTTGCTTGATTTTGTGTTTGCTCCTATGAATTAAGCAGAACAACTACTTCTCCTAAACTGGAAGGAATAGTCTTGTCTATAATCATCCCCTGTGTAAACTATGTGTATCTGGTTGCTTTGATTGGGGAGTTGGAGCTGTGGGTGATGTGGACTGGGGGCCTTGGGGCATTGTGTGCTGGGGCTGCCCTGGTAGGATGGCTGGAGGGGAAGTGGGTGTGGGCCAGGGTGGTCTCAGAGCTCTCTGCATGGAGAGCATCCTGGCAGGACAGCTGAAGCTGAAGTAGCTGCAAGCCAGGGAATCCTCGGGCTCTCTATGCAGAGGGTGGCCTAGCAGGCTGCTGAAGCTGAAGTGGGGATAGACTGAGGAGGTCCTGGGACTCTCCATACAGAGGACACACTGGCTGGACAGCTGAAGCTGGAGTGGGTGCAGGCTAGGAGGTCCCAGGGGAATTCCATGCAGAGGGCACCTTGGTGGGGCAACTGGAGCCAAGATGGGAGCCATGAGGTCTTGGGCATTCTCTACTGGGGGTGCCCTGACAAGTCATCTGAAGCTGAAGTGTATGGGCTTGGAGTGTTGCAAGCTGCTTTGCACCTGTATCATGTTGGCAAGATGGCTGGAGCTGTAGTTAGTGCTGACCAAGTGTGTCCTGGTGTGCACTATACTGGGGCCACCCTGGTAGGATGTCTGGAATTGGTGTGGGCTATGGGTCTGGGGCTCACTGAGGTGGTCGGCCCTCTGGGCACCCAGAGCCTGCTTCTGTGAATTTTATCAAGGTGGAGGGAACACATAAATTATGGCACTCACCAGCTCCTCACATCTGGAGAGAGCACAAACAGCTCCCCTCCATTTGACTGGGTTCTTAGGCTGGATCTTTTATAGTCTAATTGTCCATATATATAGATATAATATATAATTTATTAGAGAGAGAGAGAGTGCATGAGTGCATGAGAGAAAGGAGGGGCAGAGGGGGAGAGAGAATCTCAAGCAGATTCCCTGCTGAGTGCGGGGCCCAGCCCAGAGCTTGATCTCACAACACTGAGATCATGACCTGAGCCAAAATCAAGAGTTGGACGCTTAACTGACTTAGCCATTCAGGTGCCCTATATTTGCTCTTTTAAATATTTTATTTATTTGACAGAGAGAGATCACAAGTAGGCAGAGAGGCAGGTAGAGACAGAGGGGGAAGCAGTCTCTCTGCCAGGCAGAGAGCTCGACATGGGGCTTGATCCCAGGACCCTGAGATCATGACCTGAGCCAAAGGGAGTGGCTTAACCCACTGAGCCACCCAGGTGCCCCTGTATTTGCTCTTTTAAACTGTACCTTTTCTTCTGTGCCCCATGGCAGATTCTGTGCCCCAAAGCAGATAATCTGCTTATGGTTCCTCAGCATCCAGCCCTGGGGCAGAGGTTCCCGTCATTACTGTGTCTCTGACTCTCTTACTGCTCTCTATGTAGTCTATTGGTGTGTAGAAGCTGTTCAGTCAGCCTTCAGTTCTTCAGAAGGAATTACTCTATCAATAGTTGTAGATATGGTGTGTCTGTGGAGCTCGTGCATTTACAGTCTTCCTACCTCACCATCTCAACCCAGAACCCATTTTTAATTTTTTGAGCAACCATCAAATAGTTCTCATAGTAGCTGCATCAATTTATATTCCCACTGATAATGCACAATGGTTCCCATTTCTCCATGTCCTTGCTGGCACTTGTTATCTATTGTCTTTTTTGAAGATAGTTATTCTAACAGGTATAAGGTGATATCTCACTGTGGTTCCCTCCTCCCCAGTTTTAATGAGTTATAATTGACATATAGCAGCAGTTTAAGGAATACAGGAATACTGAATACTGATTTGATTTACATATATCATGAAATGATTATCACAGTAAGTTTAATTAACCTCTATCTTATTCAGATATGAATTAAAGATAAAGAAAAAAAAACCTGATGACGAGAATTCTTAGGATCCACTCTCTTAACTTTCAGATATACTACAAACAGCATTAATATAGCCATCACGTTGTATATTACATCCCAAGTACTTATAACTCTAACTCTGTAAATTTTGACCACCTTCACTCACTTTTCCCTCCCTACACCCTCTGCCTCTGGTAACCAAAAGTCTCATCTCTATGGATTTTGTTTTGTTATATTTTTAATTCAGATTCCATGTATAAATGAGATCATGTAGTTTTTGGCTTCTCTGTATGGCTTCTTTCATTAAACATAATACACTTAGGATCCATCTATGTTGTCACACAGGCAGAATTTCCTTTTTTTGAAATGGTGAAATAATAGTCCATTGTGTGTATGTATTAATATATACCACAACTTTGTGGTCCATTCATCTGTTGATGAGCCCTTAGTTTGCTTACATGCCTTGGCTATTGTAAATAATGCTGCTGTGAACATGGAGGTACAGTTATCTCTGATAGAGTGCTTTCATTTCCTTTGAATATATTCTTCTAAGTGGGATTGTTGGATCATATGGTAGTTTTCTTTAATTTTTTGAGTACTCTCAATATGGTTTTCCATAGTGGCTGTACAAATTTAAAATCCAACCAGTGGTGCACAAGGGTTCTCTTTCCTCCACATCCACATCAGGATTTGTTATTTCTTGTTTTTTTTGATGACGGCCATACTGACAGGTGTGAGATGGTGTCTTATTGTGGTTTTGACTTGCATTTGTGTGAATGGTGATCTTGAGCATCTTTTCATGTACCTGTTAGCTATTCATATATCCTCTTTGGAAGGATGTCTATTTAGACCCTTTGCCCATTTAAAAATTGCATTATTTGAGTTTTTTGCCCTTTTTTTTGGTCATTGAATTATAGGAGTTTTCTGTATACTTTGGATACTAACCCCTTATCAGATAAATGGCTTCCAAGTATTTTTTTTTCCCCATTCTATAGGTTGTCTTTTCATTTTTATTGGCCATTTCTTTTGTTGTGCAGAAGCTTTTTAGTGTGATGTGGCCCCACTTGTTTATTTTATTTTTTAAAAAATTTTATTTATTTATTTGACAGGGAGAGAACACGAGCCAGGGAGAAAGGCAGAGGGAGAAACAGACTCCCTGGTGAGCAGGGATTCCCAATGCAGGGCTCAATCCATGAACCCTGTGATCATGACCTGAGCTAAAGGCAGACCTTTAACCAACTGAGCCACCCACGCGCCCCCTACTCCTTTATTTTTGCTTCTGTTGCTTGTAGTTTAATTTTCATATCCGAAAAAAAAAAAAATCAGTGCCAACAGCCATGTCAAGTAGTTTTTTTCCCTTATGTTTTCTTTTAGGAGTTTCATGATTTTAGGTCTTACCATTTAAGTTATTTAATTTAATCCAATTTGAGTCTTTTTTTTTTTCGAATGGTGTAAGATAGGAGTCTAGTATCATTCTTTTATATGTGGATATCCAATTTTTTCCAGCACCATTTATTGAAGAGACTGTCCTTTCTTCATGAAGTATTCTTGGCTTCCTTGACAAATACTAGTTAACTATATATGCTTGGGCTAATTTCTGGGCTCTCTGTTCTCTTCTACTGGTCTATGTGTATGTGTGTGTATATGTTTTATGCCAAGAAGGTACTGTTTTGATTAGTGTAGCTTTATAGTTTAGCTTGAAATGAAGTGTGGTGCCTCTGGGTTTGTTTTTGTTTCTTAGGATTGTTTTGGCTGTTTGGGTTATTTTGTGGTTCCAAGCAAATTTTATAATTTTTTTCTACTTCTATAAAAAAATGCCTTTGGAAACCTAATAGAGATTTCATTAAATCTGTAGATGACTTTTGGTAGTATTGACATTTTAACAAAAACGACCGCATCATGGACTTTTATTTGTTGGGAGGTTTTTGATGACTGATTCAATCACTTTACTAGTAATCAGTCTGTTTATATTTTCTGTTTCTTTTTGGTACAGTCTTGGTAGACTTTACATTTCTTGGAACTTATCCATTTCTTCTAGGTTGTACTAATTGTTGGCATATAATTTTTCCTTGTCTGTTATGTAACTTTGTATCCTTTGTATCTGTGTATCAGTTGTAATGTTTCTTCTCTAATTTGAGTTTAAGTCTTTTCATTTTTTAAATTTAGTTAAAGATTTGTCCCTTTTCTTATCTTTTAAAAAACAAGCTCTTAGTTTCAGTGATTTCTTTATCTTTCAGTCTATATCTCATTTATTTGTGCTCTGATTTTTGTTATTTCCTTCTTTCTAATTTTGTTGTTAGTTTGTCCTTGTAAAGGTGTGACTAGGTATAAAGTTAGCTGTAAAGTTGTAAAATTCAGTTTCTTATTTGAGCTCGCTCTTCCTCTTTTCTTTCCTTTCCTTTCCTTTTCTTTACTTTCAAGATTTTATTTATTTATTTATTTATTTGCCAGAGAGAGAGAGAGTGCAGAAGCAGGAGGAGCAGCAGGCAGAGGGAGAAGCAGCCTACCTGCCAGGGAGCCCCATGGGGGAATTGATCCCAGAACTCTGGGATCATGACCTGAGCCTAAGGCAGATGCTTAACTGACTGAGCCATCCAGGTGTCCTGAGCTTTTTCTTTTTAACTTAAGGTAGGTGTTTATTGCAAGAACTTTCCTCTTAGAATTGCTTTTGCAGTCTTCCATAGTTCTGTTATGTTATATTTCCATTTTCATTTGTCTCAAGGTATTTTTAAAAAATTATTTGTTTGAATACTTCTTTGATTTATTGATATTTCAGTAGCATGCTTTTTAATCTCCACTAATTTGTGAATTTTTCAATCTTCTTGTAATTGATTTCTAGTTTCATACCATTGTGGTTGGAGAAAAATGCTTGATATGATTTCAGTCTTCCTAAATTTATTGGGACTTGTTTTGTGGCCTAACATATGATCTATCTTGAGAATATTTCATGTGCGCTTGAGAAGAATGAATTATTCTGTTGCTATTGGATGGAATGTTTCATAAACATCTGTTAGGTCCATCTGGTCTAAAGTATAGTTTAATTCCAATGTTTCCTTATTAATTTCTTTGTCTGGATGATTTATCTATTGTTGAAAATGAGGTATCGAAGTCCTCTATTATTGTACAGCTGTTTATTTCTCCCTTCTGGTCTGTTACTATTGGCTTTTTGTATTTAGGTGTTCTTCTTTTGAGTGTTAAGTATTTACTAATGTTATCCTCCCATTGTTTTGACCTCTTTATCATTGTTTAATGACCTTTCTTTCTTATACTCTGTCTTAAAGTCTATTTTGTCTGATATAAGTATGCCCTGCTTTCTTTTGGTTTCTATATCCATGGAATATCTTTTTCCATCCCTTCACTTTCAGTCTATATGTGGCCTTAAAACTGAAGTGAGTCTCTTATAAGCAATGTATGGTTACCTGATTGGTTTTTGTTGTTGTTGTTGTTTTATTTGGTTGTTTGATTTTTTTGTTTTTGTTTTTGTTTCCATAAAAATCAGGTCAGCCAATCTGCATCTTTTGGCTGCAGAATTTTAGTCTATTTTACAATTAAAGTAATTATTGATAGGTATGACTTACTCTTGCCATTTTGTTAATTGCTTTCTGGCCATTTTATAATTTCTTCATTTCTCCTCTATTCTTTTGTATCTTCTTTTGTGATTTTATTATTTTCTGTAGTGGTGTGTTTAACTTCTTTTCTCTTTTTCTTTTGTGTATCTATCATAGGATTTTGCTTTGTGGTTGTCATAAAGCTTACATTTAGCATATTTATAATGGTGTATGTTAAGGTGATTAACAACTTAAATTCAAATGTATACTAAAGCGTATATATTTACTCTCCTCTCATGCCTTATGTTATTGTTGTCACAATTTACATTGTTTTACCTTGTGTATCCTTTAAATATTGTAATTATACTTCTTTAACTACTCTTGTCATTTATCCTTCAAACTAGATTTATAAGTGATTTACCCACCCCATTACCACCTTAGGGTATTATGAATTTAACTATATATTTACCTTTGCTGGTGAGATTTATACTTTCATATATTTTTTTGGTTACTAATCAGCATTCTTTTGTATTTGCTTGAAGTCCCTTTAACATTTCTAGCAAGGCTGGTATAGTGGTGACAAACTCCTTCAACTTTTGCTTGTCTTGAAACTCTCCTTCAATTCTGGTAAACAGTTTGGCGGGGTGGAGTATTGCTGATTGACAGAGTTTTTCTTTCAACATTTTGAACACATTGTACCACTCTCTTCTGGCATGCAAAGTTTCTGCTGAAAAATCCGCTGCTGATAATCTTATGGGGGCTCCATTGTAGGTAACAAGTTGTTTTTCTCTCATACCTTTTAAGATTCTTTGTCTTTAACTTTTGACAATTGAATTATAATGTTTCTTGTGGATGTTTTAAGCTTCCTCTTATTTAGAGCCTTCTCATATCTCGGTGTCTCTTTCTTTCCCCAGGTCAGGAATGATGTAGCCATTATTTCTTCAGATAACGTTTTTGCTCGTTCCTCTCTCTCCCTCCTTTTGGGATCCCTGTAATGAGAATATTGGTCTGCTTGATGATGTCCCTAGTCTCTTAACATATCTTCATTCTTTTTCATTCTTTTTTCTTTTTGGTCCTCTGATTGGATAGATTACACTGTCCTATCTTTGAGTTCACTGATTCTTTTTTCTACTTGATCTAGTCTGCTGTTGAACCTCTCCATTGAATTTTTCAGTTTAGCTATTATACTCTTCAGCTCCTTATTTTCCATTGATATTGATATTACCTTTTCTATTTCTTTGTTGAAATTTTCACTTTGCTCATTGTTCTCTTGACCTCATCTCTTATCATTATTTTGAATTCTTCATCAGTTAAATCACTTGTCTCCATTTCATTAAGGTCTGTTTCTTGAGGTTTTTTTTGTTTTGTTTTGTTTCTTTGTTTGTTTGTAACCTATTCTTCTGTTTCTTCATTTTTCTTAACTCTCACTCTTGGTTTCTTTGCATTACATAAAACAGTCACTTTTCTCGGTCTTGAGACTTTTTTTTGGTCTTCATTGTTACTGGATAGTTTACTGAAACCACACTGATAAGACAGAGAAGAAGGAGGTGGCAGATACCAGAGTCTTGGTGGATTACAGATGCCAACAGGCTGGAGATGAGTCCTTGAACCCATGCTTCAGTAACAGACTGATAAAACAACTGCATAAATACAGAGAATGAAAGACACAAGACATTTCACAGCTTTTCGCTTTGCATTTGTTTTAAACATACATATGTTACAACTTTACATTTTAAATTACCACTCCACGTATTTTTTGACAATGGCTAAGGATGCAATGGTCCCATCCCCCTGACATAAGCAGAGTTTCATCTGCATTGTACATTTCAGTGAGATACCAAACAAACCCTTAACACATAAAAAGATCTTTAAAAATCAGATTAACACAATGCTCTTCGGGTTATATGAGGAAGAAAGGGAAGTGGAAAAATAAGACTTAGGGATGCTTTCAAATAATGGTGTCTTGATGTCTTAAAAGTTTCATTCCCTTCCTCCAAGGGGGAAGACCAAGATGAACTATGTCTTGTGTGGGAGATGAACTGGATTTATGTCTTGTCTCCCCGCCACCACTCAAAACTTTGTGATTATCCAAGCTGCATCTTTGTTCATAGTGGTTTCCAATAGTTGAGGCTATTCCAAGGTTGGCTGGTATTCCAAGAGAAGGATCTCACTTAACAGTTAGAGGCAGTTTGATTGGAAGCCAGATCTCCAGGCAGCAACTTTTAAAGTGTGCAAATAGACCTCTTTTAGGGAAAGGCAGATTGGGTATATCTGTCTGTTCCCTCTGTACTGAGCATTGTGTAGCTGATTAAAAAGTATTTCTTTGTTTGCGTGTTACTATTTTGTTGGATCTGGAACTCTGGTCCCATTGGCCACCAGAGCCAAGCTATAAAAAGATACACTTTCTGGGCAGTGGCCGCAAAAGAGCAAACAAGTGTGTTTACAAGTTCCTTTCAGGAGGACACCAGCAATCTAGAACTGGGCAGAGAGAGTATATGAAGACGGTTTCTGCCAGCCTCCTCAGTTTCCAGAGCGAATTGCAAACTGTCACGGGATGTATGCCTGACCCTCAGTCAGCAGCTTTTAGAGTAAAAAAGCAGTCTTATTTCTGGGCAAGACTGAGAGATGGGGATTTCTGTCTACTGTCACTGCCCTGAGCCCTGGGGTGTGGGATAAGCATGGCAAGTTCTTTCAAGCTTATTAACTGTTTGTTTGCTGCAGTCTATGGATGCAAATTGTGTTGGTTTTCAGAACTAGAGGTTTTGGGGCCCCATCCCTCAGGTAGAAGTCTTTTTAAGACTAAGGGACTAAATGTGAGTCTAAATCCTTTGCTTAGGAAGAAGCTTGGAGTTGTAGGTTCCCTCCTAATTATATGTTGTTGTGCCAGGAGTGGGGTTTATGGTGAGAGTGTGTCTCTGTGTTCCCTACTCCTGTCACTCTGGGTTTTTCTTGTTCACTGAATGTGTAGGAGTCACTCCGCTAGTTTCTGGATTTCTTACAGATGGAATTGTTCAATGTGTAGCTGTAGATTTGATGTGTCCATGGGAAGAGGTGAGTTCAGGAGCTTTCTATGTTGCCATCTTGGACTGGAACCTCTGAATTCTTTTTGTTTATAACAGTTTTGGTTCTTTTAGTTTTTCTCATGTGAACAATCTTATAATCTGCCAATAGTTATTTTCTCTGTTTCAATTTTTATACCTCCAGTTTTTCTTCTACTAGTTGATTGTTTTAGCTAGTGCCCCAGAACAATGTTAGATAAATAATTAAGGCTATAGTGGATAATCTTGTTGTTTTGTTTCTGATCTTTATGAGCATTCTTCTAATATTTCCTAATTAAGCTGGCTTTTAGACCCAGGGAGGGAGGGAGAAAGTGGAGAGGGAAAGAGAAGAAGGGGTTCTTTTATTACCTTAAAGAGGTGTGTATCTATTTCTTTAAGTAATGAAGGTTTTATATCAACATTAAGCACTGACAAAATATACAGCCTGGCTGTGTATTAGTGTGACTAAGCATTTGACTGAGACGTCTGATTTGAATCAATTCTTTATTTACCAGTTTTGGCATGGCAAACCTTCCAGGTGTATTAAACTTATGATGCCTCTACTTTATATCGCTAGAGAACCAAGAGAATCCCTTTATGTATTACTCACTGTGACCCACCTGCCTCTCCCAACCAGTTGGTCAGAAGCATGCATATTACTCAGAAGGATTATTATCAAAGAGAAAGCGATGGTTGCAAAGGAGCAGAGGAATGATTGAACGATGGCGTATTAGTGTCCTATTGCTGCTGTAACATCACAGACTTAGCAGTTTGAAACAATAAACTTATTTTCTTACAGTTTTGTAATTCAGGAGTCTGACATAGGTCTCATTGGGCTAAAGTCAAGATGTTGTCAGGACTGTATTCCTCTCTGAAGGCTCTAGGAGAGAATCTGTTTTCTTTCTAGCTGTCCCCTTTTTGACTCATGGGTCCCCTTCCTTCATCTTCAAAGCCAGTAACAGCATATCTCTGACCTTGCTTCTGCCATCAACTTTTCCTCTGGTTCTCTGCCTCCTTCTTCCACTTTTAAGGCCCATCATGACTACATTGGGCCCATCCCAGTATTAAATTCATTTGGTTTCCAACCTTACCTCCAGCTGCAACCTTAATTCCCTTTTGCATGTAACCCAGCATATTCAGTGGGTCCAGAGATTAGGACATCTTTGGGGATCGTTTTTCAGCCTACCATCAATGGCATAATTTTAGGGGTCTATGGAGTCTAAACAGAGAGAACCAAAACTGAGGGAGCCATGTGAGGAGCAGAGAAGGTGGCTAGCATTGAGGGATGATCCCAGTCTGGCACACTGTGCACACTGGGAAGCCATATGAGCCAAACCAGTGCCTATAGAACCTCTGGTGACATTTAAAAAAATTAACCAACTTTATTTTCCTTGAAGCATCTTAGATTTATGCAAAACTCTCGACAGAGAATTCACATTTATCCCCATACATGTACAGTCTCCACCTACTTTTTTTTTTTAAATTTTTATTTTTTCAGCATAACAATATTCATTATTTTTGCACCACACCCAGTGCTCTATGCAATCCGTGCCCTCTACAATACCCACCACCTGGTGCCCCCAACCTCCCACCCCCCACCCCTTCAAAATTCTCAGATCGTTTTTCAGAGTCCATAGTCTCTCATGGTTCACCTCCCCTTCCAATTTCCCTCAACTCCCTTCTCCTCTCCATCTCCCCTTGTCCTCCATGCTATTTGTTATGCTCCACAAATAAGTGAAACCATATGATAATTGACTCTCTCTGCTTGACTTATTTCACTCAGCATAATCTCTTCCAGTCCCGTCCATGTTGCTACAAAACTTGGGTATTCATCCTTTCTTTTTTCTTTTTTCTTTTTCTTTTTTTTTTTTTTTTTTACAGCTTTATAAACATATATTTTTATCCCCAGGGGTACAGGTCTGCGAATCGCCAGGTTTACACACTTCACAACACTCACCATAGCACATACCCTCCCCGATATCCATAACCCCACCCCCTCTCCCAACCCCCTCCCCCCATCAACCCTCAGTTTGTTTTGTGAGATTAAGAGTCACTTATGGTTTGTCTCCCTCCCAATCCCATCTTGTTTCATTTACTCTTCTCCTACCCCCTCAACCCCCCATGTTGCATCTCCTCTCCCTCATATCAGGGAGATCATATGATAGTTGTCTTTCTCCGATTGACTTATTTCGCTAAGCATGATACCCTCTAGTTCCATCCACGTCGTCGCAAATGGCAAGATTTCATTTCTTTTGATGGCTGCATAGTATTCCATTGTGTATATATACCACCTCTTCTTTATCCATTCGTCTGTAGATGGACATCTAGGTTCTTTCCATAGTTTGGCTATTGTAGACATTGCTGCTATAAACATTCGGGTGCACGTGCCCCTTCGGATCACTACGTTTGTATCTTTAGGGTAAATACCCAGCAGTGCAATTGCAGGGTCATAGGGTAGTTCTATTTTCAACATTTTGAGGAACCTCCATGCTGTTTTCCAGAGTGGTTGCACCAGCTTGCATTCCCACCAAGAGTGTAGGAGGGTTCCCCTTTCTCCGCATCCTCGCCAGCATCTGTCATTTCCTGACTTGTTAATTTTAGCCATTCTGACTGGTGTGAGATGATATCTCATGGTGGTTTTGATTTGTATTTCCCTGATGCCGAGTGATATGGAGTCTCCACCTACTTTTGAGGGAGACTTACATGTCCCTTGTGCTGAGGGAGAGGTAATGATTGTCCTTCCCATTAGTGATGAGGTAGATGTGATTCCTTTACTATTAAGTTACATCTGCTCTGGCCCTGAGAGCCATATTCTATTTTGACTTCCATATGTGGCCACAGGTTTTCTAATGACCCAGGATACTCAACAAAAGAAATGACGTGGGGAGGGGGAGCAGAGGCAGCAGTGTTAAAGGAAAAGTCCCCAACATTAATATTGGTGAAGGTCATTCCTATGGCACCAGTATCAACATTTAAATTCTTACGTTCCAGTAACTTATATAAGATAAAGGCAGAAGGCAATGACACATCCAATAATTATGCAATCTTTTGAGTTCCAAGGTGATGTTTGGCTGGTTGAATGGTTGTGGCTTAGAACTGCTGGTACAAGCTCCAAGAATGACTCAAAGGCCAAATCAGGCCTAGGAATTGGGTTTAGGAGTCTCAGGTTAGAGTGTGAAAAAGTTTGACTTGGATAAGAGTCAAACATACAGAAGTTGAGAGCCTGGCAGGGTCTCAGTGATCCCAGAGGGAAGGCTGAGGGGCCAGACACTTTATTTGGTGACTTGGCCACATATACTCTGATGACCCTTTATTTAGTGACTTGGCCACATATACTCTGATAACCCGAAGGACAGCTGGCTTCAGTAAGCTGTCTAAGGGAGCTGCCCTTGTGCAGCCCTTACAAATAAGGCCTGCCACTGTGAAGTGTGATAGAGTTCAGGGTCAAGGTCTATCCCAGCAAATTCCAATGGGTGTTTGTACTTTTGGTTACACCTGAACCAGATTGCATTTAATATTGATTGACATGAGTGGACTACTGGCTGGTGTTGACATTTTTGGCTACTCATGAATTTTCACTGTAATTATTTTTATGGGAAAGACTGTTTACAAGGATGCTTTGAACCTATGCTCCCTTTTTGATTGCAGTATCTGTCACTTCTGAGACAGTCTAGTGACAGTGTGCTTTAAGTGCTTCATTATGTGTCTCCTAGCTTTTTTCCTTCTCTTATATTTCACAGCTTTGGTAGCAGGGTAGGGTGCCCCTGGACTCAGAAACAGTAAGTCAGTTTAATCAAGTGTGATTATCTTGGATTATTTAATTCACCATTGATCTCCAGGAGTCTAAGATGCTAAATGCTTTAATTGTTCACTTAAATTTGGAGGTAAATGTAATACCTCATTAAACAGAGAAGAAAGCCTTACTATCCTTGTGCCTGTCAGAGCACAAAAAGGAGCAAATCATAGCTTCTTAGGATATATAAGAGTCTTCTTTATCAAATAGTTAAAGATCCTGGTTTTCATCAGGATCTCAGAGTCCTTGGTATGTGGACATTGGTTTCCATTGGTTTGTCCCTTTCTTGCATGGTGCCTCTGATGGGCAGGTCTGGGTGCAGAGGCCAGAGGCCAGTAGGATATACTGCCTTTCTTGATTAAAAAAAAAAAATCAAATAGAAGACTACCAATTGGTTACATGTGTGTTGGGTTTTAGCATTTACAAAGCACCATTATATATAATATCTCCAAGAGACCCTTTAAGTAGAGGAAACTACTCCGTGCTCCTGGGGAGTATTAATACACATTAATATGTATGTGGTATGTGTGCATACTTCTCTATAGCATTTGAATGATTTATAATTTACAAAACACTCTTACAAATATATCCTCTCAAGGAGAGGAAACTACTTAGTGCTTCTGCTCCCTGGGGGGTATAAATAAATATTAAATTAGGTTTAATAGCACCAGGATTGCTTCCTCTGTTAAATTGGATCCTTTACTTAAAATCTGGACACCAGCAGACTTTTAGCTTCAAGAAGGACCACTGATTCATGCTGGGAAGCACAGCATTATTTTGCTAATAGAAGACAACTCATGGGCTCTTTCAAAGTTTTCCCTTGATATGCTCATGATTTCTTATAGCTAAAAGAACAGAGCTTAAAGCCATAGCTCTTTCACAAGCTGTCCTTTCTCTGTCTTTGGGATTTCCTGCCTCAATTTCTTATTCTTTTTTCATTTTGAAGCCTCAGGTAAGTGGCTTTTCACTTCAGATACACATGAGAGCATAGTAAGTCAGATGCCTGGTGGAGGGACGTGCCTGCCATAGGATATCCGACTTCCGCAGCCACCATTTCTGAATTCCATTGCATTTGGGGAACTCTGTTTTCCTTACTGTTAAGTTACATCTTTTTCTGGGCTTTTTTTTTTTTTTTTTTTTTAATGTCCTCATGGTTTAGTAGAGATTGAAAGCACCATCAGTTGCTGGGTGTGCTCATGTTTCTTGTCTCTTATTTTGGGTCCTGACCCTGAACTACACTTTGTTTCTATTCTTGACCCCTGGCCTTACATTCAGAGGCCAATTCAAGCTATATGTTGTTGAATTAGTGATAATAGTAATTATTCAATGAGTTGAGAATTACTTCAAATAAGTACTTAAAGGCTTACGTCATCTGTTCTTAAAAGATTGATTAACTTTAAGGAAATCTGATGCCCAATCTCAAGAAACACCTTAAATTATACTTGTGGATAGTCTTAAAATAAAATGTCCTTTGATATCCATTTTGCTGCCTTCTTTTGGTAATGGAGCTAGGTGAATTTTGGCGCAGGTCCTACACTAGATACCCTCCAGCTCTAAACTGTAATTGTCAGCCTCTTTGCAGTGACAGACCATAGGGTGAATGGATATGACTGGGAATAATGTATACGGCTTCAGGCTTTCTATTTAAAAATGTCTGCTCTGGGGCGCCTGGGTGGCTCAGTGGGTTAAGCCGCTGCCTTCGGCTCAGGTCATGATCTCAGAGTCCTGGGATCGAGCCCCGCATCGGGCTCTCTGCTCAGCAGGGAGCCTGCTTCCTCCTCTCTCTCTGCCTGCCTCTCTGCCTGCTTGTGATCTCTCTGTCAAATAAATAAATAAAATCTTAAAAAAAAAAAAATGTCTGCTCTGGCTTCTCTTTCCTCTTCCTACCGCCTGAGAAAGGGCAAAGACAAGAGTAACCTTGTAAGCCATATACCATATACCAAGGGCTGTGAACTACCCCATATGCCCCTTTCCATGTCCCCCAGACCACTCACCAGTGGACTTTGGGCTGTTCTTTAATAAAAATGTTAAAAATGAGCACCCGGATTACAGAATATGCTAAATTACTGTGAAAGTACTCTGTGTGAAGGTAGAAATTACAGTGACAAGTGATTGTAAATGGTCCCTTGTCTTCATTCTCTTTTTACCAATCTATTCTTCAAATGGCTGTCATTGAAAGGCCACTCTGCTGTTTCAAATCTTGAAAATCTGCTAGCTCCTAGACACTTAAAAATCCCAAACCCTTAGCATAGGGTAGAAGCTATATCAGTATTTGTTTTGGCTGAACATCGAATTCCTGACTAAAAATAATTGAAAAGAATTTAAGAATTAAAAAAAGTAAATTTAGGTCTTTGGTCTTCTCTCATAACAGGAAATCTGGAGGAAGGTGTTTCTGGGTTAGTTTAGCAGTTCAACGATGTCAAGACTCTGGCTTGCCTTTGCTTTAATTCTCTTGGCTTGTCCCCTATAGTTATAGTTTTCTTACCCTCTCATCTATCCAAATGTGAGAAGGGAAGAGAAGGGAAAAGGGATCTTTTTTTTTTTTTTTTAAACCAAGGAGGAAAATCTTTTCTAGAACCTCTTGGCAGACCTTTCTCATGTCTCTTTGGTCTGACTGAATTACATGCCTATGCCTTAGCTGTAAGTTGCCTGGGAACATGAGACTCTGTTGTGGAAGAGAAACTCTATTTATGCTACCTAAGGGGGGAGCAGGCATGACTGGAGGCAGGCAGTTGAATGTTTGATCCAAGAGCCTCATGTACTCTCCTGAAGCAAAAATATGACTGTAAGTTGAAATATAAAAAATTTATTTCTTGTGGCATAAGTCTGGTTACAAACATTTCTTTTGAATTGTTAAGATTTACTGGCTAGAACACAACTGACTAAAACAACATATAGTACAAAGTTTGGTAAATAATGAGAAAAATAGATTTGGTTTTATTGGCAATGTATTTCTTTTTTTTTTTTTTTAAAGATTTTATTTATTTGACAGAAATCACAAGTAGGCAGAGAGGCAGGCAGAGAGAGAGGAGGAAGCAGGCTCCCTGCTGAGCAGAAAGCCCGATGTGGGGCTTGAACCCAGGACCTGGGATCATGACCTGAGCCGAAGGCAGCGGCTTAACCCACTGAGCCACCCAGGTGCCCCGGCAATGTATTTCTTAATGCTATTAAAACACACACAGCAGAAGAGTGTCTTTTATTTCTGGAATGGGATAGAGTTTAGATCCAACTGCTTTCTAATTTTCGTGTTTTTGTGGATTTAGGTGTTGAGTAACCTCGCTCATTAAATAAGTTGATGGAAGTGGAAAGCATTTTATAACTGCAAGCTCAAGTGGTTCTTTGGACCTTTCTGAGTTCTGTGCTAAAAATCCACCTGGAGATCTATAATAAAAATTAAATACAAGGTTCCAGATGGGTGCGAGGCATGCAGGAGAAAGATAGGTGGAAAGTGGTTCCTCCTAACACCTCCACAAAGGGAGATCAATGATGAGCAGATCAGTTATTGGAAGAGGGCAGAGAAAGTTGAGAGCTAAAAACTGAGTCTCTTAAAATCATCTGTGCTCAGTGTTCCTCTTGGAAAGTCTTTGGAGATCCCCCAGTGATACATGTACTCTAGTTTAAAGACCACCGATGGGGAAGATCAAGTGAGATAATGCACATGAAAGCCTTTTATGTGCTATAAAGAGTGTTACAGGTGACATTAATAATAAGATATTCCCTCTTGCATGCTTTGTTATTCCAAAATTGTGGCTACAGCCCACAAAGGAAAAAAGGCTCTGAGTACCTTATGTTCTGAGTCTCGAAAGCCGCCCACCATCAGACAAACCAGCTCCCCCACTGGGATTGCAAAGAACCACCCAGAACAACCCCCAGGATAGAAGAAGCTTGGAAGAAGGGAGTGAGAGATCACCTTTTCTGGGGTTGCTGAGTGGTTGGAGCAGGGGGGAGAGAGTGAGGGAGGTGCATGGGAGAAGGTATCCCTTTGTTTCCTGGCTGGATATCTGCTCTTCCATGTCACCTGCTGACTAGGTCTGGTCTATGTGACAGAGGGAGGAGGCTTGGAGAGAGCCACTGGTACCCTCTTAATGTCCCCATTCTTGGGCATATAGAAGATGTCCCCTGCCCAGGTGTTCTGACCTAGGAAGCCAGACAAAACTGGTGTCTGTAGGTTTGCCAGGCTGCAGCGTGGGGCAAAGAGGCTCACCTGATGGTGTGAAGTCACCAACTAGGGGCAACCAAGCTCCCGGGTCATGTCGCTGTGTATAGTTGTGGGGAGCTGCCCGGGGATGTGTCCCCGGCCAGCAAGGTTTGGCGACCACAAATTAGATGGGTGATAATGACCAATAAAAGGTGGAGAGTGACCTCAGTCCTACCACCAGCAATTGCTAAGGTTGGAAATGTCCTTTGGCCCTCTTACCCTCCTTCCTACTTCAACACCAAGAAAGAAGGCCCAGCAAAGGGGAATGGCATAGGGGCCACACAAATCCCTCTGTTAACTTTACACAGGGCTCCTTAACTTGTAATGACTGTGTGTTCAGTGATCTCACCTTGGTAGTTTCGCATCTGCCTACCTGGTGGAACTGTTTACACCACCAGAACAGCAAAAGCAACAAATCGGTGCTTCTCCCCTTTCTTCCAAGTTGAGATGGGTGTTAGGGTATCTAATACTAAGCAGCACGTTACCAACTCCAAGTCTCTGGGACCAGGAACCTCACATGGGGTGGCAGGGAAGCAGGTAAGGCAAAAATGAAATTCTGATTTAAAAATGGACCAGGCTAAGGCTGAGTGACCCAAATGAGACTACGTTAATAACAAAGTGATTGAACAACTGTGAATGGGTCTGAAAGGTCCTCAGAGAGACGACTACCCAGCAGAAGAGTAGATTTTGGCAAAGAATAATGGTATATTAGAAAAACAATCTGTGTCATGTCTGCATTTCATAAACTAAAGCCCCACCATCAAGTTGTAGATCTTGGCACAATGATAGGTTTTAAAAAGGACCCATTTAGGGGCGCCTGGGTGGCTCAGTGGGTTAAAGCCTCTGCCTTCGGCCCAGGTCATGATCTCAGGGTCCTGGGATCGAACCCCACATCAGGCTCTCTGCTCAGCAGGGAGCCTGCTTCCTCCTCTCTCTCTCTCTGCCTGCCTCTCTGCCTGCTTGTGATCTCTATCTATCAAATAAATAAAATCTTAAAAAAAAAAAAAGGACCCATTTAAATCAAGAGCTGTTGAACATGATAAAGTGTTAAGGTCTTTGAGAATTGTTCCCTAGTCCTTTTCTCCCCTTAGATTTAGCTGCTGTGGCCTCTCGACCACGAAGCAGCGCTGATGGGCTTAGAGGCCTTGGCTGGACTCGGGCGGCGGGGGGCAGATTCCTGCTTGACTAAGCTGGTTCTGGCTCCAGAAGCAGATTCTACTGCAGTGTCAGGATCCTCCTCCCTCTAGTACTTAGGCTTGGCCATTTCTAAGGATGAGCAGCTGTGCAGAGAATTAGTTCTTTTGCAGAACAGAATCCTTTAACGAGACTAATTGTTTTTATAATAGGACTTTCACAGGAGAAGAAGAAACCTCTCTCATAAAAGCAAATGGATTCTCTGCTCAGAATGCACATCTTCTGCCCAGCAGGGATTGAATTGCAGATGGTGTTTTACATTCCCAACTGGGTATTTAATGAAGAAGGAAAGGGGTCTAGCTTTCCTCCCCTCTCCCTGCCACTGACACTGGCAATGCACTTCCTCTGTTCTTAGAGATTCACTGGAAGGAGAAAACTCTATTTTAAACAAAGGTAAAAGATTCGAGATTTAGATGGAATTTAGATCGGGCGGGGGCTGGCTGGGAAGGAAGCTGCATAGTTGTTTCCCAGCTGACAATATTTTAAGAACCAAGCCTGGTGTCCGTAAGCTGCCAATTCCAGGTGATTTCAGGAACACCGGGAAGCCTTCTGTACTGGTGAGGACTGAGCTTGGCTGATACAGTAGCATAACCAAATGGGATCTATTTTTCCTCAAGTAAAGAAATGGATGGTGTAGACATTCCAGGGCTGATCTAGCTACTCAACAAAGCTACCATGGACCCAGATCCCGTCTAGTTTCCAGTTCCTTCTTTAGCATGGCCTGCCTCTACTTGGAGCATTTGTAGCCAAATGGTTGCCCTTCCTCTGGGCATTGCCCTCGAGTTGCAGACAAGAAGAAGGGCAATAGGCAAAGTCCAAAAGTGACGGGTCATGATCCTGGTTTTATGTTTCTTGCTATTTACTCAGATGAGTTACAAATTTACATTCACACAAAAACTGCACCCAGATTTTTGTGGCAGCTTTATTCATAGTTGCCCCTGGAAACAACCAAGATGCCCTTTAGCAGGTGATTGGGTAAACAGACGGGTGGTACATCCAGAGGATGAAATATTATTCAGTGCTAAGAAGAAGTGAGCCATCAAGACATGAAAAGACATGGAGGAACTTTAAATGCATATTGCCAAGTGAAAGATGTTGGTCTGAGAAGGCTGCATATACTGCATGATTTTGCTATATGATATTCTGGAAGAGGCAAGACTATGGAGACAGTAAGAAGGTCAGAGGTTGCCAGAGGACAGAGGGGCGAGAAGGATGTATAGGCAGATGATAGGATTATTAGGGCAGTGAAACTATGCTGTGTGATCTGATAATGGTGAATACATGTCATTGTATATTTGCCAAAATCTACAGGGTGTTTAAACTACAGACTTCAGATGCTAATGATGTATCCATGTATCTTCATCAGTTGTAAGAAATGTACCATATTCTGGCACACGTTCATGAGCAAGGGCCGGGGGTGTGTGGCAATTCTGTATTTTCTGCTTAATTTGCTGTGAACCTAAAATTGCTCTAAAAATCTGCTTTAAAAAAAAAAAAAGCAGGCCAGTTGAGTCTGTCCCTTCTCATCAGCAAAGTAATAACTTCTTTAGAAACCCCACCTAGGAGACTTCTGTTTGTCTCTCATTGGCCCAGACTGGGTCACATGACTATCCCAGGTTGCAAGGGAGTGGCTATTTTAGAATTAGTTAATTTGTTAATGTACGTTTTTCTCCTTCCAGTTTTATTGAGATGTAATTGACCTACAATTCTGTATGAGTTCAAGGTATACTGCATAATGACTTAATATAAATGTTAAAAATGAATACATTATGTTCAGTTAACACTCATCTCCTCATGGGGTAATTTTTTTTCCTAGTGATGAGAACCTTTGGTATTTACACTCTTAACAACTTTCACACATGCCATACAGCAGTGTTAATTATAGTCCTCATGTACATTATATTCCCAGTACATATTTACTAGAAGTTTGTACCTTTGGATCACCTTCTTCCAACTTTCCACCCCCCACCCTTTCCCCCACCACCTCTGGTAACCACAAATCTGACCTCTTTTTCTGACTTCCTTTTGTTTTTGTTTTTAAGATTTCACTTAATCTCAGGAACTAAACTGAGGGTTGCTGGAGGGGAAGGGAGTGAGTGGGGGGATGGGGAGGCAGGATGATGGACATTGGGAAGGGTATGTGTTGTGGTGAGCGTGGAGTTGTGTAAGGCTGATGAATCACAGACTTGTACCCCTGAAATGGATAGCATATGTTAATAATAGAAATTTTTTTAAAAATTTAAAAAATTAAAAATAAAATTAAAAATGGTTCAAAAATAAATAAAAATTTTAAAAAGATTTCACATGTAAGTGAGATCCTACAGTATTTCTTTCTCTCACTTATTTCACTTAGCATAATATCCTTGAGGTCTGTCAGTGTTGTGGCTAATAGCAGAATTTCCTTCCTTTTTATGGCTGACTAATATTCCACTATAGATTTTTATATAATATATATAAATGTATATATGTGTGTGTGTATACATATGTATATATATGTGTGTATATATGTATAAAAATATATATATATAATATATATATATATTTATACATATATACACACATATATATATAATCTCTTTATCCATTCATCAGGTAATGGATACTTTGGATGTTTGGATGTTTCCATGTCTTGGCTATATAAACCTGGGGATTCAGATATCTCTTTGGCATAGTGATTTCATTTCCTTTGGATATATAACCGGAAGTAGAATTTCTAGATCATATGGTAGTTTCATTTTTTTATTTTTGTGGAACCTCCATTCTGTTTTCCATAGTGGTTGGACTGATTTACATTCCCATCAGTAGGGTACAAGAGTTCCTTTCTCTACATCCTTACCAGTATTTGTTATTTCTTGTCTTTTTGATAATAGCCACTCTAACATGTATGAGGTGATCTCATTGTGATTTTTGATTTGCATTTCCTTGATTAGCAATGTTGAGCTCCTTTTCATGTACCTGTTGGACATTTGAATGTCTTCTTTGGAAAAGTGTCTTTTCAGATCTTTTACCCATTTTTAAATTGAGTTATTTGTTTCATTTTTTTGTTGTTGTTGTTTGCTATTGAGTGGTAGAAGTTCCTTATATATTTTAGATATTAACCCTTTACCAGATATATGACTTGCAAATATTTTCTTTCATTCAAGGTTGTCTTTTCATTTTGTTATCATTTCTTTTGCTGTGTAGAAGTTCTTTAGTTTGATGTGGTCTCACTTGCTTATTTTTGATTTTGTTGCTCATGATTTAGGTGTTCTAGCCAAAAAAATCATTGCCAAAACTCATGTCAAGAAGCTTTTCCCCTATGTTTTCTTCTAGGAGTTTTAATGGTTTCAGGTCTTATATTTAAGTCTTTAACCCATTTCAAGTTAATTTTTGTGAGTGGTTTAAAATAGGGGTCAGGGTCTAGCTTTATTTTTTTACATTTAAATAATCACTTTTTTTCCCAGCATCATTTATTGAAGAGACCATCTTTTCTCCATTGTGTATGCATGGCTTCCTTGTCAAATATTAGTTGACCATATATGCATGAATTTATTTCTGAGCTCTTGAGTCTGTTCAGTTGGTATGTTTGTTTTTATGCCAGTAACATACTGTTTTGATAACAGTGAATTTATCATTTGAAATCAGATGTGTGATGCCTCCATTTCTTCTTCTTTTTCAGGATTTCTTTGGCTATTCAAGGTCTTTTGTGCCCCCCCTCCTTTTTTTGGATTGTTTATACTACTTCTGTAAAAATGACATTGGACTCTTGCTGGGGATTGCATTGAATCTATAGATGGCTTTGGAACATATGGACATTTTAACAATATTATTTCTTTCAATTCATGAACATGGGATATCTTTCCATTTATTTGTGTCTTCAATTTTTTTCATCAGTATCTAATAGTTTTCAGTATAGAGATCTTTTAACTCTTTGGTCAAATTTGTTCCTAAGCATTTTATTATTTTTGATGCTATTGTAAATGGGATTGTTTTATTGATTTCCTTGTTAGATGATTTGTTGGTGGTGGTGACTAATTTTAAAGAGCCCCTTCTCCCAAAACTGCAATGCTGTTAATAAGAAAAAAATGAGATTGGATATTAGATAGACAATGCAATGTCTGTTGCCTAATGCAAGTGTTCACTACAGCCTCCTCTCTTGCCAGCTAGAAAATATTTGCTCCACTGGCTGCCTGCTCTCAAAAATTGGCCCAATTATTATATTGTCCTTTTTACTTAAAGTATTATTTTCTGTTAAAAAAAAAAACAGAATCCTTGTGAAGGTAGCATATAAGTGTTCTTGGACATTTATATTTCAGGGTGAGAAAACTTATCATAGATTTTTAGTTTCCCTCAATGTCTGGTTGCCCAGAAGTACCCCATGTAGAGCCCAAGACCATTGAACTCTCTCTGTGGCTGCAGGAGATACTCCCTTCTGGTCAGGAGATGCAAAGCCAAGTCTAGTGAGGCTGTGCCCTCAACTGACACAAGAGGTCAACTCACACTGTGCCTCTGTCACAAACATTTGTTATGAATGTGGCCTCCCATATCCTTGAATAATATTCTTCTCCAAGGGAGAAGGGTGAACTCCTTTCCCCAGCCTGAAAATGAGGGCATAAGAATGTGAAAAAGGCACCCACAGAGAGATGTGCCTATATCAGAGCATGTGAGGAAGATGGTACTCGTGGAATCCATTTTCTGGAAAGAAAGGTGGTCTGGCTGTGGAGACAGCACTTTAAACATTGAGGGGCTGTGAGGTTGTCTCTCACCAACAGCAACAGAGAGTCTTTGCTGAAATTGTCTCAGGTTTGGAGTCTGGGCTTGGCTCCTGGCTGCATAACCTCCAACCTGACCCTTCCGTACTCCCAGAGATTTGGTGAGCAAACTAATTTCTTGCACAAATCCTAGCCATTTAAACAAGCCGGAGTGGGTACTGTTGTTTGTCATGCATAACCCTGCCTGGTGTAGACTTACAATCTACCATTCTTATGTGACTGTCCAAAATGCAGGACCCTTTGGACCTCTGTCCTCTTCCATGCTTGCATGATCACAGTGTCCTGTGTTTTTTCTCCCCATTGGTGGCCTCCTTCTCCCCTCGCCACCCAGCTCAGTGATCCCTAAAGAAACACTATAAGTGAGTTCCTGCACTCTTGGATCCACCACTGTTTAACCAAAGTGAGACCCCTACCCTTACAGGGAATGTGGTCATTCTTCCCGGCCCCATACACCTTGAGCCTAGAATGGAGAAGAGGGCCAATATCTTTACCCATTCCTCCTCTTTGTGGATGACATTTGTCCTTTCAAATTAAAATCCTCTGGAGATTTCTTTTCATCCATTACATCTTAATGCCCCAGCTCACAGAAATTGCACACAGCTCTCTGCCTATTTGTCTCTTCCATGGGTGTCTACCTTGGGTAGTTGGTCACTTATATTAACTGAACAGATTCCATTCCTCCGAGGACCAGATTTTGGACCAGATTTCTTCATCCTTGAAAGCCTTGAGTCTTGTGTCCTGTTCTGCACATAGTAGGCCCTTAGTTACTGTTTATTTAAGGTTATTTTTAGTGGGCCTATATCTTTTTGTTTACCCTCTTATTTTCCTAGTTTCCATATTGTGAGTCTCTCCTTCCCAAGAAAAACACCCCCAGACTACATCTCGCAGACTCCCTTTTTCCACGTTGGTGTGGCCACATGATTCAAAGTCCCTTAGTTAGAAGCGCTCACAGAAGACATGAGTGGAAAGTGGGCGATGGCAGGCAACACAGGAAGACTGATCTCTTGGAAAGCTTGGTGGCAGAGGCCTCTGTCTCTTCTGGGGCAGTTTTAGTTGAGAATCTGGTGTCCAGTCCCAGGTATGATCTGTGTCAGTCACGGGTCAGGGCAGCAGTGGTGTTTCTGCTGGAAGAATTCCACAGAGCAGTGTGGCATCCATCCCGGCTGCATTATTCCTGACTGTGTGTCAGTCAAACCTGGGGCTCAGCCCCTTCCAGAGACTCTCAGGTCTGCTGGGCATCCTTCAAGACATTTCTTTCCAGATTCAACTGGGAGGCTGGATTCTGTTGTTTACAGCTAAGAACTACTTCTAACCACGTGGTGAGGAGGAAGCACAAGGTAGTAATGAAAAGCCTGGTCTTTGGGATCAGACTGACCTGGGTCTGAGACTTGACCCAGTGGTTAACTAGCTGTAGGCCATTGGACAGCTGACCAGATCTCACTGAATCTCTGTCCTCTCACAGATAAAATAAAACCTACCACACCAGGTTGTTCTGAGGATTAAAAACAGAATGGTTACAAAGCTTTTAGCCCAGTGCCTGGCAGGTAGTTGATGCTCAGTGAATGAAAGGGTAGCTGTTCAAGTGAGCGATGCATATATTTTCTCTTTAAACCTATTAGATGATTTTAGAATTTTTTTTAGTCATAACAACGAAAAGCAAAAGGTTGGAAATGGCTGGAAGTAAGAGCTCTTCCTTTTGTCCCCTGCAGAGGCAATTTCCCCCCATTCTGTTCCGTGGGACATTTAGAGTCCTCTGGAAGCCAGCAATGGAATCAGGTACTATGTCTCTAGAATGTGGTCTGGCCTTTCTACGCTAGACATCGGTTTTGTCACTGGCTCTAATTAGGCTAATGCTACAGTGACCCTGAGGATAGTAATTTGGGTGAGTCAGAGGGGGGAGAACAAACAAATTAGTATCAGTCATGACTTCATCAAGCTTTTTGCAAAGATATCACTTTATTCATGTACTGTCAAAACAGCTTCTGCTTAATTCCTGTCTCTTTGTTCCTTCATCGTGCATTTTTCCCCTTAGTGTTTAAATCTTTCATCCTGGCCTCCTTCTCCATTTGGTCCAAACATCCTCTTCGGTTATTTCTGGTTCAGCTGTTTAGAACATGCTGATTTATGGTGCCTTGCTAAAGATATGTGGTAGGGGTGGAAGCTGCCAAATGCAATGGAAGACATTTGCAATTCAGCAGAATGGTCTTAACTATGGTGCCATCTTTCTGCTGCAGGAATTTTAGACAGCGTAATTAAATGAACAGACAAAAATCGAGACAGGCAGGATGGTTGCTTTGAAGACCCTATATTTGTTATATGAAAATCAAATACATCCCAAATTGATTGTACTTTGCTGGGGAAAAGCAGGATGAACTCTGATGATTTGAGGGAATCTGTGACAGGCTTTGACTGTGCAAATGGCCCTCATTCAGGAATGAAATCTGGGTGTGGGATTGTGGGATGCATTTACCTGCTCCAGACACGGCCACCTTGTGGCTTCATTTGTTCTGATGACCCCTGGGCCCAAAGGCTCCCTCCCAGCCCTCTACTCCCCTCCTAATTCTAGAGGTAATATCACAACTTCCCAAAGTAGAGTGAATTAACATGAAGTTTGTTTTGAAAATTTTGTGGCCTCTATTGACCTAATTGAAAATGTCACAGATCTGAGTTTTATAAACTATGTGATTTTGCATACGTTATTATGCCTTTCTGTGCCTGATTGTCCTTATTTGGGATAACCTCTTAAAAACCTCTCCTCCATGGCCGCCACAGGGCACGGGAGAGATGCAAATTCTTGCTCCCCACCCTTTGAAGGGAAGAGGGTGCCAACAGCTTTAATGGTGCTGGTGGACGGTGTTGAGTCAGGGCCTCCTAGGAACACCTGAGCACCTTCTAAGGCCTCCCTACCTCCCTGACCCCCAAGACCACAGCAGTAGGAGCTCTGTGGGAGCTTTCATTTCTTCCATCCTTCTTATTCTTCTTACTCTCTAGTTACTTCCCTCTCTTCTCTTCTGCACCAAGCATCAAAGTTGCGGGAAGGATTTGGCTTTGCTTGGTGGAGGGAAGGCAGAGACACATCCCCCTTCCCAGTCCCCACCCCTGCACCCCCACCCCCGATTTCAGAGGGGAAAGTCTGGTCTTCCTGTCAAATCACAAATGTTGCAGATAGTTCAATGTGACTGTGTGGTCCTCCATGCACTGACTGTAGATGGGCCTGAAATTTTGTATATTTGACTTTCATTGAAACAGATCTTTCTTTTTTTTTTTTTTTAATTTTTTTATTTTTTAAAGATTTTTATTTATTTATTTGACAGAGAGATCACAAGCAGGCAGAGAGGCAGGCAGAGAGAGAGGAGGAAGCAGGCTCCCCGCTGAGCAGAGAGCCCGATGCGGGGCTCGATCCCAGGACTCCGAGATCATGACCTGAGCCGAAGGCAGCGGCTTAACCCACTGAGCCACCCAGGCGCCCCTGAAACAGATCTTTCATGTATTATACCTGTATAGTCCTGAGGACCTTTCCAAAGGCAGGGTCAGACTCTAAACCAGGCACACTCTACTTTTATCCAGTACAAGCATGGCCTTCCCATTTAAAAGGAGATGGTTTTCTCTAGAGTTAATCTGTTAATGACCATCATTAGGTCTTGGGGATAGAATTTTAATAGAATCTGCTTAGAACATTTGAAACCTTGAATTTAGCCTTGGACAACCATGTGCTACTCCTGCCAGGTTTTCACCATCAGGCGTCATGTCTAAGAACCACACTGTGAATTCTGCGTACAATTAAATACCCGAATAAGCAGAGGGAATGTATCGATATTTTGTTTACAAAGTAATGATAACCTATGCTATATTAGATGTTTCTGGCTTAATTACTCTCATCTTGGGGAATCTCAGCTTAAATGCTTCAGCTTCGAAGGACGTTCTCACATCTTATACCTAAAATTTTACCCTTCTTCAAACCCCAGCAGAGTTGCTACTTGCTTTCGCAGGAGTGATTCCTCCCTTCTTTACGAGAACAGAATGCTCCTGTCACTTTCCAGGCACCTCCCTCTTCCTTCTAGGTTGTCTGTGTTGTTTGCCCTTACCTGCTGTACAGTATGCTCCCCAGGGGAGAGTTCACATTACATTCAGCTTTACATGTGCTGGTGTAACTTAACAACGCTCAGTGTCTCTCTTTAGCAGAATGAGTGAATGAGTGAATGGTGAGAATGTATTACTTGCTTGTTGTGTGATCAAAGGCAATTTCCTGTCCTCTCTGTGCTTGTTTCCTCCTGAGGAAAATGGTGGAAACTATGACTTCATCTATCTAAGAGTGAACGAGATCATGTGTAGAAAGGACTTAGCACAAGGCACTGAATTCTCAATACATGTCAGCTCTTTGTTTTAGCATCATTAGCATAGAACGTATTCTTCAGTGGGCACATTGAGATACGGTGGTTTCTTTGCTGACCAAGGGCACAGTGCTAAATGAAGGCGACATCTGATCAACAGTAGCTCATAAAAGCAAAGCAACAGTAATAGACTCGAGTAATTTCAACTGGTAAGATGATGCTCCAAGTTCTCTATACAATAATGGGCAGGTTTCCAGAATGTACCCTCAAGCATACATTGAGCAAATAAAAATACAACTCAACCTCATCATAAATTTGATCTACAGCCAAAAGCATCATGTCCATTATCAGGTGAGCACATATAATGCTGGTTTCCCTGTGATGCCGTGTACCTTTGGTGGTATTTTGAGTCCCCTGCCCTTTTAACAGGACTCTCCAAGGAGGGTTAAATTAATGCTTTATTTCTCTCTGCATTCCTTTTTCTATGGCAAGCAGAGACCTTTGCAGTCTGTGCCCATCAGCTCAACAGCCAGGCTAGGTTTGGCCAATATCCCTGGATGATGAGGTTGAGGCAGTTTTTCACAAGCTTCTGTTTTTCAAGGAGGAGTTAGATCCAGCATTCCTTTCCTTCATGTTCTCCAACTTTCCCAATTACAGCATAGCTACTCTGCATGCCTTTTCTCTGGCATCATGGGCTTTCACTCATCTTCCCAGACCTAATGCAAACATTTACCTCCTCCAGGAAGCATTCCTTGTTCCCCAGGAAGAGTTATTTATCCTGCTTCTGGGCAGCACAGTGGTTCTTTCTTGTGTCATCACCATGATCTCATTGTAGGGCCCGTGTGTGTTTAAAGGTTTGCTTCTACTGGTAGACTATGAACCCCTAAAAAGTATGGGTTTGTTTCTATCTCTACATTATAACAGGATGGTTTGGGGACAGTGAGATAGACAGTTGTGAGGTCTCCTTCGAGCCTGCCTGGTGCAAAGTTCCTGTCATACTTGAGACCAGAGTGCTACTCTAGTGGTCACGAGGCCACTGCCATGGACAAGCCCCAGCCCCTCCCCTGACTTCCCAGCTCTGGAGAAGCCCACATTATTACATCATTCCTGGACAGGGGGTGGGAGCCCCGGTGAAGGCAATGATCAAATTTCCTGTGGTGACATGGGGATAGTAGGTCAGGGCTTCAGGAGATAACATTTGATGTATACAAACAAGGGAAACTGATAGATCGCGTACTCTAGGCTTGTGGACTAAAATCATGCAAATACATGGCAATGCTCATCCTTCACGTGGAAATCACTCATTTATCCTTTTGACAAATATTTATTGAGCGCCTGCCCAATGCTAGACCTTGAAGGACAATGATATAGAAGTTAGGGGTCGCCTTTGCCATCATGGAGGTGAGGGTGCCAAATGAAAAATAATGCCATATACAGAAAAAGACACTTAAACATTGTGATCCCTATCAGAAAAAAGGACCAGAGGCTGATTGGAGAAGAAAAGGAATGGAGGGAGGGAAATCTGTGTGTGTGTTGATAATGAGGTGACAGGGAGACAGAGACAAATGGTCAAGGAAGACCTTTTAGAGGAGAGGGCATTATTTTTATTTTTATTTTATTTATTTAATTTTTAATTTTTATTAACACATAATGTATTATTTGCTTCAGGGGTACAGGTCTGTTAGTACAGGTGTGTTAGTACAGGTCTGTTAATCATCAGGCTTACACACTTCACAGCACTCACCATAGCATATACCCTCCCCAATGTCCATAATCAAACCACCTTATCCCTCCTCCCCCACCCCCCAGCAACCCTCAGTTTGTTTCCTGAGATTAAGAGTCTCTTATGGTTTGTCCTCCTCCCCAGTCCCCTCTTGTTTCATTTTTTCCCTCCCTTCCCCCCACAACCCCTCACCTTGATTCTCAAATTGTTTCTCTGATTGACTTCTTTTGCTTAGCATAATACCCTCTCGTTCCATCCACGTCAGTGCAAATGGCAAGATTTCGTTTTTGTGGTTTTTGTTTTTTTGATGGCTGCATAGTATTCCATTGTATATGTATACCACATCTTCTTTATCCATTCTATTGATGGACATCTAGTTTCTTTCCATAGTTTGGCTATTGTGGACATTGCTGCTATAAACATTAGGGTACACATGCCCCTTCAGATCACTACATTTGTATCTGGGGTAAATACCCAGTAGTGCGATTGCTGGGTCATAGGGTAGCTCTATTTTCAACTTTTTGAGAAACCTCCATGCTGTTTTCCAGAGTGGCTGTATCAGCTTGCATTCCCACCAACAGTATAGGAGGCTTCCCCTTTCTTCACATCCTCACCAATATCTATCGTTTCCTGACTTGTTAAATTTAGTCATTCTGACTGGTGTGAGATGGTATCTCATTGTGGTTTTGATTTGTATTTCTTTGATGCCGAGTGACGTGGAGCACTTTTTCATGTGTCTGTTGGCCATTTGGATGTCTTTGCAGAAATGTCTGTTCATGTAGAAGAGAGGGCTTTTAAACTGAGCCCGAAAGAGTAAGGCAATCAGGGAGCAATGTGGAGGGGGAGGGGCGTCCCGGGCAGAGGAGACCGCATGTGCAGGTTATATGAGTGTTGGGTGAACTGCAGGAAGCATGTCCGGTCGGCAGAGTGGGAGCTGGACAGGTAGAGGGATGGGAGGAAGGCTGAGAGAGAGATGAGGGGCCAGATCAGGTAGGCGTTTGTGGCCCAGGGACAGGCACTTGGATTTTTAGTCCGAAGGCAAGGAAAAGCCACTGAAGGACTTGAAATAGGACAGTGATGTGGTCCAGCACACAGATTCCATCCCTTTCTCCTCTCTTCTCCTCCTGGGCTGCGAATGCACCACCATCTCCTGCAGGGGCTTATGCAGAGAGGTTCTTGACTGCAGGCTCTCAGGTGTTCTCTGCTGCCTTTTCTCCCAGGATCGATTGGGACATGGCAGTCCTTCTGAGGTCTGACCCATCTCTGAGAAAGGTGGCTTCCGAGCTGCTCACGTGCTATGTGGAAGACCAATGCTCTGAGCCACACCGCTTGGAAGAGATTAGTGGCTCCCTTCCCTATGATCATTGTTTGTCTCCCACTGCTTGGGTTATGGTACCACAGTGCCCAGTGACCTAGCGTTGGAGAGTCTGCTAGCTGTCCGCTGGATTTCAGAAATAAGCGAATCATTGCGTAGTAAGTAGATGGTGTGGTGACAGTGCAAAGCAAATGGGACCCGCAGCTCCAGGGAGTGGCTGTGGCTCTGAATGAAGTTCTCGATGCACCGTCCCATCCAAGGGCACCCCATGAGCTGTTGTATGTTACATATGTGGCTTTGAAGGTACTAAGCCTCCAGGGGCCTTGGTTGGTCTACCCTGAGGGAAATCTTGGAAGGTGACAATGGAAATGATTTTCAGACTGAGGCAAAGAAACAGGTCAAATACATAAACCCCTGGCCTTCCCTTGAAAGGCTCTAATTCTAACCTGACAAACATCAAAGAGAGCAAGAAAGTGCATTCGTGCCATTTCAATGTTCTTCTTCAAACATGTGGGTTTAAGCCGGTTGGGTTTGAAATCCGTTCAGTTTGTGTTTTTGCCAAGAGTTTAGTGGGCGTAAAGTTTAAAAATAACTATGTACACATAGGACGTCTGTAGGGAAATGGTGGGTAAATTCTAGGTTGGAAAAAGGTTCTCTGAGCAAGTGCCCTCAGTGTTTAGCCCTCAATGTTTGTAAAGACAAGAAACATTTTAGAGGTCAGAGTAACAACTCTTCTCTTGGTCCAAATCAGGGTGTGTCTGGATCCAAACGTGGGTGTGCATAGAGTGACTCAGAAATACGTAATGGGGAGAATGAAGGGCCCAGAAAAAAAATAATTAAAATAGAAAAAGAGGTGAGGGGGGAATGGGGAGAATTCCATACAACAGATAGACAATTCAGGAGCTTTTAGTCTGGAGGCATAAAGGCTGATGGGGTTGAGAACAAAAGCCAGAGTAAATGGCTGAGGTTTGGGTAAATCTGGACCTGCTCAGCACATCCTCCTGAGTTTGCTCGCTGCATACAGTTTCTCCCTCTCGACCCCATAGGACATTTGGATTGACTAATCATGATCAGGGTCAGGGGCCTTGACTTGGGAATGTGAGCATGGGGGTTTATCATGAAAGGAACACCAGCTGGGCCCACTGTGGAACTGTGCCCAACGTGAAGACCTCACTCACATGCTCACTCGGTTGAATCTTATTTACTGAGGTACTGCTTTGGACCAAGGACTAGTATATCATTTGCCTGGATAATCAGCTTTGTGGCTCAACAACCGCAAGACAGAGCACCCTGTGATTTGTCCTGAGTTAGGGACAACCGAGAACTTGCCCATCCTGGCACCAGGCAATGTGCTCTGGCAGTGAGATCCAGACAGGCTTCCTGAAGGAGGTGCCCTTTGCACTGGGCTTTGGTGGGTGGTAGGTTTTGGAGGGGCCGAGTTGGAGGAATAACCTGAGCTTTGGCATGTGGATGGGAAAGCACAGGATATATTTGGTGGAGACTCAAGAGCCTGTTTGGCTGGCGCATAGAATAGCAAGTGCTAGTATGGAGAAGGTGATGGGAGCTGAGTGCTGAAAGTCTTGAGAGGGTATCTGGGGAGAGAGTACTTTTGCTTGGTGGGCAAAGGGAGGTGGGCAGGGTCTTGAGCAGGAGTGTGTGCAAAGCATTAAAAAAAAAATTGGTAAGAGCGGGCAGATGTTAGAACCACAGAAACAAGTTGAGAGTCTATGGCCATAGCCTAGGAAGGGGATAACATGGTTATAAAGACACTGGATAGTGGGCATGGCTCTCAGACAACAAAATCAGGGATGCAGAAATACTACTTTTTCCTTAAATCAAATTCATTCTGACTTAAAGCCATCATACTGTATGTCCTAGGGAAATTCCATTATAGTTATAATTGAGGGCTCCTCTCCCCCCAAATGGGGACATATCAGAGTCCAAGAGGGTTACATGGTAGGTGAAATGGGGGAAGGGCTTCTTGTCTCTTGTGGTCCTACTAGGAACCTTACCATCGTTGCTGACCCCCTTCATGGCTGGGGGCGGGGGGGTCCATGAAGCCAATTTCTGTATCATACAGACTAATTTCCTCAGAGGTGAAGTATTTGAATGCACTCTTCACAGATGGGGAAATGGAGTCACAGAAGATCATAGAACTTGTCCAAGATTTCACAGCTCGTGAGGAAGGGACCAGCGTTAGAAGACCCTTGTTGTAATCACTAGACTATCTCCACCTGTGCAGCTGGGGCTGCAGGGAAAGGAACAGAAGTCTGTCTGACCTGGAGAGGATGAATAAGCAAGAATGGGGACAGATTTGATGTGAACATTGAGAACATTCAACGGTGGCTGGGTTTTCCTAGTTTTATTATCCTTGTTTTTTCATTATATAGTTAACAAATGCTTATCAAAGAAAATATGTTAAGTACCAAAAGGAAAATGAAGCAGAAAAAAATACCACCCATGATTGCACTACCTGGAGGCAAAGTTGTAATATTTTGACCTACTCCTTTACAGTCTGTTTTTCTCTGTGCTATTTTGTGTGGTCAAGGGCAGTATGTACACGTATTCCGGCTGCTTCCTAGTGGTTTACTATTCAAAAGTGTACTGTGACAAACAGACACATAAGGCTTTACCTCTGTTTTGGATAATTTCCTCATCTCTCCAGGGATAGAGCCTGGAAGTTGAATGACAGTGTATAAGTATTTGATAGATCTATTGCCACACTTCTCTCTAAAAAGGTTGTGCCAATGACTGCTAAGAGCCACATATAACTTAAACCGAGTATTATTTTAAGACCTTTGCTAATGTGAAAGGCGGAAATGACCTCTTGCCGTGCCAGACTTTGCCTCTTGAAGTCATTTGTTCCTTAGAATGGCCTTATGAACAAGGCCCCCTTTCTTAAAATATTATTAACCTTGCTGACTATTTCCATATCCTCTTCATTTTGCCTCTGAGGTGAGCACCCTGCAGCCAGCTCTGATCTGCTCCACTTTGCCAATAAAGAAACCAAGGGTGAGAAATGAAGTATTTTGATCAGGGTCGCACAGCCAGTAAGTCTCAGGGATGACATTCAAATCTGGGTTTTTGAACGTGAATGATGAGGAGAGAGAAGAAACCATTCACAGAACTGAAGAACCGCGGGGCGGAGGGAGCTGGTCTTGCCTGGAGTGTCTGTTGGGTGTGCCAGTTGGGCGTGGGTCACACTGATTTGGGAACCAGATGTGTGCATGTGGGGTATGCAGGTAGCTGAAGGTTAGGTCCGGCCCCTAGGGAAGCGTGTGACTGAATGATCGAGAGAGGCAAGGTTTGGCAGAGCAGGACTGGGACCAGGCAGGGTTCCCCAGGATGACCGCATGTGCTTGGGTCACACTCCTGAGCTTGCTGCCAGGTGCCCCGAGTGCCCCCCTCCGTTGCTACAGACAGTTCACTGTGTCTAGCAGAAGCACGAAGGCAAAGCTAGACAGGGAATCACTCCCGGGAGGTCTGCGGCAGGGCTGTGAGCTCGGACATGGACCAAAGAAGCAGAGGGGTCCCTGCAGGTCTGCCTAGCCAGCTCAGGTGATAATTCTAGGGCCCAGACTGCTGCTAAGCTTTATGGCCAAGGAGGATTCCAGAACCGCCGGTGTGGGGTGATTTACTTGTATTGGGCACAGGAGGCTCATTCTGCAGGAAGTGGAACATAACTCTTGGAGTGGAAATAAGATGAGGACGGTCCCCGCTGTACAGATCAACTTCCTCCGTTGTGCTGGGCTGCTTTTCAGTCCTCAGACAACTTCCAAGGGCAGAGGACCTGACAGTCAATCCATTCTACCTGTTAGTGTCGTCTTGTGTCTTCCCTCCTTGAAGTTGGACACATCTTATGGAATAGGGAGGGAGGCTGAGGGGGTGGTGGGTGGCTCTGGTCCCGGCTGGATGGCGGGGGTGAGCTTGCTGCTGAAAGTAGTGCAGACTCAGGTGGGGTAAGGGCATTTGGGAAGTCAGAGCAGGTGTGTAAGTTGCATGGAGGTTGGCTAAGTGGCAAGGATGGTGGAGTGGAAGGAGTGAGCCTCCATGGAGGGGTGAGGCAGCAACCGCGGGGTGGCTAGGACTGTGGCGAGGGGACAGTGGAGCGTGTAGATGCCACACAGGCCCAGGGTGCAGTGGTCAGCTGTGGACCAGTCAGTCTGGAACCCTAAGCAGAGAGGAGGCGGGAAGGCAGAATGAGTTTCACAGGCTTGAGGGACAGGGGGGTTAGGGAAGGGAGTTGGGTGGTAAAGGCACAAGGTCTGGCTTTGTGGCAGTGGCTTGAAATGGAGGAAGGAGAAGAGCCAGGAGGCTGAGCATGTGATGATAGACGGTTTCCCATCGGGTGAAATTCTGTCCAGAGACGCAGTGTCCAGAGGCACAAGGAGAACCTGTGTTGTGAGAAGCACCTGGAAGGCGGTCCTTGTCCATGTTCCCAGCCACCAAGGATCGTGGGGAGTCTGGTGGGCAGAGCAGGTGACCCTTTGCAGCCTGAGGGGAGGGAGAGAGCCTCAGCCATAGTTCCACAGCAGCTATGTCGAAGGTACCCCGGGAGGCTTTCATGCAAATGACACAATTTAAGTCTCATTATCCTCCAAGGTAGATATTCTTGTCCGTGTCTTACAGATGATCTAATGGGGGCTCAGGGAAGTGAAATAACTTGCCCTTGGTTCACAGAAGAAGTGAAGCTGTTCAGTTCTGGGTCCCCAGCACCAGCCTGATGCGCAGTGGAACTCAGTAAGTGCTTGCTGCATGACAAGCCAATCCACGCAGAGCAACAAAGGAGGTGCGGGGACCTGAATCCCTATGGGCTCTCCAGAAGCTCAGGGAGGGGTGCTGAGGGGATTTATAAGTTATGTGGAAGGGCTTCTGTGTGCCAGAAGCCTCTCTCAACAGGGAGAGGTTAGGGAATGGAGTGGATTTTGGGATCACAGGGCAAGGGTGAGGTTGCAGAGGGGCTCAGGAGAAGGGGAGACTCTAGGCTTGCAGGCTGAAACTGGGGGTGGGGGCCTCTGGTCTCTCAGGAGGATGTGGGCCTCACCCCCACCCTCCACTTGCCAAACTACAGATTGGGTCTCAAGAGACCGGAGGAAGCCAGCCTTTAGCCTTTCCACCGAGGGCCAAATTTCCGTCTCCCCACAATGTGGCTGGGGAGGTCTAGGGAGGTTCACCTGAAGCCTGAGCCGTGCCCACTCCTCCAGGTCTTATAAATTCCAGCCTTCCATCAAGAAAGCTATCCTCTTGGACCAAACCCAGTAACCTTTGAGACAAAATCCCTCATGGAAATCCCCTTCTGAGAAAGTAATTTTAGAAACTGTGCTAAGAAAAACGTGGTTCCCACTGAGGAATAACCTTGAGACAACGTTAAGTTAACAATGAGGATAAGACAATGTCGCTAGATCTTCAAATCCCACCGGGGAACTGCGTTATTCATGTTTCCCTTTTTGCTTTGGCTCTTGGGAAGGTCTTCCCCAGCAGTTACGTTTTTATCGTTGGTGTATTTATGGACTCTTTTCTCCCTAGCCCTGATTTTCTACTTCTATCTTCATTGTCTTAAGTCCTTGTGATTTCAGTTGCCTCAGTACCTTGTAGAAATAATTAAATGCAGAGTAATAAATGGAAGAAAAATGGTTCCTTTTTGTTCATCTGGGTGGAGCCGTCTCCAGGAAAAGGGGGGCTGCTTGACCCTTCCGGCTAGGGCGGCCACCAGGTGGCACCAAAGCCTCCCCACAGCTGGCCTGCACCGTGACTTGGCCCCAAAGTATTCTATTCACCAGGCCCTTTTTTGGACAGTGCCACGAACATGTAGAGCTGTTCCTGCCCAAAAGGCTCCGGGTTTTGTTCTGGAAATTGGGCAGGGCTGACCTAAGGAAGCCTGGCTGGCTTCGTTCATTCGACTTAAAAGACAAATGTGTCAGATGGGGTGGTTGTGATGATTCTTACCCAGACCACGCCAGTTAGGGGCTGTGCCCCATGTGTGGAAACATTTTTTCTATGCCATCTTAGGCAACAGGAGGTGGGACCCTCATTACAGATGGAGATATTAGGGAGCATGTCGTAAGGGCACAGAGAAGGGGCCTTTTCAGCTTCACCAAATACTCTGGTTACTTTTGTTTTGAATGGATATATTGATCCTAATTCTGAGCACATAACTGGATAATAGTTATCACATCTCTAAAACAGAAGTTGTTAAAAAAGAATCAAGTGTGCCGATATTACCATTAAGGTTTGCTTCTGTTATTCATCTGATGGGATTTAAAGACATTTTGTGTTTGGACTTCTGTTCCCAAAGATTAGAGAAAAGACTTCAGTGAAAGTTGGAAGAGTGTGATTATATAAAAATATATAAATTCAGCTTCTTTACCCTTCATGAACCCATTTTTATAATGTGATGTCAATTTCTCATGTTATTGTCTCAAACTTCTGCCGGATCTGATCAATTGTATTTCCAGAGAATTAAAGAGAAACAGAATCCTATAAATCCTAGGAGACATCTATGTTCAGACCAGGAACACAGAGTAATGTGGTGGGCAGGGAGGGGGAGGAAGACCATTGGGCTGTTCCCACTGCTCTCCTGAAATGCAGACATGAGATCATTGACCATAACTGGGTCATGTCCATCTGGGGGTTTGGGAGGCAGAAGCTCTCCACAGTTATATTTACCCTCAAAAGTCTCTTCCAGGAATTCTGAGTCTACTTAGGTGTTTCTTACCTGATGAATAGGAGAATTCATTCATCTACAGAAAGCCCTGGAGGAGGATAGATTTCTCCTGCATGTCTCCTAAATTAGGCGGACTGACGATATCAGCTGTGGGCTCAGAGGTCTTCCCAGTAAAAGTAAACATTTGGTCTCACCTGGAACACACTAGACAGTGTAGTCCAACTGGCTTCCATGTAACTATTCCCTTGTGTTGGGTCACAGGGCTCAAGGGACACCCAGCACTATAACCCATTTTGTACAACCACATGTCCACGCTCCCAGAATACAAGTATCTTTGGTAGCTCACCACTCCACCCCCATGGGTGACCCGAGATGACTTTTGCAGGGCTTGGTAGGTCAGTTAGGAACTGTCTAAGAAACATCTCATCTTTATAGTGGCTCCTTGGTGGTGCTTAGGCACCATGATGGGATCATGAGCAGTAACTTGGGAAGTCTTTTTGGAGAAGAGACAAGGGATGGGTTGTGAACTAGACTGGGACACTTAGTAGACCCCTTCCCCTCCCCCCTCCCCTGGGCCATGCTGGGGGGAGGTGTAAGGTCAAGATAAGAGACAGGGTTCCATTAAATGACAAAAAACAAAAAAACCCAAAAACCACAACAAAAAAACCCCCAAAAACCTAGGGCTAAAATCTAGATTTCCTATACCTCAGAACCCAGTCCAGGAGAGAAATAATTTGAGATAGCTTCATGTTTTTTTAATTGAACACATTTATTGAGCATTCACAGTAGGCCAGCCTCCATTACAACAACAGCAGTCCAAGAGTCAGGATCCCCCATTGGGTGTCAGGAGCCTTCCTGGATGAGGAAAATAAATACTAGTGGCCAGAAGTGGAAGCCAGGCTTTTGTCAGTATGTCTCTGTGACATTCTTCTGCACAGAGGGTACTGCCGCTCCCAAGCATAGCCTGGGAGGGAGGCGGGAGAATGCCTGAGTGTGGTCTATGCTGGGTTCCTCCATTCTCCCCTCATGTTCTGAGGGCATCTTGCATTTCCTGCTTTTGAATGGTGTCCCCGACATCCTTTGGGGCCCCTCAGTTGGTAGACTGGACTGTGCTGAGGGTGGGTTACTAAGAAGAGGTGGGACTGGAGAGCATCAGGGTTTGGGTTCCGAAGTAATCCTAGGGGTGCATGCAAGTATATTAAACTAAACTAAGGGCACGGATGGGGCACACCAGGAGGAGCCATCACTGGACGGTAGTCCATTTGTTTATGCCTCACTGACCTTTGCTGCTCACGAGCTGGTGTCAACACCTTGGAGTTATTTTTCTCCTTCCTAACACGAACCTGTGGTTTTTCATCCCCCTGCTGCCTTGAGTCACATTTCCGGATGGGAGGTGGATGGCTGGTGGCTTACTAAGAACCATCTCTGCACAAAGAAGCCCCTCAAGGCCCTGAGCCCTGTGCTTCTGGGGTCACCGGCATGACAGGAGGACCCCGTGGCAGCAGAGGGCTGCAGACGCAGATCCCTTATTGCTGGCTGCGCCCGAGGTCCTAGATCAGCCTCTCTCCAGCCCAGGGTTCCGTCTGTTCTCATAAATAAGATTTGATTGGAACCCAGCCACTCCCGCTCACTCACACATCTCCCCTGGCTGTTTCCATGCTCCAACGACAGAGCAGGGTCATTGCAACAGAAACCAAATGGCTGGCAAAACCTACCACGTTCGTTATCTAGCCCTTTCTAGAAAGTTTGTTTGCTCCTGGCCTAAAAGTAGAAGAGACCATGTTTTTATTTACTTAACTTGGAGAATCTTATCATTTGGATGTCGGGGGCAGGATCTAAGGTTCTCACTGCAGGAATGGCAAAGGCTTCATGGCTGCCTGGAGAGCAGTGTTGAAAGGGATCCTGAGGCCATTTCCAGACTGGTGTGGAAGCTTTCAGAGAGGGGAAAGCTGGACCAGGAGTCACGGAGGCAAGGAGCACCAGACTAGGAAGTGAGCAAGGCCAGGAAGTCCATGCTCCTGTTTCCCAAAGGGAGGTAGCAGGCAGGCACGGTGTCACCGTGCCCCGTGCTCGGCACTGCTGAGGTTGGGGCTGTAAACATGCCCTCACTGAGTGGGAGAGAGGTGCTATTTAAATATCATTCATGCTTCGACAGAAGCAGAAAACAGGCAGAAAAGGTTAAGGTTGGGCTAGAGCGCCAGCTTTAATTAAGGCTTCTATGCACTTGTGGAAGGCTGGCAATGAAACAGGGTCTGTCCAGGACAACGTTTTGTATAAAACTTCCCATTTGGAGAAGATGGGGGCCTTTATTAATTTGTGCCATCAAAGTGCCACTGAAAAAGTTTGCAGATTGTTTAGAAACAGAAAGATCAGGGTGTGTGGCAATACATGTTTACTGGAGAGAGCAGTATAAAGTGTGGCTCCTGTCCTTTATATACATACATATATACATAGCCCTTGGATGGTGGTTTTTAAAATGGAACTGTCTTAAGCCTAGCTACCCCTATGACCAATATCCTGTTATCCTGTGACTCCAGTGAGCGGTTCCTCAGGGAGCCACATAAATCCCGGGAGTGGAGTGGTCCTCTGTAGACTCCACTTGTTACAGGGAGGTGTTGAAAAGTGGATGCAAATCTCGTTTTTGGAACTCAGATCATATTTTGATTCCACCATGAGTCTGTTACTCAGGATAAATCCTTATAAAGTATATTAGCTACTTTTGCATAAATTCAGATTTTCAGATGCGCATGGCATCACAGCGAGGCATTACCGTAGCCTGATAGGTGTTTTGCTGTTTTATCAAGCTGACTTTTCGCACTGTATCAGCACTACTTGGAAATTCTTAGGGCCACCGTTGCCTGGTGATGCAAATATGTATGCAGAATCCAGTAAGCCGTATGTTGTTACTGTGCACTAATCTCTCATACAGGTCACTTAGTAGCTTTCCTACATTCAACATTTTGGCTTTAATTGTTTTTCCTTCACAGTATGAAAAATTGCCGAATCAGCTCCGGCTGACTAGGTTTTCTTTTCATTTCAAATAATGATATGAGGCATTTAAATTGTATTAAGTGCACTAAACCATATCTCAAAAGGAAATGGGTATTCGAAAAAAGTTTTACAACTTAAGCTCTAGAATTTATTTGCATAAAAATGCGAGCGTTTTTCCAGCAAGTCTTTAAAATGTGCCACCTCTCAGGTAAGAAAGGGTGGTGTGGCACCTGTGCTAGTGAGCCCGTGAGACGGATGGATTTCCAACAGACCTGGGGGAGCGGGCTGAGCGCACGCACAGGTGGTGTGCAGACCCCAGTGGGGCAGTAGGACCTGAGTCTGTGTGTCTGGAACACAAGAGCAGAGGGTGTTCAGATGTAGAATTCCTCCATGTCATTGTCCAGAGGTCCGGCCAGCATTGGGGGCAGCGGGGCGTCTCTGCCCGAGGTCTGCTCAGTGCGGGGAGCATCACAGGGAGGCTCTGGGGAGGACTCTGTGCGTGAGGAGGGGCCACGAGTTGGGGGAGCAGCAGTGGCAGCTGGGGCTGAGGAGCTGCAAGGCCCTTTGGTGAAGAAAGGGAGGCAAGCCCAGGCGGTCTCTGTGCCCCCCCCACTCCCAGTGGGCAGCGGTCCTTCTCTGAAACCCTTCAGCTTTGACCAGTGGCTGCTGCACCTTTCAGGCGGGAGGGTTGCTTCCACGGTGTTGCAGAACCGACTGGGCGCCGAATAGGCAGAGATCACAGAGAGGTCTGAGGAGGACAGCCGGAGGCCCGTGTCCACATCGGTCTCCTGGGCCCCCTCCAGGTCATCGATGGAGAGGAGGTGGCTGTGCCTCCCCTCCGTCGCCCTGTGCCCTGGGCCATCTGTGTTTGAAAACCACTGTGGTAGAGCTGAGGAGCCTGGGAAGGAGTCTCCTGTGGGCAGACAAAACAAGGACTTGCTTCTCTGGAAGGACCAGGGGAGGCTGGGAGGGCTGCTGGCTTGTCTGGCAGCTTCTTGTGGATGCCCCTTCGGCCGGTCTATCTGGCCAGGGCCCAGATGTGAGCTGTCCGGTAGGGGCTGCTGGCTGCTGCCAGGCGTCTGGCTCGGGGCGGTGGTGCTCGGGGAAGGCGTGGAAGGAGGTTTTTGCTCCGACACGTGGTGGCTTCTGCCAGCCTTAGGAAACCTCTTGTGCACCCTTTGTGCCTGTAGGGGAAGAGGGCACGTCATGTTAGTGTAGGACCAGGGTCACTGGCGAGGAGGATGTTAACTCGAAACTTCTAGCAGTGTCGTGGCAATCAAACGTTACCAGACATCTCATTCTCCAAACTCTAAAGCCAAGAGGTAGCAGAGTTTGGGTGAGTGTGGACCCGAGTTCTCAGCCTGAGGAGACCTCTCTGAACCTGGGAGGAGATGCAGGCCTTGGCTGCCATATGGGCTATTGTTATTTCAAGGACATAGGGAGGGCTGCTTGCTGCACGGATTCGCCACAAGCATGAGGGCCTGGCCGAGCGGAAGGATGCTGAGATGAGGATACCAGTAAATACAAAAAGAACATTTGAAGGGTGTGTCTCTCTTCAACCAAAGCAGCACTGTTTGAATGTAACTGATGGGAAGATGGGGGCGATCAGGGTAGGGTATCACAGTCTTAAGTCAGGTCAACATGGGACTCCATTCCAGTATGTGTGAGATTGCCAGGCTATATCGTACGGGCAGTGGCCCATGGCTCAGGGTGGTAAATCTTTGACGAGGGAGGGGCTATCAGGAAATTAGTATTTATTCTCTTGCTATCTGGAACCAGACTCTTCCATACACTCTGCCCTGCAGGGACTGGACAGGAGTGGGTGCTGCTGACTACTGCCAGATCCCACCGAAGCCCCTTAGGGCTTGGACAAGCATTGTCATCCTCTAACACCTCACCCTGTTCTGCTCTTCCCCCCGCCCTCCCTGCAGCGCACCAGGGACCTGCTTCTGTTCTGTGGAACTGGGGACCTCTATATGAGACAGAGTCTCCATCCGGTCTAGCTCAGTGCCCAAGCCTGCAGGCCAAACTTACTATGCAAAGTTTCCATTAAATAATGGATTTGGGGACAGTGGCTCTGGCCCTATTTAGTATGGATCATCTAATTTATGAATCCTTGAAATAAGGGTCCTGAGTATGGTTTACTATCAGGGATCTTTCCTGGCACCCAGCAGGCCCTTCCCTATACAACAGACACCCTTGCTTCCCTATTAAATGGGAACTAGGTTTTCCCACAGCTGCTTGAGAGATACGGGTGAATATAAAATACATTTATTTTGTATCTATTACAGGTGAAGGAGGGGAAACTAAAATGAGACTCCGTGTTTGACCACATGAAGCTTACATTTCATTGAAAGATAAGAGAAAGAAATCGCTTGGGCAAGAACCTGATGACAGGCACAACGACAGGGCTGTGAAGGAGAGACCAGGCACACCTGCCCCGTGGGAGCAGAGGAGTCTCCAAAGGAGGTGGCCCCTCAGGTGAGCCTTTGAGATGCACAGCTGGCCTCCTGCTGGATGGCATCGGTGGAGGGGAGGCTGTGCTGGAGAGAGGCCAACCCAAACAGGCTGACTGTTAGCAGGTAGGCAACAAACGGGGGCGGGGGGTGTGTGGGGCTGACAAGCAGCTGGCTTGATTACAGTCAAGGTGTGTGAAGAAAAGCAGTGATGAAGTTCACATTGGGAATGGAGTCTAGAGCTGTTCTGGTCAAGGACACCTTGACTAGGTAAGAAATCTACATACTCATTCTTACGTTGCAGTCTTAATTCTGTTATTTATGTATGACCATTCCTTCCATTGATTTCTAAGGTCTTTGCCTACTTGCAGATCTCTCCTAATCTTATACAGTCTATTCATTCTTTCAATCTCAACACTAACTGAGGGTCTTCTCCATGGGTGTGTTTGAGTTTTGAATGGGTTATTAAAGGTGCACCAAGATGCTGCTCTCTTTTACCAGCAGCCTCTTGCATCACAGAAATATTCTAGTTATCATTTTTTATGGGATCTTTGGTGAGAAAAAGGTCCGGAGGGCCAGGCACAGATAATTTTGAACAAGACATAATCTAAGCCCCTAACAATGAACAACACAGTGTTCAAGGATGATAAAGTGAGCCATGATGAGAAAGTGAGTGACAACATATGGACCATGTTTGGGCACAAAGGAGGGAGAGGCTGATTCTGCTGAGAGATGAGGCAGCATGGGGAGAGGGTACAAAAAGCTTGCCTTGGGCAGTCATACTTGGACAAAATCTTGGAGGTACACGAGGTGCCCTCCAACTGGAGGGCGACCAGTGTGGCATGGAAGCACACTCACGCACAAAAGCAGCCTGATCAGAGGCTGTAGGTGTGAACCAAAGCAAGAGATAAGCCCTGAGAGGTGAGAGGAGTCTCGTCAGGGTGGGCCCCAAATCATGTGTTCATGTAAGTCCCCTGCACTTTAAAACCGGAAGACTTGAAAGCAAGTTGGTGACACGGCCAAGTCTGTGGCTGTGGCATAAAGGAGAAAGGATTGGACAGAGAGGAAGACCGGTGGTAGAAAGCATTTTAGAAGATACTGCTGTAGTCTTTCACTTTGTAAGATTTGTGACAAGCCACATTCCCGGTTGCTTGCCCGAGTATCTTCCCAAACATCAATTCAGATATTCAGGTCTTTGTATGAATTATCTGTCCAACCTCCTGAGCCTTTCCTTAAATCTCAGTCTCTATATTCTGTGGTGTGTGTCCCCATGGCCTGATGATTCTAGTCTTGCCCTTTCTGTACAGCCCACTGAAATTCCCAAGTCATTCTGCCAAGGGTGGCTTAAGGAGCCAAAGTTGAAAGTAGCACTTATGGAGATTTTTGATGGTCCAAGTTATAGATCTTTGAAGAACATGGTGCAAAATGCTTTTGGTACAGCCTGTAAGTGGGTGCAGTATGGTTCTCCTGATGGTCTCAATCATTTGAATTTGGCTAAACAAGAAAAGATAAGTCATGACGCTCTTGAGAGAAGGAAGTCCTCCGGTATGGAGGACTCTTTGGGAGGGGAGAGGCAATGTTAATAAACATTAATCAAGATGTGAATCTAGGATTTTCCCCAAGGGCCCATTCCCCTGGGTGCCCCGATGTATTTCTTATTTGGTAAATGCACATGACCCTATAACTTCCATCTTTGGAGCCTTACTCGAAGAGCATGCATTTGGTAAGCGTGTTTGCATTCTGAATCTGCCTGAAAAAGGAAGCCTCCATGAGGATTGCTTCATGAGCATCAAAAGGCCAAGGTTGCCATGAAAGAAACTGCTAGGGGACATCTAAATCTTCCCAATATCAGGGGGCAGAATGGTGTTAAATTTGACTTAAAACCAGGAACGACTGGCACAGGACAAACAACTGCTGGTTTTGCAGGGATTTTCACCACTGTGCTTGTTCAATGGAAAGCTACCTGTGCTCTCTCATTTTGGCTCCCTCATGAAGGCAGGAGCTCAGATAAACCAGAAATTACCTGCCTTGAAGACAGAACACACCCCATGTTGGTTACTAGTGCTTCCACGGTGCACCTGGGCTGGTGGGGTTCCAGCTGGACCAGCACTGGCTGGTGGTAAAGGCAGGGTCGGGGGCAGGGAGTTGCAGGAGGGTGGCTGCGAGCCTCCACCCCTCCCTCCAACCCAGCTGCCACGCTGAGCGCATGGGGGATGTGTTTGCAGCAAATCTGGTGGTATTCTCCAGCTCTGCAGAGAAGTCAGCTTCAAAAGCAGCATCTGGTCTATCTTAAAGACAACTCACGTAGACACTGGATGGAGCTTCTTTATGTGCCCTGCTCCTGGCTGTGCCTCTGTTTCTGGCCTCTCTGGTCTGCTTGTCTAACTTGACCAGGAACACTACAGGCTGAGAATGAATCATTTAGATGTTTCAGGAAACTCTTCCCCAGGTGACCTTTCCAGAGTAAAACTTCACCCTGTGGGCCCTCCTTCCAGGGAAGCCTCTCTCCGCCTGGCCTCGGGCTCTCAGGGTTGCCTTCTGTGACAGCAGCCATGTGCCTTGGAGTCCCCTGCCTTTCTCTCTGAAGCAGTGCAGGCTGCTGACTCACTGGAAGCCAGTGGGTCCTCCCTTTGCTATTTATGGAACAGAATAGCATTAGATAAATGAATCTGCTTCAGGCAACTAGCCAGGGAGATCTGGTTATGTCTCTGAAATCACAAAGCAGTGACATGTGGCAGTCACCCCGGAAGCTTCTCCGGCAACTTTGAGCCTAGGCAGTTTGCAGTTAGGAACGTGAAGAAGTCTGAGTTGAGGCATCTCTTTCAGTGATCTGGGTGTCAGTAGGCTCATTTTCTGGCACATGGGTAGAACCCCTGGTGAAGGGGACTCTGCCCTGACCCAGTAACCCTGGGCAGTGTCACACTGGAATTCTCCCTCATTCTCACACCTCCTCTTTCTGAGAAGGGTCATTTCCTCTTGTGTCCTTGGTGCAAATACAACCAGGGTGGCAATGTGTGCTGAGTAATGAGACAGCAATCGAAATTTTAATCCAGCGACTAACAAAAACATTAGGGGCAACTCAAGGAAATTGGGCAATGGGTTCACATGAAAAATCAGATTTTTGTTCTGAAGAAAAACACATCTTGCTTCCCATTTCACTGTCCTCTGGGAAGTTTTCATATAGCCTATGTTCTCTTTGAAATTATTTAAAACATTAAAGTTGTTTAAAAACTTACTTTTTAAAGATTTTATTAGGGAGCATGAGCAGGGGTGGGGGAGAGGCACTGGGAGAGGGAGAAGCAGGCTCCCTGCTGAGTAGGAGCCCAACGTGGGGCTTGATCCCAGGATCCTGAGATCATGACCTGAGCCAAAGGCAGATGCTTAACCGAATGAACCACCCAAATGCCCCTAAAAATTATTTTAAATAGAAATGATTAAAATAATTCTTGAAATATAGTTGATACATAAAAAATAGAATAATTGTGCTGCACTAATATTACATACTGTGAAATGATCACCATAATAAACCTAGTTAATCACCACACATCCCCGATGAGCTCAAAATGGGAGCTGGCTGTGGTGGGGGGAGGCTTATGGCCACATTCCTGCAACCCCTTCCCCAGCCCTTGCCATTACCACCAGCTAGTACTGGTCCAGCTGGAACCCCACCTGCCCACCTAGCGCTTCCACGGTGCACCTGAGCCCCACTCTGGTGACCAACATCAGGTGCATCCTCTCTTCAAAGCAGCATAATTTAGGGTTTATCTGAACCCCTGCCTTCATGATGGAGTCAAAAATAAGATGGCACAGGTATTTTTCTGTTAAACAAGCACAGTGGTGAAAATCTCTGCAAAACCACCAAGTGTTTGTCCTCTGCCGGTCATTCCTGATTTTAAGCAAAAAAAAAAAAATTTTTTTTCTTGTAATGCAAACTCTTAATCTGCTCTCTTAGTAGTGTTCAATATACAACCCAGTATTGCTAACCAGTCATTAAGCTGTGTCACATCTCCAGGGCTTATGTATTTTACAACTGAAAGTACACCTTTTGAACAGCTTTACTCCCCAGCCCCCAATCCTGGCAACCACCCATCTGTTCTCTGTATCTGTGAGTTTGTTTGTTTGAATTCCACATAGAAGGAAGATCATATGGTACCGTTCTCTGACTTGTTTGCTTAGCATACTGCCTTTGAAGTCTATCTGTGTTGTTGCAAATGGTGGGATTTCCTTTTTTATGGCTGAAAAAATATATTTTTCTTTATACATTCATCCACTGATGGACACACAGGTGGCTTCCGTATCTTGGCCATTGTAAATAATGCTGCAATGTACATGCGGGCGGGTGCAAGTTCTTTTTGGGGGTTTTCATTTTCTTTGGATGAATACTCAGAAGTGGAATTGCTGGATCTTCTGGGAATTCTATTTTTAGTTGTTGAGGAACCTCCATAAGGTTTTCCATGGTGGCTGCAGCAATTTCCATTACCACCAACAGTCTTCACTCCACATCCTCGACAACATGGTATTTCTTGTCTGATACTAGCCGCTCTGATGGGTATGGGGTGGCATAACATTTGGTTTAGATTTGCATTTCCCTGATGAGGAGCGATTCTGGGCACCGTCTTATGGACCTGCTGGCCATCTGAATGTCTTCTAGAGAAAAATCTCTATTCAGATTCTCTGCTCATTTTTTAATCAGGTTCTTTATTTGCTACTGAGTTATGTGAATTCTTTATCTGATAAGCGGTTAATATCCAAATACATAAACATTTGCAAATATTTTCTCCCACTCAGTAGGTTGCTTTTTCATTTTGTTGATGGTTTCCTTTGCTGTGCAGATGCCTTCTCGTTTTGCCGACCCACTGTTTATTTTGGCTTTTATTGTTTTCCTTTTGGTGTCAAATTGAAAAAAAAATCACTAGGACTGATGTCATGCAGCTTACCTGTTTTCTTCTAGGGATTTCATCATTTTAGTTCTTATGTTCAAGGTTTAATCCACTTTGAGTTCATTTTTGTGTATGGTATAAAACAGTGGTCCAGTTTCATTTTTTTTAATGTGGCTGTCCAGTTTTCCCAGTACCATCTGCTGAAGAAACTGTCCATTCCACATTGTATATTCATGGCTCCACTGTTGTAAATTGACCAACCATGTATGTGTGAAATTATTTCTGGGATCTCTATTATGTTCTTGGGTGTCCGTATCTGTTTTTATGCCAGTATCTTTTTTATGGCTAGAGCTTTGTAATGTAGTTTGAAATCGGGAAGTGTGATGCCTCTGGCTTTATTGTTCTTTCTTAATTAAGATTACTGTATGGTGACTAACATAACACAGTAAAAAAAATAAAAAAATTTAAAAAATTAAGATTGCTTTGGCTCTTCAGAATTTTTTTGTGTTTGCATATCAATCTTGGGATTATTCTAGGTCTATAAAAAATACCACTGATATTAATAAGGATTGCACTGAATATATAGATTGTTTTAGATTGTATGGACATTTTTACAATATTGATCCTTCTAATCCATCAGCATGGAATATCTCTCCATTATTTGTATCTTCTTGCGTTTCCTTCATCAGTGTCTTATAGTTTTCCATGTATGGCCTTTCACCTTGGTTAAATTCATTCTTAGGTATTTTATTCTTTTGGTAAAATTAGAAATAGGATTGTTTTCTTAATTTCACTTATGGTTATTGGTGTATAGAAATGCAACACGTTTTTATATATTGATATTATATTCTGCAACATTATTGAATTCATTTACCAGTTTTGACAGTTTTTTGGGGGTTTGTTTTATTTTAGTATAGGCTTAAGGGTTTTCTCTATATAGTGTCATGTCGTCTGCCATTAATGACAGTTTTACTTCTTCCTTTCCAATTTGGGTGCCTTTTCTTTCTTTTTCTTGCCTAATAGCTCTAAGACTTACAGTATTATGTCAAATAAAAGCAGTAAAGTGGGAATCTTTGTCTTGTTTCTGGTCTTAGAGGAAAAGTTTTCTGCTTTTTCACAACTGTGTATGATGTTAGTTGTGGGCCTATTATATATGCCCTTTATTATGTGGAGGTGTTTCTTCTATATCCAACCTATCCAGAATTTTTATTGTACCTGTTGAATTTCGTCAAATTCAAATGTTGAATTTCTTTCTGCATCAATTTAAATGATCATATAGTGTTTATCCGTCCTTTGATAATATAGTGTGTAACCCTGATAGGTGGATGTTGAACCATCTTTGCATCCCTGGAATAAATCCTACTCAATCGTGGTGTATCGTCCTTTTGAAACTCTCTGGACTTCTTGGATCTGCAGGTCTGTTTCCTTCCCTAGGTTAGGAGAGTTTTCATCCATTACTTTGTCAAATAAGTTTCCTACTTTTTCTCTCTCTCTCTTCTCCTTCTGGGGACCCTTATAATGTGAGTGTTAGTCTGCTTGCTGTTGTCCCATAAGTTCCCAAAGCTCTCTTCGCTCTTGTTCTTTTTGCTTTTTGCTGGTCTTATTGGAGGAGTTCTGATGCCTTGTCTTGGAGTTTACTGATCCTTTTTTCTGCTTATCTAGTCTGTTGCTGAACCCCTCCAGTGCATTTTTCAGTTCAATTACTATTTCTTCTGCTCTATGACTTAATATATGGTACTTATATTTTCTTTTTGTTGAAATTCTCACTTTGTTTGTCCATTTTCTCCTGAGCTTAGTGAGCATCTTTATTAGGTAAATTCCTTACCTCTATTTCATTAAGGTCTTTTTCTGAGATTTTACTTGTTCTTTCATTTGGAACATGTTCCTTTGTTTCTGCATTTTCTTTCATTCTCTGTGTTGGTTGCTATGCATTAGAAAAAAAAGCCAAATCTCCCAGCCTGAAGGAGCGGGATCATGTGGGAGATGAAATTATTATTCAGTCTTGCTCTGGCTTTTCACTGTATCTCGGAGCTTTGCGTTTGTCCCAGCAGTCTATTTTATTCCTAGTGGCTTCAAATAATTGAGGGTGCTCTAAGACTTGTGAGTGTCCCAAAAGGAGGATATCAGTCAGAGCCTAGATTCAGGCTGGTTGAAAGCAAGACCCTCAGGCAGCAGAGTTTAAAATATGCAAATATAACTCTTTCAGGGGAAGACTGGGAGACAGGTGTTGTCTGCTTTCTCTGCACCAAGCCCCAGCCCGCCCTGGGATGATAGCCATTTAAGAAGCATTTCTTTGTTTGCTACCATCCCATTGACTCCGTGAACACAAGCCCTGCTGGGTACCAGGGTCAAGCTATCAAGGAATGTTTTCTCAGGGTGGCAGACACAAGAGGTGGGACACCAAAAAAAGTATATAAGCAGTTCCTTTCTTGCAACCTGGGGCTAGGAGGAGGAAAAGCATGAAGATGGAGAGCATAAGGATGGTGCCACCAGCCTTCCCAGTCTCTGGAGAGGATTATAGCTCCCATACAAGTATTGAAATAAAAGCATACCCCATAGGCCACAGCTATAAAGATACAGTAATAACCTGCTTTTATAGAGAGAGTGGGAATTTCAGTCTGATACCTCTTTGCCCTGTGGTATAGTTGGTTAAGAACTCCTTTTCAATTTGTTATAGTCCTCTGGAGCCTGCAAAGGTTCAGGCCTGCTGGCCAGCAGAGCCAAGCAGCCTCCCCTGGAGGACAGCGGCAAAAACAGGGCACAAGACAAATGCACAAACTCCTTTCTGGGAGATACTGGTGACCCGGAATGAGGCAGAGGGAAGAGCACAAAAATAGCACCCACAGGCAACTGTTTCGTAAAGCATTTCAGTAGGTCCCTGGATATGTGTTAAATTAGATGTGCCAGCCCTTAGGTGAAGCTTTAAGATAGGCAAACAGGGTGTGGTTGTTTTGTTTTGTTTTTTTAAAAGAAGACTTGGTGCTTTTTAGTTCACTGTCTCTCTGCTAGGTCCTGAGGGTGGGTAATTCTGGATAACCCTTTAAGAACTATTTCTAAAAAACAAACAAAACAAAACAAAAAAACTATTTCTCAGGTTCTGATAGCCTTGTGGGTCTTTTGGACAGGAGCCCCGTGGGTTTTCAAACCTAGGTGTTTTGGGGACTCATTTCTCAGGTACAGACTTTAAAAAGCTGCAGCACCACAAGAGGAGTTAAATCCCTTACTCCCCAGGGAGAGATCTGACTTGTGAGATCCCTCTTGATGGTGGGTTACTTTGCCAGGACCGAGTTTCATTGTGAGACTGTCTCAGCCTATCCTACCATTTTTTTTTTCTTAATTGAAGTATAGTTAACACACAATGTTTCATTAGTTACAGGTGTACAACATAGTGATTCAACAAGTCTAAATGTTATGCTGTGGTCACCACAAACGTGGCTACCATATGTCACCATCCAACACTATTACAACCACACTGACTCTTTTCCCTATGCTGTACCTTTCATCCACATGACTTACTCATTCTGTAACAGGAAGCCTGTACCTCCCACTCCCTTTTCCTCTGGCAACCATCAATTTGTTCTCTGTACTAACGCGTTTGTTTCTGGTTTTTCTTCCTTTTATTTCACTTAGCATAATGCCTCCTAGATCTATCCATGTTGTTGCAAATGGCAATATCTTATCCCTTCTTATGGCTCATATTCCATTGTGTGTATGTATGTTTGTGTGTAAACACACACGCTTCAATCCATTCATCTCTCAATGGACACTTGGGTTGCTTCTATATCTTGGCTAATGCTACACTAAATATAGGGGTATTACATCTTTTTGAATTTGTGTTTTTGTTTTCTTTGGCTAAATAGTAGTGGAATTACTGGATCATATGGTATTTGTTTTTAATTTTTTTGAGGCACTTCCATACTGTTTTCCACAGTGTCTGTACCGATTTGCATTCCCAGCAAGAGTTCACAAGGGTTCCTTTTTCTCTATATTCTTGCCAACACTTACTTATCTTTTTGATACTAGCCATTCTGATAGGTGTTGATATCTCTTTGTGGTTTTGATTTACATTTCCTTGATGATGAGTGATGTTGAGCATCTTTTCATGTATCTATTGGCCATCTTTGTTTTCTTTGGAGACGTTTCTATTCAGATTCTCTGCCCTTTTTTTAAAAATTTTATTTATTTATTTGACAGAGAGAGATCACAAGTAGATGGAGAGGCAGGCAGAGAGAGGGGGGGGGGGAAGCAGGCTCCCTGCTGAGCAGAGAGCCTGATGCGGGACTCGATCCCAGGACCCTGAGATCATGACCTGAGCCGAAGGCAGCGGCTTAACCCACTGAGCCACCCAGGCGCCCCTCTCTGCCCATTTTTAAGTTAGATTATTATTATTTTTTGGTGTTGAGTTGTGTAAGTTCTTCATGTATTTTTGGATATTAACTCCCTATCAGATATATCATTTGCAAATATGTTCTCTCATTCAGTAGGTTGCCTTTTCATTTTGTTCCTTGTTTCATTTGCTGTGCAAAAGCTGTTATTTTTTGGTATAGTCCCAATAGTTTATTTTTGCTTTTGTTGCCCTTGCCTTATAGGAGCCATACCTAGAAAAATGTTGCTAAGGCATGGCCATGTTCAAGAGATTACTGCCTGTGTTTTCTTCTAGAAGTTTTACGGTTTCAGGTCTCACACAGTTATTAGGTTCCTTAAAAAAAAAAAAAAAAAAGATTTGTTTTTTTAGAGTTGGAGAGGGGGAGAGAGAGAGAGAACCAATGCGCAGGGTGAGGGGCAGAAGGAGAGAATCTCAAGCAGACTCCCTGCTGAGCATGCCCACGCCCCCCACACCGGGAATGGGGCTAATCCCACTATCTTGAGATCATGACCTGAACCAAAATCAAGAGTCAGATGCTCAACCAGCTGAGCCACCTGGTGTCTCCTCACATTTAGCTTCATAATCTATTTTTGTTTATGGTAAAAAAGTGGTCCAGTTTCATTCTTTCACACGTAGCTGTCTAGTCTTCCCAGCACCATTTGTTGAAGAGACTGTCTTTCCCCTGTTGTATATTCTTGCCTTTCTGCTTGAGATCAATTGACCATATACGCATGGGCTTATTTCTGGGCTCTCTATTCTGTTCCATTGATCTGTGTGTCAGTTTTTGTTTCCAGTACCATCCTGTTTTGATTGCTATAGCTTTGTAGTAGATCTTGAAATCAAGGATTGTGATAGCTTCAGCTTTGTTCCTTCTCAAGATTACTTTGGCTATTGAGGGTCTTTTGTGGTTCCATACAAATTTTAGGATCATTTCTTCTGGTTCTGTGAAAAATGTTGTTGGTATTTGGGTGGGATTGCATTGAATCTGTAGATTACTTTGGGTAGTACAGACATTTTAACAATATTCTTCCAATCCAGCAGCATGGAATGTCTTTCCATTTGTTCATGTCATCTTCAACTACTTTCGATCAATGTTTTATAGTTTTTAGAGTATAGGAATTTCACCTCCTTGGATAAGTTTATTCTTACTACTTAAGTTAGTAAGTTTATTCTAATTAACTCTTCTTTAAGTGTTTGGTAGATTTGGTAGATTCACGGGTGAATCCATCTGGTACTAGACTTTTGTTTGTTGGGAGTTTTTTCTTCAACAATTTAATTTTGTTACTATTAATTGGTCTTTTCAGATTTGCTGATTTCACCTAATTCAGTTTTAGAAGGTAGATAAATTTCTGGAAACCTACTATTTCTCCTGGGTTGTCTCCCAGTTTGTTGGCATGCCTTTTTTTTTTTTTGTGGTAGTCTTGTATAACCTTTTGTATTTCTGTGGTGTTGATTTTCTTTTTTAAAGATTTTATTTATTTATTTATTTGACAGACAGAGATCACAAGCAGGCAGAGAGGCAGGCAGAGAGAGAAGGGGAAGCAGGCTCCCCGCTGAGCAGAGAGCCCGATGCGGGGCTTGATCCTAGGACCCTGAGATCATGACCTGAGCCAAAGGCAGAGGCTTTAGCCCGCTGAACCACACAGGCACTCCCGTGGTGTTGATTTTTACTTCTCTTTTGTTTCTGATTTTATTTGGGACCTTTCATTTTTTTTTTCTTTTGAGTCTGGCTAAAGGCTTACTTTATTTACATTTTAAGGAACCAGCTCTTGGCTTCATTGATCTTTTCTATTTTTTTTTTTTTTTCAGTTCCTATTTCACTTATTTCTGCTATGGTCTTTATAATTTCCTTCTTTCTACTAACCTTGGGGTTTGTTGTTTTTCTTCTTCCCTTGGTTGTAAAGTTATAGTTTGAGATATTTTTTCTATTATGTTCAATTAGCCAACATATAGTACATCATTAGTTTTTATTTATTTATTTTTTTTTTATTTTTTCAGCATAACAGTATTCATTATTTTTGCACCACACCCAGTGCTCCATGCAATCTGTGCATCATTAGTTTTTGATGAGATTTTTCTTATTTCTTAAGGTAGGCTTGTATTACTATATATTTCTCTCTTAGACATGCCATCACTGTGTCCCAAAGATTTTATAGCATTGTGTTTTCATGTATTTTTTGACTTCCTTTTTGATTTCTTCATTGACCCATTCATTGGTTGTTTAGTAGCATGTTGTTTAACTTCCACATGTTTGTGTTTTTTCCCAGTTTCCTTTTTTAAAGATTTTATTTATTCGAGAGAGAGATTGCAAGCACTCAAGTTGAGGGAGAGGCAGAAGGAGAGGGAAAAGCATACTCCCTGCTGAGCAGGGAGCCTGATGCAGGACTTTGAAATCACAACCTGAGCTGAAGGCAGACACTTAACTGACTAAGCCACCCAAGCACCCCTCCAGGTTTTTTTTTTTTTTTTCTCAATTCTTGTGATTGATTTCTATTTTCATACTATTATCACTGAAAAAGATGCCTGACAGCATGTTTTCGTTGATTTATTGAAACTTGTTTTGTGGCTTAGAATATGATCCTGGAGAATGTTCCATGTGCACTTGAATGTTACTCTACTGTTTTTAGATGTGGTGTTCTGTGTATATCTGTTAAGTCCATTTGGTCTAATGTGTTATTCAAAGACGTTGTTTCCTTATTTTCTGCCTGCATGATCAAACCACTGATATACGTGGAGTGGTAAAGTCCCTACTATTATTGTATTTCTGTCAGATCTTCTCTTTATGTCTGTTTAAAGATACTTTATATATTTAGGTACTCCAGTGTTGGCTACATAGATATTTATAATTGTTATATCCTCTTGTTGAAATTGGTCCCTTTATAATTATGTAATGACCTTCTTTATCTTTTGTTACAGTGTTTGTTTTTTGACATTCTTAACCCATTTTATTACATTGGCTGGAATGCTCTAAATCCATGAAAGCCTTTAAGAAAATCTTCAATTCCCAACCCTTTAAAAAAGTATGTTGATTCCCTCGCCCCCACCAAAAAAGAGAAAAAGAAAAAGAAGAAAAAGTAGAGAACTAATGATCTGGACAGATCCACAACAGCATGCCTTAGTTCCTCTCATATCCCCAACTGCTATCTGTGATGAAGAATTCTCAGAAAGCAGACGTTTTAAGAATTCATATATGATCTCACCAGTGTAAAAAACGATAACAACACTGATCTGGTGCCGTAGGTCACGCTTTGCAGACCATTTTTTTTTTTTAATTCCTAAGGTGTGATTATACATTTCACATGCATTTGTGAGATATGTAAACATTATGTTTATATCCCACATGAGTCAAGCTAAAGGTTTTCTAAATAATGTGTGGCACTAGAAACTTCATGTTGTTATCAAGTTAGTATCAGTATTAAGCGAATGGATTCTACAATGAATTATCATAGACATTTACTGAAAACTAATATAAATCTGGCCCAGAAAGACCAGAACAGAAATATGCAATTTTCTTCATTTAAGATGGTCAAGTGTTTTTGTTTTTGTTTTTTAAAAAAAGGCTCTATACATTGTTTAATACAAGTATGTATAAGAAGCTTTTGTGTGTGTGCTGACTTTATCATGACAACTCTAGCTGATTCTTTATGAAGGATTAGGGATACACATCTTCAGCAGTGCACAAGAGAAACTCTGGAAAAGGCAATTTCTTGGGTTTAGGAAGGACTGTATTCTGGCAAGTACTTCAGGGGAACGGACAGTAATTCTAGGATTACAGCCAGGAAGTACTGGAAGACTTAAGGAGATGCTTCAGCTTCTTCTAGGTTTTCAATGTTGAATAAGCCACTGAAGTGTGATATCTATGTTTTCCTTTTCTTTGCAAGAAATTGAATAACAGCAAATTCCTCTATACTGAATAACAGGTTCATTTTTTCAGTTTTCTGTTTCTCATCCAAGGCCTTAGGAAGCTCTCTCCTGCTTCCAAGTACTAGCACTGGAATTCCTTGTAACTGTGGCTTATCTAGAAGATTATGTAGTTCATTTCGAGAGTCTTCTATCTTTTCACAATCAGCAGCATCTATCATGTAAACAATGGCATTGACTCCCCTGCAGTACTGTTCCCACATGCTCTGGAATTGGAGTTGTCCTCCTATGTCCCAAATCTTTCTTGTGATGTTATCTTTAGTTACTTTCCTCATGTTAAAGCCCACTGTGGGTATCCTATCCTCACTGAACTGACCTGATGCGCTGACATGGAAGAAGATGGTCTTGCCCGAGTACTGCAACCTCACCAGCGTCAGGGCCATCTCCTCCTTCCAGAAGAGCGAGCGAAACCAGTCCAGCAGGTGGGAGATGAGTGCCAATATGATGTCTGCCGGGAGGTAGAATGGACGGGCGGGCGGGAGGACAGCAGCAGCGTCGGCTCTCATAAGAGCGGGCCTCAGCCCTGACCCCTCAACGGCTCCTCGGGGCCGCGGCACACCACTGGCCTTGTTTTAATGTCTATTATGTCTGATACAAGCATTGCTACCCTGGTTTCTTTGCTGCTGTTTGAATGGAATATCTTTTTCCAGCCTTTCACTTTCAGTCTTTAGGTGGCTATAGATCTGAAATGAGTCTCTTGTAGGCAGCCTACAGATGGGTCTTTTTTTGTTTTAATCTATTCTTTTACCCTATGTTTTTTGATTGGAGCATTTAGACCATTCATTTAAAGTAATTACTGATATGTATGTTATTACCATTTTCATTGTCTTCTGGTTGTTTTTGTTGTCTTTCTCTGCTCCTTTCTCCTCTTGGTTTCTTTCCTTGTGATTGGTGACTTCCTGCAGTGTTACGATTGGGTTTCTCTTGTGTGTGTGTTTGTGTGTGTATGTATTATAGGCTTTTGATTTATGGTTACTGTGAGCTTCATATATATTATCCTAAGTATACACTAGTCTATATCAATTGGATGGTCCCTTAAGTTTGAGCACATTCTAAAAGAATTTTTTTTACTCTCTCCTCCCCTTTTTATGTATATGTTGTCATATTTTATACTTTCCTTCTAATTGTGGCCTTTCCTTTTCCACTTAAAGAAGTCCCTTTAACATATTAAGGCTTGTTTAGTAGTGATAAACTCCTTTAACTTTTGTTAATCTGGGAAACTCGTGCTCTCTCCAGTTCGCAATGATAACTATGCCAGGTAGAATATTTTTGGTTGTACGTTTTTATCCTTTCAGCACTTTGCAAGCCAGAAGGGAATAACATGATACATTCAGTTTCTGCTGAAGAGTCAGCTAATGGCCTTATGGGGTCTCCCTTTTGCTTCTTTCTTGCAACTCTTTAACTTTCGGCATTTTTATTATTATGTGTCATGGCGTGGAATACTTTGGGTTCATCTTGTTCATCTCTATTATTTCTTCAGATAAGTTTTCTACACCTTTCTCTCTTAATCTTCTAGGACCCCCTATAAATTGAATGTTTGTTTGCTTGATGTCCAAGAAATCCCTTTATCTATACTTTTAAAAATTCTCTTTCTGGTGTTCAACTTGGGTGCTTTCTGCTACCCTTCCAGATCACTAATCCATTCCCACTCTTCTGCATCTGCTAATCTACTATTGATTTCCTCCAGTGTATTTTTCTTTCAGTTATTGTATTTTTTTTTCAGTTATTGTATTCTTCAACTCGGTTTCAATCTCTTTGTTGAAGTTCTCATTGAGTTCTTCCCCTTCTCCCTCCAGTCCTGCAAGCATCTTCATGTATCACTAAAGTTTTTAAGATTTTATTTTTATTTATTTGACAGAGATCACAAGTAGGTACTTTAAACTCTTTATGAGGCATATTGCTTACCTCCATTTCATTTCCTTTTCCGAGATTTTTTTTTTTTTTAAATTTGAAACCTGTTCTTCAGTCTCCTCATATTGCTTGAATTGCTGGATCTGTTTTCATGAATTAGGTAGGACAGCTACTTCAAAACTTGAAGGAATGGTCTTGTGTATGGTCATTCCCTGTGTAGACTGTGTGGGCCTGGTAACTTTGGCTGGAGCTGTGGCTTGTGTGGATTGGGTTCCCAGGGTGCTCTGTGATGGGGCTGTGGGGGTGAAGTGGGTGCAAACCAAGATGTCCTGAGGCTTTCCACTTGGAGGGTACCCGGTAGGGTCCCTGCTCTGGATCTGAGACACGGTACAGGCTGGGGGATCCTGGGGTGCTCTGGCAGTGTGGCTAGAACTGAGGCAAGCATGAGCACTCTGTGCTGGGGGTACCTTAGTAAGCCATCTGAAGCTGAAGTGGTATGAGTCTGGGGTATTCCAGGTTGCTTGTGCTACCTTCCTGCAATGACTGGAGATGTAGTAAGTGCTGCACAGGGGTATCCTGGTGTAAGCAGCACTGTACTGACGCCATCTTGGTGGGACAGCTGGGTGTGGGTTAGGGGCCTGGAGGTCACTGAGGTAGGCAGGCTGTCTGGGGCACCTGAACCCTGTTTCTACCCATACTGTCAAGCTTGGGGGTGGGGAATTTAAACCATAGTGCTTGTCCACTTCTTAGACCCAGAGAGTTCCAGCAGCTCCCCCACCTTCTGGCTGGTGTCTAGGGCTTGTTCCTTTATATTCTAGTTGCTCTGCTAATCTGTAGTCTTTTTTCTTCCTGTGCCCTTGGACATAGCCTCTTTGTGAACTCAAGTGGGAGAGGTAGTACATTATCAAGGGTAGGGGTTCCTGTCATACCTCCATCTCTCTTGATGTTCTCGGTCTTTTGTTGTACAGAAGCTGTTCATCCAGTCTTCAGTTGTTCAGAAGGAACTGCTTCATAAATAGTGCAGATTTGGTGTGCCCATAAAGGAAGGTGATTTCAGGGTCTTCCTACATTGCCATCATGGATCAACCCCCCCCACCCCACTTTGATGTGGATGTTTTTGGGTTTCCTGCAGAAGAATTTTTTTTTTAAATATGTAGCTGTAGATTCAGTGTGTCCATGGAAGGAGGTGAATTTGGGATACTCCTATGTCACCATCTCAAACTGAAAGTCCATTTTTTTTAATGGTCCTTAGAAATAAGGACAATTTAGAGGAAAAATGCAAGTTGCATAGTAAGGTAAAACCTGTGTACATTTGGTGAAAAGAGTGACATTTCTAGATAGGACACTTGAAAATTGTCAGAATGGTTTAAGCACAGATTTGCTTAACCACTCATCTGTTCATTTCTTATAGAATGACACACCAGGATAATGCAGAATATAAGAAAAGTACTTATTCTCCAGAACTGGCAAAATGGCAGCAAAGTGATAAACATCCATCTGACCTCCTGCTAACTGTTACATAGCCTCCCTAACTTCACTCCAATGCACCGATCTGAACAATCTTGATAAGTACAAATCTGACCACATCCCCTGGCAGAACAGACCCATTAGCAAGCTCTGCAATACTCTACTCCTTCAGCCTTGTATCTTTCTGGAATTGTAATCTATGTGGTCCAGCTGTTTGGAACTGACATTTTCCCCCAACACATCAGGTTGGCTTATATCTCCATGACTTCATGTTCTTCTAAATGCTTATCTGCTTACAGGACACCCTATCTTCAGAGACCAAACTCAAGGCGATGCTGTGAACCCTCATCTGGCCACCTGCCCTCCTTTGTGAACAATGTGCACTCACTTCTCTTGGGCGTATATCTAAGTGTGGAATTGCTGGGGCACAAGGCAAGTTTTTTTTAAGCTTTATAAGATTATATCAATGTATAATTGATATACAATTATACAATGTATAATTCTACCAGGAGTTTTAGTTGCTTCACATCCCCATTAACATGTGGCTTTACTGTTCTTTAAAATTTTTGCGATTCTGGTGGGTAATGATGGGTGGTGGGAAATTGGCATTTCCCAGATGACTGATTATATTGAGTATCTTCTTATATTTTTATTCTTCTTATATTTTTAATGGCCACTTGGATATCCTCTTTAGTGAAATGCCTATATATATATATATTCTGGATTCGATATATATACATTACAAATATCATCATTCATCTTTTAAGGCTGGTACTTACTGTGCTGCATTTTAAGAAATTGTTGCTACCCATCTAGCGGCTATTCTAAATCACGGGGGGGGGGGGGGGGCGCCAAACAGAAAAAAACTTGGAACCCTGAGGACTATGGGCTGCCATATAAGAGAGAGAACTAAGCTTGTATCTAATAAAGCCACTATTTGTCCTTTCATGAACCTGATCTTAAAGATTACCAAAACATAGACATTTTGCAGAAATGTACATTGAATAGTTAGAGGAACTGGGTTAACTGCAAAATCTTTACTTGCTGGTGTAAGGCTTTTAGCACCCTGGCTGAATGACTTCTAATACCTGCCCAAATGTTCATATTGGCACATACAAGCACACAACAAATTCCTACTGAATGAAGGAATACAAAAATACATGTCAGGTAAAAATACATCTCTTCTAAAAGTGCTTATTATCAAGGGAATATTAAGTATGTACAAATATCTGTAAACCACAAATGGTTTTTATAGGAAAAAAATCATGAGGACTGTGATATTTTGAGAAAGTGGCAGCAACATCTATGGTAAAAAGAAAATTTTCAAGTCAAGAAATGCCTTAGGGACCACCTTGTTCAGTCTCAGTATCAGGTCTTGGGAAAGTGGGGTAAGTATCACAGAAGATGCTAGATAGAAAGGGACTATGACCACCTGGAACTGTTAGTTCTGATTGACCTGGTGTATATTTAAAAAGCTATCCATTTGAGGATCAACGGACAAGGTCATAGATCTGAGAAATAACTTTAATGAGAGAATCTATAAATCTAAAAAACAATTCATGAAAGGAGCATATCATGCCCAATTTAAATTCTTCCCTAAGTTCTATGTTTTTCCCTGATTATTTTCAGTATGACTTATGCATTACTATACCATTGGCTATAAAATAAAAGGGTAGACTGAACTGATTTTTGCATTAACAAAGGGTTGTTACAATTTGCTAAAGTGTCACTGATTTAAGGAATTGCAGGAGAGATATATTCCTTATCATACTTCAATGAACAGATCTTAGAAGCAGCTGACTGAAATAATTAGTATCAACTTAAGAAAAAATCCCATTTTTGAAATTAGAATGAAAAAGCGTGAAGAAATCCTACTTGAACTGTGGAGCATGATAAAAAAAATATCTTTTGGGGACTTCCAAAATAAGGATAAGAGAGGGAGAAAGGAAGAGGAAACTTAAATGGCTGAAACTCCCCCAAACTGGGGAGGCATATGGTCATCCAGGCACAGGAAGCTCGAAGATCAATTTTCACCAAGACACCTTATAATCAACCTCTGAAAAATCAAAGACAAAGAAACTTTAAACCAGCAAGAGGAAAGAAAACCATTACATACAAAGAAATCCCAACAAGGCTTTCGGCAGAAACCTTACAAGTGAGGAGAGAGTGGGGTGACATTCAAAGTGCTCAAAGATAAAAAAAAAAAAAAAAAAAACTCAGAGACACAAATGATGAGAAAGAACTAGAGCAAAGCACTACAAAAAATGATAGCAAGAAAGGAACTTAAGACAATCAGAAAGCAATTAACAAAATGGCTATAGCACATCCTTATTTATCAATAACTATTTTAAAAGGACAGTATTCACAGGGGCGCCTGGGTGGCTCAGTGGCTTAAGCCGCTGCCTTTGGCTCAGGTCATGATCTCAGGGTCCTGGGATCGAGCCCCGCATCGGGCTCTCTGCTCAGCGGGGAGCCTGCTTCCTCCTCTCTCTCTGCCTGCCTCTCTGCCTGCTTGTGATCTCTCTCTGTCAAATAAATAAAATCTTTGGGGCGCCTGGGTGGCTCAGTGGGTTAAGCCGCTGCCTTCGGCTCAGGTCATGATCCCAGGTCCTGGGTTCGAGCCCCGCATCGGGCTTTCTGCTCAGCAGGGAGCCTGCTTCCTCCTCTCTCTCTGCCTGCCTCTCTGCTTACTTGTGATTTCTCTCTGTCAAATAAATAAATAAAAAATCTTTAAAAAAAAAAATAAAAGGACAGTATTCTCCAATTAAGGGACACAGACTGGCTGAATGGGGGGGGGGAAGACCCATCTGTATGCTGTCTACATAGGATTCACTTAAGCAGTAAAGGACACTCACAGGCTGAATGTAAAGGGATGGAAAAAGACATTGCAAGCAAATGGAAACCAAAAGAGAGCAGAGGTAATTAAATGAGACAAAATAAACATTATGTCAAAAATTATAACAAGAGACAAAGAATGTAATTACATAATGATAAAGAGGTCAATTATCAGGAAGATATACAATTCTAACTATCTATGCACCCAATATGGGAGCACCTAAAAAAACCCAATTGTTAACAGATCTGAAGGGAGAAATAGACAGCAATGCAATAATAGTGGAGGACTTCACTATGCTACTTCAACAATAGATCACCCAGACAAAAAATCAATAGGGAAATGGATTTGATAACCAAATCAAAGCTTGGTTCAAACTTTGGTTCAAACCCATTTCCCTTAGATCAGACATAATAGACATATAGAGAACATTCTACCCAACAGCAGCAGAATACATATTCTTCTCAAGTGCACACAAAACATTCTTTAGGATAGATCACAAAAAATAACTTAGCAAATTTAAGAGTAAATGATACCAAGTATCTTTTCTGACCATAATGGTATAAAACTAGAAAATAGTAGTAGGAGGGAAGATGGAAAATTCACAGTTGTGGAGATTAACATACGCATGAAAAACCAATTGGTCAAAAAAGAAACCAAAAGGGAAGTAAAAAATATATATATATGAAGACTACTGAAAATGGAACTACAACATAGCAAAACTTCTAGGATGCAGCAAGAGCTGTACTAAAAGTTCAGAGCCATAAATGCCCACATCAAGAAATGAAAAAGATCTCAACCAATGTCCCTCTAACCTCAAGAACTGGAAAAACAACAAGCTAACACCAAAAGCAGAAGGAAAGAAAGATCAGGGCAGAAATAAATGAAACAGTGACTGAAAAGTTAATAGGAAAAATCAATGAAACCAAGAGTAGTTTTTGTAAGATAAATAAAATTGACAAACCTTTGGCTAGACTCACCACAGAAAGAACTCAAAACAAATGAAAGAAGAGGTGTTAAAATGGATATATTACTAGAAATATCCAATCTACCATGATTGAATCATGAGGAAATTACTGGCAAGGAGACTGGAGATTTTTGATTAGTGATTCAAATAAAAAAGTCTGGAACCAGATGGCTTCACTAGTAAACTCTACAGAACATTTGAGGAAGACTTAAACTCTTTCAGAAAAGAGGAGAGGAGGGAACACTTCCAAACTCATTTTATGAGGCCAGTATTACACTGATACTAAATCAGATAAGGGCACTAGAAGAAAAGAAAATCATAGACCAGTATCCCTAATGAACATGGATAAAATATTCCTCAAAACTGATTTCAACAATACTTGAAAGAGTCATACACCACGATCAAAGAGGAAGAGATGGCTGATTTGGGGTTCAAATGCTGTATGTATATGTTATAACAAAAGTTTATTTACAAAAATAGGTAGCAGGCCAGATTTGGCCTATGGTTCTGCTTTGTTGAATCCTGTCATAAAAGCATTTCATACAGACTTTTAAACCAATTATCCAACTTTACTAGCCCCTCACCAAAGCCAAAAACACTGCATGCACTCTGGTTCATCTCCCTTGGTCATCTTCCTCCTGCCTCCTTCCTCAGGGCAAGACTGGGTCTGAAACAGCAAGTCTTGGCCATTCAGTGGCTCAGAATGATAAAAACAGGAGACTATCATCCATTAGGCAGGTAGGGAGTACAGTTAATGGACCCTTGATCTTGGAGGGAACAGAGGGGCTGTGTTGTCCCCTATTGACCTGACATGGCCCCAGTGCTCCTCTATGGAGATGGGAGTGGAAGGAATTCCAGTTCTGCTGAACTGGGGCACCCAGGATCCCTTGAAGAGGGAAATGGTTCATCTCACAGTTGGAGTTTCTCTGAACTTAAAGTGTGGGGTACTTCTTTCTCTTTGTTTTTTTTCTTTGTTTTTGGCCTGGACTCTAATCACCAATTCAGGAATAATTCTGTGTTATTCATAGATATTATTATGCGTTATTCATGGATAACTCTGTGCTCCTCACCACTTTCTAACATAAATCAGTAAGAATGAATTATTAAAACTGAAAGGCAGCGGTATTTCAAGTCTGACTTAGTTGCCCATATCTGACAAGGAACCACACCTAAAATAAGGCAACACGGAGTCATGTCTACAAACCATCTTCAAAACCTCCCAGTGGACTTGGCAATATATGTTATTGCCAGACTACTGCTGGTCATGTTGGTCCTCTCCTGGCCATTCTCAACTTTGCAACCCGCCCCCCACCCTGCCGCCAACCACCACAATCAGGATCACTGAATACATGTGTTTTCCAGTACAGATTTAAAAAAAACCAAACACTTATTTGACAGAATAGTCCTCAAAACCCAGGCTGTCTTAAAATCATGCTGAAAGCAACAAAAATGAAAGCAGAACTTACTGTATAATATAATAGGTCAGTTTAACCTGGCAGCTCATAAGAATTACTTGGGAAGCTTTAAAAAAAAAATCCCACTCTAGAGCAACTGAAACAATCTCTGGTGTGGGAATCAGTTGAAAAACTTCCTAGTTGATTTTATTATGAACCCAGATCAGGGACTACTGTTTTAGGCCAATTTCCTGATCTACTCTTATGCCTAGCTTTATGTTTTCTATGCCTGGGACTCATACTTATTTTTATGGCTACTGAAAGTATATATTTTCAGGATTCTGTGCTTTTCTATATACTAACAATGTAACTGTAGAAAGAGAAATTAAGGGATCAATTCCATTTGCAATCGCAACAAAAACCATAAGATACCTAGGAATAAACCTAACCAAAGAGGTAAAGGATCCATACTCTAGAAACTATAGAACACTTATGAAAGAAATTGAGGAAGACACAAAAAGATGGAAACACAGTCCATGATCATAGATTGGAAGAACATTGTTAAAATGTCTATCCTGCTCAGAGCAATTTACACTTTCAATGCCATCCCTATTAAAATACTACTGGCATTCTTCAAGGAGCTAGATCAAACAACCCTAAAATTCGTATGGAACCAGAAAAGACCCCGAATCACCAAGGGAAGGATGAAAAAGAAAATCAAAGCTGGGGACATCATGTTGCCTGACTTCAAACTATATTACAAAGCTGTGATCACCAAGCCAGCATGGTATCGGCACAAAAACAGACACAGACTAATGGAACAGAATAAAGACTCCAGAAATGGACCCTCAATTCTATGGTCAACTAATCTTTGACAAATCAGGAAAAAATATCCAATGGAAAAAAGACTGTCTCTTCAATAAACAGTGCTGGGAAAAATGGACAGCTACATATAGAAGAATGAAACTGGACCATTCCCTTACACCACACACAAAGATAAACTCAAAATGAATGAAAGACCTCAATGTGAGACAGGAATCCATCAAAATCCTAGAGAAGAACATAGGAAGTAACCTCTTTGACATTGGTCACAGAAACTTCTCTCAAAACACATCTCCAAAGGCAAGGGAAACAAAAGCAAAAATGAACTTCTGGAGATTTCATCAAGATAAAAAGCTTCTACACGACAAAGGAAATAGTCAACAAAACTAAGAGACAACCCAACGAATGGGAGAAGATATTTGCAAATAACACTACAGATGAAGGGCTGATATCCAAGATCTATAAAGAACTTCTTAAACTCAACACTCAAAAAACAAATAACCCAGTCAAAAAATGGGCAGAAGACATGATAGACATTTCTCTAAAGGAGACCTACAAATGACTAACAGACACATGAAAAATGCTCCACATCATTTGGCAACAGGGAAATACAAATCAAAACCACGCTGAGATACCACCTTACACCAGTTAAAATGGCAAAGATTAACAAAACAGGAAATAATTAAAGTTGGCAAGGATGTAGAGGAAGGGGAACTCTCTCACACTCTTGGTGGGAATGCAGACTGGTACAGCCACTCTGGAAAACAGTATGAAGTTTCAAGATGTTAAAAATAGGGCTTCCCTACGACCCAGCAATTGCTCTACTACATGTTTACCCCAAAGATACAGGCGTAGTGAAAAGAAGGGTCACATGCTCCTCAAAGTTCATAGCAGCAATGTCTACAATAGCCAAACTGTGGAAGGAGCCGAGATGCCCTTCAGCAGATGAATGGATACGGAAGATGTGGAACATATATACAATGGACTATTATTCAGCCATCAGAAAGGATAAATGCCCGCCATTTGCATCAACATGGAATGAACTGGAGAAGATTATGCTAAGTGAAGTAAGTCAAACGGAGAAAGACAATTATCGTATGGATTCACTCATATGTGAAACGTAAGCAATAGTATGGAGGACCATAGGGGAAGGGAGGGAAATCTGAATGGGGAGAAATCAGAGAGTGAGATGAGCCATGAGAGACTATGGATGCTGTTTCTCAGTGTTTCAGAGAGGAGGAGGGGGGAGGGGTAACAGGGTGATGGGTATCCAGGAGGGCACCTGTTATGATGAGCACTGTGTGTTATATATAACTAAAGAATCTTTGAATACTACATCAAAAACTAATGATGTACTATACAGTGGCTAACTGAACATAAAAAACTTTAAAAACCCTTTTCTATTGCTGAACAGTTGATAGAGTAGGAGGACCCTAAGCTCACCTTATCCACATTCACAATTAGATAACACTCACATCAGTAAGTAACCTAGAAAATGACCTGAAGACTGGCAGAAGAAACCCCACAAATAAATGTAGAGAATAGGCCACACTGAGGAGGGTAGGAAGGGTAGGAGACACACTGGGGAGCTAACTGAACTATATGGTCTATGAGAGGGAGGGACCCATGGACTCAAACCGGAGAAACTGATTATCACACCAGTGAGCCTGTGCTGGGAGGATGAAGATCCATAACATTTGGCTTTAAAAACAAGAAGGGCTGAATTTTATGAGTTCTTACAATCAGCAAGACTTAAAAACTGGAATTTTAAAAATCAGCAGGCTTAGCTATGGGAGAGCTGGTAGGGCAAGAGGAAACAGCACAAAAAACAGCCTGTGGAGATATAGCATAGAAGCAGCAGTTTGAAAAACACCTGGGGTATACGAGAGTGAGAGTCATTTACTAATTTCAGAGGCTGTCCTGGAGGGCCAGAGATCACTGGGAGATTCTTCCAGAAACAACGGAGCTGGAAGGTGCCCTTTTCCCCCTCCGCCCCCTCCCCAGACATAAACAAATGGCCACCTGCAGGAACCAGTGTGGCACTAACACTTGCCACCTAACTTGCTAACACCACACTTCCTTCTTTACTTCAATGGATCTGCCTGCTCTAGACAGGCCTGCTTCAGTCCCAGTGCTGCAGGTTTCCCTCCCTGAGACCAGTGCAAACCTTCCTAACACTGTGTATCCTTCCATTGCACATGCTGAAGATTTGTCCTCTTCCATAGACTCCTGGTTGGAGTCTATCCACAGCAGTGCTGCAGGCTAAGCTACTTAGCAAGCCTGAAAGCAGTCCTGATAGAGGCTAGCACCACTCCCAAGTCACTCTTACCCCAGGGAGAGGGAAAGATTATCACACACATCAGCCAGATTGTGGCTCCAGCAGTGGGTGGAAGGGCAGATAGCTGGTCTGACGATAGGCCCCACTCACCAACAAAAGCTTCTCAAGGGACATCACAAGGAAAGCACCCTGCAGTTTGGTGCTGCTGCATTTCTGGCAAATGCCTGGTCTGACTTGTCAAAGCCCGGCCTGGCCTACTAACACAGGGACCAACCCCTGCCCCAACAGGCAAAGAGAGTCATTACAGATGACTGAAGATTAAAATAACTCAGCTGCAAGAGGAGGGCACATGCAACACACAGAAGGGAGAGCCCTGAAGCACCACGTTCTAGGGAACAAAGGACATTGCACCACAGGGCAACACAGGACCACCACAGGCCACTACTTTCAGGAGTAGGAGTTGTAGCTCACTTACTAATACACAGAAACAGACACAGAGTCAGACAAAATGAGACACAGAAATATGTCCCAAATGAAAGAAAACAAAATCATAGCAAGAGACCTAAATAAAATGAAGCTAAGTAATATGCCTGACAGAGAATTTAAGGTAATGATCATAAAGATACTCACTGGACTTGAGAAAAGGGGAGGACATCAGTTTATGTCTTTAACAAAGACATAAAAAAACACATTAGATGGGATAAATAGACTAAAGGAAGAAGGAGAATGAATCAGTGACCCGGAGGACAGAGTATCTGAAAGTCACCAAGCTGAGCAGATGACAGAAAAAAAAGAAGTTAAAGGAATTCATGACCACTAAACCAGTCCTACAAAAAATGTTAAAGGGAAAAAAAAATGTTAAAGGGAACTGTTTGAGTGAAAGCAAAGACCATAAATAAGAGTAAGAAAAGCAGGAAGAACACAATCAGTAAAAATAAGTATATCATAAAAAGTGAGTCAAGGGACTCACAAAATAAAAAGATGTAAAGTATGATACCATATATCTATAAGGGAGTGGGGTGGGGGAGAGAGGTAAAGAATGGGTTGAAATTTAAACCACCATCAACTTCTGCTATATGCAGATGATGTTATATACAAACATAATGGTAACCACAAATTAAAAACCAGTAATAGCTATGCAAAAAATAAAGAGAAAGTAATCCAAATATGTCAATAAAAAGCCAACTGATCATGAGAGAGGACAGAAAGGTAAGAAAGGAACAAAGAACTACAAAATCAATCATAAAACAAGTAACAAAATGCTAATAAATACATAGCTATCAGTAATTACTTTCAATGTAAATGGACCAAACATGCTAATCAAAAGACATAGGGTGACAGAATGGATTAAAAACAAAACAAAACAAGACTCCTCTGTATGTTGCCTGCAAGAGACTCATTTCAGACCTAAAAAGACACCTGCAGATTGAAAGTGAGGTGATGAATAGGCATTTATCTTGCAAACGGATGTGAAAAGAAAGCCAGGGTATCAATACTTATATTGAACAGAATAGACTGCCAAACAACGACTAACAAGAAACAAAGAAGGATATTATCATAAAAGGAACAATCCAACAAGAAAATATGACAACTGTAAATATTTATGCACACAACATGGGAGCACCCAAAAACAAAGCAGTTAATAACAAACACAAAGGAAGTAATCCATGGTAATATGATAATAGTGGACTTTAACACCCCCTTATATCAATGGACAGATCATCTAAACAGAAAATCAACAAGGAAACAATGGCATTGAATGACACATTGGACCAGAGGGACATCATAGATATACTCAAAACATTCCATACCAAAACAGCAGAATACACATTCTTTCAAGTGCATATGAAATATTCTCTGAAACTAGATCACATGTTAGGCTACAAAATAAGTCTCAACAAATTAAAAAAGATTGAAGTCACACCATGTATTTTCTCTGACCACAAGGCTATGAAACTAGAAATCATCCACATGAAAAAATCTGAAAGTAACACAAATACATGGAATTTAAATAACATGCTGTTAAACATGAATGGGTCAACCAAGTACTCTAAGAAGAAATAAAAAAAATACATGGAAAAAAATGAAAATGAAAACACAATGGTCTAAAATCTTTGGGATGCAGCAAAAGCTATTTTAAATTTGTATATTATAGTAATACATGCCTACCTCAAGAAGTAAGAAAAATCTCAAATAAATAATCTAACTTTACACCTAAAGGAGCTAGAAAAAGAACAAAGAAAACTCAAAACCAATAGAAAGAAGGAAGTAAAAAAATTAGATACTGGTTGAGACCTGATTTGTGACCCAGGATATGATCTCTTCTGGAGAATGTTCCATGTACACTTGAGACGAATGTGCATCTGTTGCTTTAGGATGAAATGCTCTGAATATACCTGTGATGTCATCAGGTCCAGTGTGTCATTTAAAGCCCTTGTTTCCTTGTTTGATCTTCTGCTTAGATGATCTGTCCATTTCAGTGAGGGGGGTGTGTTAAAGTCCCCTAGTATTATTGTATTATTAGCAAGGTGTTTCTTTAAATTTCTTATTAATTTTTATTAATTATATTAATATTAATTATAATATCAAAATTATAATAAAATTAAAATTATAATATATTAATATTATAAATATTTATTATATTATGCCCAATTTATTAATTAGGCATAAATATTTGCAGTTTTTAGATCTTCTTGTTGGATAGCCCCTTTAATTATGATATACTGTTCCTCTTCATCTTTTATTACAGTCTTTGGCTTAATCTAATTTGTGTGATATAAGGATTGCTACCCCAGCTTTCTTTTGATGTCCATTAGCATGATAAATGGTTTTAAACCCCTTCCAGTCTGGAGGTGTTTTGGGGTCTAAAGTGAGTCTTTTATAGGCATCATATTGGTAGGTCTTGTTTTATCATCCAATCTGATACCCTATGTCTTTTGATTGGCCCATTTAATCCATTTACATTCAGAGTAATTATTGAAAGATATGAATTTAGGAACATGACAGGGATGTCCACCTCACCACTGTTGTTCAACATAGTATGAGAAGTATTTGTCTCAGCAATCAGATAACAAAAAGAAATAAAAGGCATCCCAATCAGCAAAGAAGTAGTCAAATTCTTACCTCTGACTCTTTGGAGATGACATGATACTCTGTGGAAAACCCAAAAGGCTCCACCCCAAAACTGCTAGAACTCATATAGGAATTCAGTGGCAGGGTATAAAATCAATGCACAGAAATCAGTTGCATTTCTATATGCTAACAATGAGATAAAAAAGAGAAATTAAGGAATCGATTCCATTTACAAATTCACCAAAAATCTCAAGATACCTAGGAATAAACCTAACCAAAGAGGTAAAGGGCCTGTACTCTGAAAACTATAGAATACATATGAAAGAAATTAAGGAAGATACAAAGAAATGGAAAAACATTTCATGCTCATGGATTTGAAGAACAAATATTGTTAAAATGTCTATGCTACCCAGAGCAATCTACACATTCAGTGCAATCCCTATCAGAATATCATCGACATTTTTCACAGAGCTGGAACAAATAATCCTAAATTTTGTAAGGAACCAGAAAAGACCAGTGATATAGCCAGAGGAATATTGAAAAAGAAAACCAAAGCTGGTGGCATCACAATTCTGGACTTCAAGCTCTATTGCAAAGGTGTAATCCTCAAGACAGTATGGTATTGGCACAAAAAAAACCAGACAGATCAATGGAACAGAATATGGACCCTCAACTCTATGTTCAACTAATCTTTGACAAAGCAGGAAAGAATATGCAATGGAAAAAAGACAGCCTCTTCAACAAATGGTGCTGGGAAAATTGGACAGCCACATATCCAGGAAAATGAAGAATGAAACTGTCGTAATTAGACTGGTGCCATCCAGCGAGAGGGGATGCCACTGATGGTGGCATCTAAAACCACTGCCAAAACCCAGGATTGAACCAGGGACCTTTAGATCTTCAGTCTAACACTCTCCCAACTGAGCTGCTTGTGGAAAGAACCTAGATGTCCATCAACAGATGAATGGATAAAGAAGATGTGGTATATGTGGTATAAATATATATATATGCAATGGAATACTATGCGGCCATCAAAAACCAAAATCTTGCCACTTGCAATGACGTGGATGGAACTAGAAAGTATTATGCTAAGAGAAATAACTCAATCAGAGAAAGACAATTATCATATTATCTCTTTAATATGAGGAATTTGAGAGACAGGGTGGGGGTTCGTGGGGGGAAGGGAGGGAAAAATGAAACAAGATGGGGGACCAGGGAGGGGGACAAACCATAAGAGACTCTTTTTTTTTTTTTAAGATTTTATTTATTTATTTGACAGAGAGAGATCACAAGTAGACGGAGAGGCAGGCAGAGAGAGAGAGAGAGAGAGAGAGAGAGAGAGGGAAGCAGGCTCCCTGCTGAGCAGAGAGCCCGATGAGGGACTCGATCCCAGGATCCCGAGATCATGACCTGAGCCGAAGGTAGCGGCTTAACCCACTGAGCCACCCAGGTGCCCCCATAAGAGATTCTTAATCTCAGGAAACAAACTGAGGGCTGCTGGAGGGTGGGGGGAGGGATAGGGTGGCTGGGTGATGGACATTGTAGGGGGTATGTGCTATGGTGAGTGCTGTGAATTGTGTAAGACTGATGATTCACAGACCTGTATCCCCGAAGCAAATACTACAATATATGTTAATTTAAAAAAAAAAGAAGAATGAAACTGGACCATTTTCTTACACCGTACACAAAAATAATCTCAAACTGGATGAAAGAACCAAATGTGAGCAGAAATCCATCAAAATCCTAAAGGAGAACACAGTCAGCAACCTCTTCAACCTAGGTTGCAGCAATTTCTTGCTAGATACGTCTCCAAAGGCAAGGAAAACAAAGGCAAAAATGAACTATTGGGATTTCATCAAGATAAAAAGCTTTTGCACGGCAAAGGAGACAATTGATAAAATTGAAAGACTCCCTACAGAATAGGGAAGATATTTGCAAATGTCTTATCAGATAAAGGGCCCATATCCAAAATCTATAAAGAACTTATCAAACTAAACACCCAAAAAACAAACAATCCAGTCAAGAAATTGGCAGAAGATATGAACAGACATTTCTCCAAAGAAGACATACAAATGGCCAACAGACACATGAAGAAAATGCTCCACATCACTTGGTGACAGGGAAATACAAATCAAAACCACAATGAGATACCATGTCACACCAGTCAGAATGGCTTAAATTAACAAGTCAGGAAACAACAGATGTTGGCGAGGATGTGGAGAAAGGGGCACCCTCCTACACTGCTGGTGAGAATGCAAGCAAGTACAGCCACTCTGGAAAACAGTATGGAGGTTCCTAAAAAAGTTAAAAATAGAGGTACCTTATGACCCAACATTTGCACTACTAGTATTTACCCAAAAGATACAAACATAGTGATGTGAAGGGGCACCTGCACCCTAATGTTCATAGCAGCAATGTCCACAATAGCCAAACTATGGAAAGAGCGGAGATGTCCATCGTCAGATGAATGGATAAAGAAGATGTGGGATATATATGTACACACACACACACACATACACACACAATGGAAGTTACTCATCCATCAAAAAAATGAAACCTTACCATTTGCAATAACATGGATAGAACTAGAGGATATTACGTTAAGCGAAATGAGTCAATCAGAGAAAGACAATTATCATATGATTTCACTCATATGTGGATATTAAGAAACAAAACAGGATAGGGATGCCTGGGTGGCTCAGCTGGTTAAATGATTGCCTTTGGCTCAGGTCATGGTCCCAGGATCCTGGGATTGAGTCCCGCATCGGGCTCCTTGCTCAGTGGGGAGCCTGCTTCTCCCTCTGCTTCTAAAGCTCTCCCTTCATGTGTTCTCTCTCTCTCTCTGATAAATAACTAACTAACTAAATAAAATATTTTGAAAAAAAGAAACAAAACAGGATCATAAGGGAAAGGAGGGAAAAATAAAGTAAGATGAAATCAGAGAAGGAGACACACCATAAGTAACTCTTAACTATAGGAAACACTGAGGGCTGCTGGAGAGAAGGTGAGCAGGGGAATTGGGCAACTGGGTGATGGACATTAAGGGAGGTATGTGATATAATGAGCACTGGGTGTTACATGCAATAGATAAATAACTGAACTCTACCGCTGAGACCAATGATACACTATATATTAACTAATTGAATTTAAATATGATTTAAAAAAATAAAAATATTAGAGTAGAAATAAATGAAATAGAAATTTTAAAAAATAGATAAATGAAACCAGGAGCTGGTTATTTGCAAAGATCAACAAAATTGATAAACCTTTAGCCAGACTTATCAGAGAGAGAGAGGGCATGCTCAAGCAAAATCAGAAATGAAAGACAAGAAATAATAACCAAAACCACAGATATACAAAGGATTATAAAAACTATATGCCAACATATTGGACAACCTAGAAAAAAATGGATAAACCCCTAAAAACATATAACCTCCTAAAACTGAATCAGGAAGAAAGATGAAATTTGAATTGATTGATACCAGCAAGGAGATTGAATCCATAATAAAAAAAAAAACTCCCAACCAACAAGAGTCCAGGAGCAGATGAATTCACAGGTGAATTCTACCAAACATTTAAAGAGGTCAAACTATTCCAAAAAATAGAAGAGGAAGGAAAACTACCAAGTTCATTCTATGAGGCCAGCATTACCCTGATATCAAACCCAGATAAAGACACTATAAAAAAGAACTATAGGTCAATATCTCTGATGAGCATAGATGCAAATATCCCCTAATATTAGCAAACTGAATCCAACAATACATTTAAGGGAATCATTCACAATGATCAAGAAGGATTTATTCCCAGGTTGCTTGGGTGGTTCAATATTTGCAAATCAATCAATGTGATATACCACATCAATAAGGAAAAATGTAAAGAACATATGATTGTTTCAAAAGACACAGAAAAAGCATTTGACAAAGTACAACATCCATTCATGATAAAAACCCTCAACAAAATAGATTTAAAGGGAACATACCTCAACATAATAAAGGCCATCTTGGAAAAATCCACAATTAACATTTTATTCAATGGTAGAAAACTGAGAACTTTCCCCCTTAAGATCAGGAACAAGACAAAGATGTTCACTCCTACCACTTTTATTAAACATAGTACTGGAAGTCCTAGGCACAGCAGTCAGACAAGAAACAGGAATAAAAGGCATCCAAATGGTAAGGAAGAAGTAAAACTTTCACTATTTTCAGATGAAATGATACTACATATAGAAAACCTAAAGGGCTTCACCAAAAAATTGCTAACACTGATGAATGAAGTCAGTAAGGTCAGGTCACAGGATACAAAATCAATGTATAGAAATCTGTTGCATTTTTATACACTAATAATGAAGCAGCAGAAAGAGAAATCAAGAAAACAATCCCATTTACATTGCATCAAAAAAAAAAAAATACCTAGGAATAAACTTAACCAAGGAGGTGAAACACTTGTACTCTGAAAACTATAGTACACTGATGAAAGAAATTGAAGATGACATAAATGGAAAGATATTCCATGCTCATGGATTGAAAGAATAAATATTGTTAAAATGTCCATACTACCCAAAGCAATCTGTAGATATAATGCAATCTCTATCAAAATACCAACAGCATTTTTCAGAGAACTAGAATAAACAACCTTAAAATTTGTATGGAACCACAAAAGATCCCGAAGAGCCAAAGTGGTCTTGAAAAAGAAAAACAAAGCTGGAAGTGTCACAATTCTCAATTTTGAGATACTACAAAGCTGTCATAATCAAAACAGCATGATACTAGCTCAAAAAGAGATACATAGAAAACAGAACAGAATAAAAAGCCTAGACCTAAACCCATGATTATATGGTCAATTAATCTTTGACAAAGGTGGCAAAAACATGCAATGGGAAAAAGTCTCTTCAACAAATGGTGTTAGGAAAACTTGACAGCTACATGCAAAAGACTGAAACTAGACCACTTAGTTACACTATGCACAAAAAAGAAACTCAAAATGGACTTAGGACCTAAATGTGACACCTGAATCCTTAAAAATCCTAGAAGAGAACACAGGCAGTAACTTCTTTGACATCGGCCAAAATAGCTACTTTCTAGATGTGTCTCCTAAGGCAAGAGAAACAAAAGCAAAATAAACGATTGGGATTACATCAAATAAAAAGCTCCCACACAGTGAAGGAAATCATCAACAAAACTAAAAGACAACCTACTCAATGGGAGAAGATATATGCAAATGATATATCTGATAAAGGGTTAGTATTCAAAACATATAAAGAACTTATACATCTCAACACCAAAAAAACCCAGATAATCCAATTTAAAAATGAGCAGAAGAAATGAACAGACATTTCTCCAAAGGAGATATCCAGATGGCCAACAGATACATGAAAAGATGCTCAACATCACTGATCATCAGGGAAATGCAAATCAGAACCACGAGATATCAGCTTACACCTGTCAGAATGGTTAACATCAACAACACAAGAGACAGCGAGTGTTGGTGCCACTTGCACTGTTGGTAGGAATGCAAACTGGGCACCACAGTGGAAAATCATATGGCGTTTCCTCAAAAAGTTAAAAATAGTATAATTGTATGATCCAGTAATCACACTTCTGGGTATTTACCTAGAGAATATGAAAACACTAATTCAAAAGGGTATATTCACCCTATGTTTCTTACAGCATTATTTACAATAGCCATATTATGGAAGCAGCCCAAATGTCCATCAAGAGATAAGTGGACACGGAAGAGGTGGCATCTGCATATAATGGAAGACTAATCAGACATAACAGAGAATGAAATATTACCATTTCTAACAACAGTGATGGATCTAGAGGTTATAATGCTAGCAGAAATAACTCAATCAGAGTAAATGAACACCTTATGATTTCACTCACATGTGGAATTTGAGAAACATAGTGAAGGAAACAGAAAAGAAAACAGACAACCTCCAACACAGACTCTTAACTATAGAGAACAAACTGATGGGTACCAGAAGGGAGGTGGGTAAAACAGGTGAAGGAGGTTAAGAGTACACTTACTGTGGTGAGCATGGAGGACAGTACAGAATTGTTGAATCACTATATTGTAAACCTGAAACTAAGATAACACTGTATGTTAACTATACTGGAATTTAAAAAAACCCCAAAACTCTCCTTTGTACTTTCTGTGAAATAAATGCTTACAACCTTTCAGCTCCCCCAAATCTAGGATTCTAAAAAACCATGGAAACCAAGACCCAGAATATTGGGCCTTATAGAATTTGCACCAAGGAAGCTAGTGGGAGAGTCAGAGCTAACACAAAGGAATATTCTTTTCTCTTTGTTTTATTCCCCTCACATATTAATAATCAGAACAGCATTCACTTTTTCCTCATTTTATACACCTATTTTGGCTAAAGTATACTGTGTCCTCTCAATTAACCTTTTTCTGGAAAATGATATGAACAATGGAAACCCTAAAGAATAACTTTCCACTGCCATCTTCCCCTCTCAATAATTTTTTACTTTGTTATCTGAAAATCTATGATAATAACAAAATGTGCTTTTTAGCCTTGAATCCTCATCAGTTCCTATCATTGCTGTGACTTACGTAAGTTTCTTCTTGAAGTATTATCTGTTAACTCACTTAAAACAGAACTACTGAATGCCTCCGTAATGCTTGTGCCAGAAACACAAGGCTGCCGACATCAGAAGAGATCAACTAACCGCTTCACAGAACAAAGACCAAGGCTGAACAACAGCTCCATCGAGTCCTCCCCAGAACACACAGACGTCATTGTCATTGTACATTCTAAAGCGCAAAGATGGACCTAATCTTTTCCATAAATCTTCCTCACTGGGGAAAAATGTTGATTGTTGAGATTACTCTTGGAATAACAATGCCTCCACTCAGCACACAGAATTTAGGACAGTACCTAAAAGTTTCATGGGTTAGTAATATGTCAAGAAATCACTATTATTTGAAAAGCAGCAGTACTCATTATGTCCTTAGGTACTCTTCTGGCTAGAATGGTGCGTGGGCTTTCCTGGGCGATGAAAAGTAAAAATATTAACTTAAAAAAAATCCTGTCTTTGGAGAGCTTACTGTTCAAGACACAGATGCAGAAACAGAAGGACCTAAAGATGGAACAACTTGATAGCTATGCAACAAATACATCAATTAAATAACCATTTTTACTGAAGATGAGATGGGATACAAGTATCTTCATATTTTGTAAATGATGAGTCATTTCAGGCTTGTGTTTTCAGAAATGGCAACAACCTGGCATGTATTCAGTTACAGGCTATTTGCCTGAAGAAGTACCAGCCACTTTAACCTGCTGAAATATCTGGGCTGGAGGACATATGGGGCTGGGGTCATTGCTCCAGGTTGGGCCCACCCTGGAGTTGCAAAGGACCATCAAGGGGATGGGCCAGAGCCCAATTTCTGTGAGATCTTGGGGAGCCCTAAGTAAACAGAACCTGTCCTAGAATGCCACAAGTGGAAGTGGGTCCCCAGAACTCTCTCATTGGTCCTAAACTCACCCCATTCAGTAGCTGGGTCCTTGGACTTTCTACAGTCTTGGGGACCAACCCCAGCTTCTCACTGGGATTAAACTAATTTTCTCACTGGGATTAAACTAATTTTCCAGTAGTTATTCACTTAAAATTCTAAAATTTCAATGTAGGTCTTATCTTCATTTGTGTACAGAAAAATAACCAAAACTACTTTTGAAAAATTAATATCCAATTAAAATCACAAATTTTAAACCCAATTTCTTATATTTACTGATTTGAGTTCAAATCCCAAATCTTATTCTAATCTATCAAATTTTAACAATTAACACTTATTTTTAAAGGAGCTCTTGTAGCTTAATTAAATAATTTCCTTTAACATCATAAACTGCATTTATACCTTTAATGTAATGATTTTCTAAGTTGTTCAGTGACTGCTGATTTGAATAAGAAAACCTTTAAAATGCTTTAAAAATTCTTATAAATCTGATCAATTAAACAAACACAATGAATATTAAATCCTCTTAAATCTTTCAATTTTATGAGTTTACTAAAACTTCATCCTATATTCCTCAAAACTTAAAATGCCAAATAAAAATCAATTCTAAACTACATTTTATTTTATTTTTTAAAGACTGATTTATTTTAGAGAAAGTGCACATGGGCATATGTGCATGGGAGGGGGCAGGGTAGGAGAGGAGAGAGGGAATCCCAAGCAGACTCCCTGCTGAACATGGAGCCAGACGCTGGGCTTGATCTCAAGACCCTGAGGTCATGACATGAGCTGAAATTAAGACTCAGATGCTTAACCAATGAGCCACTCAGGTGCCCCTCTAAGCTGCATTTTAAATTGGAATAATAAAGTTGATCTCTTATTCTAAGAGAACAAATTCTCTAAAACACAACTAATTCTTGAAATATAAAACATGAACAAATTATTTCTGAACCTAAAACAGAAATTTCAATATTATATGTTTTGTTTATTATTTATGTACATAATTCTACTTTTTTCTGGGATTAAAACATAAATAGCCTCTTTTTTTAAAAAAAAAAGATTTTATTTATTTATTTGACAGAGATCACAAGTAGTCAGAGAGGCAGGCAGAGAGAGAGAAGGAAGCAGGCTCCCTGCTGAGCAGAGATCCTGATGAGGGGCTCGATCCTAGGACCCTGGGATCATGACCTGAGCCGAAGGCAGAGGCTTTAATCCACTGAGCCACTCAGGTAGCCTCTTAAGGGATAACTATATTATTCCAAATAATTTGGGGTTGCTTTTCTAGCTGACTAAGGTTACACATGGATAGCTACTTGGTCAGGAGGTGTCCCAAAGGAGGGACAAGTAGGACCCTCTTTTATGGTTGCAATAACAGAGATTCCAGGACTTAAAGGGCCCATCTCCCCAGCTGAGTCAAATCATTATGCAAATCCTCTCCACTAACAGACTTCTGCAACCTTCTCTCAGATTGTGGCTAACTTCTATTACTGCTTCATTAGGTCTGTACGTCTTTGTTTCTCTGAGGATATTTAAATGTTATCCCACTGGATTCTACATTTTTCAAGGCTTTGCTGCCTCTACAGTCCTCTGATAACCAAATGTTCTTGGGTTCATGGAGTAGAAGGGCCAGTTGAGCCTGGAAGTCCCAGCTAGTTGAAATGTCCCTCGTGAAGCTGGTGTTAAAGGGATGACCCCAAAGCAGCTGGGAACTGAAGAGAGAAGTAGGATCAGAAAAGAAAGGTGCTAAGCTGTTCATAATTCAACTATCAACATCATAAAAACTTAAGGGGGTCATGGAAAGCAATGTGAGGTACTGACTTCCAGGGCCCTAAAACATGGCACCTTCTTGTGGCCATCTGTGGGCCCGGAGGCTTCGAGAGTCTGCCTCCTCCTGAGATCATGATTCTCCTCCCACTGCCTTGGTGGGTGACAGAGCCAAGAGTGAACACCTGACCTAAGGGAAAGGAAGCAAAACACTGGACTGAGCAACTGGATTTGCTCTTCTACAAAGACACACATTCTAGGGTGGTCACATCAACAGCGTAACAGGAGTCTGAAGTTATGTCTAATAGAAAAAATTATTAGTTTTGATCTTACCCCATTTATTCTGGTGAAAAGGACATTAAAGACCTTCTTTTTATAGCATTAGAGAAGGTTATAAAACTGTTTCTTTACTTAACAGTGACCAAGCTCTGGAAGCTTCCTCCATGATCTTGCTTACTATTTCTTTGTAACAGTTTTCATTGATCCTTTCTACAACCCTTTCAAAAGAGGGTCATCAAAATTGAATTTTTTCCTATAAGAGTGAAGGTATTACTTTTTCAGTTGTCAAGGACAGAAACTCATCTCTTACTTTTTAATAAAGAAAAATCTAAGCATACTGGAGACACAGCTGCAGAAGTGCAGTGAGTCACAGGAATTAGTGGAGCTTAGGATTCACACAGAGTAAGGACCATTCTCTTCTCTTCTCTAGCCTTTTCCCATAGGTCAGTACCATTCTTTTCTCTCATGGCAGTGTGGCTTTCTCCCTCTGGTGGAAAACAGTTGCTAGCTGCTCCCAAGCTTTACATGTTAGAGCTTCAGCCACCTGGAGGAAGACTAACTTTTCTTTCCCAACCAGTACTAATTCCCCCATACCAAAATGACATCAGTGCACAAGTAGTGTAAATACATCAACTACAGGGGGGAGGCAGGATTTGGTTATCCTATCATGGTGCTTTGGATGTGCCTATGTGAATGGGGGAGGAGGCTCTCAACAATGGAGTACTAGGAAGGGAATACCTTACTTGGCCACGATGTGGAGAGGACCAGTGCCAAACAGTAACAGGAGGACATCTTAACACCTTATACTTCTAATCATTACTTAGATGGTTCAACATTAGGCTTTTTCTTAAATAAATTACATTTCTCAATTACGTTGTTTGAATGTCTTTTGAATCGAAAGGGAGAACATTAAAAAAAATCTTGTTTATATTAAGGTTAGGTGACACACCACATTGGGATCAGACTAAAATGACATACAAACATACATTTTGAATTTTCAAAGTCATATACATATATTGTCAAGTACATATGGAAGATTCTCCAGGATAGGTCATATGTGAAGCCACAAGTCTTAATAAATTTAAGAAGTCTGAAATCATATTAACCATCTCTGACCACGATGATATGCAACTAAAAATCAATTACAAGAAGAAAATTGGAAAATTCACACATATATGGAGATTAAACAACATGGTATTGAACAACCAAAGGGTCAAGTAAGAAATCAAAAGAGTTAAAAAATTACCTGGAGAAAAATGAAAATGTAAATACAACATACGAAATTTATGGGATGTAGCAAAAGCTGTTCTAAGAGAGAACTTCATAAGAATAAATGCCTATATATCAAGAGACAAGAAAGATCTCAAATAAATAGCCTCACTTTACACCTCAGCGAAGTAGGAAAACAACAAACAAAACCCAAAGTCAGTAGAGGAAGAAAGTAACACAGATCAGAGCAGAAATACATGAAATAGAGACTAAAAAGACAATTAAGAAATCTATGAAACTAAGAGGTGTTATTTTTAAAATATTAATTCCAGTGCAGTTAATACATAATGTTATATTACTTTGGAGTGTACAGTACAGCAATTCAACAATAAGAGGTGGTTTTCTGAGAGAGAAACAAAATTGACAACCTTAGAGAGACCCACCAATAAAAAAAGAAGACTCAAATAAAATCAGAAATGAAAGCAATGTTAAAACTGATACCATAAAATAAAAAAGATCAAATGATATGGCAATAAAGTGCACAGGCTAGAAGAAACAGATAAATTCCCTAGAAACCTACAACCTACTAAGGCTAAATCATGAGGAAACAGAAAATCTGAACAGATCAATTACTAGGAAAGAGATTGAAGCAGTAATTAAAACCTTCCAATCAACAAAAAGTCCAGGACCAGATGGTGTCACTGGTAAAATCTACCAAACATTTATTTATGCCAATTCCTTCTCAAACTCTTCCAAAAAATAGAAGAGGAGGGAACACTTCCAGACATTTTATGAGTTCAGCATTGCCCTGATACCAGAACCAGACAAGGGTGCCAGAAGAAAAAGAAATTACAGGCTAATACCTCTGATGAACACAGATATAAAAATGCTCAACAATATATTAGCAAACTGAATTCATAAGATATTTAAAAGATCATACACTGTGTTCAAGTGGGATTTATTCTAGGATTATAATGGGTAAACATTAATCAATGCAACACACCATGTCAACAAAATGAGGAGAAAAACTCTCAACATACTCAGTATTGAGGGAATGTACCTCAGCATAATAGAGGCCATATGTGACAAGGCAACAGCTAACATCTTACCCAATGGTGAAAAACTGAAAGCTTTTTCTCTAAGATCAGGAACAAGACAAGAATGGCCTCTCTCACTACTTTAATTCAACATAGTATTGGAAATCCTAGTCAGAGTCATTAGATAAGAAAAAGATAAAAAGCATCTAAATAAAAAGGAAGAAGTAAAACTGTTCCCTATTTGCAGATGACATAATATTATATATAGAAAACCCTGAAGACTTCACCAAAAACTGTTAGAATAACTAAATTCAGTAAAGCTGCAAGATACAAAATGAACATATAAAACTTTGTTGCATTTATATACACAAATAGCTATCAGAGAAATTTTAAAAATCCCATTTACAATTGCATCAAAAATTAAAAGAAGATTAAATTAAAGCAAGGAAATGACAAACTTGTACACTGAAAATTATGACACTGATGAAAGAAATTGAAGATCACATAAATAAATGGAAAAAGTCCATGCTAGTGGATTAAAAGAATTAATATTATTAAATTGTTCATACTATCCAAGGTTATCTACAGACCCAATGCAATCCCTCTCAAAATTCCAAAGGTATTTTTCACAGAAATAGAATAAATGGTCCTAAAATTTGTATGGAAATACAAAAGACCCCCCAAAAGGTAAAGCAATCTTGAGAAAGAAGAATAAAGCTGGAGGCACCACATTTTCTGATTTCAAACTATATTACAAAGCTATAGTAATCAAGTAGTGGTATTGGCATAAAAACAGACACATGGATCAACTGAAACAGAATAGAGAGCCTGGAAATAAACACATGAATATATAGTCAATTAATTTATGACAAAGGAACAAAAAAAAGTGGGAAGATAGCCTCTTTAATAAATGATGTTGAGGGTTCGCCTTTCTCCACATTATCTCCAACACTCGTTTACTGCGTGTGGTGGGAATGCAAGTTGGTGCAGCCACTTTGGAAAACAGTGTGGAGATTCCTTAAGAAATTAAAAATACAGCTTCCCTATGACCCTGCAATTGCACTACTGGGTATTTACCCCAAAGATAAAGATGTAGTGAAAAGAAGGGCCATCTGTACCCCAATGTTCACAGCAGCAATGGCTACAGTTGTCAAACTGTGGAAAGAGCCAAGATGCCCTCCAATGGACGAAAATGGATAAAGAAGCTATGGTCCATATATACAATGGAATATTATGCCTCCATCAGAAAGGATGAATACCCAACTTTTGTATCAACATGGACGGGACTGGAGGAGATTATGCTGAGTGAAATAAATCAAGCAGAGAGAGTCAAATATCATAGAGATTCACTTACTTGTGGAGCATAAGGAATAACACGGAGGACACTGGGAGTTGGAGACGAGAAGTGAGTTGGAGGAGATCAGAGGTGGAGATGAACCATGAGAGACTGTGGACTCTGAGAAACAAACTGAGGGTTTTGGAGGGGGGTGGTGGGGGGTTGGGTGAGTCTGGTGGTGGGTATTAAGGAGTGCACCTATTGCATGGAGCACTGGGTGTGGTGTATAAACAATAAATCTTGGAACACTGAAACAATAAAATAAAATTACCAAAAAACCCCCCAAAATCTGTGACAACCATCTAAGCTAAAAAACAAACAAACAAACAAACAAACCAACAATCAAAAAGAGGACAGCTACATTCAAAACTGTCCCACTATCTTATACCACTCACAAAAATTAACCTTAAACAGAGCAAAGATTTAGATGTTAAGGTTTGAAATCATAAAACTCTTAGAAGAAAACGCAGGGAAAAAGATCTTTGACATTGTCTTAGTGATAATTTCTTGGGTAGGCACCAGAAGTACAGGCAACAAAAGCTAAAATAAACAAGCAGGCATACATAAAAATTAACCCCAAATAGATTAAAGACTTGAATGTAAGACCTGAAACTTAGAACTCTTAGAAGAAAACACCAGTAGTAAGCTCTTGACATCAGTCTTTGTGATGACTTTTTGGTTTTGACACCAAATACAAAAGTGACAAGGACAAAAATAAACAAGTAGGACTAAATCAAACTAAAAAGCTTCTGCACACAAAGGAAACCATCAACATAATAAAGGCATACCTACTGCATGGGAGAAAATATTTGTAAATCATTTATCTGATAAAATGTCTAAAATATATAAAAAACTTTACAACTCAATAGCAAAAAAACCAATCTGACTTAAAAGTGAGCAGAGGGTGCCTGGGTAGCTCAGTTGGTTAAGCAACTGCCTTCTGCTCAGGTCATGATCCTGGAGTCCCAGGAATCAGACTCCCCACTCAGCAGGATGTCTGCTTCTGCTTCTCCCTTTGACCCTCTCCCCTCTCATGGTCTCTCTCTCTCTCAAATAAATAAAGTCTTTAAAAAAAAATAAAAATTTAAAAAAAGTCTCAAAAAAAAAAAAAAAGTAAGCAGAGATCTAAATAGACATTTTTTCCCAAAGACATATTGGTGCGCCAACAGACATAATATGCTCAATATCATTTATCATCAGGGAAATGCAAATCAAAACCACAATGAACTGTCACCTTACACCAGTCAGAATGGCTCTTTTCAAAAAGACAAGAAATAACAAGTGTTAGTAAGAGAGGACATGGAGAAGAGGAAACCCTTGTACACTGTTGGTGGGAATATAGATTGGTACAGCATCTACAGTAAACAGTATGAAGGTTCCTCAAAAAGTTAAAAATAGAACTACCTAACCATCCAGCAATTCTTTCTGGGTAATTTATCTGAAGGAAACAAAAATACTAACTCAAATAAATACCTGCACTCCCATGTTCTTTGCAGCATTATTTATAATAGTCAAGACATGCACACAAAGTTTTTTATATATTTTAGACATTTTATCATTGCTTTGTTTAAGGTTAATTTTTGTGAGAAACAAACTAAGGGTTTTGGATGTTAGGAGGTACTTTGAGGGGAGAAATGGATTCATGATTTTTAAAACCTGTAAATCAAGGCTGATTCTATTTATCAAAACATTATTAAACCTTCAAAGCCTAAGAATTTTTAGTTGAAACTTTAGTCAAGCAGTATTCGTCCTCAGACATGCTAAGTTTCATTAGAATACAGACCAAAAACTTCTAGGTCTGTGTTGAGAGTAGTGGTGCTTCCATTCCTCACAGACATTTTTACAATGGCTATAACTGTACGGTTGTAAATCATTAATCTATGTTGCCCATAATAGGCCTCATCACCCTCTTTCTAGTTAAGTTGCCAAGTCCTGCCAGAAGCAAACTGCAGGTACTTACTATGCATTACTGAGCCCCATGAGCTCAGCTAGATTTGAGGTTGGACAAGAGGATGGTACTAATTAATGCACATTAAAATGCTGCTTTAGATATCTAGTTCAAGAGTAAAGAAGCACTGTATTTTGTTTTTTATTTTACCTAGTACATTATAGCTTTTATAAATTCTAAATACAAATCTTGCAATGTCTGTGCAGTGGGCTCTAATGAAAGGCCCCCCAAACTATCACCTAAAAATGGCTGAAAATATGTGTATGTTTCTCCAATGTTTATTACTTCTTTTCAAATATACAAAAAATGTTGAAGGAATAGTACAAGGGATACCCTACCTACAACAGTTATTTTGTGTTGTTTTCTTTATCTACATGTGTACGGATATATCCTCTATGTCTATATTTTATCCTTCAGTTGGTCTATATGTATATGCATATTTATGAGAATATATTTATGAGAATATGTATCTGTGGTAGAATCTATATATAGCTTTTTGCTGAATCCCCTGAAAGCAATTTGTGGCTCTCACAACATTTTACTCCTACATATTTCAGCCTGCATGGCCTAAGAATAATTTAGGCATATCCCATTTAGGTGGCTGAGATGAGCACATGTACATATGTACCAATAAAGCATCTTGAATTCTTGTCTCAGGCAGGAAGGTGCTTTGTTATAGTCTGGAGAGAAGCCCCGAAGTTGGAGGTCTTGGTAGTCACCAATTCAGCTACTGGAAGAGCCCCATCAATACCTGTGAACCCTTAGTGAGTGAGCCATTTGTTAGCTCTGTGGCCTGGGGCAAGTGGCTTACCAGCTCTGATGATGATAGTGCTGGTGGTGATAATGATAACAGTAGCCCAGCAAACACTCAGTAGACCTTACCATGTGCCAGGACTTACTTCTAGATCTTCTTCCTAGGAGGAGCATCACCAAGCTGGTGACTCAGCTTGTTCCTGCCTTTGCTCCCCTTCCTAAGAACTAACAACTATTCATGAACAAGACACCACTGAGAAAACCCTAGAACTGGGGAGGGGGGTAAGGCTGAAGCACCCCCTGTACCACAGAAACCAAGACAGATTGATTAGAAGAGTAAAAGAAGCAACTACACCTTGACCACATTGCCCTTCCCCCAGGACAGTGTAGCACCATGCAGAGAGGTCTCCCCTGAGCCTCCAGTGGGAAAAGAAAACTTTGGATGGACATCCAGCTCCCCTAGCATAGTGGGTTGCTTGTTGGGAGGCCCTACTCCTGTCTTACCTCATGAGGATCATGAGGGAATCTGTAAAGCTTGACTGGAAATCTGATTATGATGGAGAAGGTGGCAGGGGCTCGCAAACAATCAGCACTGAGATTCTGGCACACTGGGTTTCTACCTGCAGCATGTAAGTAGTAGTCCTAAACAACTTCGCTCATCTGCAGAGCCAAGATGGTGGCACAAGATGATCAGGGAACAAGAACACAGGTCTGCCTGATTCAGGACTTCAAATGAAAAGGTTTCACAGCTCTAGAGCCTGGTGAGTCCCCTCACACAGGCAGAGAGCTGAGTCATAGTCCTGTCCACTACCAAGAATAGCTCCTGGCCCTGCCTAACCAGGAAGTCAGGCTGGAACACCTTAAAGCCGCATAGTCCAGGAACACTTGAGTGGAGTTTGAAAGGCAGAACAAAGTCGGTGGCACCATTAGCCAGGGTACTTGAGGTGTGGGTTGACTTAAGTCAAGACCACAAAGAACCTTGACAGGCTTGGAGACAGTTCTCTTTTCTACCCAGGCAAAGGAGTTAATTCATTGTTCCATCCACTGGTGAGTATAGCTCCTAGCCCCACACAGCCAGAGAGCCTTCCAGAACACCTGGGAAGTTATATGAAGTTCTCTCTCCCGCTCTGTCTGGAAGAGGAGCTAATTCATAGCTTTGTTCACTGCCGAGGGTAACTTTGGGGCATGCCTGACAGGGAGGCCTGGTACTAGTCTGGCCCAGTAGCACTACAGCACACCCAGCCAATAGTTCTGCCTGTCTTCAGAGGCAAGCTGGTGACCCAGTCTAGACAGAGTTGGGTGCACAACCAGAGCAATCAGAGCTCTGGCTGAACAATCAGAGCAAGTCTGCCTGATTAGCTCTCCAAACAAGCATCTTATCAGCCTTGAGGTATGTGCTCCCAACCCCCTTACTCCTCTGGGACAGGGAAGCTAACCTATAGCCTTGCCCAGTGCTGAATACAGCCTCCAACTGTGCTAACCAGACACCTAATCAGAGCTCCTGGGAATCTCAGCAGTTCAGTCCACAGCCCTGATTACTGTGATATTTGAACAGAAAATCCAACTAGTGGCTCTGCATCCACAGAGTCAAGATGGTGACCCTATCTGTCCAGGGAGCTTAGCATGTAGGTCTGTGTGATTTCCCAAAGAACCTTGTCAGATCTGGGGATTGTTCTCCAGCCCCAACCATGAAGGGAAGGTAATTTATTGCTACATCCAAAGCAGGAAAGAATCTCTAACACCACTTGACTTGGAAACTTAACGAGACCTCCCAGGACTCTGTATGGCCCATTTTGCAATTCCTATTATAGAAGCACTGAGTGGAGAACCTAGCCAGTGGACCACCCATCTAAAGAGCTAGAATAGTGCCCTGTCGGGCCAGGGAACCTGGTGCATAGTTCATTCTAATTTGACCCCCCAAAAATGAGCCTTGGCAGTCTTGAGGCCCATTTAGGGCCCTGCCTTGGTAAAGAAACTAAATCATAGCCCCATCCACTGCTGAATGCAGTTTTCAGCCTACCTGACTAGGGGCACCAGAGCACATGAGAAGGTATATAGTCCACTCTACAGCCCAGCTTAGAGTGGCCCATGAATGAAGAGCAGAACACAGGGTTTTCCCCATTTGCAGAGCAAAACTGGTAGCCCTGTCTGGCCAGGATATTCGGTGCAAAGTCTATCCTGATTCAGTCCTCAAATAATGAGCAGTGCGGGCCTTGAAGCCTATTCTGCTACCCCACCAGAACAGGGAAGCGAATTCATAGCCCTGCTTATTGCAGAGTATATAACCACTCCCAACTATGTGGGAAGCCTGACCAGAGAATTCAGGTAATCATGGAGCCCATTCTACAACCTTCCTTGATCAGGGAGCCAAGAACAGTCCTATCCAGTGTTATCAGCCAGTGGCAGCTCTCCCTCCCCAACACCCATCATGACCTCAGAGCCTGTTCTGTGGCCTCATCCAAAAATAGACCCTGATAGCAAGTTCCACCTGCTATCTGTATATTATCAGATGACATGTTCTGACCCCGAGCTGAGCAGACTGGTGAAGGACTGCTTGCCATAGTGAACCTACAAAGTCTGGAAAAGGAAATAGCTTACTCAAATACACACACACTAATGTAAGGAATCAGGGATCATGAAAAATCAGATAAACATGACACCGCCTAAGGAAATTAATAAAGCTCCAATAACTGACTTAAAGAAATCCATGAACTATCAGACAAATAATTTAGAATATTCTTCCTAAAGATGTTTAATAAACTACAACACACAACTAACTGAAATTAGGAGAACAATTCATGAGCAAAAGGAGTTCAATAAAGAAATGGAAGCCATCATAAAAAATATATCAGCAAAATGTACAGAAATCCTAAAGCTAAAAACTACAATGACTGAACTGGAAAATTCAATAGAGAGCTTCTAAAGCAGACTCCACCATGCAGAAGAAAGAATCAATCATCTAGCAGATAGGACATTGGGAATTATCCAGTCACAGGAGCAAAAAGGAAAAAAAAAAAGAATGAAAAACAGAGAAGAAAGCCTAGAGAATGTATGTGACACAATCAAAAGCAACAATATCCACATTATGGGAATTCCAGAAGAGAAAGAGAAAAGGACAGAAAGTAGATTTAAAGCAGTAATGGCTAGAAACTTCCCAAACCTGTGCAGAGAAATGGACATCCAGAAACATGAAGCCCAAAAGACCCCATATAGGATGAACCAACACAGGATGATACCACCACACATTATAATTAAAATTTCAAAAGTTGAAGACAAAGAATTCTGAAAGCAGCAAGAGAGAAGAGACAAGTTTCACGCAAGGTCACTCCCATCATACTATCAGCAGGTTGCTCAACAGAAACTTTTTAGGACTTCTCAGGCCCAGTTAATACGATGATATATACAAAATATTAAAAGAAAATCTCTCGGAGGAGGGGCAGAAAAAAGTGTTTGACAAGATATATCATCTGTTCCTGACTAAAATGCTTCAAAGTATAGGGATAGAGGGAACATTCCTCAACTTCATAAAATCTATGAAAAACCCACAGTGAATATCATTCTCAATGGGGAAAAGCTGACAGCCTTCCCTTTGAGATCAGGAACATGTCAAGGATGCCCAGTCTCACCACAGTTGTTCGACATAGTACTAGAAGTCCTAGCAACAGCAATCAGACAACAAAAGAAATAAAATGTATTCAAATTGGCATTGAAGAAGTCAAAATCTCTCCCTTTGCAAATGACATGATACTTTATCTGGAAAACCCAAGAGACTCACCCCCAAACTACTAGAACTCAGCAATTCAGTAATGTGGCAGGATACAAAATCAATGTACAGAAATCAGTTGCTTTCTTATACAATAACAAAGAAAATACAGAAAGGGAAGTCAGAGAATTGATTCCATTTACTATAGCACCAAGAACGATAAGATACCTGGAATAAACCTAACCAAAGAGGTAAAGGATCTGTACTCAAGGAACTACAGAACACTCATGAAAGAAATTGAAGACACAAAAAGATGGAAAAGCATTCCACGTTCATGGATCGGAAGAATAAACAGTGTTAAAATGTCTATACTGCCTAGAGCAATCTACACTTTCAATGCCATCCTGATCAAAATTCCACCAGCATTTTTCAAAGTGCTAGAACAAACAATGCTAAAATTTGTATGGAACCAGAAGAGATCCCAAATTGCTAAGGAAATGTTGAAAAAGAAAAAGAAAACTGGGGCATCATGTTGCCTGATTTCAAGCTTTACCACAAAGCTGTGATCACCAAGACAGCATGGTACTGGCACAAAAACAGACTTATAGACCAATGGAACAGATTAGAGAGCCCATATATGGAACCATAACTCTATGGTCATATAATCTTTGACAAAGCAGAAAAAAATATCCAGTGGAAAAAAGACAGTCTCTTCAATGAATGGTGCTGGGAAAATTGGACAGCTATGTGTAGAAGAATGAAACTTGACTATTCTCTTACACCATACACAAAGATAAACTCGAAATGGATAAAAGACCTCAACGTGAGGCAGGAATCTATCAAAATCCTAGAGGATAACATAGGCAATAACCTCTTCGACATCATCCAGAGCAACTTCTTTCAAGACATGTCTCCAAAGGCAAAAGAAACAAAAGTGAAAATGAACTTTTGGGACTTTGTCAAGATCAAAAGCTTCTGCACAGCAAAGGAAACAGTCAACAAAACAAAGAGGCAACCCACAGAATGAAGAAGATATTCGCAAATGACACTACAGACAAAGGACTGATATCCAAGATCTATAAACAACTCCTCAAACTCAACACTCAAAAACAGATAATCATGTCAAAAAATGGGCAGAAGACATGAATAGACACTTCTCCAAAGAAGACATACAAATGGCTAACAGACACATGAAAAAATATTCATCATCATTTGCCATCAGGGAATCAAATCAAAACCACATTGAGATACCACCTTATACCAGTTAGAATGGGCAAAATTAACAAGACAGTAAACAACAAGTGTTGGAGAGGATGTGGAGAAAGGGGAACCCTCTTACACTATTGGTGGGAATGGAAGTTGGTGCAGCCACTTTGGAAAACAGTGTGGAGATTCCTTAAGAAATTTAAAATAAAGCTACCCTATGACCCTGCAATTGGTATTTATCCCAAAGATACAGACATAGTGAAAAGAAGAGCCATCTGTATACCAACGTTTATAGCAGCAATGGTCAGAGTTGCCACACTGTGGAAAGAGCCAAGATGCCCTTCAACAGACGAATGGATGAAGAAGATATGGTCCATATATATGATGGAGTATTATGTCTCCACCAGAAAGGAAGAATACCCAACTTTTGTATCAACATGGATGGGACTGGAGGAGATTATGCTGAGTAATTAAGTCAAGCAGAGAGAGTCAATTATATGGTTTCACTTACTTGTGGAGCATAAGGAATAACATGGAGGACACTGGGAGAAGGAGAGGGGAAGTGAGTTGGGGGAAATGGGAGGGGGACACAAACCACGAGAGACTGTGGACTCTGAGAAACAAACTGAGGGTTTTGAGAGGGAAGTGGGTGAGGTGTTGGGTGAGCCTGGTGGTGGGTATTAAGGAGGGTACCTATTGCATGGAGCACTGGGTGTGGTGCATAAACAATGAATCTTGGAACCCTGAAAAAAACAAAAAATAAAATAAAATAAAAAGAGGGGCACCTGAGTGGCTCAGTGGGTTAAAGCCTCTGCCTTTGGATCAGGTCATGATCCCAGGGCCCTGGGATGGAGCCCCGCATTGGGCTCTCTCCCCAGCGGGGAGCCTGCTTCCTCCTCTCTCTCTGCCTGCCCCTCTGCCTACTTGTGATCTCTGTCTGTCAAATAAATAAAATCTTAAAAAAAAAGAAAAAAGAAAAAAGAAAAACTCACAGCCAAGAATTGTATAGCCAGCAAAGCTGCCCTTCAGAAATGGAGAGAGAGATTTTCACAAATAAAAGCTGAGGGAGTTCATTTCCATTAGACCTGTTTTACAAGAGGCTAAAGGGAGTTATTTGAATGGAAGTTAATGGACACTATTTAACATCATAAAAACATAAGAGGATATATGAAATTCACTGGTAATGGTAAATATATAGTCAAAGTTAGAGTCTGCAATATGGTAATGGTGGTGTGTACTTCATTTGCAACTTTAGCTTAAAAGTTAAAAAAAATAAGCGTAGTAAAAATAACCACAACAGCAATAATCTGTTATGGGATACAAAGTATAAAAATATGCAAATTTTAACATCAAAAATCTAAAATGTGAGTGGGAGGAAAAGGGTAAAATTTAGAAATGTTTTGGGAGTTATTTGTTTAAAATAGGGTGTTACAGGGGAGCCTGGCTGGCTCAGTTGGTGGAGTATATAACTCTTGATCTCAAGATTGTGAGTTTGAGCCCCATGAGGGGATAAGATATTACTTAAAAAAATAAATTAAATAGGGTGTTATAATTTTAAGATATTTTGTGTATGCCTCATGGTAACCATAAGGGAAAAACCTGTAGTAATGACACAGAAGAACATGATACAGAAGTCAAGGCATAATGATTCTGAAACACATTAATATATTTAAATACATCAATACATTTGAATACATATATGTAATATATACATAAAATATGCATATAAAATATGTACATAAAATATATATAAAAGCATAGGAAATAAGAAACAATGGATTTACAAAATAGCAAGAAAACAGTGAACAAGGTGGAAATATTAAGTATTAGTAATTATTGTAAATTAAATGGATTAATTTCTCTAATCAAAGATTGAGAATAGATTAATATATTAAGAAAAACAACAAGATCTAGTGATATGTTGCCTACAAGAGACTGACTTTAGCCTTAAAGATACATGTAGACTGAGAGTAAAAGAATGGAAAAAGATATTCAAGCACATATTAATAAAAACAAAAACCAAAAACAAGGACACCTATATTTATATCAGACAAAACAGACTTTAAACAAGTAATGGAAAGAAGATACAAAAATGGCCATTATATAATGATAAAGGGGTCAATCCTTCAAGAAAATACAGCAATTTTGAATATTTATTCTCCCAACTTTGGTCCACTTAAATATATAAAGCAAAACCTAATAGCAATAAACCTCAATAACTAATCATTGGGGTCTTTGTAAAACACTCTCAACAACAGACTGGCTATCTAGACAGAAAATCAAAAAGGAAACAACAGTTTTGAGCAATATTATAGAACAAATGGACCTAAAAGACATGTACAGAATAACATACCTAACAAGTGCTTCAAGCACATATGAAACATTTTCTAGGATAGACCATATGTTAGGTCACTAACTAAGTTCTTAACAAATTCCAGAAGACTGAAATCCTACCAATATCTTCTCTGAACCAATGCTATGAAACTAAAAGATCAATAATGAGGAAAACTATAAAACTCCCTAATACATGGAAGTCAAATAATACCCTCTTGAACAACCAATGGATCATGGAATAAATTAAAGGAGAAATTTATAAGTATCTTTAGACAAATGCAAATGAAAACACAACATATCAAAACTTATGCGATCCAACCAAAGCAGTAGTAAGAGGAAAGGTCATAGCAATAAATAACTACATAAGCAACAAGAAAGATATCAAGTAAACCTAACTCTGTGGCTTAAAGAAGAGCAAACTAATCTTAACTGAGGGAAGGCGATAGTAAAGACTAGGATAGAAATATATGAAATAGAAGGAAGGAAAGCAATAGGAATGATTAAAAAAATAGTGCTGGTTCTTTAAAAAGAGAAACAAAAGAGAAAAACTTTAGCTAGACACACCAAGGAAAAAGGAGCAAGGATCCAAATAAACAAAATTATAAGTGAAAGAGTAGACATTACAACTGATATCACAGAAATTTAAAAGATCCAAAGAAAATACTATGAACACTACAAACTGGACAATCTAGAAGAAATGAAAAAAACCTTAGAAACATACAGCCTGCTAAGACTCAATCATTAAGAAATATAAAATCTGGGCGCCTGGGTGGCTCAGTGGGTTAAAGCCTCTGTCTTCAGCTCAGGTCATGATCTCAGGGTCCTGGGATCGAGGCCCGCATCGGGCTCTCTGCTCAGCAGGGAGCCTGCTTCCCCCTCTCTCTCTCTGCCTGCCTCTCTGCCTGCTTGTGATCTCTCTCTCTCTCTCTGTCAAATAAATAAATAAAATCTTTAAAACAAACAAAAAAAGAAATAGAAAACCTAAAAAGACCAATTACTAGTAAGGATACCAAACCAATAACAAAAAATCTCCCAACAAAGAAAACCCCAGAACCATATGGCTTCACAGGTGAATTTTATCAAACATTTACAGAAGAATTAACATGAATTCTTAATGCTTCCAAAACATCGAAGAGAAAGGAACACTCCCAAACTCATTTTACAAGGCCAATATTACCCTGATAAAAAGCCAGAAAAAGACACAAGAAAAATACAGACCTATCCCTGATAAATATAGATGCAAAAATTCTCCATAAAATAGTAGAAAACCAAATTCAGTGGTGCAATAAAAAGATCATTTGCCGTGATCAAGTGAAATTTATCCTTGGGATGCAAGATGTTTCAGCATATGCAAATCAATACATGTGATACATTCATAGAATGAAAGAAAAATCATATGATCATCTCAATAGATGCAGAAGCATTTGACAAAACTCAACATCCTTTCATGATAAAAATTCTTAACAAATTAGGTAAAGGGACTGTATCTCAACATGATAAAGGCATTTTACAACAAGCCCACAGTGAACATCACACTTGATGGTGAAAAACTGAAAGCTTTTCTTCTAAAATTAGGAACAAGACCATGGTGCCCACTCTCATTACTCCTATTTAACATCTATATACTCCTTTATCAAAATACTGGAAGCCTGAGCCAGAATAATCAGGCAAAATACATACATACATACGTATATACATACACACATACATACAAATAAATAATTTTTTAAAAATTAAAAAAAAGATAAGCATTAGCACTAGAAAGGAAGAAGTAAAATGGTCTCTTCTCAGGTGACATGATTTTATATATATAAAAAAAATCCCAAAACACTCCCAAAAAAGTGTTAGATCTAATCAATGAATTCAGTAAAGTTGTAGAACACAAAATTAATATACAAAAATCAGTATCATTTGTGTAACAGCAAATTTTCTGAAAAAGAAATAAAGAAAACATGCTATTTTACAATAGCATCAAAACCAGTAAAATAATCAGGAATAAATTTAATCAAAGAATTAAAGTTCTTGGGGCACCTGGGTGGCTCAGTGGGTTAAGCCTCTGCTTTCGGCTCAGGTCGTGATCCCAGGGTCCTGGGATCGAGCCCCGCATCGGGCTCTCTGCTCAGCCGGGAGCCTGCTTTCTCCTCTCTCTCTGCCTGCCTCTCTGCCTCCTTGTGATCTCTCTCTCTATCAAATAAATAAATAAAATCTTTAAAAAAAAAAGAATTAAAGTTCTTTACACTGAAAACTACAAGGTGGTGAAAAAAACTGACGAGGACACAAATAGAGAGGGGTTCAATGTACATGGATGAGAAGAACTAACATTAAAATGTCCACATCACCCAAAGAGTTGTGTAGATTCAATGCAAACCCTATGATGATTCTGATGGCATTTATTGCAGACGTAGGAAAAACAATCCTAAAGTTTACATGGAACCACAAAAGACCCCGGATATCCAAAGCAATCTTGGAAGAGGAACAAAGTTATAGGCATCACACTTCTAGATTTGAAACTATTTTATAAAGCTATAATAATCAAAACAGTATGGTACTTGCACAAAAACAGACACATGGACAAACGGAACATGCCTGAGAGATCAGAAATAAACCCATACATGGTCAACTAGTATTTGACAAGAGGGCCAAGCCAAGAGTACCCAATGGAGAAAAGACAGTTTCTTCAATTAATGATGCTTGAGAAATTGGATATTCACATGTAAAAGAAAGACATCAGTCTCTAGGAATGCATCCATTTCTTCCAGACTAATTTGTTGGCATATACTTGCTCATAATATGTTCTTAAAATTGTTTGTATTTCTTTGGTGTTAGTTGTGACCTCTCCTCTTACATTCATAATTTTACTAATTTGTCCTTTCTCTTTTGTTTTTGTTAAGTCTGGCCAGGGGTTTATCAATTTTATTCTTTCAAAGAACAAGCTCTTACTTTCATTGACCTGTTCTACTGTTCTTTTGGTTACTATTTCCTTGATTTCTGCTCTGATCTTCATTATTTCTTTTCTCCTGCTGGGTTTACGCCTAACTTGCTGTTCTTCCTCCAGCTCCTTTAGGTGTAGAGTTAGGTTGTGTATTGTGACCTTTCTTGAGTTTTGAGAAAGACCTGTATTTCTATATACTTTCCTCTTAGGACTGCCTTTGTGGCACCCCACAGATTTTGAAGAGTTGTGTTTTCATTTGTTTCCATGAATTTTTAAAATTCTTCTTTAATTTCCTGGCTGACCCATTCATTCTTTAGTAGGATGCTCTTTAGCCTCCATGTATTTGAGTTCTTTCCAACTTTCCTCTTGTGATTGAGTTCTAGCTTCAGAGCATTGTGGTTTGAAAATATGCAGGGAATGATCCCAGTCTTTTGGTACCAGCTGAGACCTGATTTGTAACCCAGGATGTGATCTATTCTGGAGAATGTTCCATGTGCACTAGAGAACAATGTGTATTCTGTTGCTTTGGGATGGAATGTTCTGAATATACCTGTGATATCCGTCTGGTCCAGTGTGTCACTTAAAGACTTTATTTCCTTTGTTGATCTTTTGCTTAGATGATCTGTTCATTTCAGTGAGGGGGAGGTGTTAAAGTCCCCTACTTTTATTGTATTATTGTCAATGTGCTTCTTTGATTTTGTTATTAATTGGCTTATATAACTGGCTGCTCCCATGTTAGGGGTATAGATATTTAAAACTGTTAGATCTTCTTGTTGGACAGACCCTTTAAGTATGATGTAGTGTCCTTCCTCATCTCTTATAATAGTCTTTGGTTTAAAATATAATTTGTCTGATGTAAGGGTTGCCACCTGAGCTTTCTTTTGATGTCCATTAGCATGGTAAATGGTTTTTCACCCCCTTACTTTAAATCTGGAGGTATCTTTGGTCTAAAATTAGTCTCTTTCAGACAGCATATTGATGGTCTTTGTTCTTTAACCCATTCTGATACCCTGTGTCTTTTGATTGGGGCATTTAGCCCATTTATATTCAGGGTAACTATTGAAAGATATGAATTTAGTGCCATTGTATTGCCTGTTAGGTGACTGTTACTGTATATGGTCTTTGCTCCTTTCTGATATATGTTACTTTCAGGCTCTCTCTTTGCTTAGAGGACAGGACTCCTTTCAATATTTCCTGTAGGGTTGGCTTGGTGTTTGCAAATTCTTTTAGTTTTTTATCTTTCCTTCTATTTTCAATGACAGCCTAGTTGGATATAGTATTCTTGGCTGCATATTTTTCTTGTTTAGTGCTCTGAATATATCATGCCAGTCCTTTCTGGCCTGCCAGGCCTCTGTGGATAGGTCTGCTGCCAATCTAATATTTCTACCATTGGAGGTTACAGACCTCTTGTCCCAAGCTGCTTTCATGATTTTCTCTTTGTCTCTGAGGCTTGTAAGTTTTAAACCATTAGATGACAGGGTGTTGACCTATTTTTATTGATTTTGGTGGAGGTTCTCTATGCCTCCTGGATTTTGATGCCTGTTTCCTTCCTCAAATTAGGGAAGTTCTCTGCTATAATTTACTCCAATGTACCTTCTGCCACTCTCTCTCTTTCTTCTTCTTCTGGGATCCCAATTATTCTAATATTATTTCACCTTATGGTATCACTTATCTCTCAAATTCTCCCCTTGTGATCCAGTAGTTGTTTATCTCTCTTTTTCTCAGATTCTTTTTTCTTTATCATTTGGTCTTCTACATCACTAATTCTCTCTTCTGCCTCATTTATCCTAGCAGTTAGAGCCTCTATTTTTTTTATTGAACCTCATGAATAGCCTTTTGGATTGTGACTTAGATTTTAGATCTTTTATTGCTCCAGAAAGGGATTTTCTGGTATTGGCTATGCTTTTTTCAAGCCCAGCTAGTATCTTTATAGTCATCATTCTGATAAACTACCAAAACTGAACCAGGAGGAAATAGAAAGCCCGAACAGACCCATAACCAGTAAGGAAATTGAAGGAGTAATCAAAAATCTTCCAACAAATAAGAGCTCAGGGCCAAATAGCTTCCCAAGGGAATTCTACCAAACATTTAAAGAAGAATTAATACCTATTCTCTTGAAACTGTTCCAAAAAATAGAAATGGAAGGAAAACTGCCAGACTCATTTTATGAGGCCAGCATTACCTTGATCCCAAAACCGAAGACCCCATCAAAAAGGAGAATCACAGACTAATATCCCTGATGAACATGATGCAAAAATTCTCAACAAAATACTAGCTAATAGGATCTAATAGTACATTAAAAGGATTATTTACCACAACCAAGTGGGATTTATTCCTGTGGGCTGCAAGGTTGGTTCAACATCCGCAAATCAGTCAATGTGATACAATACATTAATAGAATAAAAAACAAGAACCATGTACTCTCAACAGATGCAGAAAAGGCATCTAACAAAGTACTTTCCTTCTTGACCAAACTCTTCACAGTGTAGAGGGTACATACCTCAATATCATAAAAGTCATCTATGAAAAACCCACAGCAAATATCATTCTCAATGGGAAAAAACTGAGAGCTTTCCCCCTAAAGTCAGGAACATAGCAGGGATGTCACTGGTATTCAACAGAGCACTATAAGTCCTAGCCTCAGCAATGAGACAACAAAAAGAAATAAAAGGCATCCCAATTGGCAAGGAAGAAGTCAAACTCTCACTCTTTGCAGATGATATGATACTTTATGTGGAAAACTCTACCCCAAAATTCCTAGAACTCATACAGGAATTCAGTAAAGCATCAGGATATAAAATCAATGCACAGAAACCAGTTGTATTTCTAAACACCAAAAATAAGAAAGAAGAAAGAGAAATTAAGGAGTCAATCCCATTTACAATTACACCCAAAACCATAAGATACCTAGGAATAAATATAACCAAAGAGGCAAAGAATCTGTACTCAGAAAACTATACAGTACTCATGAAAGAAACTGAGAAAGACACAAAGAATGGAAAAATGTTCCATGCTCATTGATTGGAAGAACAAATATTGTGAAAATGTCTATGCTACCTAGAGCAATCTACACATTTAATGTAATCTCTATCAAAATACCATCCACTTTTTTCAAAGAAATGGAACAAATAATCATAAAATTTGTAAGGAACCAGAAAAGACCCTGAATAGCCAGAGGAATGTTGAAAAAGAAAACCAAAGCTGGTGACGTCAAAATTCTGGACTTCAAGCTGCTCTGTACAAAATTGTAATCATCAAGACAGTATGGTACTGGCACAAAAACAGACATATAGCTCAATGGAACAGAATAGAGAGCCAAGAAATGGACCCTCAACTCTACGGTCAACTAATCTTCAACGAAGCAAGAAAGAATGTCCAATGGAATAAAGACAGTCTCTTCAACAAATGGTGTTGGGAAAATTGGACAGCCACATGCAGAAGAATGAAACTGGACTATTTCCTTATACCACACACAAAAATAGACTCACAATGGATGAAACACCTAAATATGAGACAGGAATCCATCAAAATCTTTGAGGAAAACACGGGCAGAAATCTCTTTGACCTCAGTCGCAGCAACTTCTTCCTAGAAACATCCCCAGAGGCAAGGAGAGCAAGGGCAAACATGAACTACTGGGATTTCATCGAGCTAAAAAGCTTTTGCACAGCAAAGCAAACACACAACAAAAACAAAAGACAACTGATAGAATGGGAAAAGATATTTGAAAGTGACATATCAGATAAAGGGCTAGTATCCAAAATCTAGAAAGAACTTATTAAACTCAACACCCAAAGAACAAAGAATCCAATCAAGAAATGGGCAGAAGACATGAACAGACATTTCTGCAAAGAAGAGATCCAAACGGCCAACAGACACATAAAGAAGGCTCAACATCACTCGGCATCATGGAAATACAAATCAAAACCACAATGAGATACCACCTCTCACACCAATCAGCATGGCCAAAATTAACAAGTCAGGAAACAACAAATGTTGACGAGGATGCAGAGAAAGAGGAACCCTCCTACACTCTTGGTGGGAATGCAACCTAGTGCAACCACTCTGGAAAACAGCATGGAAGTTCCTCAAAAAGTTGAAAATAGAGCTACCCTATGACCCAGCAATCGCACTACTGGGTATTTACCCTAAAGAAACAAATGTAGTGATCCGAAGGGACATGTGCACCTGAATGTTTATAGCAGCAATGTCCACAATAGCCAAACTATGGAAAGAGCATAGATGTCCATCAACAGGTGAATGGATAAAGAAAATGTGGTATAATTATACAATGGAATATTATGCAGCCATCAAAAAAAGAAATCTTGCCATTTGCAACAATGTGGCTGGAACTAAAGGATATTATCCTAAGTGAAACAAGTCAATCAGTGAAAGACAATTATCATATGATCTCATTGATATGAGGAATTTGAGAAACAAGACAGAAGATCATAGGGGAAGGGAGGGAAAAATGAAACAAGATGAAACCAGAGATGGAGACAAATCAGGAGAGACTCAATCTCAGGAAACAAACTCAGGTTTGCTGGAGTGGTGGTGGGTGAGAGGGATGGGGTGCTGGGTGATGGACACTAGGGAGGGTATGTGCTATGGTGAGTACTGTGAATTGTGTAAGACTGATGAATCACAGATCTCTATCCCTGAAACAAACAACACATTATATGTTAATTAAAAAAAAAAGACATTAGAGCCTTATTTTACCACTCACAAAAGTAACTCAAAATGGATCAAAGACTTAAATGTAAAATTAGAAACCATAAAACTCCTAGATGAAAACATAGGGGAAAAAAACCTCCTTGACAAGGGTTTTGGCCCTGAAATTTTGGATATGATCACTAAAGCACAAGCAACAAAATAAAAAATAAGCAAGTGGGATTATATCAAACTAAAAAGGTTCTTTGCAGAAAAAAAATCAACAAAATGAAAAGAACTCCTATGGAATGGGAAAAAAATTGAAAACCATGTATCTGACTGCTTACATATAATGTATATTGTTTTTATGTAAAATATAAAATATTTATACATTATTATATAAAATATTACATAGATATATAAGGAACTTATTACTAAATAGCAAAAAGTCAATAATCCAACTTAAAAATGGATAAAGAGGATGCTTGGGTGGCTCAGACAGTTAAGCATCTGACTCTTGATCTTGGCTCAGGTCATGATCTCTGTATTGTGGGATCCAGCCCCATTTGGGGCTCTGTACTCAGTGAGGAGTCTGCTTATTCCTCTCCCTCTATTCCTCCCCCTGCTTGTGCTCCCTCTATCTCAAATAAATAAATCTTTAAAAATCTTTTAAAAAGGATCTGAGTAGTAATTTTTCCAAGAAGGTATACAAATGGCTAACAGGTACATGAAAAGGTACTTAACATCACTAATCAATGGGAAAATGCAAATCAAAACAGCAATGAGGTATCACCTCACACTTATGAGAATGCCCATCACCAAAAGACAAGAGATAACAAATGCTGGCAAAGATGTGGAGAAAAAGAAGCCCTTACATACTTTTGGTGGGATTATAAATTGGTGCAGCCACTATGGAAAATGGTCTGGTGGCTCCTCAAAAAATTAAAAATAGAATTACCATATGATCCAATAACTCCACTTCTGGATATATATCCAAAGGAAACAAAAAATCCCTGTCAAAGAGATATGTGAGCCCCATGTGTTATTTACAATAGCTGAGACATGGAAACAACCTAAGTGTCCACCAGTGAGTAAAGAAGCTGTGGCAAACACACACAGTAGAATATTACTGAGCCATTAACAAGAAGGAAGTCCCACCATTTGCAATGACACTGATAAATCCTAAGGGCATTATGTTATATGAAGTAACTCAGACAGAGACAAATACCATGTGATCTCATCTCTATGTGGAATTTAAAGAAGAGCAAGCTCATAGAGAAAAAGATCAGATTTGTGAATATCAGAGGTTGGGTGGGAGGTGTGGGAATTGGATGAAACCAGTCAAAAAGGATAAACTTGCTATTATAAGATAAATACTAAGGATATAACATACAACATGACAGTTAACATTGCTATATGGTATGTTTGAAAGTCATTAAGTGTAAATCCAAAGAACTCTCAAAAAAGGAAGAACTTTTTTTTGGTAACTATATGAAATAACTGGTGGTCCCTAAACTTCCTGCAGCAATCATGTCACAATACATGTTGGTCAGATAATTATGCTGTACACTTTAAAGTTAGAGACTGCTGTCAATTATATCTCAATAAAACTAGAAAAAAACTTAAAAATAAATCCTTTCCCTATATTTTATTGACTTTATCCCATAACCAACCTTTAGGGCTTTGTGTTATTGTCAACTTAGCTATGCCAAAACTGTTTCCCAGAATTCCTTTCTCCATAGGATTCTGTTTAAGATTGGTCACAAGAGGAATGTGCTGGGGATGTGAAGTGGAAAGAAAGGAGCAGCCATTTCTCATGCTCTACAGGTTGGAGCAGGGTGCCAGGCACTGTGGCAGCGTGTACGTGCAGCGCCCAGCTGCTGTCTCTCCTGGAGGGCACGTGGCTGCCCCCAGGCCTGTAGCCTCCAGCTCCCACTGGCCCTCCATGTTCAGCTGCTGCTGGCCCTGGTCAGGTGCCTCTTGGGTCCACCCCGGCTCACCTTTGATCCCTGTGACTTCCCATCAGCTTTTCCTCCTAACTGTTTATCAGATTTAGGGAGATCTCCCGTCCCACGCTGAGGGCAGAGCCTTCTCTACCAGCTCCCAGGATGATGTATAGTCCTTACTCTAGATCCCTCATGTGCCTGTGTGAACATGACTTGCCTGGGATCAGAGCTATGTATCGGGAAGAGAGGGTATCCAAATGCAAACTCTGGCTCAGAGGCCAAACTTGTGATCATCATTTTTGTCAGGCCAGCAGCTTTCAGCAGCAGATGGACAGAAAGCCCCGCAGACCAGGACTGGACTTTGTCTGGGCCCTGTGCCTCCTATTGCTGGTGCCACTCCCCATAATTGAACACTCGGCTCCTTCCTGCCTTCCTTCATGGCCTACTGTTTACCCTGGCCCCCCACCTTGGTCCACATGGTGGAGGGAGAGGTCACCTAGTGAGAAAGCTGAGGGCTCCTGGCCGAGGGCCTATAGCTTTCAGGCTCCCACTGACAAGAGCAGGGGCTACGGTGGGTCCAGGAGCCCTCTCTACTTTCCTATGGCCTGGTTGGGTGATTCAAAGCTTCCGAGGCCCATTGGTGCTGATGATGTGGGACTGTTTTTTAAAAGCAGGTGTTGGCCAAGGGCCAGCTGTAGGTGGGCGCTATGATGGCTGTGCTGGTATATGTTAACTGGCTCCTCATAGAATTCCCTTCCAGACCACCCCGGGAAGAAAGGGACTCCTCTCAGGCGACAAAAATCCAAGCTAGTGGAACCAAAATATCTTGGGTGGCAAAGCTGCATGGGAGTACAAAGAAGGGGACAGAAATTCCCTCAGCATAAAGTTTCAGAGGGTCCAGGGGCTCATTCTCCTGGCATGAAGGCAAGAATCAGGGAGAAAATTCCTTAAACTCAAAAGTAATGTTTGATTTTCCATTTCACTGGTAAAAAGGTTGGAAGTGAGAAAGAGAAAAGTAACCAAATGGTCTGAAGCCTTTTAGCAAAAGGCTCTTTTCTGACATTTTTTGGGGACAGGTGAAAAAGAAAAAGTAAACACAACATGTTTTTAAAGAAAACTGACATATACCGTTTACGTGACCAAAGAACAAAATGAAACAAAAACTAAGAACCAAAAGAAAATGTATTAAAATGCTCTGTTATGGTAGCAGTAACAGAGTTATTAAAAAAAAATTCTAAGTTCTGTATCCAAAAGCTATAAAGAACTTACCAAACTCAACACCCAAAAGAATAGACATTTTTCCAAAGACATCCAGATGGTCAACAGACACATGAAAAGATGCTCAATATCACTCAGCATCAGGGAAATGCAAATCAAAACCACAGTGAGATACCACCTCACACCTGTGAGAATGGTTAAAATTAACATCACAAGAAATAACAGGTGTTGGTGAAGACGCAGAGAAAGGAAACCCTTGTGCACTGTAGGTGGGAATGCAAACTGGCGCAGCTACTCCGGAAAACAGTATGGAGGGTACTCAGAAAGTTAAAAGTAGAACCACCCTACGATCCAACAATTGCACTAGTAGGTATTTACCGAAAGAATACAAAAGTATAGATTTGAAGGGGTACATGCACCCCGACATTTACAGCAGCATTATCAACAATAGCCAAACTATGGAGAGAGCCCAAATGCCCATTGATGGAGGAATGGATACCTATGTGGTATATATACACAATGGAATATCAGCCATCGAAAGAAGGAAATCTTACCATTTGCAACGATGTGGATGGAATGAGAGTGTATTATGCTAAGTGAACTAAGTCAGAGAAAGACAAATACCATGTGATCTCACTCATATGTGGAATTTAAGAAAGAAAACAGATGAACATATGGGAAGGGGAAAAAGAAAAAAGAGAGGGAAACAAGCCATAAGAGACTCTTAACGACAGAGAACAAACTGAGGGGTGATGGAAGGAGATGAGTGGGGATGGGCTAGATGGGCGATGCGCGTAAGGAGAGCACTTGTGATGAGCACCGGGTGTTGTATGTAGTGACGAATCACTGAATTCTACCCCAGAAACCAATATAGCACTGCATGTTCATGAACTAAAATTTAAATTAAAAATTCTAATTTCCAAAACAAAATTTGGGTGATTTGGCTTCATTACTTTCTAATAAAAATTAGAAAGTATGAAAACATCAAAGAAAGGCCAATTGGAAGGTATTAAAAATATATATTAACATGGGAGGAAAATTTAGTGGAGACTAAAGTAGGTGTTTTAAGGTTAGGCCAACCTGACAGAGCTGTCAGATCACCAGGCAAACAGGATTTGGTCCAGATCTGTGAAATCTATAGCTCAGATGCCTGGATGCTGGCTCCCAGAAAGCACTGGCTGGGGTCCCGTTGTCCCTGGCCCCGGAGGGAGGTGCTGCCTGGAGGCACACCTACCACACCCCACTTGGCCGCGCCATGCTTGCACACGTCATACTCCATGGAATGGTCTGGACCAGCTGGTGAACCTGGCGCATGGGACTCTCCTGGCCATTTTGTCTGTTTCCAGTACCATATGTAGATGAGAGGAGAGCGCTGACTAACTTGAACAGCTCCCGAGAGTGTGGGACTGTCCACTTCTCTTGCAGTTTACTTCCAGACACAATGTGGTTGACCTGCAGGGGACCAGCCCATCAGTTGTCACACATGGAGACAGCAGCACTTTCTTGCAGATCTGCCACTAAACGTGACTCCTTTGGTAGCAGAGCCCTGGGCAGACCACCACACAGATTCAGTGAGACAGAGAGGCCAAGGGGAAAGCTGTTCTGAGATTAAGAGCAGAAAACATGCTTAGGATTCCTCATTTTCCTTCCTCTGCCTCAAAGATCTGATTCCAAGTCTTGCCAAGGCCTATAATCACAGTTTGCTTCTTCTTCTTCTTCTTTTTTAATTTCCCTAAAAAAAATTACTCTTCCTTCCAGGCCTGAAAGAGCTATGATGTCACTTACACATTCTGCAGGAATGCCAAACCCAGATTATGATCTGGGAAAGGATTTTCTGGGGTAGACTTTCGACCACCCTGGGTAGTCTACACAGGAAAAATAACCCAGTATAGGCACAGCAGTTTTCTTCAGAGCCTGGACTGGGAGCCACAGACCTTATGAGTATAGCAAATTGGCATGCCCCATGGCCTCCTGTTTACATGGTGTCTTCCTGCTTCCATGACTGGATGCCCTGCACCTTGGGAGACTGCACCCCCTACCCTGAGAATATTAGAGACCAAGGGGCGGGGGGGAGGACAAACTAATGTCTACCAAGTAGCTGCTGTGCGATGGACATCAGGCTTAGTGCTCAGAACAGGGTAAGAAGCTTTAGGTTTTGCACAGTGGAGGAAACCAACCACAAAACAAAAAGGCAACCCACCAAATGGGAGATGATCTTTCCAATCATATGTCTGACAAAGGATTAATACCCCAAGTATATAAATAACTTGTACAACTTGGCATCAAAACAACAAACAATCCAATTTAAAAAATGGGCAAAGGACACAAAGAAGTGTTTCTCCCAAGAAGACGTCCAGATGGCCAGCAGACACACGGAAAGATGCTCAACGTCACTCATCATCAGGGAAATGCAAATCGGAAGCACAGTGAGATACCATCTCACACATGTCAGAAGGGCTACTTCCAAAAAGTCAAGAAATAACACAGTGTTAATGAGGATGTAGAGAAAGGGAAATCCTTGTGCACTGTTGGTGGGAATGCAAACTGGTGTAGCCACTGTGGAAAACAGTATGAAGTTTCCTCAAATAATTAAAAATAGAGATACCCTCTGATCCAGGAATTCCACTTTTGGGTGTTCTTTTGAAGAAAGCAAAAATACTAATTCCAAAAGACATATTTGCCCCTATGTTTATTGTAACAGTTTTTTTTTTTTTTTTACAGTAGCCAAGATACGGAAGTAGCCCCAGTGTGCACTGTGGATGAATGGATATAGACATGGTGCATACGTGTACACACACACACACACACACAGAAATATTATCCAGCCATAGAAGAAGGATACAATCTTGCCATTTGCAACAACATGGATGGACCTAGATGGTATTATGGTAAATAAATCAGACAAAGACAAATACTATATGATTTCACTTAGTTGTGGAATCTAAAAACAAAACAGATACGGACTCATTGATACAGGAAGCAATCTGGTGGCTGCTAGAGGGAAGGGAAGTAGGGAATGGTTAAAATCATGGAAGGAGATTAAAAGGTACAAACTTCCAATTATAAAATAAATAAAACATGGGCATGCACAGGGAATACAGTTAGTAATATCACAACAACTCTGTGTGGTGATAGATGGTAGCTAGATTCATCATGGCAATCACTTCATAATGCGTATAAATGTCGAATCCTTATGTTGTGCTCCCAAAACTAATATGTCAACTACATTTCAATAAAATAAAATAAAACAATAAAGGAAATACCTTCAACAAACAAATGGCCTCCAGTGGGTTTCTAGTCACTGGGGGGAGGAAAAGAATTATTATTCTTTTTTAAAGGAAGAAAAAAACTGGAAATTCCAGTCTGATGAACACAAAACGAAACAAAAAGTTTTAGGAAGCTTGGCTCACCTTTTAGACATGTCTTGTGATGTGACTTTTTTCCCCCTTTTAAAAAAAAATTTGATAGCACCCTATTAATTTCAGTTGTATGATATAATGATTGATTCAATTCATGTGTATACTGGGAAGTGATCACCACCGACTTGCAACCTGTGTTCTTGATCTATGCCAAGCCTGCTATTAAGTATAATGATAGTACATGTCTAAAGGTGGACGCGCGTCAGGCAGCAGTAATCAAATGTCAGGCAAGTGGGTAGTCCTGCCTGAGAATAGGCTGTGCCTGGGGAAGGTGCACAGAAAGCAGTGGGCAGCAGCCCCAGGAGCTGGGAGGGGGCCAGAAATGCAGGATCGGGCCTCCCTGCACCTGCTGGACCAGTGTCTCTGCAGGGGGACCCCAGGAATCTGCGATTCTCATGCCTGCTGAAGTTTAAGTGGCACTGGCAGAGGGAATGTCCAGGCCTCTACCGGGTCCCTCGGAAAAGCACAGGGAATAACCCAGCTGACGTGCAATCAAGAATCAGACGTGCCTAGGACCCCTGACAGCCCCTGCCCAACCCACCATCCACGGCTGGTGGTAACTGGCAGCGGCAGTTACCGGGCCTAAATCTCAGGGCATGTGTCTGCAGGGCCCGGGTGCGAATGGCCTCTCTGGGTAGAAATACCGAGGGGGTAAAGAGAGAAACTGGAGTACAGTTAACCCCAAAGCGTAGCACCTTCTAAGCAAGCAATTAATATTCATGATCACATCACAATTACTTCTTGGCTAAATTCTTCCCAGCTCAGCTCGTACCCAGGTAAAAAGCTGAGCAGCTGGAGGTAGTCTGCCCCTGTTTTGGCAGCTGGGAGCAAAGGAGCCAAACCTGGAGGATGGACTGGTGCTGTGTGTGTCTTTTGGCTTTCCCAGAGATGCTGGCTGGACCTCCTTTCCTCTTTCAGGTGTCCTCAGGGAGAAGGGCTGCTCCCATGCCTGGTGGAGGGGGAGCAGGGCAGAAGGGCTCCTGTCAGCACAGCCACTGCTCTCTGCATGGAAGAGAAGTGGGCCCTGGCATGAAGGGCTGGGAGCAGCCAGGGGAGGCTGTCCATGCTTCCCCTTTGCCCTCTGCCCAGTGTTCTGTGGTTTGAGTCCCATTGGAGTCGGCTGGCACACAGTGCTCCCCTCTGCACCTCCCGGCCTGGTCTCCTCCTCTGGGCCCTCATCCGTCTGCGTCCCCCCCTCAGTGCCCCATCTCCTCCTAACAGCCGTGCCCAGGTTTTCCACTGCCCAGTCTGCCTCCACCTGGCAGGCCCAAAACAGCCCCAAGCCTCCCACTTCTCCCCCTTCTGTCTTTCTTTCTTTTATTCATTTGAACACTGAGTGTTGGATCTGTGCCAGACACTATTCGGGGCATGAGGGACACACCAGTGGGCACATCAGATAAAGTCGCTGCCCTCAAGGTGCTCATGCTGAGCCAACATGGAGCGTGTTAAAAGGAGGAAAAGCAAGCATGAGTGCGCAGGTGACAGGGTGGCTGGTCAGGCCTTGCTTATGAAGGCACATGGAATGGGGACTGAGGGGCTGAGGAAGCAGCCACGTGGCCACTGGGACTGGGGGGCAGAGTGGGCAGTGGTGGCTCCAGCAGAGGGGACAGAGAGGCCCAGGATGTTCCGAAGGCGGACAATGAGGCAGGTGGCTGGACAGAGGGAGGCGGGAGAGGCGAGAACAGCAGGACGGGGGCATAGCATTGGGTCTGCCGGCCCCCCTGGGGAAGTGGCTTGTGTTCCACGTGGGACACAATGGGTGGCCCCTGTGGGCTCTGAGAGAGGAACTGCAGGCCTGCTTGTGTTCTGAAGGGCCCTCTGCCTGTGTAGGGGAGAATGGGCCTCAGAAATCAAGAGCTGCTCAGCGGCTCCGGGGGCAACACCAGTGGTGGGGTCAGTGGAAGCGGCAGTGGCGGGAAGCAGGGAGATTCTGTGTGTACCCTGCAGGGGGAACAAACACGGGCTCCTGGAAGGGAAAACCTCAAGGTGACTCTGGCATTTTTGTCTTGAGCATCTGAACAATGGTTTGCCTTTTCTTGCGTTGGTTTCTCCCCAGAAAAACTGGTGTCCTCTGATGGCAGCCCAGAACCCTGACCACTGCCCCAGGGTCCGGCAGTCCTGCTCGGCCCTTTGTGCCTATTGCTGCCCTCAGGCTCCCCTGGATCCCCCAGACCCACAGCCACCCTTAGTTCAGCTCAGCTCAGGCATCGGTTGCTACAGAACCTCTTGGGACCCTGTGACCCTGGGCCGGCATCACCCAACCCACCCTCTGTGTAACGACAGCTACCGTTCACTGGTTCCTGGTGCTGAAAGGCACCTCAGAGGCACTCTAAGTGTCTGAGTAGCTCTGCAAGGTAAGAATTAGTAGCCTAAATGTTCAGGTTAGAAAAGAGAGTCTCAGCAATGTAATCTCACCTGTCTGGCCTCGCTCAACTAGTAAGTAAAAGAGTTAGGGTCCGACCCCAATACATCTGGCTGCAAAGCCTGGGCCATACACTGCCCCATAGGAGTATTTTAAATCACAGAATCTTGGAACATTCTGTTGGAGTTTTGGTTTGCATGACTATTCCATTTCTATTTTATTTCTATTCTATTTCCATTCTATTCTATTTGCTCTAGGCCCTCTTCCCCAACCTTAAATTCATTCATTCATTTGATAATCTAGTAGTAGAGATCAATAATATACAAGAAAACAGATATATATACAAAATAATTTTAGATAGTAGTAAGTGAAAAAGAAGACAGATGATATAACAGAGAGTGCTGGGGCCAGAGAAAGGAAGCTACTTTAAGTGGGGCAGGCAGGGAAGGTGTCTCTGAAATCTGAATGATGGGCAGGAAACTGCTATGTGAAGATCTTGCAGGAGATCATTTCAGGTAGACAGAACAGTAAGTGCAAATGTCCTGAAGCAAGAGTGAGCTTGCTACATCTGAGGAACAGAAAGGAGGCCAATATGGAAGGCATAAGGGAGCAAGAAGGGAGAGAAGTGGGAGATAAAGCTTGAGTAAGTAGTGGCCAGCTGATGTAAAATCTTAGACCTTGGTGAAGATCTGGATGGGACTACAAGGGCCATGAGAAGCCTCTGGAGAATCTTAATCTGATGCACCTTTTCCAATGATGCATGTAAACACATGCACAAAAACTGTGCTTGGGGGTCCAAGAATGGTAGGTTCAGAATTTCTGCTATAGAGTATTGTTCTGGAGTGCATGGGGGTGAATCATAATAAAACAAGTCTCATTTCAATGTTTGCTCTATTCTTTCTCACCTCCTCAAGCAGAAAATGATGTGCTGTAGCTTCACAAAGGGCAAGCCTTTCTTTGCTTTCTTAAAAAATAAGTCTCACCCTGTGCATTGCTGGCAGAAACAGAAAATGGCTCACTTGCTGTGTAAAACAGTATGGTGGTTCCTCCCCACAAAAAAAGTCAAACACAAAATTACCATCAGACCTGGCAATTGCACTTCTGGGCATATGCCCCAAGGAAGTCAAAGTAGGAACTCCAACAGGTATTTTTACCCCCATGTTCACAGCAGCATCATTCACAATTGCCCAAAGGGGTAAGCGACTCCAGTGTCCATCAAGAGATGAGAGGATAAGCAAAAGGCGCCATGTTTATAATGGAATATTCGACTTAGGAGGGAAATCCTGAAGTGTGCTACAACACCATGAACCTTGAAGACATTATGCTAAGTGAAATAAGCCAGTTATGAAAAGGCAAATACTGTATGCGTCCACTTATGTGAGCGCCCCAGAATAGTCAGATTCACTGAGACAGAAAGTGGAGTGCTGGTTGCCAGGGGCTGGGGGCAGGGGGAGTGGGGTTTTTTTAACAGGTAGAGTTTCAGTTTTGCCAGATGGAAAGAATGCTGGAGCCCAGAGATGGTAGCAGTGATGTTTGCGCCAACAGTGAAATGCACTTTACTGAACTGCACATTTAAAAATGGTTAGGATGGTAAGTTTTACCGTGACGTGTATTTTAGCACAATGCAATATTTTTACAAAGTCTCTGAGGCCCACTCAGCCCCTCAGTTGCATCCCCATCAGCATCTGTCTCCCTGCCCTAAACAGCGTGGTGTCCCCGGGTGGTCTAGTTAAGCACCTTGCTGAGACTCTAAAAGCTCTCCAGAGAAGAAAGTCCTGGAGGCTGAGGCTTGCAACTCTTAACAATTCTCTGTGTCAGATTTCTTGCCTTTTAAGTCTTACTTAAATCCTTTTGTTTTGAACTAATTGCCCCTTTTGCCTTAATGCAGACGCAAAGAACAGCTCGTGACCATCCTCTATGGGAAGAGACTTCCAAAGACTTAGATGCCGTTGTTACACTACCTTGTCTCTTTGACGATGCAGAGCCACCCGCTTTCAACACCTCCCAGCCTAAAGCAGCAGTCCTAGTCTCTTTGTGGAACTTTGAGAGCTTTGGGTGCTCAGCTGTGCTTCCGTCTGTGTGTTTGGGGGGGGGGACCCCAAATCATTTCTTAAGAAGGACTTTGGCTCTGCCCATGACATTCTCATGGCAGGTCTCCAAAGGAGGCAGGTAGCCTTCCACTGAGGCTTGTGCCCTTATCAGGTTCCTGGGGGCTCTCTAAGAAGATGTCAGCACACAGCTCAGATTGGCTGAGGTGCAGGACCTCTGACCCTGCTTGACCGGCTACATGGTACAGGTGTATGATAGGCGCTTGGCTGGGAATAGGAAAGCCAAGCTCACGGTTACTCACTATGTACCAAAGCCTGCCTAAGAGAAACAAATCTGGAGAGGTCATCTGAAGATGCATCCCTCCCTCTGGGACTGAGCCAAGTCCCCAGGAGTGGTGGGGACAACTTTGTCGTGCCCACCCTTCTTCTGTGCAGTGGTTTTTCTGCACTACGCTTGGCCAGGCACCTTGGCCCACTCTGCGGCTCCATGTAAGAAAGAGGTTTGTGAGGGCCTGGTGCAGTTATTCTAGGAGTACTGCTGAAGGTGGGCTGTTGTGTGTGGGTGTGCTGTCCACCATGGACACGGGAAGGTGGGGGGCACTGCTCCCAGGACTCAGAACGAGGAGTACTTGTGTGTCTTAAACATGGCGTATTTGTACCTCATGGACTCTAAATCCTCTTACTGATGATTTTCTGCTTTGTTTCTCCTGCTAGAGAACTTTAAGTCAAATATGGGGACTACTTCTGGAAGAATATTGTCCAACAGAACTTTCTGTGATGATGGAAATTTTCTGTATCTGTGCTATCCAATATGGTAGCCACTAGCCACATGTGGCTTAGTAAGACAGAGAAAATGTCTTTTGTATTTAGTAAGACAGAGAAACTGAATTTTGCATTTTAATTAATTCAAATTTTAAATTTAAATGGCCACATGTGGCTAGTGGCTACCCATCAGCTCTAGACACGATATGGGAAATGTGTGTGTTTTGGATGTCACCTTTGGTTTTTCCGACTTCCCTATCAATATATTCCATCTACTTCAAGTCCCTTTGCTGTGTAATTATTTTTATTAATCTTCTTGTCAGCTACCTTAAATCTTTTTAAAATGTGAGATCTACTTGTAAATATGAAAAAAATAACATACACACATTCCCAATTTCTTTGACTAGGTATCTCTTCTCCCTTTTGTGCAAAATAGAGTAATTAATAGGTTCATTCAAGGGAAGGGCGTCACAGGAGTTGGGGAGAGACCCTTTCTTCTGTTTTTCTGTTCTGTTTTTTCAGCTGGGTGTTGCTTGACACAAATGTTCAGTTTGTAAAAATTCATTGAGCTGTTTACTTATATGTACTTTTCCATATATTATTTACACTATTCTTCAATAAACAGTAAAGGGAAACATATAAAGAGAAGGTGCTGTGTCCAAAGTACAATGTTAGTTTAGCTCCGGGGGATATGGAAAGATCCACAGAACATGGACCATGACTCCAGAAAGCTGTACTTCAGCATCACTGAGCACTAGTGCAAATGTCTACGATGCATTTTTCCAGAGGGATCTCGGGCAGCTTCTGATGCTAGCAACTCTCCACCCTCCTCTTCCCTGCCTTTTCCCCCTGGTCAAGCAGTACGAAGAAAGGAGGAGGAGGAGTTTCAGGAGGGGGAAGTCTTTCTTTCCCTCTTATCAGATCTTAGTCAGAAACATTCCAAGTTCTTATAAAAGGTTGAGTAGCCCCCAGAAAAAAAAAAAAAAACCCTTTCATCTTTTGTCTTCCAGAGGAATTAAATCAGAGGAAGAGATCTCTGGAATAGGGAACATTGATGGGGCAGGATGAGGAAAGAAAACTCAATCTGTATTTTAAGCAAGCCAACTAAAAACTACCCAACCAAGATTTGTGGCAGCGTACAACTCCACCCAAGTGAACAAGAGCATTTCTATTAAGAGTTATCATTGAAACGATAACTTGGGAAACATGTACTGCTGAGGACAATGTGGATAAAAGGCATTCTCTCAAGGGGTCCCTCTCCAGGACGTAAAGATCTTAATTCTGCTAAAGACTGAGACATAAATTTTTACATAGAAGTAAGTTAAAGAGCCAGGCAGCTCCTTATTTCATGCCAGAACAGAAGGTTGCTCTCTGCAGTGACTCAGTCACAGTAACCTGTAAATGGCCATCATCAAGAATTACGAGGGGGCCGTTAGTCATTTCTGTCCACATTAATTTACCTCCTTGATATATTACTATATTGAACAAAGGCCTGCATTCCTGAGACTGAAGATACAAATCTTTTTTCTTCCTCTTTTCACACTTCGATGCTCAAACTTCAAAAGCCTCCACCTGTACAGATTTTATAATCATTTAAATGTGTGAATCTTCTTTGAAATATCCTTTGAAATCAGTGGTTCCCGTTGAGCACAGTCCAGGCCAAGCTTTTGTACTTCGTTCTTTCATTTACATGATTACAGGCATGGAGCAAAAAAGTGTTCTAATTACTGCAAAAAAGGAAGAAGTCCCTTCAAAACAATCACATTCATTTTGGCCTTTGATTATAAACAAAACCCTTCCGTTTACTTTATCAACTGCACTATATTTTGCATACGACATTGGCCGCCTTCAAACACTGAAGAATTTTGTTCTCACGTTTCAAAAGAGATTACAGAGCAGATGCGAGCTAGCATTCAGTTCACTGAATAATAAAGCGATACTTAGTTTCTTATCTGTATAGTTCAAAGGAAAATCAGAAAATAACTTGAGTCCTATAAACAGTAAACGTCTCAGAGGTGACCTTTCTGACTTGAGCAAAGTGGCCTGGCTGTAGTTTTAAACAGGTTTCTGACATGTGCCAAATTCTCACTTCATTTTATGACGTGTGGATTACAGTTCTGATGTTTGATGTCAAAGTCAAGAAAACTAGGAAGCTTTACCTGTGATTTGAGTAATTGCGATCAGCACCTTTCAAGATAATGGCCCCTGATGCACTATCAACTTCTCCTTCCAGGTAGACAAATGGGAAAATGGAGATGCCTGAGCCAGAGGTTTTTCAGAAAAATAAAGTCCTATATGCTTGGAACTGATTTACATGTCAGTTCCAGAAAGCCTGGGTGTAGAAAGCATTTATCAGGCCGGGCCAGGTGTAGGGCATTCTTAAGTCTACGTGCTGCATTTTGAATTCTCGAGTATAGTAATCAATGATCCTAAAAGAGGGTCAAGGAACCACTGGGAGGACAGGAGGAGAAAGGGGTCCAACCACAGAGGAACAGGACAGTCTACAGCATCCGTTCCCTTAAGATGCATTCAATCACCCCTTCCCAAGTTTACTGAAATCAAGAGCTCCAAAGGCATAGGTTACTTCTTCAAATATTTATGAGAAAGTAATTTTTTAAGTGATCACTGGATTTTGACAACCTATTTACTGCCTTGCAGTAGAAGGGTGGATGGGGAGACAGTGGGGAGGCACAAGAGGAGACATCTATCTTCTCTCAATATAGTTTACAGTTTTCAAAGAGCTGGGTTTTCCTGAGGGCCCTTTGGGGAAGTGAAGGATACACTGGTAAAAACTCCCTAAGTGTGAGGGAGTAGACCCAGGAATCTGAAATAACAAGGTCCCGGGGATGTAAGTGCATCTGAAATCCCCAGGGGCCACACGAGCGAGCGTTTAGTGGCGGCTCAAACAGCAGGTGAAGAGGTACGCAGAGGAACTGGCAGTTGCTGGCTGAGGCTCACAGCCAAGGCAGCCAAGTGAAAACAACCAAGGCAAAGAGCCTCCTCTTCTGTTTCAGCAGTGTAGGGACACCTTGCCTTTGTCTAAGAGCCACTCAGGGGGCCACCGATCCCTCCTTTTTCCTAACTCATTGCTCTTTACTAGGTACTGGGGTAACGGGGGTTTCTGGCAGTGCCACTTATTTCTCTGTCCTCTCCCCACGCCCCAACAGGCGCAGACACACAGACTGCCCCCCGCCCCCAGCCCCGGCCAGGTACCTGCAGAAGGATCTTGTTCCCGTCGAGGTCCTCCGTCTGCCAGCGCCCCTCACTGATGGGGCTGCAGGGGTTGGGCAAGAGAGGCACGAGCTCACCGATGTCCTTGACCCGGAACTCCAGCACCGAGGAGTCGGTGGGGATGGGGGTCTGGTCACAGGGCAGTCTTTTCAGGGAGAACTGGATGTCCACATCCAGATTGGAGAAGATGGGGAAGATGCAGAAGTCCGTCTTCCTCTGGCTGGGGCTGCGCCGGAGGATCAGCTCGTAGAACTTGAGGATGTCGGCGTAGTTGTCATGGCGACAGTAGATGGTGAAGCGCACGATTTCCTTGCCGTAGTGCACCGGCCGGATGGCCCACAGCGGGGTCCCGGGCGCCAGCGTGAAGAAGTCCTGGCTGCAGGGCAGGTAGGGCAGGAACCGGCCGGGCACGCGCTCCGTGTGGTGGTGGCGCCAGGGCGGCCGCTGCAGCGCGCGGTGCAGCTGCAGGATCTGCTCCTCGCCGTACTCCTCCTGGAGGAAGAGAACCACCGCCAGCGCTGGCTGCGCCACCTTCCAGGGCTTCCGCCGCCGCCGCGACGCCCTCCTTTCCGACACCCGGAACAGCTGCAGGTCCGGGTGGATCCAGGCCAGGACCTTGTCGATGGCCTCCTGCAGGGGCTGCGATTCCCCGGGGTCTGCGATGATGTGGATGCTAACCAGGAAAGGGTCCTGCGCCTCCTCCACGGACAGCTCACCTGGGGGCACCACAAGAAACACAAGCGAACGGTGACCATGTCACTAAAAGGGTCCTGTGATGACACACCGTGGCGACAGGAAGAGAAGCTAAGGGCTAACTGAACTGCGTCTGTGATCATTAGGATTTTCGGATCCCATGTTCTCCCCCCAAAACCCTGGCCGCCCAAAGACTAGAGAAGTATTGCTAGGGATAGGCCCCAAACTGGGCAGGGCTAGGAAAACCCCCAATGGCATCAGTTTGATTGTACCTCCTGTTACGCCGTAGAAAGTCCAATCTCCACTGATCTGGAACCCATAACACGGCCATTAGAAAAGATGCTGTCGCCTTTAGGGGACACCATTTATTTAATACTTCCCGAAGCACCTTACCCCATAAATGATCCCTCTTCCACTGCACTCATTGGATTTGCTTGTTTCAATTGGCTTCTCTTGTTCATTCACCCCACAAACATTTATGGAATCCTTTCTTCACGCCTCACGCCAGGGGCTGTGCCAGGCACTACTTGGCTACACTAGCTCAGAGGGTGAACGGTTTGCTGGTCACACTGGAGTATTTCTAATTCAGAAATGCTCAGCATAGTATCTCAGACAACCTGATAGAGTTTTCTTTTAAAAGATGGCTCTGTTTGCATCTTTACAGGCTTTATGACTCATCCAAGGGAAATTAAGAAATCTTTAAGTCTTTGTGACTTGGGGGGTTAGATTCATCTAGAATGTAGATCTGTCATCACACACATGCCTCACAAAGTCCACTAGGGTATCAGGTAGAAGTCAATCATGCAGTCAATAGCGTTTGAAGAAGTGTGATGTGATCTTAGGAACAATAACCTACATCAATTTACAAGATGAGAAGTAATTTTCCTCTAGCTTTGCAAGATATGCCAAATAGGCTTGCAGGTATATTTCATCACATGCATCTGTGATAACATAATTTCTATTTTGTTGGCTCAAAACCTGTCTGAATTTTCAACCCAACTCTGTTAACTTATTTCACTTGGGAATAGTTAATTCAGTTTGTTGTTGCCTTTCTTATTTACTCATTTATTTTAACATTTGTTGAGCAATCAATATGTATCAGGCACTGGAAAAACGAGGAAGCTGATATCATTGAGGATTATGGCAATCTGTTTATGGAGACTCTTGTGTGAATAGCGTGCTCCTTTAGAATTGTGCAGTGTACAACCTGCACACTCACAGCAGTAGCCCTGTGAAGAACCATAAGCCACAAATAACTCTATAAACAGTCATTAAAAAAATTAACATTCAATCTGATACGTGCCTATAGGAAATATAGTAAAGTAGCATTTTAGGTAGGGGTTAGATTCTAAAATTACCCTGTGGTAAAAATTATCTAGAGACAGTATCACCACTGAAAGTCTCTTGAATTTCCAATATAGTACTGAACATCGTACTTGCAGCGAGACAACACAGCCAGATAGGTGTCCCTCTGGCTGTACACCGGATGAAACTGCAGGCTTGCTGCATGGCTTATGTTACAGAAGAATAGTCTTGTACCAGTAAGGCCCAGACCGCCACTCAGCAGGCTGTGCCTTTCACCCTGCAAGAGACTTCTGAAACATAAGGATGACCAAGGTAACAACAAAGTCAAGTCTCAGTACTTCCATGATCATGGATTAGAATGGTGGGTAGCATTGTTCAAGCCCTGCCCCCTCTGGCTGAGCATGTGGTCTTGAATTTGTACGAGTTAAATATAAGCATGATGTAATTCCAATTTACTACCGCAGGGCAAAGGAAGGAGCAATGTTTCCTCCAGAGTGTTTCTGGGGAGGTTTCCTGGAGGAGGCACCATGTGAACTGGGCCTTGAAGGGTAAACAAATCTTGCTCATAATAACCTCAAGTGTGGGGGAGATCACTGCAGGAAGAGGGAAGATGGTTAATGAAGGCACAGAACTGTGCAAAAAAACAAGCACATTTGGAAGGGGGTGGTGAGTAATTCTGAAACATGGCAACAGATGCAGTGGGAAAAATGGACTAGCGCCAAGTTATACAGGGCTTCAGCTCAATTTGATAAGGGGCAGTGGAAAGTTTTAATAAAGGGATGTGGGGAGCTAGACAGGCGGAGGCAAAGTAAGAAGTCAGAAGATGAGTAAACAGTCTAGACAGATCACAAGGACTTGGCCCTGGAGGAAACTGCATTATGGGCTCTCGTTCTTTATCTTGCCCTGTCTCCTTGCTCTCTGCCATATTTATAGTTCCTCCCATTAATGGATGAAGTGCATTTCCCCACCCTTGGACTTTGGACACCCTTGATCATATGCCTAACTGTGGCCAACAGAGACACAGTGGTGATGTGTGTTTGGGCCTGCCTTCTTGTGCTTCTGATGTGTCCATGAGAAGCTAGCCAGAAATCAAGAGGTGCCAGAAGGCAGGAGGAGATCTAAATGGATCCCAGCCACCCGAGGTAAGCCCAGCCTGTATCGGCCGATCTCAGACACCCACAGAGACATCATAAGGGCTAACTAGCTGTGCCTGGTCTAGATCACCTGGCCCAAGACCTGTGAGAAGTAAGGAATGACTGTTGTTCTATGCCACTGTTTGGGGGTGGTTGTTATATAGCAATACTTACGGGTGCAGGAGGAGTCAGTGGGTATACAGAAGAGGCACAGATTTGTAGGCTATTAAGGAGGCACAGGCCACTGGCCTTGGAGCCCACAGGCTGGGGCAGGGAGCAGGAAAAGGAGAGGAGTGATGTTTCTGGTTGGATTCTGATGCTTAAGGAAGAGATACAAAATAGAGGAAGAACAGATTTGTGGGTAAAGATAAGGGGTTCCACTTTGGCCTCGCCATGTTGGCATGAGATGGTGGATTGACTTCCAGGAGGGATGTCCTGGTAGCAATGGGACCTGTGCACTGTTGAGCTCATGGGCTGAATTTTAAGGATGGATCAGTTACCTTGAGATTGTATTCTTGCTCTTATGTGGTTCTCTAATCCATGTGTGCCCCCAATGTATACTTATATCCAATATAAATTTGGAATCAGTGGAAATTCATCATGATGGCTTAAAAAACAACCAGAATTCATAGACTCTTGTGGTCCTTCTCTTTGTTTGCTCTTCTGCTCACCTGACTGCATTCTGTTTCGTTGAACATTAGCGCCATTATCAGCAGAAGTGCAGTGGAAAGAAAAGCAGTGACAAGGCAAACCAGTGCAATTTTCCACCAGTCAGTAACTCCAGGAAAGGTAGAAGAAAGTACCACAATCAAATAAAATGCGTATTTCACTTTTTCACGGTGGCCTGATCTCCCAACAGTGGGGACATGTGACATTGCTGAACATTACTGAAAGCTCAGTACAAATGGAAAGAAGTAAAACGGCCTTGAAAGATTTGGAGGATGAAGAAATTTCCTTGAGAAAGTTATGATTTCTGTGAGAGAAAAAAAGGACATATGGAGTTGAAAGAATGTTTAGGAAAAGACATTGTCAGAGCAGCAAGGCAGTCCCGTTAAGACCCTGAACCCGCTCTTCAGGGGGTGTGCGTGGCTGCGAACACAGAGACACGTTAGCTGACCAGTGCATGGTGTTCAATGTGGCCTGGCACTTACTCCATGTTCTATGTATATGAACTCACTGAATCCTTAGAAAAATCCTAGAAAGGGGACGAGATGCTATTTTTGTTCCCATTTTAGAGAGCAGAAAATTGAGGCACAGAGAGGCGAAGCAATCTGCCATGGTCACACAGCGCGTGTGTGCACGATCACGATGGCTCTGCAGAGACGTGTGCTTACCCTCTCCGCTGTATTCATTTCCCAGCAGAATGAACGGCCGCCCTGCCCCATCATTTCTGGCCATGCTGATACTCCCTCACCCTCCTCTACTGCTTCTCCGTCACCAGCCAATAGCCTCCTGTCTCGGACACCCATTTACAGCTCTTTCGTCTGGCTCTGGGTGTCTGAGGAAGAATAACCCGGAAACCGCCTCCCCATGGCACACGCCCAGCTCCGTCTATCTGAGCACGCTGCCTGCTCGTGCTCGTGCTTGCAGACAAGCGAAAAGGCCTGGGTGGGGAGGGGCCCCTGTGGAGGTAGCTTCTGCGTCTTCGAGACAGAGTTGTCAGGGTGCTCCGTGCCAAGACCCCTCCATCAGCCACACAAAGGTTTCCCAGAGAGCAGTACAGAGGCTATGCAGAAGCCTACGCGGGTGAGTGAATGTCACCACTTTGCAGAAAGGCAGGATGCCCAGCCTCTGGGCAGGGTGGGGACACAGAGAAAGGCCTCTGACCAAGTGCCTGCTCGCCTGCGCAGCTTGGAATGGAGCCAAGAGAAAGCAAGGAAAGGAGATGAAGACCTGACCCCCAAGCTCTGTTTGCATGCGTGAACCAGGGTGATCAAAGTGGCTACAGTCCAACCCTGAGAAGGAGGAGAATGGGTGGTGGCGTTAATACACTCTGGCCATCGCCAACATGCGCCCACTGCACAAGGCCCTAAAATAAAGAACCACAGCATGCAGCTCCAAACTGGCATTGGGTGCTGGGGTTATACATGCCCCAAAGAAAATGGGCCTCCTGGAGCTAGACAGGAAACCAAGTATTTGAGGGAAGGAGAGAAAATGTGAATAATTCATTGTCATGGAAAGCCTCTCCGCCTCCCTGGAGAAGCAGAGACACCGTGACTGTGGGATATGTACTGACTTTATCATATCCATTACACGTCTTCTCGAAGGACCTCAGAGAGCACCTGTTCACTTGGGGCAAGACACAGACCAAAAACCAACTGGGCAGCAGACAGACTTCCCCAGGGCTGGGTGGGAGAGGGGAGCTGATCACAAATTCACAGGTAGTAACAAAGCTCTCAAGACTACTTTGTGCTGCCTGAGAAGAGAAGGAAGATTCTTTCCCAGGGGATTAGAGACAATTACATTTTTCCTTTGATAGTATGAAACAAAAACCAACTTCAAGGAAAGCACTGCTCGAGTCAGGCCTTCCGTGAGACAGGTGTACTGGGAACCTGGATATTGGTTACATTTCTCCCCAACGTGTCAGCTCTCCTGTATATCCCTTTTGTGGTCTCTTAAGTTTTAAAGAAGACGGTTTAGACACGAATAATCATGTGTTAAGCTCTTATTATTTGCCAGAGGACTGTCCTAAGAGCTTGACAGATATAACCTCATTTTATTTAAAACAACACTGGGATAGAGGTGTATCCGCCCCCTGTTGCAGGGGAAATGTTACCGGATCTGACAAGGGCCATGCAGCTAGAGGAGAGTAGGGTCTCTGCTGCGCGCACCAGTGTGCCTGTGCCTTCTCTGCCCTCTAGCCCACCATCTTCGGTTTGTGTGACGGCTCTGACACTGCGGCTTAGCTCCTTCAGGCCATGTGGGCAGGAGAGTCTGCTGTGAGTAGAGGACTCCACTCACAGTTGGGGCAGTTTCTGGCAACCGCTGAGCAGCAGGGACACCCTAAACTTCTGTCTGGTGAAGGTGTGGGTGGGGATTGAGGTGTTTCTGCCTGTGGACAGATGTCCCAATATCAGACCTCCCACTTGGCTGTCTCAAAGCTGCCTAAGCTGGGACTCCTCACTGCCGTTCCCTGCACCCCGGGGCTTCACACCAGCCCTCCTGTGCAGTCTCCCACTGCCTGGTTCCTGCCAGGCTGGATCTCCTCCCGGAACGGGCAAACTAGTGCATGTCCCCAAAGCATTTGCTTCCCAGCAGCAGGTACGTCTACTTGAAAGTCCAGATCTCTCATTCCAAACAGAGTGCCTGGCCAGCTCTTCAGATGCAGCAAGTTCAGAGACCTCTTTCCGGAAGTTCTGGGCAATGGTTGATGTCTCTGTCATTTTATCCAGAATGTATCAGAGACAATTTGCAATTCAACCGCAATCATTTATTTGATCAAGCAGTGTTTATTGAACACCTACTATGTGCTGGGCACCGTAGGATACAGTGGGAAATAAGAGAATCTCTGTGTTATTAGAACTTAGAATCTAGTAGGGGGAGTCAGAGCATGAGCAAATATGTTAAATGAAGTCAGGTAACTCAGGGCAAGACACTTCATTGAATAAAGCTGATTGAATGTGGTAAATCATGAGATTTTCAAGGCAGCAGCCACAACCATTAACCATTAGCTGAATAAGCTGCTATGTACCAGTGCCACCATAAGCCACCAGGAGGCTAAGAGAGTCAGACGGAGGGTACCTCCAGCCGCCATAGGTGCTTGGTTTAGAGAATCTGGCCCCAGATCTTGGCTTGAGATTCTCCAACCACAGGCATGAGGCTGAATAAACTCCTTATTTGCATTTCTAAAGCCCCGCTCTAGGGCACTGAACAATTCAGGGGCTTGGCTCCTTGGTCTGGTCAAGCAGACCCTCCTGACCAAGCAGCAGAACACCCAGGTGAAGTGTGGCTTGGGTATGCCGCAAAGACACGCCAGGCGCGGGCTGCTGCTGTGAAGAAAAATTAGGTCAGCGGGCAGGAGGCAAAGAGGCTTCAGAGTGGCAAACACAAGCCCCACTGCATTGTGAAGTGTCACAAAAGGGCCAGCCTCCCCCCATTAAGCTGCCCGGTCTTCCCAGAATGCCTGAAGTAAATGCTTTCAGAGAGGGGCTTCCAAATTCCTTCTCCGGAGAGTCTATTCATCCAGAGTGTAATGAATAACCTGCCTTCATCCCTTTTTTAAAGCAGCTTTTTTTAAAAAAAAAAACCTAGTTTCTTGAACCTCTGAACTAATGAAAAAATTGAAGCGATCCCCTTTTCCCCTGCGCACCCGAAAGATAAGATTTCAGACTTTCTCAATTCCTAGTAATTTTGATTTTGACAAGGCTTTCGGTTGAGCTGCAAGTCTGAGCTGTGAAAGCGGCAAGGCTGGTCCCAGTGCCAGCCCCGGCACAAGTCACAAGTAGATGCAGGGTGGGCCTGGTGAGACTCTGACGGCAACAAGGTGACAGGCAGAGTTTTAAATGCAGGGGATCCAAACTTCGCTCATAATAACGCTTCTCCTCTCTCAGCCTGAGTCCCCAGCGCTTTCTCGTCATTGAAGAATGGAATACAGGCTGACGTGGTTTAGCCAAAACCTCTATTTTCATTTGGCAGAGGAAGACAGTGTGGGATCTTTCTGATCCTTAGGCCTCTTCCAGCTCTAACTATGGTATTTTAACTGCTCACCCTGTTCTCACCATCTGTTGCAGAAACAATGTCAGGGATCTGGATGTGTGATACCGACACGCTCTTGAGCTCATCTGAAACCAGGACACTATTGAAAAAGAAATCATAGAGAAAGGAAGGTAGATTCTTGAGATACCCTGCATTTTTTTCCCCCCACTTGAAAATGGGACATTCATTTTATTTTGTATGTCTTCCTAAGTTTCATTCTGAAACAAACCTGTAGGTGGGAAGAGGAGGGGGAAGCCAAGGCCAGCCACTCGCCAGAGAGTAATGACAAAGACACTATGAATTCTGACACAGCTTGACATAAATTCTGGAAGGGGGCCAGAAGGTTTATATGTAATTAGAAGGTACAAAGCAGCTAGAAACACTTAAAATATCTAGCGTAGTTATCTAAGCCCTCAGGACTATAATGATTTTGAAAGTTTATGAGAAGGTAACTAAGGTCTGATGAATGCCAAAGTCCAATGCTTAATAGTGTAAGAATAAGAACTTTTAGAAAGTTGAAGGGCTCAAAGTGACAGAAGAGATGCTAGCACTTCACCCAGAATCCTTTCTTCCGCTAAGTAATTTCCATGCATTCTCTACCACTTCATATAGATCTTGTCATTTTCATCAGTAGCAAAGCCACGTCAGGGCTTCAGTAAAATTCTACAGATTTGGAGATGAGGCAGCAGGGCATGCAAATAAGATTAGTATATTCATTGCGTTTTGAGATGTAAAATATATTGATCAAAACAAAACAGACAAAAGAGGAGGATGGTAACCAAAAACTATCCCAAGGATTTGTTCGTCAGTGAACCCAGACCTCTAATACCACTAGGGCTGGGTGCAGGAATCCTCCCAATTACAGTAATTAAGTTTCATTTTACAAAGGGATTTATTCTGGCAGGATGCTGAGAAATCAAACAACAAATAGCTATTACAACTGTTCTGGGGAAAAGCGTTCCATACATCCTTCTAAAATACATTCTGAATGCCACAGTAGAAAAACCAATGCTGAGATCTGGTGCTGGCTTTGCTCAGGATCAAACTAGCAATGTAGGAAATGAAGCATAGGGACTCTTTTTGTGGCTGAAAATTTGTAAAATATTCAAATTCTTGACCAGTCTGAATAGGACACTGACACGTTCCTAGTCCCTTGTTTCCGTTTCCTTAGAAATGATGTAACTTACAGCCCTTAGAAGAACAAGCTAATTGCACAGGACTAGAAAATTAGAGGTGGCAGAGGCATTTAGTCCAGCCTCCTCATGTCACAGATGAGGTCATCGACCGCGACTCAATGGCAGATCTAGAAAGAGATTCACCCATTTGGGCTGTCCCTTACCTCTCAAGCGCCTCTTGCTAAAAGCCCCAAGGACTGCAAAGCAGGAGACATGGTTCCTCCCAGAGCTCACAACCTAACTGAGGGAGCAAGGTGTTCACACAGGAGAAATGTAAGAAAAACCTAAAGTGGGAGACATATTCTAAATGACATAGCAGATGAATTTCAGAGACGATAGCCAAAGTTCCCCTTTGCCACAAATTTTCTGACTGTTTTGTGGCCCTTCACCTGTAGAGTCTGGGCTATTCATTGCTTCAGGGAAGGTGGAGGCAGATAGATCCACTAATCAAGTTTTTAAATTCATGTCTACTTTTCAGATCGTGGCAGAGAGAAGAGTCTTGAAGAGCAAGGCTCTCTATTGCAAGGGCTTGGGTTCCGGAGACAGAAAAGGCTTTCTGAGCTAAGGAAAGCTAAAAGCTTAAAGCAGAGGACTTGCCCCATGAATTGCAGCACCAGAAGAACATGTGATGCTGCAGGATGGTACTTCCAGCTCGGGAGATGCCACGTTTTGGCTTCTGGTGGAAGGAAGAAGACTGGGAGGAACCTGACCAAAGTCTAAATGCCAGGTTTCCAAGAAAGGGTGATGTGCCAACACCTCTGGGCTCAGCGCTGCATGGTTGTGGGTCCCAGAGCAGAACACACCTGTGCCTTCACTTCTAGGTGTGAGGCCGGCTCAGGAGTGATGTTGCACTTGACTATAAATACAGCAGCTCTACTGCTACGCCTGAGCATGGGACTGTGAAAATTCCCACCACAATAGGAGGTTCATACAGAGCTCTCCACAGACAGTACAAAGTGTTAGAGTGTGACTCTATAAGCATGCCAGCTCGTAGAAAGACGTGTCTGGCTTCTGAGTCTAGGTTATCTGTGATCCTACATTGTGAGGCTGCATGTGAGGCTACACACATTGTGGCCTCACTGTGCTCCAGTGTGAGGTTGTGAAACAGTAAAACTGAATCACGGAGGAAGCCCAGCTCTCTCTGTAAGGGACAAAGGGAAGACTTCTCACAACTGCTCTTGTTCCAAAGGACAGAGGAGCCTTCCAGGAGCAGGCTGCACAGCTAGAGGCACTAACAATACTGACAGTAATGTCAGAAGATGCCAGGCGCCATAAGAACACAAGGGGGAGTCGAGCAGGTGGAATATTCCTTCCCTTCCATAACGAATATTATACAAAAGAGAAGTCTGATTGACATAGTAGAAGGAAAGAAGGTTTACAAGGAAGGAAGGAAGGAAGACAGGAAGGAAGGTAGGCAGGCAGGCAGGCAGGCTGGCTGGCAGGATCCTCTCTGCTTCTCTAATCAATTCTGAATATTGCAACCTTTAGTGGGTACGACCTGGCTCTTTGCACAATATTCCCCAAATACTTCCAACTTGTTACCTCATCAGAAGCTAATGGCAACACTGCTGATGTTGAATAAAGATAGAGGTTGTCCACCAGAATGGGAAATACTTTCCATAAAGCCTACACAGAGTACTGATGGCTTTTGCTGGTTGGTACCACTCGTTGCCTGAGGTCACATTTGGAGTGTAACTGATACCATACTTTTCATGACAAACAAACACAGAACTTCAAGTTGTGGGTTTCCAAAACGTGAGAGTCTCCCGTTTGTCACCTACTCTTCAGAGAACTTTTGCCCACTGTTACTTTGTGTGTGTGTGTGTGTGTGTGTGTGTGTGTGTATCCACCCATATTGTTTTTCACTCACAAAAATCACCAGTTTTATGAGACCCTGGTGCTCTCATCCATGCAGTGGGAGAGTGAAATGGTAGCTCTAGAGAATGACTTGGCAGGAAGCATCAGAAATTTAAAAAAGTAAATAACCCGTTTTACCTCACAATTCCACTTAAAGGAATTTACCCTAAGGAAATAATGAAGGACACACACACAAGAACATAGCATAAAAATAATTCAGGCAATTCTCTTTGTAATTGTAAAAAAGTGACTATAAACTATAGTACCAACAACAGGGCCCTAGTGGATATACAGAAATGCAATGAAATACTGTATATTCAAACTATTATAGTTTACTGATATCAAAGAAGTTCACATACGGTTAATTAGAAAATGGGACGATAAGACTATACAATACTATTTTTGCTAATAATACATATCTATAGTAATGCAGATGCTCAGAAAAAAATCGATAAAGGTAGACACCAAATTAAGACTACTGGTCATTTCTAGATGGCAGGAATCTGAGCTTTCTTCTTTTGGCTAATCATTATTTTCCGATTTTTTGACAATGACCATGTATTATTTGAGTAATAATAACCATTTTAAAATTGAGAAAAACACCAAGCACATCAGGAATGGGGGATGGAAGCTATTCACTTGTGTTCCTTCCTTTGGTGGTTGGGGGGTCAAGGGAGTGTCCCCATGACCCTGGTAGACCAGCTGTCCCTGACATGTCATATTAACTTCTCAGGATGGTTGTGAGAAGTCTTCCTTCATTTTTCTTTCATATCTTGGACAGAAATTGGCACTCTCTATGTAGTTGAAATCACACAATTAAAAACTTATCTTTGGAGCCAGTAGGACTATATCATATTTTGGGGGGAATGGATGCCAGTGGAACAGCATCAAAGGAGTTGACTTTGTGGTATATTGTCTTCACCCTTTGATTTCCTGATGTGTATCTTTGGTTATTGCTTTTTTCTTATCAACTGCCAAATACCGATATTGTTCAGCCTTTCAGGTTCCTGTGCAGAGGATTTTGGCCATACAGAACCCACACTGTCAAATAACTGTCTAAGTTCACTAGCTTTCAGCTCATTCATCTCAGGCTTCATTTACTACTCTGTGATCTTACAGATAAGGCTGCTGCCTGCATCTCAAAAAAACACTTCCAAACCCATACCTCTAGCTTCCCTGATAAAGGACAAATTCTGTTTTCAAATAAACCACTCAGTAGAGGAACACAATTTTCTTCTTTTAAATGACCAATAATTCATAATTTAAATATTTGTCAAGTGAAATTTTTTTCTCATCTAGATGTGATGCAAATCTGAGGGCCTACAGATTATGTCCTTAAAAATTAGAATCTTAAAGAAATGTGGACAGACCATATCTACTAGGGATTTAAGAGCAATCTTGCTAACTGGGGAGAGGAGCTAGATTAATGCTCCTCAGCATTTCAGTACAAACAACTCACATGACTCAGGAGGTCTGGGGTGGGGCCTGGAATTCTGCATTTCTAACAAGCTCCAGGGTGATGCTGATGGAGTGCTCTGTAGACCACAGTCTGAACAGCAAGTTTTCCAGTTTGGTGATTTAGGTGCTCTACCAGGCCAAGGATACCTTCTCTGGGCAGCTGACAAAATGCAAAGCAGACCCACACTGTGCCAGTTGGTATTCTGTGGCTCTCAGGCTGTGGCTAAGCCTCTACCTGACTGGCTTTAAGACCCAGACTTGCAAAAACTGACAAACCCACACCTGTGGCCTTTTCATTAGAGTCACCTACAAGCTACATGCTACATGGCTCCAGCTTGAGGAGGAAAGCCCAGGAGCATAATGAGCATCTCAAACCTGAAGCCATACTTGCCACAGTAAGCTTCAATGGTTGAGGGCATGGGAAGAGCCACCAGCACCAAGGCCCTTTCTCCAATAGTCAGGGCAAGCACGAGTGAAGCCAGTGCATTCCAAGGAGGAGGGAAGAAGCCTTGAGGGTTCTTTCCCACATGGCGACTGGAGCAGCGGCTCTACCAAGGTGCAGGTATACCAGATGCCTATTGCCAGGGAGTATGATAGGGACTTCTGAGTAAAGGCTTTAATCCTCTAGTTACTGTGGAAGGGAGGGCCACAGAGGAGGACAAAATGGACAAGGAAGTCAGACTGATCCTTCCACGTGCAAAGCATCTTAATGATTTCTGGTTGGTCTCCGAAGCCATGGCCACATATGGAGGCCACCGTGGTTCAACAGAAGGCCACTAACAGAGAGCCTACCTAAGGCAGCAGATTCATTCCAGCTGTGCAGCAGGTCACCCTGAATCTCTTTTGAGAGAAGCTCTGCACATGAACATGACTTGTGCCAGAACATGTTTAAACATACTAAAAATGGAAAATCGTTCTTATCCGGGGTTCCTTTGCTGGATGCAGCAAAGTGAAGTGCTCCTGGCTCAATGGAGTGACCAAGTAGAGATTCAAAACCCTGATTTTCCTCCACTTGGAAATCAGTTTCCCCTAGGCTTGGATTTGTTTTATGCCAACTGTTTGGTCTATGAAAGTAAATCAAGCATCTTTAGTATCACTAATGAGCCCTCTGCACGCCGGGCAAGTAGGAAATGGGTATCAGTAGTGACAGGCCTGAACTGGGCTACTTAAGGTTTGTCCGATCTACCTCACAAACCGTATTACCATCCACAACTAACTTTGCCTAAAAGGCTGTACTCTAAATTAGAGAAAACTGGTGATGTTTCTTGTGAAGTTTTAATTGCAAAAGGAGTGGGAAGCTGGGGATGGATAGATGGGTGTTTTCGTCCTTTTGCAAACCTGCATCCATTGCCAACTACATACTGGTCACAGAATTATACACATGCAATGGCTAAATTGTTTTCCGTAAGGGTTAATGAACAGATCCAGGTTTTGCCTAGATCTTATGAAATAAGACCCTAAAAGAACATTTACTCTGAAAATCATAATGGGGAAAGTATTGTGAACAGAAGAAAAAAAAAAAAAGACTATGAAATTTACAAACAGATCAATGTTAAATTGGCTACTACCACCTCTTCCAAGATATTGACCTACCTTATTTGGACAAGTGGCCTTAAAACGTCAATCTGTCAGTAAGTTATCTCCTTTCCCAAAAACAGAAAGAAAATAATGACTATTTCACTATCCCATCTGAATTTAGCTCTTGGATCTACAGACAAGGGTCATTTTTATTTAAACGTTCCCCCTCAGCGACGAGTTCTACGGAATGCGGTCATGTCTCTTCGATGGGTTGCTTTCAAAGCACCTTACCTTTGTTTATTAATTACGTAATAATTAATAAGCTCACAAGGAGCTTACCTTTCCTTCCACACCGAGGCACAGATATGGCTAAAGACAAAATTCAAAACATACAATGCTTTGATATCCTAAAACTTCAAGGAAATGAGACTGTGGAGAAATGAAGGGGAGAAGATGGCATTTATGTGGAAAGATATACCTCTGAGACAAGGCAGCCTTGGGGAGGGATGAGAGGTCGTCCCACACAGCAGTAAGGCAGGACCCGCCAACTCCTGTGGTGGCTCAAGACCAATCACAAGGGCTTGCAATTAACTAAGACACCTGACTTTCCTATTTGAAAAACACCTGCAATTCACTTGGCCCCTTTCTCTCAAGAAGAGAACATGTCCAAGGTCCCCCAGCATCAGCTGGGCCTGGTCAGGGCTGCCCTCAAGGGCAGGTCACAGACATGGCAGGCCCGAGAAAGCGGAGGGGACAGAACTCCACTGGCCCTACAGCCTGGCCCAAGCAGCAAGGAGAATGCAGGCAGGACTTGGGGAAGCTACCTGAGTCACTGGAAGGACAGAGCAGGAAGCTAGGAAAAGTAAGCCAGGGAAGCAAGAGGAGGGCAGGAATCTGAGGCCCGGGTGGGTGGGAAAATAGATTCCATGACTCCCACCCACCTGGGAGGTGTCCCTGTTTTGCACAGCTTGGTATGTGGTCCTGGGCTTGAATCAGTAGAACACACCGGTCATGGCCATTTCTCCATAATTTCAGATATGAGGAATTCCTCAGGGCATTGCCAAGGGCCCCTGTATCACTGTGACTCACTTTGATCATTTGCATTTCGAAAAGTACGAAGGGGCACAATACTGCAAGGCATCCCCGCTGCCACTGGCCATCTGTAAGGGCCAGGTAGAGAGTTAATGATTGTACCTGGGTTTTGAGGAGGCACATGAGGCACAAATTAGGAGGGCAAATAGAGTAACAATATCCAATAAAGAGAACTAGTTAATTCTTTGACCTGCCTCCTACTGGCATTATCCTGGGGATAGAGATCCTCAAGAAATATGACACTGTCCTAAAAATATCATTTTTCAGCTCCCAGGATCTTCTAAGAGAAATTCTCCAGGTATGATTATAATCTTCATTTGAATGAGAATATTCAATCATGCATGAGGGGAATTTATCATCACGTGGCACACTTGATCTTCTTCCCCTTGACATGATTACTGCTTTTCTTTGATCCTGTTTATAAAATTTCTCCTTTTTATTTAAATCACTTAAGAATGCAAATTGTACATATTGCCTTGATGATCTTCTACCCAGGTTTCTGGAAAAACCACCTAAAATTCTGAGAGTATAAATTAAATTCATCTTTCTTAGGAAATATTATGATTTATTGAGATCTGAGTGTTAACAGTGTGTTTAGCTCTGCAGAAAACATAAAAGGAAAGCCTGTCAGCCCTGTCAATCTCAAAAAGGCAAAGGGACCCATGGCAAGTAGAAAAAAATTTTACCCAAATTTACGTTTACCCAATTTATAGAACAAAACCATCCATTAAAGAAGCCCCCTCAGCCACTTCCCCTAGAGTTGAAAGTGACATCAAACACAACCAATGGGAATGTGATTCTGGGACCCAGGAGGTCGAGGAAAAATAGAATGCCCAAGGACCACCATGGCCTCCCAGATTCCATACCAGGACTAGGACCTAGGGGACCTAACTCCTACACCACAACTCTTGTACTTTCTCTAGGTGATGACCTTCCTTCTTCTCCCATCAGGGGTGGGCAGCATGAGGAAGCAGTCCCTGCATTCTCAGGGAAAAGACACCTAAAGAGCAGCTCTTGCTTGGGGAGGAAGCTTTCCTGTCAGCTCTAGCAGTGATGAACTCCAGCTGTGGACAGACTCCAACCCTGGCTCAACCCAAGGAAGTGCTTACGGCCCCGTGAACTCAGGCACAAACGCATAAAAGAGCATCATGGGAATGCTGAACAGGAATCACTAGTAGACAGAAAAATCCATTTCCTAACAGCGAATAGATAGGACCAATGCTAAGATGCCAACCAAGAAGCATTCAGAAACAAGCCATTCAGAGAGGGGCGGTGGGGGGGGGATTGCAATGACAGGCAGGAGCTGCTCACAGGACCCACAAGAAGAGGGAACTAGGACCAGTCAGCTCCGTGGGTTCCTGCTGGTCACATAGTGGGTGCTGGCACAGCTGGGTTGTGACAAGGAGAGTGACCCTGGAACAGCCTTATTCAGGATGGAGAGTAAGCTTCTTAACCTTCTTTCTACTCAGTCCTCTGAGTGTGATTGTGTAGTTTGTGGGGAAATGTGGTTTTAAAAATCTACTTGGAAAATAACTCTTTGTGATTGTAGCCTGTCAAACCTATCTTTTAAAGGACAGATTGAAGACTTCAGACTTTTTTTTCCTTCTTCAGAAAGGGTCAACTCTGTTATCTTTACTAACTGCTAAAGGGGCCTTCTCTTGCATCTGGGTATGGTCAGTGTTTATCCTCCTGGCAGGGAAGAGAAGCAGGCCAGGCAAACACTAGACTAAGACAGCCAAGGGCCCAGCAGTACCCACTCAACCCTTCTTCCTGCCCAGAACAAGGACGTGCTGCCTGTGGTCGAGGCAGCCATTTTGTAACTCTGAGGCAACTCTAAGAACAGAAGCCAAAAGCCAAGCAGAACAATGAAAGGAGCTTCCACTTCAGACCTGCATGGCCGCCTTCTTCTTCTTTTTTTTAATGTTAGAGGAAAACGAATGCCGACTTGAGTCATTATTTTTCCTCTATTATTTATAGCCAAATACATTTCCTAACTAGAATATGAAACACATACCCATCCTCACCAAGAGGTCCCAACACTGAAGATTGATGCAGGAATCACCAAGTATTTAAAGAGAAAAGGAAGAGCAATAAAAGGCTATTGATCCCAGTTGCACCAAGAGAAATTTCAACTCTGAGATCGCAATTAAAATAATGGAGAGGAAAGCCTCCCAAACCAAATTACCAGTTTCACTGACAAGAGAGATGCTTTGTTGTGACCCAGAGGACTGATGTGAGAGCTACAAATTGAACAAAGGCTTTGGGCAAGTATTTCACAAAAAATCATTCTTAAAGAAATGTAGCTTCTGGGCAAAACTGAGTGGAATGAAAATAGCAGCAGAGAGAGAGTTCAAGAGAGCTTTCCTGGATTTTTAGGAAGGCAGAAGCTTCAGGGAGGGAATGCAAGTCACTGGAGCATTATTCTCATTATTACTAATGGTTCTTAATAACTAAGGGGCAATGTTGGGTCTCCAGTTGGCTAGAATGATCAGAGATTACTCACTGCAGTTATACTAATAACTAAATATAATTTGACACTAAATTACAATTCTAGAAATACAGCTTTCTGCACAGTCTCTTATTGCAAAGGAAAACTAAGCCAGAACATCAATAAATAGAATAATCCAATTAAGTGTCTTTCCATTGGGGTACTACTTAGAATTGAGAGTTTAACAGGAAAGATAGGAAAAAAAAAAAAAAAACCAGTATCTACTGAATCAAATAATCAGGGCTTTTACTGGAAGAAGTTTTTTATGTTATTTTAAAATAGGTGTTTAATTAATCCAAATGGCTTTGTTCATTTACACAGTGATTTTTTTTAAGATTTTATTTTTTTATTTGACAGACAGAGATCACAAGTAGGCAGAGAGGCAGGCAGAGCAAGAGAGGAGGAAGCAGGCTCCCCGCTGAGCAGAGAGCCCGATGCGGGGCTCGATCCCAGGACCCTGAGATCATGACCTGAGCTGAAGGCAGAGGCTTTAACCCACCAAGCCACCCAGGTGCCCCACACAGTGATCTTAAACACTGTGAATTGTTCCTAGATATAAAGCTTCATTTCCCATGAACAGATTTACCTGTCAATTAGTATTTAATGCAGACATCTTTTTCTATGCTTACAGTATGTTTATGAACATATTCCCAGTCACCTTTCTTAAACCATATTGATAACTGCCTATGCTATCCACCTGCAGATGCAGAAATACAAGGGAGGACATTGGCCCAGCAGATGAGCTGGGTCAGCCAGGGGTCTAATGAATGTGCTCTGAGCTGTTAGCCTGCAGGCAGTGGGTACTTGATAAACGTCTGGTGATTGAATGAGTTACCTGGGATTATTTGGAGAAGCTATTTTAGAAGCATCTGCCCTAACAAAGCCTGGGCTGGTTCCTCTAGGCTCAATTTCCATAGGGAAAGTAGTGGCATAGCTAGTTCTGAAATCAAGGGACAGTTAAATTCTCCAGGAAGAGCCACAGCTTTCAGAGTCAGAGAATCCAGCATCACACACTTTGGCAAGTATCCATTGGGTGATTCTTCCATTAAAGCATGGGTTCCCCAGATAGACAGGATTGAGAAGCCAGTGCCGAAGGACATTTAAGCCATACTTACTGCTGGTGGAGGACATGTGGCTGTAGTCAGACCTGAAACACAAAACCTTAGTATTAGTAGGATTAGACACTATTTTTCTGTATCCAAATGAGTTCTTCAAGCTAGAATTTTTTAAAAAGTCAGGGTAAGTAGCATTTACATGGTAAGGATCTGTGGCAAATGAAAAACCGTAGCGCTGGGGGCTTCAGTGCAAAATAAAGTTATGTTCAAATTTGAAGGCAACACGTTCGAGGCACGTTAGAAATCAGGGGTCCTTCAGATGGGCTCTGTGTCTCTCCAAGACGGGAAACTAGCTAGGTCCTGAACCATCTAAATTCGTTGGCGAGTTCTCGAATGGAAGCTAATTCCTCTGGGGAGAAGGCTCGAAGTCTTCAACACATTCTCAAAGGGATTCACGATACCCCCCCAAAGGTGAAATCACTGAAAATGAGCACCCTTCAAGATAGAGTGCGTCGTGGGGATGTGTTTCTTTGCTGACACGGCGCAGAGTGGTGATGGACCTTGGCGGCAGCAGGAGGGGACCCTGGCTTGTGAGGGCTTGCTTCCACAGGCAGGGTCTGGCTGGCCATCAGGAAACAAAGGCACAGTGATGTTTGACTGATTTCAGTTCCAGCTGAGAAGAAATCCTGCTGCACATTATAGTAACAGGATGTGGGCTGTGATAGGGAAAGGGAAAAGGCAGGGTTAGGGCCAGGGTGAAATTACCCATCAGTTTCCAGGCTGAAAAACCAGCTGCTGGCACTCAGCCTCTGTGAGAATGGGCATCTGGCCAAGGATCTGCCTGCTTAATCTCTTCGAAGTTTCTGCTCTACTTGTGTGGCTGGGAAGCCTTCCTTCTCTGGCAACATATCTGGTATAGAAGCTCTTGGTTTTCTCCCCACAGTGTCCCAAAGTCATTCTCAGTAAGGAATTAATCTCTCAGGCACAAAGGGATTTATTCTTCAAGGTGGTGGTCAGGGGACATGGTTATGCAAATAAAGTAGTTAATTATGTTTAATTTTCCACAGATACACTTTTATTTACTTAGCCTCATGTTGTTTTTCTTAAATCATTCAATTTTCACTCCATTGACTTTGTTACCGTATATACAAAACTTCAAAAAAAAATCATAAAAAGCACACCTCTTACTAGTTAAAATAACCTATATTGCTCATGCAAAATGATGCACTGATTTATTGGTAGGGGAACAAAATGGAAGAAAAACAGCATGCGGTTTTCTCTTTTCAAATGAACTGCCTAAGTAGTTACAGAATGACTGAATCTTAAGGCTGAAAAAAATAGCAACTATTAACATTTACATATCCCTTTATGTATTACAAACTGAATCTGCCTATATCTAACCCACTTTTTTATGTTATCAGTTAGGAAACTAAAGTGATACCATTCGCGAGGAGACCGGGAGGTGGCCAGTGGACCTGAAGTAGGAGTGCAGGGTGATGGCAAGGCAGGACCTGGAAGGTAGGACGACTGGCTATAGAGCATGGCGACATGCTGGCTAAGGGAGATGCAAGACAGGATCAGGATGGTCAGGATGAGTCACCCCCAGAGTGGATACATTCAATTCTTTCTCAAACCAGGCAGGGCATAAATTAACTTTAGGACCAAACTTAGGAATGTGGTAACTGTGTGTTAATATTTTAGTTATTTATTCGACACAGAGAGAGAGAAACAGTGACACAAGCAGAGGGAGAGGCAGGCAGAGGGAGAAGCAGGCTCCCTGCTGAGCAGAGAGCCCAACATGGGGCTCAATCCCAGGACCCCGGGATCATGACCTGAGCCGAAGGCAGACGCTTAACCGACTGAGCCACCCAGGCGCCCCTGTTTGTTTTATTATTAGAAATTTGTCAGTATTTTCAGCTAGGATATTCCAATATTCCCGAGGCAGATGGGTTTCACAAATGCATGTATTTTAAAGATCCGCATACAGATGGAGATGAATGTAGAATGAAATTTACATGTGAAACCTATTTTGAGAATCTTAAGGTGTAATGGTAGTATTTTAGGGCAGGTGCTAGCAAACGAACGTCCCTGCCATGCATCTCTCCGTATGTATTTCTGGTCACTAAAGGCACTGCCTGGGTGAAGCCTGGCAGCTGGTCAGTCTCCTGCCACTCTCGCTCCGCTCCAGTTCCTTCCCCAAACAGCAGCCGATCTTGCAAAGCACAAATCTGATCATGTCACTCTTTGGATGAAGTTCAAGCACAACATAAAACCCACTTTTCATGAATGATGGTCTCTGCCCAGCTCTGCAGTCTCATCCATCACCCCAACTTCCATCCCTGTCCCCCATCAAAATGGAAATCAAACAGGAAGAAAATCCCCTAAAACCTTTTGTTGCTTTCCAGCCTCTGATTCTGTTTATGAAATTTGTACACAGCTGCCATAATGATGGAGATAGAATTTTAAACTGCTCTTTTCACTACACACCATCACAACATGCTGCTACCTAGTTCTTATTATTATAATTTTAGATAAAGTGATGTACTATAATTTATTCAACCATTTGCCTTTTGTTTGCTATATGATTGTTTCTAATTGTTCACTTTTGCAAACCACACAATGATGAGATACTTGCATATATATATATATATATATATCACACACACACACACACACATATGTATATACATATACATTGATATTTACTTTCTTTTCCTTAGAAAAATGATCAGGAACTGAGTCAATGTACAAACACTTTTATAGCCCATAAAATACATTTCAAATAACTTCAAAAGGTTATTTATGGGAAATATTGTTAGTGAAAGACAAACTGTAAAGCTTAAAACAATTTTGTGCTTAAACAGGTTCAAACAATTTCAGATATTGACTGTATGAAAATGTATGGGCACATGATACAGATAAGCAGAATGATGGAAGGATTAGAAACTTTCACACGCCTGACACATAGAGTAAACACATTTATAAACATTACATTTATTTGGTATCTCTGCCAATCATGACCAGAAAGTTAGATGCAGTCCCTTGACTCCCTTTTAATTACAATTATACATACAGGGGTTAAGTGTAAAGGGGTCTGCACTTAAGATAGTTTATCACTGTCAGCAGCCTACTTGCCCATATAGGTATAGGCTACCACCTTAAATTCTCTTTTTCCAGGAAAATCTTGGAATAAGAATTGATCTTGGCATTTCAATAATACTGATTTTGACGTTTTGGTAAAACGTCAGCTCAGTGCATCACGGACCGCATCTGTTAACTCTCAGTCCATTGAATTAGATGCCATGGTAGCTCAGAGCTAACTAGCTCCACCTTGAACACAAAGATAATCAAGTACCTAATAGATCATCCTGTCTTCTTTGCAAGATTTCCCCCTTTACTGTTCTCTAAACCTGTCCCGTTATCAAATTTATTCCCCCATTCGTTCCCATTCACCTGCTTATAAACTCCAGCCCTGTGAATTGTGTGCTATCTCTAAATCACAGTAAAGTATCAATTAAAGGTCACCAAAGGGTATGGTAGGAGTATTTTTTCAGAAGCTCAGTGACTAGTGACAGGGAAGGGGAGGCTCATTAGTGCCAGACAAACTTGTGAATTAAAATAATGCACCAAATATGGTCCTATTTGAAAGAGTGGCTCAGATGCCATATTTGGGAGACATCACAAAGGAAACACCCACTAAAAAGCATTCATCTTACTTTTTGTCTTTTATTTCGATTTGCAAAAACACAGCTTGTCCCTCTGTTAAGGGATTCTGTTTCTTAGGGTAGTTTACCATACTCAGTAGCTGGCTTGCCAGTTTTTTCTAATGAAAAATACACAGGAGCACAAAACTTGCCTTCAAGTGCATTTGGAAAAGAGGAGCTCCAAAATGACATCAATTGCCATAGAACAATACTAGTTAGCTTTTAGCCTGGCCTGTACTAGGTGGGTCAGACAGCAAAGACATTTCAAGCAAAAGAAAATGTCTGAGTAGGAATCAAGAATTAATTGCCCATCAGTGGTTCCTGGAGAGGCAACTCCGCTAGGTGGGAAGCATGCCGGAGATGCAGGCTTAAACTGAGACCACCAACTAGTCATGTACCTTCTGAACCTCCATTTCCTTATGGGTAAAATAATTATATTGAGACACATCCTATCATCTCGCAGATGTTCTGAAAGGTGTTCAGATTGTTCATGGCATTTAAAAACATCAGAACATCTACTGTGATGAGTATAAAGAACATAAGATCTTGAGTGCACCTAGAAATATACATTTTTATTATACAAAGCTCTAACTTTGTCATTCGGAGTCTTCTTCATAATAATACTAACAGTACGATGAGAAATAATTTTCTGAGGGTTCACTTATGCCAGACTTTAAATGTATAGACTAATTTAATTCTCACAACCACCCCGTGAGGTGGGTACTATCGTTGTCACATTTTACAGAAAAGAAAACTCAGGGCATGGAGTTGAACCCCAGCAGCCTGACTCTCTTGACTGTCACTTTCTTTCTTTTTTTTTTTTTTTAAAGATTTTATTTATTTATTTGACAGAGAGAGATCACAAGTAGACAGAGAGGCAGGCAGAGAGAGAGAGAGGGAAGCAGGCTCCCTGCTGAGCAGAGAGCCCGATGCGGGCCTCGATCCCAGGACCCTGAGATCATGACCTGAGCGGAAGGCAGCAGCTTAACCCACTGAGCCACCCAGGCGCCCTTGACTGTCACTTTCAAAGCGATCAGCACCACCTGCCCACTGGCAGTAGGACCCAAAATGTTCTTGGAACCTTTGATCACGCTGCCAAAAGGATCCATAGTCAGCTCCACATATACCCCCAAATCCTTTGCTCCTATGTTTTGTTCACGCCTGCCTGGCAACAGTCCCTCTCTCTCCCTGACCATCTCGACCACTCACCATCTCCCTCTGCCTGCCCCTAAGGTAGTTGAGTACTGCTGCCAGAAATTTGATAGCAAGCTAGACTGGGACCTTCATATATTTATAATCATTAATCTCAGTTGGTTTCTCACTCAACATTGCCCAAGCAACTATTTCAAATCTCCAATTTCCTGGGGAGGGGGCTGCATTTGCCCAGAATGGAAACCTGTCTTCCCTGCTAAGCTGTAAGAAGAGAGCTGTCCCTCCTTCTACCCAAAGCCCATTGAGCTGAGAGGTCTGAAGTCCATCTGCCTTCACCCTTTCAGAAAGTGGACATTACAAACCATCAGTTTTTCTCCTATATCTTTATCTGTGCCCCCCCTTTTAAAAAGGTTTTATTTATTTATTTGACAGATGGAGATCACAAGTACCCAAAGAGACAGGCAGAGAGAGAGAGGAGGAAGCAGGCTCCCTGCTGAGCAGAGAGCCAGATGCGGACCTCAATTCCAGGACCCTGGGATCATGACCTGAGCCAAAGGCAGAGGTTTTAACCTACTGAGCCACCCAGGCACCCATATCTATGCCCCTTTTTATAGAGTCTTTTCTATAAGCATCTCTTTACAGGAGCCTAATTATTGCCTATGCTTTGGGAATCCTTCCCGCATCCCACTCTCCCTTCCAGCTACCGCCTCTCCTCACCCTCCCATTCTCAGATAAAGGGCTCTGTCTACCTTCTCTTCCACACAGTCCACTCCCTCCTGGAGCCAGGTGGACCTGGCTTCTGCCTCCACCTGCCACTGTCCACGGATCCACCTTTTCCTTCATTACCTGCATTTGCAAAAAAGGCACTTCACATTCCTTTAGCTTAGTGAGTTTCTCAACCGCACAGCCGATGCCTTTCCCTTCTTCCCCTTGGCTTCTAGGACACCTCATCCTTCCTCTTGTCTGTGTCTCCTTTTTCTCAGGCCCCTTTCTCAGCTCCTCCAACTTCACCTGGCCTTTAAGTGTTGTCATTTCTCAAGGCCGGTCTTAAACAGTATCTGCTTCACAGTCGTTGAAAAATCAAATGTGTTAACAAAATATTAAAGGCTCAGTCCCCAGCACAGAGTAAGATGCCGGGTGTTTACTATCTTTACTATCTTTAGTTGATCTCATCTACTCCTAGGACTGCAACGGCCATTTTTTGGCTGACCATTCCCAAGCACACTGTCGTCACACCCATATCCTCTCTGACCATCTCTCTAGATAGACTCAACCACTGGCTCATCATCCTTGCTTGGCTCTCTTTTAATACCTCGGATACAACACGTTGAAAATGAAACTTCTCCTACCCTGCCCAAATGTGGTGGCGAGGGGACTCACAGACTACTTCGAGAATCTGGTGAAAAGTAAGTCTCTTCTTCCCAAAATTCACAAAGAATGTCATTTTGTATGTGACTTCAAGCCATTCATGGGCCTCAAGTTGAGGACCCCTGCCTTAGCCGACGGGTCACCTGAGCTGAGTCTTAAAAGAAGATAGAGTTTCACCTGGTGGGCAGGCATGCCAGGTGAGAAGGGCAGAGCTGGGGAAAAGGGCAGTTTGACAAAAGCAGAATCAGAAACACCTTGCTGAGGTGGCTTGGGGCAGGATACAAGGGTGGGGTGCTGAGATACAAAGCCAGAGAGACAGAAGGGGACCCTATCACATTGAGACTTGTAGGCCACACTAAGCTCTTTGTACATTAGAGATGACAGAGCCACTAAAGGTTTGGGAGAGAAGCATGATCAGATTTGTATTTTGAAAATAATAGTGATAGCACACATGTGTAAAGTCTCCCCAGGCAGCTACATGAAAGCTGGGGGTGAGTTCTGGAAAAGCCAGGAAATTATGAACAGCTTTTTGATAATCAAACCAAAGTGCACGAGATACACAGATAGGTGGCAAATACAAGATCAGGAACTATATACTGAAACTCCTTAAGCACGTACCATTTTACCTTCATCTTTAGCTTAAGGATGCTACTGAGGCAATACGGAGTCTTTAAACAATTCTATTCTGTCACAACAATACACTTTAGGGCAGAGGCAGTGAAGACAAGCTCTGGTGTCAGTATGTTCAGCAAACCCCTCCCAGCAACCCTGGCAGCTGTCATGCTTTTTCGCTGGGATCCAAGGGTACAATTGCTCCTGGGTCAGGGCTTCTCCTCCACTTTTCCAAGAGAGAAGCCTTGGAAAAAATACCTGTTTTAGGTGAGCTCTGCAAATTGAAAATGAATGGACCAGTTGGAGCCTTATTTTATGCAGCTGAAAATGAGCCGGTTAATTTAACTTTGTTTCTTCTATTCATGGTCTAGCTAGCTAACTGGGGGTGGGGTGGGGGGGTGGATCAAGGATCTTCAATTTCAGTTGATAAATGCCACATACACCAAGTGTGGGGAGAAAACAAGGGAGTTCTGTATTTGGAATCAGGTTACCACTCCAGAATGTAATTGGGTTCTATAGGGAACCGTAAATAATCTCAAGTTTGGACAACAGCGAAAGCCCATTGCAGAGTACTTACTGTAGGGTGTAAAAGTGCCAGATTTGGGCTAGGAATGGGGGAAGGCTGCAAGGAAGGGTGAGCCTGGGCAGGCAAGAGTGACTGTGTCACTCAGAGGGCAACCCCTTCTGCCCATTCTAGCCTTGGGCCCCCATCCTGTCTTCTCAAGACAGACAACCCCCGAGATTAGTCTAAATCTCCCCCAATGTTCCATGGAAAAGGGTTTCTGTAATCTGGGCAGCTCCAGCCCATCTCCAGGGTTCTCCAGAGAGGAAAGGACACCCTTTCCTCCTGGATCAGTACCGGCATCCTGGATGTTTGCTGACTCTGCACAGGAAAATCCTCTAGAGATAGGACCTGGGTGGAAACATTTACAATGACGTTCATCTCCTAAAAGATACTCCATCTTTTGTCCCACTCAGGAAAATGGTGTCGTTGGGAGAAGGCTAATTAGTCTCCAGAGGTAAAGGTTTGGGCCAATTGTTTGAGTCCGTTGAAGCGATGAGCACATTTCTTTAAGCAGGGCTACATCATAGCACCAACTTCATCCCACCTGTACCCAAGGCTGGGACAGGTGGGCAGAGAAGTTTGGCGGGGAAAACAGGAGTTGCGGAGGGAGTCTCAGCAAGCACAATAAAGCCATGAAATGAAAAATGTCATCCTCTTATATGATTTCTGAAAGACTTTTAGGTGCCAGGTGTCCTATCCTCTTCTCATCCCCAATCCCTCATCCCGGACTCCGGGAGCGGCGGGGCTAGAGGAATAAAGTCCTCGCGGAAGGCTGAAACAAGTGCAAGAGCATCTGTTTCTCTAGCGATGATCTCGGGGGGACAATGCATTCGCCTGGTATTCCACATCGTCTCAGTGACAACGGGGGCAAGAAGGGGTGGTGTGTGGTGGTGTGCGCGAGGTTTACTCCGAACCCTGAGTCCTTCCACTTTTCTCCCTCCCCACTCCCCCGGGGATGGGGCCCGCCCCACCCCGGGTAGCTACGGACCACCGGGCTCTGCCCTCGGAGCCTGCCCAGGTGACAGCCGGCCCGCCACAGCCCCTCTACCTTCCACCCGGGACCAGGCAGGTGGGGGAGCCCCCGCGGCCCCATCCGGGCGGCAGCGGCTCCGGCTCCGCCACGGTGTCGGAAAAGGTCCCGGCCGGGGACCCGCCGCAGCGCAACTCGGAGAGCGCCCCCCGCCCACGGCCCGGCCCCGCGCGGCTCACCCTCCGGTCTCGGCGCCCGAGTCCACGCAGTCATCCTCCTCGCCACCGCCCGCTTTGGGGTCCATGGCGCGCTCCCCGCCGCGCTCGGCTCGCGGGCGCCGGCGTGACCAGGGGCGTGCTCCCTGCGGGCCGCCCCGCCCAGCCCCGCCTAGCCCAGCTCGAGCTGCTGGCCGGGCCCCCGCGGAGCCTCTCGCGGCCGGGGCTCCGGGAAACAACTCTGGCGCGGGCCGTACTCCCCCGCGCCGCGCCGCGCCGCGCCGCGCCCTCTCCTGGCCGCGCCCGGCCGGTCACTGGCGGCCGCTCCCGCCCCGCCCCGCCCCTCGCGGCTCGGCGGTGGGAGTGTGTGTGTGCGCGCGCGGGGTGCGCCCGTGAACTAGGGCTTGTGCGCGCGCGCGTGCCGGTGAGCGAGACCGCGGGCGCGCGCAAGAGGGTGTGTGCGCGGGGCGTGAGCGGGTGCGCGCGGGTGTGTGCAGGCGAGCAAGGGCTTGGGCGCGCGCAAAAGGGTGTGTGCACGGGGTGTGAGCCAGTGCGCGAGCGTGTGCTAGCTTGGGTGTTGCGCGCCAGTGTGTGGTGTGAGTGCACGAGTGGGCGAGGTGTGTGAGATCGCGTGCGCCTGTGTTGTGGTGTTGATATAAGTGGGTGGGTGAGGTCGATGTTTGTGCGGGCGCTGAGCGTGTGTGCCGTCTGTGCTTTGTGACCACGTGTGGTGTGTGAATGGATGTGTGTGTGCATAGAAGCCGCCCCTCTCTCCTGGGCCCAAAGCCCCAGGATTCTGCGTCCCATGGATTGACAGGATGTTCCAGAGCCCCAGAGCTGGGAGCAGCGCCGAGAAATGGGGCTGCACCTTGAAAGCAAGGAGGGATCTAGTTCACTACTGGGACTAATGGGAACCTCTAGGTGTTTTCCCTCAGTTCCCTCAGAATTGGCAACACTGAATTCATTATCACCTTTCTTAGTGCAGGTCTGATGGCTTCCCAGCACCCAACTTGACAGTTTACAGTGTCATGCATTCTTTTGCTATTAAAAGAAAAAACAAAAAAAAGGCTTCAGAAATAAAGACCATTGGATGTACCTGCATTCAGGAGCCTTTCCAGTTAAGGGGATAATGGATGTTTGCAAAGGACTCTCAACACCCCCCCCCCCGCCCCCCCCACCCCACCCCTGTTCCTTGGAGTGAGGTTATGATCGCTGTTGGAGGGGCACACCTCTTTTTAGTGAGGTGAGGCTGAATAGAAGCTTGAGGAGAGGCAGAACAATACAACTCACATTTAATTTTGACAGCCCTGTCCAAGCCATTGGAAGGCACTCATTTCTACTTTCTTCTGTTTTCAGGCCAAGTTACTTAACTTCTATGACCCTTACTTACCTGTAAGATGGGGCTATTGATATCTACTCTATAGCCTACTGGGAATTTAACGAGATTTTAAAATTTAATTTTACATACATGTAAAAATACTTAGCATTGGTCCTGATAATGTCAAGCAATTGTCACAGGCAGCTGTCATAACATTTAAGGCACAAGCTAGCTATGTTTCTAATTTCAACTTGCAAAGCAGTGACAAGATATGTCTTAAAGAGGAATCTATTTTCTTTTCTCTCCTTCTCCCCCCTCTTCTGTTCTTCCTTCTTTACCTAATTATCGCTCCTTTTTTATTCGTATCTTAATTAAATTGCACTAAAAGAGGAATCCAATGAATAAAAGAATACAAGCACAATCTCATCATTAAGAAAAAAAACACAGGAGAAGATGCCAACCTCAAATCTTAATGAATTATCTTTACTGAGTGTAAGATCCTTGCCATGCAAAGCAGAAATGGATGTATTATACTCAGTTTGTGCTCATTAGCTGCAAGAAGGAAGTGTGTCAGTTCCTTAGGGGAGATTCCCCTAGCCCCACCCTGTATACTGATTTCTAAAAGGAAATTCTCACACAAGGCAAAATTACTGCACATTGCTATTAATGACCATTTGAAATTGATCGATTCATCCAGTAACTATATAAATACCAGACCAGAGGGTGAACTCTGGATACACAAATAAGGGAAAATGGGAACAGATATGATGCCTGCCTTCATGGAGCTTGTAATTCAGAGGGGGAGACTAATTAAATTACATACACTAAGATATAAAACATAAATGAAGATTAAATACTCCAAAAAGAATGGTGTGCCCTGAGAAAGAGATTATTTAAAATGGGGTGTCAAGGGGAATGCTTTCTTGGGAAGGGATATTTTAGCCCTTCTCTGCCTCCGGGCCTTTGCACTTGCTCTTCCTTCTTCCTGGAATACTTTCTCCCAGACTTTCTATGAGATTCCTGCCATATGTCCTTCAGGACTATGTTCAAATGGTCCTTTCCTCAGAGAACCCTTCCCAGCTAAACCTAAATCCCAGCATCCCCTTATTCTATTCTACTCTTGGTTATAACTCTACCAGGCCCTGGCATATGAGAGATTTATTTACTAATTACCTGCTCTTCCCTCCCTGTAGAATGCCAGCTCCACAACAGCAGGGACTGTTGGGTTCACTGCTACATCCCCAACATGTGGGGCAATAAATGTGTTCATGAATGAAAGGGAAGCAGTCCCAGGGAGGAGGCAGGAGTGAAAAGAGCTTTCCAGATGGAGAGACCAGCATTCAGTTAGAGTGGAAGAAGGCTGGGTGACGAGAACACAAAGTGACAAAGATAGTGAGAGATTTCTATATAAATGTGACATCTCCGGGAAATGAATAGACCATTAGAGCCTATTTGGAAAGTAGAAGGACACATAATGTCAGTGCAATCAGGTGGAAGAAATTGATAAAGTGTAACAAACATTCTACCATGTTAGTGTCCTTACCACGATGAGGAAAGCTACTTTGTCAATCTTGGGTAGGGACAATTCATATTTGTCCCTTCGCTGAATGCTCAGGAAAGGTCGATGAAGCAGGCTTATCTTTTCATTTTACAGTCAAGGAAACTAAACCTCAGTGAGTCCAAGTGCCTTGCTCCAGGCCACCCAATGCACAAGCAGAGGAGCCCAGTGGATCATTTACCGTGCGTGGGATCTCTGTCACCTACCTGGAAGGCTAATGTGTGGCCCAGTCACATCCCCAGGAGGATTGCACAAGAGAAAGGGTGGAGAAAAATGGTAAACTAAGTGCAGCCCTTGGAGGGGGGGCCAGGGAAAATGGATGCTACTTTAACTATTTCAGGTCTTCTCAAAAATCCAGGAAAAGGTCAGTCCAGACCAAAAAAAAAAAAAAAACAAACCAACCTGGACTGCATCTCAGAATGATGCATTGATTCACGTCCCCTCAACCAGAGGGGACTCAGGTGTTATATTTATCATCAGCACAATGTCCGATGGCAGCTCAGTGATGCACTTGTTATTGGGGAGAGAAGTTTGAACAATAATTATGGTCCCTCTGAACAACAGATCTCAGTTATAGGAGGGCTCCTGCTTCAGTCCTTGGAGCTTAGGAGCCTCACATTATTTGTTATGTATTTGGTGGAAGAGCTGCCAGCAGGTAATCACCACGAGGACCTTGTGGCAATCACCATAAGGTACACTGCCCATAACATTTGCATGGTTCCCAGGCTTGACTTCCAGCCATTTAGCGCTGATTGCCGTAATCATGGGGTACAGTGCCCCCATCTCTTTCCCCAGCAAGATGGGGGCAGAGGAGTATCAGTGGTCTTCTTAAGGTGTCATGCCGGCTGCCTTCAAGGTGTTCCCATCAGTCTGAGGATGGCGTGGGAAGAACACTGAGGATGCTGTCACAGGCCAGGAAATGCAAACCCTGGGTTCTGGACCTGAACCTGTCATGTCACTAGCAAAGAAGGGGGCCTCTCCGCTGTTTCTAAAGCTCTTGCTACATTTTGGGCATTGTAGTAGCAGCTTTACATACACGATCTCTGGAATCCTCACAGAAAGCTGGTGAGGCTTTCTTTGTCCTTCAGACATGCTTGTTGGTACAAATCTCATGGGAGACTTGAAGCCCTCCAGAGACTAGGAAATATATCAATCCTAGATGTCACTGATTTTTTTAAAGATTTTATTTATTTATTTGACACAGAGAGAGAGATCACAAGTAGGCAGAGAGGCAGGCAAAGAGAGAGGGGGAAGCGGGCTCTCCGCTCAGCAGGGAGCCTGATGTGGGACTGAGATCCCCATCCCAGCTGAAGGCAGAGGCTTAACCCAATGAGCCACCCAGGTGCTCTGTCACTGATTTTTTAGTCACTTGTTCTCAGATGCACTGACAACATTCTCATGTTCTGTTTCACCTACCATGCTCATTTCAGTCTCTGCTGATGTTTTCACATGTGTTGGTGTATTAGAAAATAAGGCCATTCATCCGTCTATTTATTGAGCTCTCACTGTGCACCCAGTACCAGGGACACGATGGGGAATGAGCCAGAGGCAGTGGCTGGCCTAACAGAGCTGTCGAGGTCAGGAGAGGACAGTTTATCATATTCCAGGCCCCAAGGGCAGGACTGGCTTTCCCACCAAGACTTGCCTTCCTTAGATGGCTCCTCAAAGCTCTTGACAGGTGTACAGTGTGTTGTGGTCCATTAGGGTAGGACTGGCATATCAGAGTCCTTTACTAAAGGAAAGGAAGAAAAAAAAAAGGAAAACCTTGAAATAACGTGATGGTAAATAAAGAGCATCAATTTTACTGATGAAAGAGATTAGTAATTAAGAAAGACATAAGTAATGGGGAGGGGCTGAGGGTTTTGAACAACCAGAGGATAAGTAGCTTGAAGACTAAGAACTTGAAGCATTGGAGATTGAGAAAGGTAGAAGTTAAAATCTCCTGAGCATGGGATTGGCCTGGCTTTGAGATTCAGTTTGGATGGAAATGGGCCACACCTTGCATGAGTGGACCCTCTGGACCATTTGCTGAGAGGCCAGACTAATCTAAGATAGTTCTTTAAATGAAATACTAGTTTAGGGTATACAGAAGCAAATAGAATGGGAAAATATGTTGGTTTGGGAAGTTTTGCTCATTCCCAAAATCCACGTGTCCCAGAAACAAAAATTTCAGGTTAAAAAGAGATGGCAGCAGGGGGACTCTCTTTCTTCCAAGTCTCCAGAAGAGTTTATCTAATGTGAAAAATAAATATTATGATCATGACAAGAAAAATTATAAACTATTGACAAATCTACTTAGACAAAGAAAGCCACTAGCCTTACATGCAAACATAAGGGGACCAGATGGCAAAGGGATAAATGGAACTAAGGATAAATGGTTGAGTTGGAAAATAATCTCATTAAAGTATGAATGACTCGGCTTGGATAAGAGGGAGCAGGGATGGCGGTCCTGGCTGGGAGGCTTCCCAAGACTCTGAGCCTATGTTTCCTAGTGTGAGATCTGGAGTCCAAGACCAGACACCCCACAGTATGCCCACAGTTACCCCTCCAACCTCCAGGGGTGGGCCAAAAGAGAGAGGGGAACAGGAAAGACCTCTGGAAAAGTGCTGTGGAAATTTAAGAATACAATGAAACTTTAGACTCAGAACACTGAGGATAGCTGAGCCTTCTGGGAATTGTGTCCAGGTCACCCACTTGTCATCACACTGATGGTCTAGACTTGGACAGGTGAGCTCTCTGTCATCCTCACATTCTGACACTTTCCTTCTGTGACCCAATCTTCCACAGCTTTGTCCACCTGCATTAATCTGCTAGGACTGTTATAACGAAGTCCCCCAGACTGCATGGCTTAAAACACAGGAATTTATTTTCTCACAGTTCTGGAGGTGGGCAGTCCCACGTGGTGGTGGTGGCGGCGGGTTTGGTCTCTCCTGAGGTCTCTCCCCTTGGCTTGCAGATGGCTGGCTTGTCTCTGTTCTCACATGGTCACTCTGCTTTGCATGCACATCCCTGGTATCTCTTTGAGTGTCCAAATTTCCTCTTTTTATAAGGACACCTGACAGACTGGATTAGGATCTACCCTACTGCCTCATTTCAACTTCATTATTTCCCTAAAGACCTTTGGGGTACTGAGGGTTGGGCTTCAGCCTCGGGATTTGGAGGCACACCATTCAACCCATCACACTGCCTTTGAAGGCATCTCATGTAGAAGGTAAGGTGGCATGTAATGGATAAGACGGACCTTTGATGCCAGCCAGACTACCCACATTTAAACTGTTCCTCTCTCACTTTCTAGGTTTGTGATCTGGGGCAAGTAAGCTCTCCGAGGGGTGGATCTCTTGTTTGTATCCCCGGCATACCAAGGGCTTTGGGAGGACTGAGAAGTTACCACATACAGGGCTGACATAGGGCCCAGCATGTGGGAAGCATTGGGTGTTATCATTCTGCTCTGCAGTCAGCTTCCAAATCGCTCGCTCTCTCTCTTTGTGAGCCCCTTGAGTTCTGTGTCTGACCATCCTAATGCTCTTGACCCTCTCCATACGAATGCCATGCCCATGCACTCACGGACTCCTCAAAATGACACTGACCTGATGATCCTGCTGGATCTGCTCCACATGAGAGAGAGACCCTGCCTTTGAATGCTGACAGTCATTAGTGGGAGATCCAGGCAGGTAAACCCTACACCTCAACACCATGTGAGAATGTTATGACAGATGTCTGTGGGGTTGTTTAGAACGTACAAAATGTTGTTTGAGCCAGTGGAAGTAAGGAAACCATGCATCCTGAGAAGCATGGGAGGGAAGTGGGGAAGAGCCGGATGAAGTGACGGGGAAAGGTTTCACGGAATAGACGATGTGGCTGGCAAAACAGGTGATGGGGGTTAAGGAGCGCACTTGTCGTGATGAGCACTGGGGGATGGACAGAAGTGCTGAATCACTATATTATACATACACCTGACACTAACATAACACTGTGTGTTAACTGAACTTGAAATAAAAAACTTTAAAATAAAATAAACGTGCTTTCTGTTGTAAAAAAAAAAAAGAAGAAGAAGAAGAAGAAAGAAAAAGACAATGTTTGTTGAGCTGAAGGAAGGACTCAAGTTCACCAAATACACAGAGAGAGGAAGGGCAGAAACCTTGCTTCTCTGAGGTTTCACTCCCTTCTGGGGAGTGGACATTACAGACATCTTGTTTCCTCCCTTGGCCCACCGAGGACCTCAATGTTTGCTCACGATCATCCCTTCCACCAGAGTCTTGCCTTCGTTTTCCAATTGCTCCAACTACAGTCGACAACTCCCAGATGCAAACCTCTGACTGCCAATTCCAACCTTCCCACTCTCATTCCTGTCTCCCGACCTGTTCCCTAGCCTCACGAAGGCTTCTATTGGCACACCTCCAAGTAGAATGTGTCTAAATGTCTAAAATGTGTCTGGATGGATCTGCTATTGCCCGACAGTACGGCTGACAAATTTTCATCACTACCACCTACTCACAGAATACAGGCAAACACCTCCCCACAGCATGGACCTTTTTGGCTTCCTTTCCCTTTCTCCCTTCTTTCTACTCCCTGTGACGGATCCTTCCTGGTCCATCAGCTGCTCTGGATCAGGGACAGCACTAGGTGCTGTGGACAGACATAGGGTCCCATCCCTGCCTTTAATAAGCAGCTGCTTATTAAAGTTATTAAAGAGTTAGAAAGTGACTAGACAGTTTGCAAACCATGTGATAACTTCTCTCAAACCCAAAGAGAGGGCTGAGGGGATTCTCCTTATCTCTGCCAACTCCTGGACCTTTTATATAACACCTGTTGGTGTACTCACCTTGTCTGGTTTTTTGTGTGTGTGTGCCAGAACCACGTCTGGGCCCCTGGAGACTTCTTTCTGTGAGGGAGGTTTACAAGTACCAGGAGCCACAGAATGAGAAGGTTGCCCTATTGGACAGGTGGTCTCCGTGGGTTGAGCCAAGCCTCAGGCTTAGATTACCACTGTGCTGGGTGGACCCTGCCTAGACCGGCCATCCTCAAGATGGCGGCTGGAAGAACCACTGACAGTATCTTTGGGATACTGGCTCTGGTAATGTGGTTGTTAGTTTTTTATAGTTTAAGAACCTGACTTTGTCAACATGCACAATGACTACCTTCAAAATAAATCCTTTCCACCTAAGGCTCCTATCCCCAGGAAATTTTCCCTATTGCTTGCTCCTTCTATCTACTGTATCTTCAGCCTTTCACAGGTCTCTCCACTGACATTGAAATACACTCACCTCTCTCATGTTCAAAAAGTAAAAACCCTATGTTCTCTATCAACATCTGCCACTCCTTCACACAGCACATTTTCTGAAAATGTGGTTTCTGTTTGTAATCCCTGTCTCCTTTCCATTCCGGGCAGGTTTCTGTTGCCTTCCATACTAGTAACTTCTTCTTCCAGGGACAGGCTCTTCCCTTGGCTTCCATGGTATCACATGCCCTGGTCTTCTTTCCAGCCCCCTGCTCACATCTACTTTGTCTCCCATGTAGTTTCCCCTACTGTCTTTATGGATAGGAGTCCTCAAGGCTGTCACTAGGCCCCCTTCTCCTCTTTCTTTGCATTCTCTCCCTTGGCCTGTGATTTCAGCTGCCACACACAGGACACCCAACATGACATGTCTATGACCTCTCCAGCTCTGACACCTCCTCTCTGCCTTGGGCGGGTCTGTCCACCTTATTATCTCTATGACATCTTTCCTTGAAGGTTTCAAAGGCACTTCCAATTAAAGTGCTATAAAACTGAGCTCATGATCACCATCCCCATCCTTCCTGCCCTCCCACCCTCATACCTGCCATGATTCTCTTCTCCATCCCTCCTCCAAGTGAATGGTACTATCATGTGTCGTAGTTGCAAGCAAGAGATCTAGGTGTCATCCTTGAAAACTCTTTCTTCCTTAACCACTACCAATGCATCACCAAGTCCTGTCAAAATCTTTGTCTTGTCTCCAACTCCACTGCCATCATGGTAGTCCTTTCTTCCCTCTCTAGGCTAGCCTATTATGCTAGTCTTCAAATGGCTCTGCATATCCTTTCCTACCTTTCTCATCTAGACACCATATTCTTCCTGAAAGACAAGTCTGACTGTGTCATCTCTTCCACAGTCTAAAGGATTGTGATAGCTTTCAATTGCTCTTAGAACAGAGACCAGAATTTTACCAAACCTCCAGCCATGTGTCATCACAGCCCCTCCCCCACCCCATTCTCCCTGCATTCTCTGTGCTCCAACTACACTGGCCTTCTTTAGCTCCTCAAATGATCTACTGTGCTTCATCTCCAAGCACATTGGCTTATGTTGGTTTCTCTATCTGGAATACTCTTGCTAGCTCATCTTAATCTACTTGGTCATCAGATCACCTCTCAATAATTATTTCCCCCTACTAGAAGGATCCCTCTATTTGCATATTCAGAGGCTCTTAACAAAGAGGTCATCTCATATTTGTTTGTATGGCTCTTTGATCATTCCCTTTTTCCACCTGTAAATTATAAGTTCCATGAAGACCAGACTGTTCTGCTCACCATTTTACCTTCAGTGTCTAACATAGGGTTTACATATGCTGCATGTTATTACAACAGACACTTCTCTGCCTAGCATTTAATCCTGAGTCTGGCACATAGTAGGCATCCTGCAAATGTTGCTGAAAGGGTGAGAAACACATGGGCTGTGAATGTTCTAAGCTCTTGGAGGAAACCAGAAAATTCTCAAAGATATTCACCTTTAAAAAAAAAAAAAAGGACTTATGGTCTTATTAAAGCATTCATCATTCATCATGGCAGAATATGTAACTGAGCAAACATGGTTCAAATAATTAAGTTTTATCCCGCTGGGAGATTTACTTACTGGAAGAAGTAAGGGAAAAGGGTAGAGTGAGTGACAGTGGTTAATTCTCACAACCTCTCAAGAGTTGACCCAAGTGACCTCTGGACTCTTCCAGGCATGAGTAATATAATGTGGAAAACATTACATTATGAACTGGCTCTGTTTTGATGTTTTCATTTTTCCATAATATTTTCCAGAATTCAAAGTATTATTTCAAGTCATCACAAGGTAAATTAGGTCATTTTCTTCCCATTCTATCTTTGACAGGCAATCTTCTACTGTGACGGTCATTTTGACCTGTTACCCAGGATTCTCACAGGGTAGAGGTTACTAAGCACTGAGAACTGTTTGCTGGAGGTTGTAGAATCTTCTCTTCTGGAAGGGAAGGGAGCTCTTTTAAATACAAGGATTTCTTAGTTCCTGAGGGTTAGGTTAAATGTTCTCCTGCTGAAGGGGAGTGGATTGATCCCATGAGTTCCCCAGGTCTCCCTTTGCATTATGATTCCATGATCCTATTAATGTTTGACAGAAGGGCAAGTCTAAATGTGCAATTCCATATAACCCTTGAGTTTTCTCTGGGGGATGAAATTGAATAGAAAATGGAATATATCATAGTGATGGAAATCTAGCTGTGTGCTTTGGAATAGTAACTAGCTGCACAGCTTTATCACCTTGGAAATATGCAAGGCCTGAGACGGTGATCTTAGAGGGCTTATGCTACTGACTCCAAATTTATCTGGATTTGGCTTCATGGTGGGAGGAAACACATGTGATACTTTATCTGTGAGTCTGAGAACACTGACAAATGGTGTTCTAAGTGATTTAAGAAACCAGTAGTGCATAAACCAAATGGATCAAGGTGCAACCCGTGGTTTATGCTAAAAAGAAGGGAATGTGGGGTGCCTGGGTGGCTCAGATGGTTAAGCATTTGCCTTCAGCTCCGGTCATGATCCTGGGGTCCTGGGATCGAGCCCCACATTGGGCTCCCTGCTCAGTGGGGAACCTGCTTCTTCCTCTCCCTCTGCCTCTTCCCATGCTTGTACTCTCTCTCAAATAAATAAATAAAAAATCTTAAAAAAAAAAAAAGAAGGGAATGTGGGTCAGGTTGTTTCACACATGATGCTAAATATCAAGATGATTCATGAGAAAAAAAAAAAAAAAAGACTGTCAAACATCTGCCCATTTGGTTTATATGATGCCAGACACTGAGATATTTGGAAACACTGAAATGTTTGACATTGCAATGATAAACTTTCTGGATGAACAATTATGTGGGTTATTTCTTGAATTCCTTATCTTGAATTCCTGCATACATCATTTTTGAAAAGTTGCTTTACTATATGTAAGTAGGATTTACATTGCATTTCAAAACATAATGTACAGCTATCCAGAGAGGTGTTGTTGTTGTTTTTTGAATAAGTGTTTCCCAATTCTAGGATACAATTTTTCCCAACAGAAAGATTGTAGAAACTTCCATTTGCCCTCTGATCAGCAACACACACAGGGAGCCGCACCCTCCTCCCTAGAGTACTTCTTTCACTTGGTATCACCCCTGTTTGTTCTCTTCCCACATTTCTGGACGTTGCTTCTCAGATTTCTTTGCCAAATCCTAAAGATCAATCTGACTTTTTGTATTGGAAGAATACAATTAGAAGGCAGTTGGAAGAGTACAGTTCTCTTCTAATGTCTCTCTCCTCTTTCTCCACTCATTCCCTTGATGATCCTATGCATACTTACCAATACAAGCACTATCAATATGATGACTTCTACACTTACAACTTTGACCCATTTCTCTCAGCTGAGCTCCTACCTTAAGTTCAATTCCCTCCGTGGTATTCTCTTTTAAATGTCTCAGAGATGTGTCAAATGCAACATGTCCAAAACAGAATTTATGATCTTCCTCCCCAAACCTGCTGCTTTTCCTCCCTATTTCTTAGTGTATGATCCCACCATCTACCAGAGATCAGGGAGTCATCTTTGGGACCTCCATCTGTCCCACTTTTCTCATCTGATTATCAGAAGTACACCTGGTAAGTGTCTCTTGGATTGTCCCCTTCTCTTTATTTCCAATGGGAAGAACTCAGTCCAGATCATGGTTGCTAACCTAGATGACAGCAATGGCCTGCTAACTGGCACTGCTGTACCCATTCTTGCCCTCTAACAATATATTCTATATACCAGGTAGAGAACTTTTACAGAAATGCAAACCAAATCATGTTACTTCTCTGCTTAAAGCCTTTCCATGATCTCCCAACATCCTTAGGGGCAGTAGGAAGAATGGGCTTGCAGGACAAGACTATACATTATATCTTAGAAATGCTGACCTTGAAATGCCTGTGGGATTCAGTTAGAGTCCACTGGGCAGATACAGATAGAGGTCATAATAGGAGATATAGCTACGGTAGTTGCTGCAGGAACAAAGAACTGAATGGAGATGTCATAAAGGTAAACTAGGAGGATCCCCATTAGGGCTTACAAAATGGCAATCAAAGTTGAATGTGGCCACAGCATTCAAGAGGCTTTGGAGGATGAGGAACTCTACTTTGCAAACCCCTCCTCCCCCCCCCCCCCCCCACTGAACCAACCAGTGTTTTAGGAGCTGTTTCATGTACATCGAACTCACACGGGATTGATGCACAACCAACATGTCAGTTCATTAATTTAGAGTAGAAACAAAACTACTACGTTCTTCCAAAGACTTTAGTTCACTGCTAAGTACATTCTCTGCCTGAAGACAAATTACTGTAAGATAAATTATAATCAGAAGGCTGCTTGGTGAGCATAACATGTAAGTTAGGGAAGGGAGATGAATGACTCTTATTGAATCGCCGTTCTGGGATATTCATGTACATGTTTCTAGGCACCGTGGAGTCGGTGTCTTGAAATTTGTTAGTGCTTAGCTAAATCTGAGGTTGGGGTTAAAATAATGAAACCATTTCTACCCACACACGAGAATTATTTTCTACAAATGGTTTTTGCTCCCTTATAAAAACAAAACAGCAAACCACCAAAGGAAGATACCGGGTTGTGGAAATGTTCAGCATTTAATAGCAATATTTAGTTCAAAATATGTCATAATTCGAAAGGTAACTTTGTACTCTCCACAGGAACCAGCTGGAAGAATGTTCTAATTTATTAAACTTCTTACCCTGAGGAAGATAAAGCAGTTGAACGAAGAGTCATTTGATTCCTCTCTTCTGCTTGGGTCTTAGAAAAAAACAACCAGAGGAAGAAGCACCATGCTTCTGATGTAATTGCCTTGGGGGAAAAGAATCAGCGAGAAGCAAGCTCTGCTCTAATGAGCAGAAATTAGGAGATGCACAACGACTGTTCTGAGCACAGGACTGCTGAGGTTTGTGGTATTTCTCCTGCCCCTCCCTAGCCATTAGGAGGACACTGAGAATTTCACTCTGAACCAGGCACTGTTCAACACCCTTCAAACATATTAACTCTTGAACGCTTAAAACCCTGTAAGCTAGATGCTCTATTTATCCCCATTTTGCAGACCAGAAAAATGAGGTACAACAATGCATGTAACCTGCTGAAGGCATATAACCAGTAAGTGGCTGAGCTGGGATTTGAGCCTAGGAGGTTTGATCCCTGAGTTAACAATCTCCAGATCCTAGTCTCTTCCTTTTGCTCTTCCTGGAAATGGGAGTGTCCCAAGTTGGTGATCTCTGGTCCTGGGAGAGCTTACTGTTTGCAGTAAGCCACAATCAGCTTGAGGAGACCTATGCCTGTACCCATGGAGGGGTTCCACCAGAGGTTCAGAAGAAGAGAAGGGGCTGAAGTAGGGACATGGATATCGGTGTCTTTTCTATTTTTTTCCTTCTTACCCATATACCAAAAGTTGAGATTCTTAAGTAGCCTGGCTGTGGAATGCTTGTTTAAGGCAGACTGGGGTAGGGTGTTGGGAAAACAGCAAAGGAACCATGGCAGTGAGCTCTCAGGTCAGGCAGCAAGGGCTCCCTCTCCTTTGGACTGTGTATTGGACACGTAGACAGGCTTGCAGTATCTAGTGGCTTTTTCTTTAAGCCGCCTGCTGACCACATCCTTCTATTTAAGTCTTCCTTCAGGAAGAGCAAAACACAAGGGCAGTTTACTGGGCTTGGACAGACACAAATAGCTTCAGTTTTGTGTTTCTGCATGATCTCTCTGTTTTCTTCTATATATGGTTAATATTATTCACTGTGTTATTAGATTTTCTGTTTAACATTGAACAGGTGACATTACTCATGAGTTACAATGGCAATGGTAGTGGGGATGGGGCGGAAATGGTCTCATTTCTCCCAATAGATTAATATAGGGAGAATGTTATAAGCATTTAACTGACAGTCAATGCCAGGAATAGAAAGAAAAGAGTCAAACAGATCCTGGGAACATCACTCTTTAGGGAAGAGCACAAGAAGAAGGAGACTGGGAAAGATCCTAGATTAGTGGAAAACTGTTAGAGAAGCCAAAGTAGAGTTTGGGGGAAGCGTTTTGTCATCAAGAATGTCGGACAATTTACAATAGCCAAGAAGATACACAAGCAGCCCAAGTGTCCATAGATGGATGACTGAATAAGGAAGATGTGATATATATTACATGAATATATTACTCAAGCATACAAAGAATGAGACATTACCCCTCCTTATAAAGAAGGAGATTTCGCCATTTGCGAAAGGATAGACCTAAAACATACTATGCTAAGTGAAATAAGTCAGAATACCACATATTTCACTTATACAGGGAATCTAGAAAACAAAACAAAGAAACACACACAAAAAAACTAGAAACTGACTCATAAATACAAAGAACAAACTGGTAGTTGGTTGCCACAGGGGAAGGGGTTTGGGGGATGGGCAAAATAGGTGGAGGAGAATAAGGGGCACAAACTTCCAGTTATAAAATAAATAAGTCATTGAGATGAAAAGCACAGCATAGGGAACATAGTGAATAACATTGCAATAATTTTGTATGGTATGGATGGTGACCACGCTATGGAGAACACTGAGTCACATACAGAACTGTCAAATCACCATGTTGTATGCCTGAAACTAACACTGTATGTTAACTATGTTAACTATACTTCAAAAAAAAAAAAAAAGAGAGAGAGAGAGAGAGAGAAAGAGAGTGTCAAATATTATGAGGAGGTCAAGTAGAACAAGATCCTGAAGTAGTTGATGAGAATCAGAAAGCTCTGACAGAAAAGTGAAACAAGGTATCATCACGATGATGGCAAAACTCCAGCTCATAATCAGACATGCTGGAAATCAGGTGATGGAGAGGTTTATTGATTCTGGTCCAGGACGTTGCAGACCCAAATCAGATTGAGAATTAGGCAATGTGACCCTAAATCCAGGGAGGAGCTAAGAGATTACTCCATTAGACAAGTATGGACTGGGTGTCCATATTGGGAGAATGTCCATTAAAAGGTGCTTAAATCTTATGGCTCAGGGTCATTTGCAAAACTGCCCTGCATATCTTCAACTGTTAAGAAGCAGTTTTAGCTCTCAAGAATCATGCAGGATTTCTCAAAGGAGTCACCCCAATTCTCTTGGGCTAGTAATCTCAGTTCCAATTCCCTTAGAACAACAGTTTCTATTTGCTTAAAATAACAAAATCATTGATTTGGTTAATGTCTTTAACCCTAGAAATCAAAGAAATGATGAAATAGATAAAATCTATTGTATTCATACTCCTGTGTTAAGTTCTGAAATGATATCATATATTTGGATGTAAAATTTAGAAGAAATTCAGCATATGATTTGATAAGTTCTCCCACCTCAGGGCCTTTGCACTTGCTACTCTTCTGCTGGGAAATCTCTTACTCCCAACAGTCTTGGGCCTTGCTCTTCTAAATCCGTTGTCTTTACTCAAATAACAACTTACTGATAAAGCTTTTCCGATTCACCTTTTAAAAAACTGAAACTTATCCCTCCCCACCTCTGCTCAATTTTCTTCACAGAACTAGCTACAATCTGACATACTATACTTTTTCATTGTTTATTTGCCTTCACTGTGCACAAGGTACTGTTCCAGGTGCTGGGAGATACAATGATAAACAAGTAAAACAGACTTATCTTTTTTGAAAGAACGTTTCAGTGAGCTGCTTGAGGTCAGAGTGAATCTATAAGGGCATGGTTCATTAGCAGATGATAACTGCAAGATCTTCTCAGGCACAATAAAAAATGAAGAGGACAGAATTGTCTAGAAGGATCTCAAGTATCTTAACCCAAAGTAGGTTATTTTAGTAAGTTACATTAACTTATTATTGAGTCAGTATGTGATTTCTTAAGCTTTAAAATATATGCATGTGGTAAAAATTTCAAACAGAACAAAACTATATAATTGAAAAGTCAGACTCTTTTCCGTCTGAAACTTTTTTTTTTAAGATTTTATTTATTTATTTGAGAGACACACAGAGAGAAAGAGACAGAGAGAACAGAATAAGAGTGAGGGGCAGAAGGAGAAGCTGGCTCTCCGTTGAGTGGGGAGCCCAACACAGGGCTGGATCCTGGGACTCCAGGATCACGACCCGAGCCGAAGGCAGATGCTTAACTGACTGAACCACCCAGGCGCTCCACCATCTCAAATTTCTTGTCCTTTTTTTTTTTTTTAAAGATTTTATTTATTTATTTGACAGAGAGAGATCACAAGTAGGCAGAGAGGCAGGCAGAGAGAGAGGAAGGGAAGCAGGCTTCCTGCTGAGCAGCGAGCCCGACGCGGGACTCGATCCCAGGACTCTGGGATCATGACCTGAGCCGAAGGCAGCGGCTTAACCCACTGAGCCACCCAGGCGCCCAATTTCTTGTCCTTTTAACCCAATTCCCTCCAACAGTTTGTCTTGTTTCCCTTCAGACATTTTTCATGCACAGACCCACATATATATTTTTTAGCCAATTTGCAATATTATATACAGCCTGCATTGCTTTGGTTTTTGTCACTGAAGGTATTTTAGAGATGTAGCTATATAAATATACACAGGCCTGACCTCTTCTAAAAGAGCTTTTCTTTTAATATTTCATTACATGGGTTGCCTTTTTTTTTTTTTTTTAAGAGAAAGAGCGTGAGCAAGCAGGGGGCGAGGGGCAGAGGGGACATGAAGAGAGAGACTCTTAAGCAGTCTCCCCACCCAGCGTGGAGCCTAATGCGAGGCGTGATCTCAGGACCCTGAGATCATGGCTGGAGGCAACGTCAAGAGTCAGATGCTTAACCAACTCAGCCAGCCAGGTTTCTCATGGGTTGCTACATTTTAAACTAGTAACCTGTTGATGAAGCCAAACAATATCTCGAGGAACATCCTTATAGCACCTCTTTGTTAATTTGTCCACATACAAATGTCTCTGCAGGCTCAGCTGTTAGAAACAGAATTGCTGATATGAGTATGTGAGGGCATACGGTGCAAGAGTTGAGAGTATTTCCTTCTCAAACCCTAGTTTGAATGAATGCAAACCTTGGTTTTACTTCTAGCATTCCCACTGTGTTAGTCGACCATAGGACTTAATACTCCATCCCTTGCTGCCCAAGTTCCTATCCCAATAATGAAGATACTTAATAGCTATGCAAATAATACATCAGAGATGTAATTTATTAGAGTGGTACCAGAAAGTACCACTTATGCACTGGGAGATTTGACTTAATAATGCAATTCCACAAGCCTTTATTAAAGGCTCAATTCATAGGCCTGATTCATCCTTTTGTGTTTGTCTCAGTCATGTGTGTGGCCCTCAGCCACCACAGTGGGGGGCTGGAGGGCCCCTGCCGTGACTTACCATCTGAAATGGCAGCAGCGCTGAGCTTTCTGGCCAGGCTTTGAGCGGCTCAGCTGTCCCTAGCAGGAGAGCTTTCTATGAACCCATTAAGTGGAGGAGGAAAACCCCTCTCGCCTAAGGAGTCATGGGGCATTCAGCCCATCCCAGAACACCTGGGCTTGCTCAGATGCTGTCTGTAACTTTGTGTCAGGGGCACCACAGGGACGATGGGACAGCCCCTGCAGAAATCCTCGCAGAGAACATTTGACTGGGGGAGTTGACCCTCGAGTTTTAGGTTCACAAGCAGCTCTTAGAAAATCACAGACAGGCTTTTTAAATTTTTTAAAAAAGATTTTATTTATTTGAGAGACAGGGCAAGCTCATGAGCTGGGAGGGAGGGGCAGAGGGAGACGGAGAAACAGACTCCCCGCTGATCAGGGAGTCTGACAAAGAGGATGCAAGGATTTGGGACTCGATCCCAGGACCCGGAGATCATGACCTGATCCAAAGGAAGATGCTTAACTGACTGAGCCACAGATGGGCTTACGAGCAGCCTTGGAGGAAAAACTGCTGGTAAAGTCACACTTAATTTTTTTTTTTTCAATCAGGCAGAAATATTAGTATCAACAAAACTGAAGCAACACCTTTCTAGTGGTACGCTGGTAAGCCAGTTCTCTGGAGGGGGCTAAAAAGCCCGAATTATAGTGCCTGCCAGTTTCTGTGGTGTAACTATTTCCACTAGGCCAGCTGCGAAGATCTATACAGACTGGCTCTGTGCACCTCCGAAGCCACTGTGAGCTGGCCCTAGCTCACCACAGCACCCTACCTTTATGCAGAAATGAAAGAACGGTTCGTGTCTCCAAACAGAATCCTTGTTTGCAGTTTCACAATTGGGGCAACACTGCCATTTGTCCAACTGACAGAGGCTAGGGACTATTTTATAACTAACAACAAAGAATACAGTTTCTGTTGCTGCTAACAAAACCCTAAAAAAACAATGGCTTCAAAAACCCATTTTATTATGCTCACAGATTTTTGTGGGTCAGAAATCTGGACAGGGGAGATTGGGGGATGGTTTCTCTCTGCTATCCGATGAGAACCTTGATTAGGAAGATTCAAAGGCCATGGTTGATAACTGGAGGACTGGAATCTTCTAGAAGCTTTCCTCAAATGTCTGGTGGCTGATACTGGCTTTTATCTGTTACTGCAGCCGAGGCTATTGGCCAGAACGTCCATGCATGTCCTCTCCATGTGTCTCCTTGGGCATTCGCAGAATGATAGCTAGGTTCCAAGAGCAAGCATTCCAGGAGAGCCAGGTGAAAGCTGTTACTGCCTTTTATGAGGTAGACTTGTTTATTTGTTTCTTTTTTCAAGGGAATGTCACTGCTAAAATTATACGCCCACCCGGGTTCAAGGGGAGGGAATACAGATCCTACCTCCCAACAGGAGGAGTATCAAAGACACAGAAGAGTTAGTGGAATAGGAAGTATTTTTATGGCTCTTTTTGGAAAATATATTGTGTTAGAAATGGCATTTAGGGAATTCTTCAGAGAAGTAAGTGGGAATGACTCCCAACCAGTTCTTCCCCCAGTCACCCTTGAAGCTTTCATCCTTCAGGGAGACATCTAAGAGCTCTGTTAACTATCCATTTCCTTGGGGTGTTCCAGACTCTCTGCTCTAGACTTGACTACCGACAAACGGTGTGAAGGGACTCTCTTAGCTTAAGGAACCAAAAGAACCACATTCATCTATCCAATAAAGATTTATTGGCACCTGCTATGTACCTGGGACCATGCTGGATACTTGGGAGAATAGGCAGATATGGCCTTGCTCTCTAGCAGCTTGCCTCCTGAGGGAGAAGGCAAACAAAGAAACAAATAAGAAATATACTGATGGCTTGTACCAAGTACTAAAAAGACAACTAGGGTCCGTGATTGAGAATGACTGGCAGGGTGCTTACGTTGGAGGAAGCAAGTCTAAAGTCCCCGAGGTAGGAAGGAGTGAAGTGTGTTCAAGAGTCATAGAGAGAAATGGGGAGTCAGATAGGACCAAGGGACTGAGTGGAGATAACCTTGAGTGGAGCCATGAGCCCAAAGATGGCATTTAACACTGTGGGGAAGTAAAAGATGACCCATGAGAGAGTCCCAGGGGGGACTCTCAGCTTTTTTTTTTTTTTTAAAGGTTTTATTTATTTATTTGACAGACAGAGATCACAAGTAGGCAGAGAGGCAGGCAGAGAGAGAGGAGGAAGCAGGCTCCTTGCTGAACAGAGAGCCTGATGCGGGGCTTGATCCCAGGACCCTGGGATCATGACCTGAGCTGAAGGCAGAGGCTTTAACCCACTGAGCCACCCAGGCAGCCCCTCTCAGCTTTTTTATCTTTAAAGGTTTTTAATGTTTTCCTTTAAAAATTTTTGATTACATTTTTTAATTCAAAATTTTAATTTTAATTTAAAAACATAATTTTAATGATATCTTGTAGAGCTGATGAAATACACTTTAGGAAATACTGAGTTTACCTTTCTTTTTTGTCCCAAAGTTTTATAGAAGGAGGATAAAAGAAAAGCTTACTAACTGTGCATTTCTGTCTCCTTTGCAGAATGATAGTAAGCAAATTATCAGTTGAGTTAGTCAATGTGCCTTATATAAAGAACTTTGTGACAAATTCATATGAATCAATACCAGGAAAAATAAACTGCTTCTCTGAATGAACTGGGGCAGTTGAAAATCCCTATCAATGAATCAAAGATGAATCACAGCATTCTAGAACTAAAAAGGACCTTAAGTTAACCTAGTCAATCCCACTACTTTTATGGAGGAGAACACAGACCCAAAGATGTTGAAGAAGATCCCTGGACCCTGCAGCAGTAATCTCCGATCATGCCCAGTGGGGGAATGCGAGGAGATGTTGCTTCGCCACACTGAGCCCCCAGGCGTCTTGGCCGTAGATCTTGTCCTCAACCACGGTAACCAATTTACCATAACCAATAATCAATTACCCCAACTACCTGATAACATCTGCTATCCTCTCTTAAAAATGATTGTTTTTTTTTCTTACTGTTTTTAAAGAGTATGCTTTACCTGGCTTCTAGTTAACAGCTCCAGATAGTCCCAGAATGCATAATCTTAAATTATGTTAATTTTTAAAAAGAATGAGTACACAGAGAAATTTATAGATTTCAGGTGTTTGGAGCCTGGAAAGTATTTTCCTGTGTAAACCACATTAAACATGGCAGTTAGTTTCTACTACCCAAATCCTTAAACTGTAATGGAGATGAAGTTTATTCATCTGTTCCTCCTTGCGTTGGTCCATTATTGCCCTATGGGGGCTTATATGATAATCCTTTATGCTTGCCTATTAGGGATGAACCTTCTGATGGAAGCAGAATGGGCACAAAAGACCTCTCTGAGGGTCACACTCCAGCAGGGAAAGCTAAGATTTGTATATTCCTGCTGACCCGCCTTCGCTTATACAGTTTTTTAAAAAGATTTTATTTATTTATTTGACAGGAAGAGATCACAAGTAGGCAGAGAGGCAGAGAGAGAGAGAGAGAGAGAGGAGGAAGCAGGCTCCCTGCGGAGCAGAGAGCCTGATGTGGGAATCGATCCCAGGACCCTGAGATCATGACCTGAGCCGAAGGCAAAGGCTTAACCCACTGAGACACCCAGGTGCCCCACTTATACAGTTTTAAGGCATCTTAATTTGTATAAAATAACCAGGTCTGCCATAGACCACCATTAACAACCACAGTGTTTTGATTTGGCATTTAAATGACTTTTTGGAGTGAAATTGTCTTTATGATTCAGTATGCTATACCACGGGCTGGTTATGTTAATAAAAGAAGAAGAAGGAAGGAAGGAAGAAGAAACAGTATTTGAGGAGATAGTGGCTATTTTCCAGAGCTATGGAAGGACACCAATCACATATTTAAGAAGTTGTATGATCTCCAAGAAGAAAAGAAAAAGGGATGCACCATGGTGAAAATTCAGAAAGCTAAAGAATAAGGGGACATCTTAAAAGCAACCAAAGAAAAAGACATATTACTTTTAAGGAATCAACAGCAATACTTTTTATGAGCAATATAAGAAGTCATAAAGCTGTGAACTTACTTTCTCAATGAATTAAAAAAAACCCTAGATGTCCATATCTAACTAAAATATCCATAAGCAAGGAGTCTCAATAAAGAGAAGCTCAAACACACAAAAAAAGAGTTTTTTACTGGCAGCCTTACAGATAAGATAGACAATCTGTTATATGTATTATATACTGTATTCTTACAATAGAGTAAGCTAGAGAGAAGAAAATGTTACTAAGAAAACCACAAGGAAGAGAAAAATACATTTACAGTACTGTACTGAAAAAAATCTGTAAGTGGACTCACACAATTCAAACCCATGTTGTTCAAGGGTCAACTGTATTCATTCTTTTTTAAAAGATTTACTTATTTGAGAGAGAGCAAGAGCACAAGTGGGGCTGGGGCAGAGGGACTAGAAGAGAGTCTCAAGCAGACTCTGTGCTGAGTATGATGTCCAAGGAGGAACTTGATCTCAGGACCCTGAGATCACAACTCTGAGATCTAAGCCGAAACCAAGTGTTGGATGCTCAATCAACTGCAGGACACAAGCATCCCTATTTATTTTTTCTTAGTGGTTATACCAGAAACCACAGCATGCATTGTTACTTTACCAAGGTCTAACAAATACTTTGCATCTCCTCTTGGCTAATATAAGGACACTGGAATACTTGAAGTACATTCACAATCCTTCTGACTTACATGTTAGTGTTGCTGAGTGGAGGTGGGGTGGAGCCCTCTTTGGGAAGGTCTGGACTTTGGAGAACAGTAATATTGGGCCTTTTGTGATGTGACCTTTCTGTGTGAGTCCACGAAATCTTTAGCAATGACCTCATAATCATGACATTCTTAGGTAATTTGATTTCCTATGAAAACTACAGTAAGGCTCAGCTCATGTTCTGGTTGATTTCACCTGAATCAAGGTCAACAGCATGGATGAGTGAATAAAGTCTGACCAATAAGCAGTTTTTGATCAGACAGCGGGGAGTTGGCCTTCAGTGTGCCAGAAATGGACAATTCCTGATGATGGCCTGGTCCAGGGTCTAATCATGGGAGAGGTTATTGAAAGGGTATGGCTGCAAAGTTTCTGGAAGTGAGGAAGTGAAGACACAAGGGCAGACTTCATTCATAACAACCTTCATGTTCTGATTATCATTGCTTACTTTTTATGGCTGTTATTATAATAAGCCAATCACTTTTTTGTATGATTTTCAATCTACTGCATCTGTATGACATCAAAATATCCAGATGAAAAGTGAAAAATTGAGAATCCTCAGGTGGTGGTTTGAGGAACACCAAGCATCTGGCAGTGGGAAGATAAAATGTCACCGTGATTGATGAATCACATTTATCCAGACATTTTGAAGTCAAATCGGAACAGCCAGAAAATGGATACTGACAGACAATTTCCTAAAAATGAAATTTAGAACTTGGAATAGGTCATTGCATCTCACCTGACAGCCTACAGAAAATGGGGTCTCCATATTAGTTAAAATTAAAGCTGACCAGAAAGATGAAAGGCAACAGCCTGGGAAGTCTGTCAAAGGAAAGATTTTGAAAATTTAGTAGCAGAAGATGAAAGACAATGTCACGGCCAAGATAAAATAGCCTCGGAAGTAAAACCTACATGGGAAGCAAAGGTCAAGAAATACAAGAAGATAAAGCTCTGGACGCTTTCGCGGTACAAGCAGACAGGGAATACACTTCTGAAAATAAATGGAATGAGACATTAAAGAGGACCTTTACAAAGTTTAAAGTCTACCCTTACTTGTGGTTTTGGATAGGATTTAAGTTTTGTTGGAGCAAGGTCCAGATGAAGAATAAATCAAATTTAAGTGTACTATATAATGTTCTTAATTAAGTAGAAGTCAGAATTTTTGATAGAAGGAATGGAGAAGAGAAGGACCAGTTCTGTTGACCATGTTCTGTAGATGCTTCTTAGATACTAATGTGCACTGAAACATGTGGGGAATCTTTGTTGTAGATTTTGATTCAATATGTCTGCTGGGGAGCCAGAGGTATTGCGTTTCTAGAAAGATCTCAGGTGAAGCCAGTACGGTTTGTCCTAGGACCATACTGTGAGTGACAGGCTGTAGAGCAGAGGCTCCCCACCTGGTCTCCCAAGAAAGCTCCCCGGGTAATACGGATATGCAGCAGGTGCCTGGAACCAAAGTTAATGAAAAGCTTGGAGATTAATTAATATAAGCACTGGGGGAATCAGGACAGTCACAAAGCTTCTTCAAAGAAAACTTGATTTTTTTCCCCCAGCATGTGAAAAAAAATGTTGTAGATGTTTGTATGAAATATCTAAAGCAGCCATTGGAAATTTGGAGGGGGCTTAGGTATGTTTTTAATAAACCATACACTGTCTGCTTTGAAGAGGTTAAAGGCCTAGAGTGGATGAAAGAGGAGAGATGAAATGAGTAAGTCTGTAGCCACATTTACATTTTTGTAACTTCTTTATACTTTTTAACTGTTTGGATAATAAATGTACCTAGTAGCTTCTTGTGTTTAAAGAGCCAGGAATGGAGACAGGGAGAGAGAGTATCTGAGTGCATGGGTGTGCAAACGTACGTGTGTGTGAATGTTGTGTGTAAAAGATGCATGTGTGTGTGTGTGTGTGTGTGTGCGCGCACGCATTTAGTCAGAGAAGCCCTATGTTTACTGGGAACCCAGAGCCGACAAATGCTGACACCCCACAAGAGTGTCATACCTTGTATTACATTCAGATGGTGACAATATAATGCTCTTCACACACCTACCATCTTCCAAATTCACCAGACTGCTAATTTCCGTAGCCTCCCTTACCTCTTCAGGACTCAACAGGATTCAGTCTCTGCTACATCCAATTTTGTCCCTTTTAGTGGAATGTAATTAGATGCAAATATAAATCACAACTATTGTCAGAATTCAAATGGGTTCTGATGAGAATTAATATTTCCCATTCATAGAAATACTAATTCAGAACACACAATAAGACAGAAATTCAGAATTAGTCAGAAACCACTCATTTCTCAAGCAGAAATAGCTATATTATAGTCATCTTATAGAGATTAGAATTTTGCAATCGAGATATCAGAGCTTTATGCTATAAATGATTTCTTATCCTCCTTCCCAAATTTACCCTTCATAATGACAAATGAATAAATGAATATGTGACAGAATTAATTGAATGCTATTATCTTTACTTTAGAGTTTTAATTTCAGATCTTGTCTCATTAACACAATTATCCAGGAAAACATTATGTCAAACAAACACACAACTGTGATGTACTGTATATATTAATCAGAATTCTTGGTTTGCAAGCGACAAACTCAACTCACACAGATTCAAATCAAAGGAGAATGAATGTATTGATTCATGTGACTGCAAAATTGAATGCACTTTAAGTACATTTGGACCCAAAGAGTCGATTTTTCAATTTTTTTCTCTGTCTTCTTCTTCTGTTTCTTTTGAGTGTTGGCCTTCTTCTTCCCATAGCAGATAGCTTTTTCCAATCAAGGAAGGTATCTCAAAGCAGCTTGAATTTTTTTTTCTCTTTCAACTAACATCTTTTTGTTTTGTTTTTTATTTAAATTCAATTAGCCAACATACAGTACATCATTAGTTTTTGATGTAGTGTTCAATGATTCATTAGTTATGTATGACACCCAGTGCTCATCACAGCACCTGCCCCCCTTTTTAAAGATTTTATTTATTTATTTGACAGACAGAGATCACAAGCAGGCAGAGAGAGAAGGAAGCAGGCTCCCTGCTAAGCAGAGAGCCCAATGTGAGGCTCAATCCCAGGACCCTGGGATCATGACCTGAGCCGAAGGCAGAGCTTTAACCCACTGAGCCACCCAGGCACCCCTCACCTGTCCTTCTTAATGCCCATCACCCAGTTACCCCATCCCCCCACCCATCTGCCCTTCAGCAACCCTCAGTTTGTTTCCCAGAGTCAAGAGTCTGTCGTGGTTTTTCTCCCTTTCTGGTTTCTTCCCATTCAGTTTTCCCTCTCTTCCCCTGTGATCCTCTGCACTATTCCTTATGTTCCACATATGAATGAAACCATATAATTGACTTTTTCTGCTTGACTTATTTCACTCAGCATAATCCCCTCCAGTTCCACCCATGTTGATACACAAGGTGAGTATTCATCCTTTCTGATGGCTGAGTAATATTCCATTGTATATATGGACCACATCATCTTTATCCATTCATCTGTTGAAGGGCATCTTGGCTCTTTCCACAGTTTGGCGGTTGCAGACTTTGAAAGCAGCTTGAACTTATAGACTTTAGAACCCAAGATCCCAGAAGAAGAGAAAGAAATTTTTCCCATATCCATGGCACAAAAATCCCTGGGAAGATTGTGATTCCACCTGGCATGTAAGGTCAGAAACCGTCCCTATGGCCGTGGGGCTGGAGCCCTCTAATGGTCCTCACTTGGGTCACATGCCCATCCCTGGCACTAATGTGTGGTCACCACTGTCCACACTTGGACAACCTTGACTGTAAGAAGAATGCTTCCCTTGAAGGAAGAAGTGATAGGTAGGTTGATAAGGTATTTCCACTCCTTTATGAGCCTAGCTTGAATGCTAGGTAAGCGGAGACTCACGTGGCTGCTGCCAAAGACAGGAGGAGAAGTATGTGGAAGAGGTTCAGGGAAGGTTAAAGGACAAGACATATAAAGGACTGAAGAGTCTCAAACTAGCTATTAATCATAGTAAGATTTCTATCTAATGGTAGTAGACTTCAGAAGAGCTATCAAGGCTATAGTGACTATAATATAAAAATAAAATTGTCTGGCCATAAGCTTCAAAGTGTGTATTATTGGCGTATGTGGGTGGTTCAGTCAGTTAAGTGACTGTTAATTTCGGCTCAGGTTATGATCTCGGGGTCGTGAGATGGAGCCCCGCGTCAGGTTCCCATGGAGTCTGCTTGAGATTCACTCTCTCACACTGCCCCTCCTCCCATTCACACTCTCACTCTCATTCTCTAAATAAATAAATAAATAAAATCTTTAAGAAGGGAGCATGTATTATTAAATACAGGAATAGTTCATAATGATGTGTGATCTAAAATTGACCTCAAATATCTTTAAAGCATGACTATCATGATTGTGTGTTTTCTGTCAGGAGCTCAGCTGAGCTGTGGGACGTGGAGTAGCGGACTAAAGCCCCCAGCTGAAATGACAGTAACTTGGCAAAGGCTTTAATAACTCACTGTGATAGTATAAGCAAGAGGCCCAACTTGGAAAAAGCACCAACTCCCCTTGTTCCCCTTTTCCCATGGAATGTGCTCCTGGCAAGGGTCAGGTGGATGGATGCAGATGTGGCGGGTCGTGGCACTGTTGAGGGAGGCCTGAACACAAGGCTCTTGCAGTTTAATGGCTCCTGTGGTTTTATGGATCATCTATAGACATCATCTGTCTCATGTTTAATCTAGGGGCTACAAGGAGGGGAGGATGGAGGGCTAGAAATGGAAAAGTCCTCAATAGGGAGGCAGCGTGGGGAAATATATCTTCAAGATTTCCAGTAAGGAGACATCCAAATCAAGGTGCCTGGGCTAGGAATGCCAATAGGTAGAAGAGTGTGGTCAGCCTGGGGAGCTTGAGTCCTTAACTGCAACTTCCTGCAGAGCCTTTGGCGGCCCCCCTACCTGCCTGTGAGCTGTGTAGGTGGGTTGGCCTCCCCCAGGAGGCCTGCCAGGGAAAGCCTTTGTAACTGCTTCTGGCTGGGCCCAAACAATCACACAGACGTTTTTAGCCAGGAGCCCAACTCCTCAAATTCACTTCTATTAAGTAGTATCAAGGGTAGAATCTTGGTAGCATTTTAACATAAGATGACCAAACAAAAAAGGTGTGTTTTTCCTCATGGCTCGTTCTTATCAGGTAGGGAAATCAAGGGAGAATTGACAATGAATGAGGCTCTGTTACTTCTACGGCTCCTGGTCCCCGGAGGGTTTTGCGCTCTGCAGAATAATAAGAATTCTAAAACCTGCAGGGCTAACTGGACCTGTAGACTTCATTTTATATAAACTTTTTTTTTTTTTTAAGATTTTATTTGAGAGAGAGAGAGAGCACGAGCAGAGTGAGGGGCAGAGGGAGAAGCAAACTTCCCGCTGATCAGGGAGCCTGACGATGATGCAGGGCTCATTACGGGATTCTGGGATCATGACCTAAGCTGAAGACAGACGCTTGACCTACTGAGCCACCCAGGTGCCCCAACGCAAACTTAATATGTATACATCATCCATCACCAAGTGATCATCCCATTTGTGACTAAATCCCAGTGACAAGAGCCTTGTACTTTTTAAAGGAAATCATCACATTTGCTCAGACTTGGTCAGAAAATTCTTTGAGACAGAATTTGTCTCCCTGTCTCTTTACCCGCTGATCTTGGGGTCGGGTTGAACAACGATGTTCCCCTTTTCAACAGGCTATTCTGCAGATGTTTGAGGATAACAGTCACATAGTCACATGTCTTTCAGACTAGTCTTGTTAGAGTGAACAGCCTTCATTGCTTCATCCCTTGTATAATATGGTTTTGAGAACCTCCACTCTGTCCATGCCCTCTGAGCAAGTGGAGAGGGCCTTGCCTGCCCATGTCCCTGTGAAGTATAGAGCTTACCACCATTCAAACGTGCAGAGCAGTCATAACCTCTCTTGCTTTAGATTTTGTATTTTTATTAATGTAGCCAAAGACCAAGTTCACTCTTAGGAATGTTTCTATCACAGGTAGCACACACTGAACTCCCAAGTTCTTTTCTTTCTTTTTTTGAAAACTCCCAAGTTCTTTTCATGCCTGGTTTATATCTCCTTTATTTCTACTTGTTCAGTTGGTTTGGGACTCAAAGTTATAGTGTAAAAATGCAACCTAATATATTCTCAATTTGACATTTATCCTATGGTCCCCATGCCTGTCTTAATAGCATAATAGGGAAGCAGTAAAAAATAGTGGCTAATGCATAGACTTAAAAAAAAAAAAAAAACAACTATATATTTTGAAGCAAACCTGATGCAAAAGAACCTGCAAACAAATGTTTGCTTAATGAGTTATAAGGGAAACCAGCAGGTCCAGAAACAGAACTCTCTCAGTCATTCCAGGAGCCCCTCTATTGCAGCTAATCTAAGCCTCAATACCTGTCCCCCGATCAGATAGGACTATATAATATAAACTAATCTAGTAATCAATGTTTGTGTCACTTAAATATTTTTGGGGTGCCTGGTTGGCTCAGTTGGTTAAGCGTCTGCCTTTGGCTCAGGTCATGATCCTGGGGTCTGGTTCTGGGATGGAGCCCCACGTCGGGCTCCCTGCTTAGTGGGAAGCCTGCTTCTCCTTCTGCCTGCTGCTCCCCCTGCTTGTGCTCTTTCTTTCTGTCAAATAAATAAATAAAAAATTTTTTTTAAAGATTTTATTTATTTATTTGACAGAGAGAGATCACAAGTAGACGGAGAGGCAGGTAGCAAGAGAGAGAGGGAAGCAGGCTTCCCCGCCGAGCAGAGAGCCCGATGCGGGACTCGATCCCAGGACCCTGAGATCATGACCTGAGCCAAAGGCAGTGGCTTAACCCACTGAGCCACCCAGGTGCCCCAAACAAAATATTTTTAAAAATTAAAAAAATAAAAATTTTCATTGTACAGATACATCATTAGGCCTTATCACTTAGTCTTACCCATTTAAAAAAATTATGACTACGTCTCTCTTAATCTCTAGCTCTCCCACCCATCTCTTTATTTCTCTTAAGAGTTATCTGTTGCAGTTGACCTGAAGAGTTACCCACAGTGTGGAATTGTTCATTGCATAATCATTGTGCAATTCAGCATGTCCCTCTGCCCTTTGTATTTCCTGCCAGTTGGTGGTTGGATCTAAAGTCTTGATCAGACTCATGTTTAATCCAAATGGCAAGACCACAGGGGATGCTGTGTGCTTTTTTTTCCCCTTCCAGCTTTATTGAGATATATTAATATATAACATTGTGTAACTTGTTTTCCTCATAAATTAACTTTTGAGTATAATTGATACAAGATGTTATATTAGTTTCAGGCGTACAACATAGTGCTTCAGCTTCTCTGTATATGTTACGTTGTGCTCACCCCGAGTGTAGCTACCATCTCTCATATGGTGTCTAACATATGGATATGTTGACTGGATATCCTTATGTACTGCAAAATAATTACCACTATGGCTTCAATGACTATTTGTATGACTACAAATAGTCATGTAATTACTATTTGTGTATGTGTGATGAGAACACTAAACACTTTGGTAGCAACTTTCAAGCATATTATACATATTATTAACTATAATGGCTACGCTCTACATTAGATCCCCAGAACTTTTTCCTTTTATAACTGGTGCTCTTTGGGTGGTACTGTGTTCTATCACAAAGAGACACATCATGTCTGGCATGTCTGGTCATTTTTTTGTGTGTGATGTTAGCAGCTGAGGCTCAATGCCTAGATCCATTAATTCACTGGGATTTAGAGATTGTGGCATTTCTATCACTTCTTGCAAATTATTTATTGTAGGACTCTGGAGACATTTCTCTCATTTACAATTTGCTTATTGAGTGCTATAATTCATATAGAAAGACAGGATAAATATTTTATCTTTCCTTTTGGTTACTAGTTTGAGGGTGCTATCATTCTTGGGAGGTAAACAATTTGATTTTTAAAATGTCATTATGAACCTATTGGTTTCCTGGACTTAATCATTGCAACGATCCATTTAAAACTCAAACTGTTTCTCTTTGGCCAATAAGAGCCTCTTCAGGTTGGTTTCTGAGTATTTTTGACAAAGCTCTCATGGTCTCTCATAGCTTCCTTACTATCTGATACTCCAGGTTCATCTTGTTCCTACCCTAGACCTAGAATCAGTCATTTTCCCCAATAAATTCTAGGCTATTTTGGTAGAGAGGGTATTTTAAGACCATAATCTAGGTACTGTAGGATAAACAATGATGTGTGATAGAACTCACAAGTCAAAATGAAGATGGATTATCCAAGAGAACTCCTTTATATTGAAGGTTATGTGAATTCCCAACCACTGTCTGGGATTTACTGAATATATATAAAGATTGAATTGGAGATATTGATTCTGAGATGAAGATTATTTCCATGTCACCAAGAAGTTGCCCATTTAAAATGCAATCAAAGTTAAAGTAATTACACATTTTGGAAATGTTTGTTGTTCATCCAATCATTAATTCAATAGGCATTTATTAGCCACTTACTGTGTGCCAAAATCTCAGAAGAGAGAACTAAACCTGCAAATATATCTGTGAAGTCTCCGGCATGTATAGAGTAATTGAAGATATAATAGGGTTCAGAGAGAGTTTATAAAGCAGGAAGAGAAGGGATGCAAGCTTCAAGGAACACCAACATTTTGGAGAGTGAGCAATATAGAAGGAGCTGGCAAAGAAGACTGAAAGTTTCGGCCAGGGAGAGGGGAGCAGGGGAGCATAGTACCATAGGAGCCTGGTGGACAGAGCTTTTCTGGTAAGGGTGAAATTCTGTTACGAGTTCGGCCAAGATGAGTATTAAAAAGTGTCTACTAGATTTAGCATTAAAGACATCACTGGTGACTTTGGTTGAAGCATCCTTGAATTAAACTCTCTTGTGGGGAGATGCTGGTAACTACATTTTGACACATTTCACAGATGATATGAGAGCCACTGGTCTAGCCTTTTCACACGATTCCTCCTTTGGAATCTGCCCAGCCATTTGATTGACTATTTCTTAAACCACCCCTTGCTATCCCTACCACAACTGAGTCCCCCTATCTGAGGCCAGTTCAGGTTTCCTGGGTGTTCTACCTAAGTCAGCATTCCGAGGTCCCACCTGGCTGGGAGTTGAAACCAGATACAAGAAGAAGTTAAAGATATCTTAGGATCCAGCTAGGCTGGCTGAGTAGTTGGTGATGCCCTTTACGAAGATTCAAAAATAGATTTAAAAAAAAAAAGAGTGACCCGACAAGAACAAGGAGAAGGGCTTGTGGTGCTCAGAGCAGGTAAATTGGAGGATAAGTACTTTCTAGTATGTTTCTATGTTTCTAGTATGTTTCCAGGGTAGAGGATGTCATGATGAGTAAATGAATCTATTCTGTGAAGGCAGGATCATCCTTGTAATGAGAAGGATGATGTGCTAGTGACTGACAATTTGCAACTATCACATACGTTCATATACTACCTACTTGTGCTCTTTATATTTACCAAGTAACATTCTGATGGTTTAATTTACTTTTCTATAATTAAAGCAACAGTTACTCATATTAAAGAACTTGAAAAATAGGAAAAAGAATAGGAAAAGACAACAACACCCACATGTAACCACACAACCCAAATAAAAGGAAGGTATATTACTTTGAGCCTTTTGATAATATATTTATGATATTTGGATATACATGTATAATTATACTTTAGACAATATATTTTAGTGACTACAAAATATTGTATTTTAGATATTAAGATAATTTCAATGTTCTGTTGTTGTAAATGACATTGATAGGAGCATTTGTGTAACAAATATTTGTCTGCTTTTGCAGTTGTTAAGATAGCTTCCTAAAAGCTTAACTACTTGGGCATCACATTTTTTAACCCTTTATTGCATATTGCCAAACTGCCTTCCAGAAATATTGTTATCAATTTAATTCTCAATAGCAGTCCTTGAAAATGCCAGTTCTTCAGCATCCTTGCTAGGAAAAGACATTACCTGGTTTTAAGGTATTGGCAATTTGGGGAAAAATAACATTATACTATTATTTTAATTTGTATTTTTTGGGATCCCTAGATAGCTTGAAAATTACTCATGTGCTTATTAGTCATTTTTATTTTGCTTACCACAATTACATGTTTATGCTTTATGTCCATTTTCTATATAGGTTTTCATATCATCCACAGTGATTGATTTCAGAGCATTTATATATTAAAAATATTAACCCTTGCCTGCCATATCAACTGTCAGTATTTTTCTTGCTTGTTTATTGCTTAATTTGTCATTCTTTTATATTGGGTTTTGACATTTTTATACAGATGAGTCTATCATGTTTTTCTTTGTATTGCAGGGTTTTAAGCTTAGAAAAATAATTTCCTCTTTACAAATAAGATACATAATGACCCACTATTTATTCTCATTATGTTTACATTTTAACACTTACCCTGATTCATCTAGGACTTATTTTAGTGTGTCTTGCAAAGTGATGACAGTTATTTTTTTTTCCAATCATCTACTTTTGTAAGTCATTTACTAAATATATCCTTTCCACACTGTATGGCTGTGGAACAGAAGCAAATGACACAAAACGCCATTTAGAAGAGCAAAACCAATGAACACACAGCATCTACAGGGAAAGCCAGGTGAGAAAACAGTCACATGAACACTCAAATACAAGTGGGTTGGAATGAATTATGTAGAGTCACCAAACCTTTTGGTATCAGCAACTACAAAGGCAGAAATGGAGGGAAAGCAAAGGGGTTTCTGGCAGATCTGAGAGCTAAACCCCTCAAAATTGCTAACACATTTTCAAAGGAAAGTGCAATTGGTCTGAGAACAGAAACACTTGGATGGCGTTTTGTAACTTTCAATGTACAGATGAGTTTAGAGTGGATTGGACCCTAGGAACCCTCAAAACTAAAAAGTGACATCTCTCTTGCAGGACAAATCTATAGGCTCAGGACAAACTCTTAGGAGTAAAATCTACTTTTTGGGTGCAAAAAGTGCAAAAGAGCGAGCTTATTCTAGTTTTGGTTCCCTCTGAAAACAAAGCCCGGAACCAAGAACTGTGAGCAGATGGTTTATTTGGGATGGGATCCAGGGAGTAGGAGAGTGGCTCCCACCATGAGAACGAGGAAAATCCAATCAATATAAGGATGACTTGTCTAGTTGCTCACCCCCTGGGAAACTGGAACTCAATTCCGCCAGAATTTACTAAGGAATTTCTTGTGATTTGCTATGTGGCCTATGATATATAATCAATTTTCAAAAATGTTTCATGTGTACTCTACACATATTTGGAGTGATAATTTGTTTCTCAAAATTCTTCTGTTCATTTGTTGTAAGCATCTTTAGCAACTGACATTATAGAATTATTCGATCAGATTTATTTTTTCCATGAGGGTTAACTGAGAATACTAAAAATAAGTTCCAGAGTAGATTTGTTTTGGCTGGTGGGTGTGGGATGGGGAAGGCTCGGGATGGGATGCCAGAGTTACAGAGATTGCAAGATACCACACTTGCTCTCTGATAATTAAAGCAAGCAAAGGGTAACGATTCAAATAAGACAATTTAAAAAGATGGAGATGTATATGATGTAGATAAATTCAGCATATTATGTGTTAAATTAAAAATTAATAACAAATGTCCCCAGTATTGGTTTTTCAAATGTATTTTAATGGAATTTGGAAAGTGAAATAGATACTGCCTATGAAATCACAACTGCCTAATAAAGTATTGATTTTTTTTTAAAGTATTGATTATTAATTAGGTTGCCAGGGCTGGGTGTCAATGCTAAGAAAAAATTTGCCTCGGCCTCACTATTGCACATGACAGCCAGATGTAGATACAGATATATATTATTATGCATATGTATGTAGGATTCTTATATATGTTATATTATATGTATTATAAATATATATGTGCATTATATAATCAGATTATTGTATATACATATAAATTGTTATATTATTCAGGTTTACAGATTTATCCTGCCCACATATGGATATTGTGAACTATTTATCACAGTCACATTCTCATAATCACCCTGAGGCATTAATCCTTGAATTCTGGATACCTTCTGGAAGGCTCCCCTCCTTTACCATTACCATGATGGTCATGCCAAGGAACCACCTCCTTATCTGTTTTTGTTTTTATCTCTTTCTTATATGAGTACTCTGTTGTGGAAACCTAACACTGAAGGCTCTCGAGACCTGATTACAGATATCATTTAAAATTGTATTGACAAAGAACAAACTGAGGGTTCCCGGGGGGTGGTGGGGTGGGGAATGGGTAAAACAGGCAATGGGGGTGTTGAATCACTATATCGGACACCTGAGACTAACGCAACACTGTAAATTGACTATACTGAATTTAAAATAAAATTCAAAAAATAAAATTCAAAATAAAATTGTATTGATAAGTGGAAAAATAGAGCACAATCATAAAATCCTGTTTCAGTACAGGTGCATGATTTCTAAGTAATTTAATTTTCAGTCCTTTCAGTGCAGTTTCTCTTCATTTCTACTTGTTTCAGCTAGACATAGGGTTGGCTTTGGTCATGAGTGGTCATGGAAATGTAAGTGAGTGTAGTCCTTTCCCAATCTCTTATAAAAGATGCTGTTTATTTTATTTTTTTATTTATTGGTTTTTAGATAGAGAGGTGGGGGAGGGGCATAAATAGAGAGCTCAGTGGGGGGCACGGGGGACTCTTACACAGCTTCCACTCTGAGCACAGAGCCCAATGCAGGGCTCAATCTCATGACCCTGAGATCATAACCTAAGCCAAAATCAAGAGTCAGATGATTAACCGACTGAGCCACCCAGGCGCCCTAAAGATGCCTTTTAGCATCTTCCATATTTCAAGTGAAGCAAAGCCAGTTGACTGGATGTGTTTTTATGGGTAATTCTTCCCTTCCTCATTGTGCTTAGATCTTGAGCATTCAAACTCAGTCAACTGTTCTTTTAGTAAGAATGGCAGAGGAACTAATTGAGGAGACAACTGTTTTTGGGCAAGAAGATGAACAGTTCAGTAACAAGGACTCAGATGGAGGGGTTTGGCACAATCTTCTGTTGGAAGATGATTTAGGTTTTATACAACAATCTGAACATGACTTGGGTTTAAAATGAAGATCATAAATGGACATTTAGAGAGGCTTTGAAAGAAGCCGGCACTGTGTGGCAGAGACCTCCCTGCCTGAGCAACAATGATAGTCTTTACTGGTTCCATTAAACACAGAGAGCATTGAATTACACTGGGCTTCCAGCCCTATAAGCCTCCATATCTTCTGGAGGCTTCTGGCTCATAGTTCCCCTGGGCCACTCTCCCACCTGTGAAGAGGAAATCTCCACCATGGCTCACACATTGAGGGGTGGTAACCAAAACATTTTTCAGAGAGGCCACAAAGGTCTTTGACGAATTAAAAAAAAACTAGGATGTGAGAGAATGCTTTCTTGTCCTCACACCCAGGATTCAGCCGCAGGGTGGGCCGAAAGAAAACACGGGCGCCAAGTACGGAGTTGTCTCCTGACCTGAATTGGTAGATAATTCTGCTGGGAGAACAGGCATTCTGAGCCAGCGTTTGGGGAGATGGTCCAACAATAATAATGGAAACATCAAGGAGAATAACAGTTACCATTTATTAAGCACAGTCCAGGTGCTAAAGTGCTTTACAGAAATCACCTCTAATCCTCTCAACAAGAAGTACATTAGTTTTTGTTAATACTTTCTAGACACAGAAACAAACTCAGGGAGTTAAACAAATATTTCCAAAATCGTAGTACTGGGATGAGTGCTAAGCCAAGTCTTCCTGGCACAAAAGCTGAGGTTCTTAACCTCTTCTGTATTCTGTCAGGATAAAGAATACTAGCCTCTACTTACTGAACTAATATCAAGTACTACATATCTGGGCATGGTGGCTGGTTTGGCAAAGTAGCATTAACTCCATCCCCCTTTTATAGAAGGTGCAACAAAGGCTCAGAAAAGATTAATAATTTGCCAAAGTCACACAGCCAGTAGGCTGGGGCATTTGAATTCAACTCAATTCAATTCAGATCTGGAGGATTTGAATTCCGGTCTGAAGGCTCTAAGACTCATACTCTTCCCACCAAGCCACTCTGACTTCTGGGGTCAAGAAACCTTGAAAAGAAGAAGTGTGCTCAGTGAGGGCAGAGTTCCCCTGATCTGCCAGATGGGGCTGGAATTAAATGTCAACTTTATTTATCTAGGAAAATTGATACAAAAAAAGAACGAAAAAAATGTAGCATATGTCCTTGGAAATAGAATGCCTTGGGCTTAACGTATCCCTCGTGAATGCAGAATTTATCAGCCAAGACAGATGGTTGGCCTTGTGAAGTCAGAGAGTGCAGGGAATTTTGAAAGCCCAGCATCATTCAAGGCGTGGGAAGTCAATTCTAGGGGCAAAATTTCACAGCTTGTGAAGGGAACATTTGGAGGAGTGATGGAGAAGGCAACTTGCCTTCAGAAACAACAGGTAGCTGTGTGATTTCAGGATGTTGGTATGTGTCCTATATTCCTGAAATGAGTCTACTGTATTTTAATAAACCTGTAGGGTGGTCCTTGGGTTGGACTGTGGACACTCAGTGAATCAAGGCTGTATCAGAAGCCTGACCTCTCCCCCAAAGGCACATATTTCTATCTAGAAATAGCTTGTGGCATTCTGATTACACCACAGGGAAGTGGTCAGGTTAGGGGCGGTGGTAAAATAGACCTCTTAGAGTTTAAGCAGCTTTGTGAAAGGAAGACATTCTCCTGAATGTATTGCCTCTTTTTCAAAAAGCACTGAAAGAGCTCCAGTGCCTAGGACTGCCCTTTTATTATCTGCTATTCAGGAAGAGAGCAAACAGTGGCTGGAAGAAATCACTGTGACTTAGCTTCTCACCTGGAAGTTAACTAATAAGGCAAGTGAGTGCTATTTTGTGGGAGTTCTAGAATTTTGAGGGTGCCACAGGGGAGATAAACCTGGTCAAAGTCCAGATCAGAGCAGAAGAAAGGTAAAGGGCTAATGGGTGATGGACATAATTTAAAAATAGGATTGCTTGTTTTCTTGCCATTGAGTGGACAAGTTCTTTACATAATTTGGATTTTAATCCTTTATCAGATTTATGGCTTGCAAATATTTCCTCCAATTCGATAAGTTGTCTTTTCACTCTGTGGATTGTATTCTTTGCTGTGTAGAAGCTTTTTAGTTTGATGTGGTCCCATTTGTTTTTGTTTTTGTTTTTGTTGCCTGTCCTTTTTGGTGTTATATTCATGAAATCAGCCAAAACTGATGTTACCAAGCTTTCCCCATGTTTTCTTTTCAGAGTTTTACAGTTTTGGGTCTCATGTTAAATTCTCTAATCCATTTTGAGTTGACCCTTGCATACGGTATAAGACACCGATCCAATTTCATCCCGGTACATGTGGATATACAGTTTTTCCAACACCACTTGTCAAAGAGACTATCCTTCCCCATGGTGCATTTTTGGCACTCTTGTTGAAAACTAGCTGACCACATATGCGTGGGTTTATTACTGGGCTCTCTATTCTGTTGCATAGTAATAAAGTTAACCAACGAGGTGAGATATACTAAAAACTACAAAACACTGATGAAAAACGTTAAATGAGACAGAAACAAATGGAAAACCCATCTTGTGCTCACGGACTGGAAGGCTTAGTGTTGTTAAGATGTCCATACTACCCAAAGCTATCCACAGATTCTAAGCAATTCATATCAAAATTACAAAGATATTTTGCAGGAATAGAAAAACAATTCTACAATTTACATGGAACCACAAAAGACCACAAATAGCCAAATCAGTCCTAAGAAAGAAGGACAAATCTGGAGGTATCCCACTCCTGATCCAAAATATATTATGAAGCTACAGTAGTCAGGATAGTATGGTGCTGTCATAAATACAGACATATAGACCAATGGAAAGCCCTTTTAGTTTAATGGAGCAACCTAGAAGAAACTCACACCATTTCCACTTACCTCCTGGTCATCATAGCTCTGCTACCTGACTATATCATGTTGCCAGGAAGGCTGGAAAATGTGACCTTGATTCTGGGAAACCATCTGTTCAGCTAAAATTGAGAGAGAAGAGAGAATGGTTACTAGGGGAAAACCAGCAATCTCTGGCATATACAACTATCAGATAATGCAAAACTATTTATCTGATTTAAGTAACTGATAATCTAAACAAAACTTATCTTTGCTTCCTACTAATTGGACCTCCTACAGGTGTGTTTTCTTGTCCAGGAAATAGAGTTAACAAATGGTGATGGATATGTATAAGATGTCAGTTAGAGCCTCTGGTACACGGTAGTGGTCAACAACGAAGGGTCCCTTTCTTCTGCCCTTTCTAGGAAGTACAAAACTCTGAAAATTCTATTAGGACAGCTGTATTGTACAGATAGCTGAAGGCTTAGAACCCAGATTTGTTCATGGGAATTTCATCTTCTGGCTGGACATACACACTGAGAGGCAGCAGCTGGAAAGCTTATGATAAATGATTTTGAAAGCTTCTCTCTGAGCATACAGAGCTCACGGAGATTAAAAATAAAAGCCATAAGGCAGCAGGAGGTACAGAATATCCAAAGCCTGGTAATCAACTTAGAGAAGTATGTTTCTTCTAACATACTAGGTGGAATCAGAAACCTCAAGTGCTGATTAGTTGAGGCCCAATTAGGCATTAACGTCTATATAAAGGAGATATCCACCCAGAAGATTAAGAATAAAGGGAGCATTGAGACTTTCTAAATCATGAAAATGGAATTTCAGGGCCATTTGTCACTTCCCTATTGTTTTGCCTCACAGACTTGCAGTCCCCACAAGCAAGCCTGTGCCTCCACCCTGTGCAGCAAACGGACCCCCACCTCTTGCCATTGTCTTCAGTGGCTAACGCCTTAGGCTTTGTTTCAAGGAAGGACTGGGGAAATCCGAGAGTCATGGGTTTTATAACTATTGCCTCTGGACACATATCAAAACAGGGCTTTTCAGCTTTAAAGGATGCTTTTGAATATTTTCTTCTAGAAATCTACTCTTTCCTCTGACTTGCCCAAACACACACAATGCCCAGGTCACCCTCCCCTTCCTTCCCAGACAAGTGTGTGTGAAAGCCCATGTGTATGTGTGTTTGCAATGCCTCTGAGGTTCAAATGCAGCAAGCTCCTGGGTTGGCTTTATCCTACAGATAATTGCAAGTCCTCCTTTATTTTTTTGAACAACCTTTTTAAAATGTAAATTCACTTGTTTGCTAATTTGAAGTAAAAAAATTTTGGAAAGAACCGCTCCTCTACTTTCTAGCTTTTTGAACTTGGACAAACGATGTAGCTTCTCTGTGTCACGGTCCTACATTTGAACCTTTCCACCAGAATCTAAGTTCCAATGACAGCAGACATATCTTCCTTTTTGGATTACTGACATATCCTTTGTAGTTCTAATTACATGGAGATAATAATTCTGTCTCATAGGATTATTAGGAAGATTAAAAAATATATATGCAAAGCACCTGGTCCTGAGTATGGCTCTTAGCGCTTGTTTAATGATGACTGTCATTATTATTTGGGAGTATAATGCTGTGTTGATTAAAACCATGGCTTAAGTACAGATTTATATCTAATTTCTCAGAAACTATGATTACCTATTGCCATCGGGAAGGTATTAGCAGATTCTGCCCTCATTTTCTCCCTGTGACCACTATGCGTGAACGTATTCCCTCAGCATTCCACTTGAGTTGCTCTTGCCAAGTCAAGTCAATGACCTCCATGTTGCCAAACCAGCGGCACATCCTCGGTCAGTCCTCACTTCACATGACTTATCGACGCCACCGAGGCGTCTTCTCTTGGTATCCAGGATACCCACACTCTCTTGAATTTTCTCCTATATCCCTGGTTGCTCATTCTTGGTGTTCTTGGCTTGTTCCTGTTCTTCTTTCCAACCTATTAAGTTGACTCTAGTGCCCACCTTTGAGATCCAGTTCTGTCTGTATTCTCTCCCTGTTGGTCAGGGCCTTGACAGGAAAATCTAGGTCATTTCAGGAGATCTTAATGATGGGACATTTTAGGAAGATGTGAACATGGTTTAGGAATGTCAACAATCAATACTCGCTCTTCCAGAGTTAGAAACAGTGGGGAACCTGAGGGGCTCAAGGCAGGAGTAGTTACCAGAACCTGGGAAGGAAATCTGAGTGAGTGGGTTGACTGACGGGAGCTGGGACCTTGGATACAGGTGGAAGGATGGGTTGGGGGACAGGTGGGAGGACAGGTGGAAGGATTGTTCCAGATCGAAGGAGACTAAGACAATATAACTAATAATTAAATGTGTGAGCATTAATGGGATTCTGGATTTCTAAAAATCAGTTCTAAAGAACTTTTATTAAGACAATTAGTGAAGCTTGAATATAGATTGCTTAATAGTTGATATTATCGAAGCCAGATTAAATTTTAGGGGTATGATTTCTTAAAAAAAAAAATTCTGTCTGCTAAACACAGGCCAAACTTGGCTCATGGGTGGTCCGAATTCTTTCCATTCCACCTGGTCTTTGATGCTGTAAAAGCCAATACGCATTCTGATAAATAATGTAATGCAGCAAACCACCAGGATCAGAGCCCTAATGTTTACGAGGTTCCAAGACTTTGCTGACCATCTAAGCTTTCCGTTCCCAGTCATCTCAATTACATTTTTTAAGGGGCTCTGGCTGGTAAACTCAAGAAGGCAGGGCTCTTTGTCTGTTTTATTCATTGATATATGATAAGCACCTAGAACAGTGGCATGTAGTAAGTGCTAAATAAACATCTGTTGGCTAAATGAATTAGATATGGGAAGCCAATGGGTATTGGCATATTGTTTTTGATACTGAATAGCAGGGTGGGACCCACTTATTAACCTACTTATTTATAAATTATCCCTTGAGTTTTCTTTGTGGGCAATCATATTGACTATGAGAAAGGACGTTTTGGCTTTTTGTTCCCAATGCTTGCAGATTTTATTTATTTTTCTTACTACTCTGGCAGGATCTCCAACACAACGTTGACTAAACTTCTGGCCACAGGTTTCCTTACCCACTCCTTATTCCAGAGAGAATGCCTCTAGTTAAGAACAGGACTCTGTGGGAGTTTAGCAGACACTTAAAAAAAAAATCAAGTTAAGGAATGTTCTTTTAATTTGTTAAAGTTTTCATTATTATTATCATCATCATCCTCATTACCACCATTTATGGATGGTCTCACTCATTTTACATCTGCTATTTTGAGGGATATCCGTCCAATACCATTAAGAGATTGCTTGCCTTCCAGTGCTTCATAGTCAAAATCACAATTTCTCATTAGTTTCCAATGAGGGAGGCTCATTTCCTGATTTATTTTTTGTGTAGCATAAAGCCTGTCAATATGGAGAAGCAAATCAAAGTTTTAAATTTTGGCATTGTGTCAACCCAGTCTTAATGTCACACTATATTACATATGAGTTGCCAGGAATAGACATTCCATGCTGAATAAAATGCATAAAAATGTGAAATATACATTGCATATTCCAAGTCAGCTGGCTTATGGAGCTTTATGGTGGGTGAGACCCCATGTTCTTAGGATCTTTTCTCTTTAATTGCATGTGGCAGGGTGTTGCACTGCTAATTACCATAGTCTTGTACCACAGCACAACAATGGGATAACAATGACAGCAGGAAAAATTCAGGGGGAGAGAGAGATTGGTTTTTTTTTTGAAAGTCAATAAAAATTCAATTATAATCTATTTCCTGAAAGTGTGTAGGGCAGGGAGGGGGGTGGGCAAGGGGAGGGGGGGTTAGCAAGCCAGGCTCTCCCTGGGGCTAGAGCTCAGCAACTCAAAGAAAGGGTTTCAGAATTCTCTGGACTCCGCTCTCTTTCATTCCTTGTCCTTCTACACCCCCCGACCCTTGTCTCCCCTGTTCTTCCAGTACTTGTCCTGACATCTGTTTTTTTCATCACTGTCAGTGCAAACAAGTGTGGTGCTGTCTGAAATCCATGAAAAGCAACCTCCAGGGAAGAAAATATAAATCAGAGGTGTGTGAATCATCGCCCCCAAGAGTTGGCATACTGTTGACTTGCATGAGAGACTGCGTTTTCATTTAATGCTGAAAATCAGCTTTTATGTGTATCACTGTTGGTGGGGAGGGTAGATAGATATGACATAGTGGTTTCAGTGACTCAGAACCGGTCAAAGTGTGTGTGCGGGGAGAGAGAGATGGGTGGATTCATTCTGGCATAGGATGGGTCCCTGAGAACAGTAAGCAAATGAAAAGGGAGCCAGCTTAGCACACTGACAGGCAATGAAAGCCCCGTTAAATATTTCCCAGTTCCCTATGCCGAGGGAACTAAGGAGGAAAACCACTGTCATAGGAAAAAATTATTTGCCTGGATATTCTGTTTAATGAGCAGATTTATTCATTTTCTGGGGAACACTATCATTTTGTCTCTATCACACAAAAAGAACTGGCTGGTGCAATCAATTGCAGAGAACACTCATCAATTCAGTTAAACAACCAGTGGGGAGGAAAAAACCCAGAAATCAATAACAGTTGTTTCATTGAATTGATGGGTTACTTCAAGTCGTTCAGATCCATCTGTTGGCGTGTATGCTCAGCTGCTGCCCTGACTGCGAAGCGTCGTATGGGAACTTGAGGCCGAGGCCGACCCTGCTGGAAGGTCTAGAAAGGGCAAGGTGACAGAGAAGCAGGCTCGCCAGGGCCTATGGGTGTGTCTTTGGCCGGGATGACCTTGCTGAGCACCGTGGTAAGTGATCTCACCAGCTCACACTTGCCGTCTGCCTTCTGTGAGAGACACACATTACAAACCTTGTTGCTTCCTCTAACAAACCAGCAAAGTAGGAATTGTCATCTCTCCCTGCTCTTTTCTTGCTTGAAGATTTTAGAGAAGTCATTGACTTGGTTAGCCAACAGTGAGAGGCAGGATTGGAATCTACCTGGGGCCACTGCCAAAGCTCTTCTCAGGGTACCCTCTGCCTCTATGCATAGCCTAGTGACCATGAACATAGGTTCTGAGACCTGTTGGAGATGGGTTCCAATCCTGGCACTTCTTGCTGTAGGACCTTGGGCAATTTTCTTAACTTCTCTGAATCTCAGTTTTCCCATCTGCAAAATGGGGCTAATACCTATTCACTGAAAAAATGTAAATAAAGTCCATTGTATAAGGACTGGGTCATAATAAATGTGGAAAAGGTTTCTTTTTTATTTTCGTAGCCATTACTCTAAGTAATATTAGTAAAGGTAGTGAGTGATAGGAGATTGTCTTAGCTTCCGCTGCAGCTTAAGCCTTCCTCTTTCGTCATCCTTGCCAAATGCAAATCCTTGGCAAGGTCTTCGTGAGAGGCATAACACAGGTGTCAGCATTTAATTGCCTAACTCTGAATTTTAGTGAACATTTATTAGCCCGTCACTCGCTGAAGCTTCTACTAAGCCAGCTTTATTCCTTCAACATTTTTTTTTTTTAAAGATTTTATTTTTATTTATTTGACACAGAGAGATCACAAGTAGACAGAGAGGCAGGCAGAGAGAGAGAGAGAGGGAAGCAGGCTCCCTGCTGAGCAGAGAGCCCGATGCGGGCCTCGATCCCAGGACCCTGAGATCATGACCTGAGCCGAAGGCAGCGGCTTAACCCACTGAGCCACCCAGGCGCCCTCCTTCAACATTTTAAAAATGCCAGTTAGTTGCTCACTCACCTGCCAGGAGGCAGGCAAGGAGCGCCCACGGAAATACTGGCAGTAAAATCCCCAAATCTCATTTCTCTGAAGTTCAAGAACAGGCAAGAGGAACCTAAGGCACTAGAGGTCAGAATTAAGGTTACTTCTTGCCGGGTGGGTTGAGGCACGGGGGTGGTGCGTTAGTTGGAGGGGCCTGTGGGGGGTGGAGGAGCTGTTGACCAGAAGAGGCAGGGGAAGCCTTTGGGAGTGCTAGAAATGCTCCGTGGCCTGATCTAGACATAGGCATACCTCACACTTCAGTTTACACTTACGATCATGCCCTTTACTGTTCGTGTGCTCTTCCTTAATTAAGGAGAATTTACAACTTAACTGTGCAAAAGCCCCACACATGCTGTCAGTAAGTAAGTAGAGTGTGTTGATCAAGCTGTAGT